>NC_081411.1:381321895-381966895 GCF_030272615.1 Cryptomeria japonica | reverse complement strand
ACTGCACTCCACTCTCGATGCACCTTTGAAAAATCTTGAATTACGGTTACATGTGGCAAACTGATGTGAATTACTCTCTACTTCTAGAGCTCCTTCTTTCTCTTCACCATCTACACTTTGTCTTTGTGAGAATCTAGGTCATCAAGACAAACTGTGAGCATCGACTCCACTTTGGAAATCCTCATGAAATCATCCACAGCCAATGATTTCTCCACTTTGATTTGTTTGATGTGACTGCTAAAATGGTTAATCATCTCTGTGGTATATTCCAGGGTTTCGTTATCTTCCTTAAGCAGTTGAACATCCACGCAGTGTAGATCCTTCTGCATGGTCATCCTTAGAGCTATTAATTCACCACACAAACTGGCCGATTCATTATGGCCCTGTTCAATAATCTAGTTGAGCCATTCAATACTCTCTTTACAAATAAACATTACATCCTCATTTAACTTTGGCACCTGATTTTCTACAAGGAAATTCATCAGACCATAATGTTGAATATCATGCATCTATTTTGAAATCACCACCCATTTAGTTTTCTCTTTCTGCCATGAAATTAAGTTGGAGTCCAATGCCTTGGTGACTTCATTTGCATCTTTGAAGATCTGGACTAAATCCATTATGTAATTGGTCGCTTGATGCATGATCGAGGTGAGCCATTCCGAGAAGACCTCGGCAATCATCATGTTTCGTTGAACCTCATCAAAGAATTTATGATTACTAGTTGATTTAGGGCTAACTGGTCCTAAACTTTGAGACAACGGTAATGGGTTGCTCTGCAGAGCATGAATCTACTAAGCCATTTGCATTAAATTTTGCTTTAACTCAGCCTTGTCTCTTTCATCTTTCCAAGTAGGAGAGATAATTCGTTTAGTCGAAGTCTCCAAATTTTTCACATCAATGGCTTTGGTTCCGACCCCTAAATCAACTCATTCAATAGCATAGTCCACTTTTGAAGCAAAAAAAACATCTTTGTCAGACGTAGGTTTGGCAATGTCTGCAGTCCAATGCTTCATGCTTTCGTCAAAATCAATCATGGCCTCCATTTTTAACTTTTTGGGCTTTGTAGACTTTCCTAGACATTTACTCGCAGCATCCTCCATCGATACTGAAATTGGAACCACGTTGCTTTTCCTGGTGATTGAATCACTTAACCACTTGGGTGCCAGAGTCAGTTCCTTAGATGACATGGGCGGAAATCCTGCTGAGGGTGGCATTGTGGCACTGTCTGCATGAGACTAGATATCAAGCATCCCTGAATCCTGGAAAGTAGTGTCTACGCCAGTTGAAAATTTGTCTGCATTAGAAATAGGGGATGCCATATCGCATAGTGCTTCCTCTGTGTCTAGATCAAGAATGAGATGGGGAGCCGGTAGCTGAAAACTCTTCTTGGACCTTGACCTAGTAATTCGACCACCAGTAGCAAGCCCAACCTCGGTGTCAAGTTTCTCTTCTTTAATCTTTGCCTGCCTTTTTCCTGCAACAGAAATGGGAATATTAGTTAAAATAGAAGTTTTGTTTGTGGTATTCCTCTTCCCACTTTTGCTTCTTGAATTGGTTGCCCTTGCCAACTGAAATTGGCAACTCCTAAGCCAATTTTTTGTCCTGCAAATTATGTTGAAGGTGCACGTCTAAATACTATCTTCCATCTTTTTACTCCAATCCACCTCTAGAAGAGGCTCATTATGCACCTACTTTAGAAACTCAGAGTCAAGTATATCCTCATCATCAGTGTTGAAACCTAAAGTGTCCATTGATAATTTCATGTTGTGGATTTGCTTCAAGGTTAACCTAGACCAACTCCTCTTCCTCACTTCAAATTCATCTGAGCAACCTTCCCAATAATCTTCCAACTGAGACACATGCTGATCAGGAACCATCTTCTTTAAATACTAGGTGATAAAACCTTTTCTATTAAAATTATCCCTTTTTACAAATGTCTTCAAATGTAATCCCTTAAATTCTAGCTCTAGATTCAACGCATCAGAGATAGACCTATAGCTATAATGACCTAACTCAATGGGAAAAATTCCACTTGTGTCTGAGTCCTCACCATAATCCCTTGCAACATAGGCAAGCTGCCTGGAAACTTCGATCAAAATACAAAACTTTGAAACATACCTGGGGAGCCTAAAGGGTTCACCTTTAAATCCTCCAACCCTTAAGTAAGTCAAGTGACTAAACTGTGTAAAGAAAGTGCCATAAATGTTAACAAGTTCAATGGCTTCTATAGATATCTTCCTATGCAAGTTACCATGTAATTCAAAGGTCAACCTCTTGTTACTGCATCATTTATTCTTCATGCCGAGAATGGGTCATATTTTCCTCTTTTATGTTGGAGTCCTAATTCATACCATATTACCTTGGTTCAAGTCCTTAAATGCAGCCTCAAGTCCTTTCTCTAGTCATTTTCATTCAAATTTGGACAATTCATTGTACTCCTTGAACACGTTGAACCGTTCTAAACTAGGTTCAAGATGTTGATTTAGGTTCAATAGGTTCTGAAGTGTTCAGAAAAGGTTTTTCGTACTAACATTTTCTCTAAGTTTTTGCAGCGGCTCTTTAATAAAGTTTTTCTTGTTCGATGATATGACATTTGTGTTGAACTTGTTGAACTAAGTTCAAAGGGTTCAAATATGTTCAACGTGATCAACACGGCAAAGTGGTCAATAGTTTGACACGACATACATCTTGAACTACTCGAACACTCAAGAAGTTGGTTCAAGGTGTTCACATGGGTTCAATGCTGGTGGGTCCCATAGTTTCTAATGTTTTGGGAAGTGCATTTATTGCTAAATATGGAGAGGCAGAACCATATTGTAAAATGATGTCATTCTTTGGCTTTTTTGAAGTAAGTGAATGTTTTGGGAACTGGCAGTTTCTTAAAGTACGCTGCCATGCATTCAATGCATGCGTGCGGGGGTCTAATCTATCAATTTGCCGTGTTCGGAATGAAATTGTGAAATCATTGCATTTAATGTGTCTGTATTATTACCTTTCTTTATAAGGTATGAAAAACATTTGTGTCCTGCATTTGTTCTTGCTGCTGGATTTGTGTGTATATTGTCCCTAGATAGGAGTTTTCCTTGCCGCTAGCCGTAGTTCGATTATACAGCTGTGAAGGTGAGTCTTTCCTTATTTTCTCTAGTGTTTTCCCTTGCATTTTCTCTCATACAGAGGTTTGGTTTCACTACAATCAAGTTTGGGTTTCTTGTTTTTGAAATCATGAAGTCCACCCTGCATTTGTTTGGAAACGTCTTTAGCATGGCGCCCACAGAAGCCATAGTTAGTGATACTGACCTGAGGGGTGAGAACCTTGAAGATTTGAAAGAAAGGGTGTTCAGGGGTGTTGATAAGTCTTTTTGTATAGAGATTTTGAGTAGTGGACTTTTAGTAGCTGCAGCCTTTCCTCCAGCAATTCCTTGTCCAGAGCTTATTTGGGCTCCTGTATTGCCAGATACGACCCTGTATCTGAAACAATTAAAAGAGATAATGGCGAAACCCTTCTCGCCATTAACCATGAAGTGATTGCTTCGGTGTTCAAAATACCAGATTATCAGTTTTCTAATTTCTCCCCTGCTCAGTCAGTTAGTGAGTTTAATGCAGATAGAGTGGGACACAAGAATAATGTGGCGAAGTTCTGGTTGAAAGTTCCTTAGAGAGGTGGCTCTAGACTACCTAAAAATCCTAACAAGAACCATATGTTGCCACATATCCATGATGTAATGCTTCTAATGCATCGAGCCAGAGGTTCTGTCAAAGCTTATAGCTTTGATGATTGGATATATTGCTATGTACAATTAGTTCTAGAAGGAAAACAATATCTGGATTGGGCGGAGTTAATTGCTGATTCGATGAGGGAGTAGTTGAGTCTAGCCAAGCAATTTCAACAAAACTTCTTCATGTCCTCATATCTTTTGTATTGTCTGGCCTGTTTTAAGGAGTTAATGGGCATACCCAAGCAACCCACTAAGGAAGATGTTCCGGTGTATGAGTTTTATCCAATCCTACAAAAAGACAATGCCCTACAAGATTTCAGAAGGGTACATAATGCATTCCTAGGCGATATGTGTCATGAACTGAAAGGTACAAAAGCCAAATGGATTTTAGATGATGCACAGTCCTTGATTAAGAAGTTTGGAAGTTTTACATCTAGTTCCTATGCTTTTTCTATATATGAGTGGGAGGCTTTAAAGGGGAAAGCTTCAAGCTTTCGCATTTCTGTTTTGATTGTTTTGTCCTAGTAGAAGTATGCAGAAAACTAACTTCCATGATCAAGAAGGCACAACCTAAGGACAAGTGGGAAGGTCATTTTCCAATACATTTGGGAGTGTTATCCTATAATTCAATGTCTGATGCACTAAGTATAGGAGAAGACCTTAGAAATTTTAATTTTTCTCTGTATGTTGAAAGAAAAGGGTTTGACAACAAAGGATTTTCTCAGAGCCTTGGCTTAATGCCTTATCTTCCCATGCCATAGTTAGAAGATTTCTGGGAAGACTGTTCAGATGAACATGAAGTCTTCAAAAGAGAAAATATGAGATTGGTGCTGGAACAGGTTATTTCTCTGAAAATAAAGATAGATATTAAAGGGCTTTAAGAAGACTACCTTGAACTATTTGAACTAGGGTATTTAGCCCGCGCAGAGACTAAAATGTCCCCAATTAATTGGGATGAAGAGGAAAATGATGACATTCAATCAAGAACCGAACGAGTTCTGGACAAAATAGTGGCATGGGTGGTCAATAAGAAAGAAATGAAGCTAGATGCCAAGCCTCTTTCCATGAGAAGTATGTCTTCACCAAAACGTTCTTCTAACAGTGCTCCTATTTGTGCAGGTAAGGAAATCAAGTCAGCTCAGCCTAGACGTAGAACCAACCCAACATTGGATTTCAGTACTCCTTGGCATACTCGATCACGTAGTGTCACCTAGAAGAGGATGGACCAGGTCAAGGATATGGGAACCAAAGATGTCGTACTTGAAGCTCAGATCTTTGAAATTGAAGATTTGGATGGTGAAGTTGCTTGCGCTCTAGACTCCCAAATGGTGACTGTGGCTATGATGCCACCCCCAAAGATGATTGAAGGAACTTCTCATTCTGCTGCGACTCCTAAATGGTTAACAACTCCAGTGAACAAGAAAAGGAGTTTTCTTCCTATGACCATTCCAATTCAGGAGATGGTTGCCAAGTAATCTGAGAAGAATCCAAAGCCAAAGAGGTTCAAGACCACAGCGCACCTAAACAATGATGAGGAAACTAGTAAATGGATGGCAGAAATTGCTTCTTACAAACCAAAAGATGAGAACAAAGAGGCCAGTTCTGATGATTTTGAAATAACGAAAGTAGAGTTGGGAAAGATGAGCAGGGACACAGATAACCATTTTTTCCAAGTGTCAGCGAAGAAGATGCTTACCTGGTTAGAGAAGGATGGACGGGAGAAAAGACAACTTAAAAGACATATAAGTGTTTTGGCTCAGTTCATCGATAGCATTGGTTGCCTTGGAGTAATGCCAATATCCCATACTACTGAGAATTTTGACCCAACTTCTTCAGAAAACAAGAAGTTGATGAATCAAGTTCAACGAGCTAGGAGCATCGCTGAAGCGGTTGAAAAATGGATTGAACAAGTAATCAAAGATGGTGAAAAATACATTACCGACTCCCAGAAGTTGTGTGATGAGGTACAGGGCCTGATTTTCGAAATCCAAAATTAGCTTGTACCATGGGAGAAAGAAGAGCACAAATGGAAAAATGTCCTGCCTCTATTTACCAAAATCGAAGAGTACGGAACTACCAAATTTCTGATAGAACATTCAATTAAGCTGGTATCTAATGAATGCCAACTTTTCATGCTTAAGAAAACTATCATGAGGTGGATGCTCACCTTTCAGTCGGTAATCACGGATGCAAAAACCTCTATCTATGAACTCCAGGATTTGCAGAGCAGTATTGTCAAAGATAATAAAGTGGTTAATCCCGATCATGACTGGGAACTAGGAATCTACAGGGAAAGTACACAGGAAGTAGTCAAGTCATTCTGGTTGAACATGGAGAAGATTAGAGTTAGGAGTAGTTTCACACCGGAGGATATAACCAAAGTTGCAAGGATCGAATCTATGGTTTTCATTGGGAATGACCAGCTGTCGAAGCACTCAGAGAAAATGGTGCAACACAGGTGGAATAAAGAGGTGGCAAAGGTGAAGCTTAATGCGATGAAAGTCCCAAGCCAATCAATGATCCAAGAACTCATGGCTGCTCATGATGCTCACGAAGACGAAGAAGAGGGTGATGATGAGATATAACATAATGCCTCCGCTTTAGGCTTGTTTTCTTTATTTTCAAAAAAATAAAACATTTTTCATAGTTATGCAAAAACTTCGGGACAACTGTCCCAAAATACTTTCTGTTGGTTTTGTAACTATTTTATCAGGGATAGGTCAAGTTTTTAGGGAGATGCTCCCCGTTTAGACTATAAATTAAGTAGAACCGATGGTAAAAGAGGAGTTTTAGTAACCGATTTAAAAAAAAAAAAAACTGGAATGTGTGTTCGTTTTGGTATTTTCTTATTCCTAATCAGAGGAGGAATCAGATGGTTGAAATCTATGGTGGAAAAAGATTAGCAGATGTATCATTATGTCTTTGATTACAAAAAGATATATATATGAAATCTGGTGATATTGTTTTTGAGGAGAAGAAAGATCTGTGTATTTTGAATCCGAATAGATAACATGTCTTTGCATATGTTCATCTAATCAAGAAACAGTATTTGATTATTTCATTGTAGTTTTTCATTATTCCTCTGATGTTCTTTCCTTTGAATGTGTTGTTTACTCTGGAAAAGATTCATGTTTGCGGGTGCATTCATTTTCTTTGAATCTATTCGTCTTTATTTGGAAGAAGTATATTGAACTTTGTTTCAGTTACTATAATTACATACTTTGAAAATCAAGGAAAATTTTTTCGTTATTTATGAGATATGAGGAAAGTTATAGCCTTTCATCCAAGAATGATATAGGCAGCCTTATATGCTTTTTGGTTAAAATCTTTCATTTGAATATAAATATAAAAACAGAAACACACTTTATGAAAATCTAGATAGGGAGCTGTACCTAGGCAAAAATTCAGAGGGAGGTGATTGAACAAACGCTGACCCAACTGTTCAGTGAACCATTTGTTCTTAAAAGAAGGTAACAGAGTCCTAAAATTAATCATTTAAATGTAAAGGGCAAAATCTGTTCACTAACACCTCCTAGTGAAAATATCATTCCAGTGTAAATAGTCATTTACATGCCCTTTCAAAGTCAAATTAGGATGATACTCATAAATCTTTATACCTTGAACCCATTTTGTATGGGATAGTCGAGAGCATTCTCTCACACAAGCAAGCATATATAAGAGGTACGAAGACATATGGAAGTTCACCATCCCAGGGTAATTACTCAAACCTTCATGCAACCTTTCCACTATAACAGTTCCCCAGTCAATGAATTGATTCTTATCTAGAGTGACCTAGATGAAGAAATACATCCAATCCTCCAAATGAAAGGAGTGGGAATTACCCTTTACTCAGCTCAACAATATTACCAAGTCCCAGATTGCTAGAATTAAATGTTCATGCGTTAAAGGTCTCGGTAGCCTTGAACCCCCTTTCTAGAATTTCAGAAGCCAATTCCGCGCGATAATAGTTCTGTAATACTACTTTTTCTAGGAGAAAATTCCATAGGATTTTCCAATCGTCCAATCTTCATAAGGTTCCTGAAGTGGGGTACCCATAGCTGCCATTACTGTTTGTCTATCTATGGATAACAAAACCTCACCATTGTTCTTCCTTATGCATCTATTACCCTTGTCATAGTGATTCATACATTCTAAAACTAATTCAGGGCAAGGGGCAGCTATAAGAAATGCGACCGCTTCTAATAACCCACTTTGTAAAACATCTCTCCTCATAGGATCTATGTTTGGATTCCAGACTCTTTCTAGAAAATCATCTAAATCCAGTTGGACTAATGTTGTATCACATAACTCCGGTAAGGTGCTTACAAGGGAAGACGAGCTCACTAATTTGGGAAAAATAGGTCTCATAGCTCGTGATTTTCTCAAATCAACCTAGGTAAGGAAGCAAAGTGGAAATGGAAACAAACAACTAACAAAATACCTAGATCTTTTAAAACAAACTGTAACAATTTAGAAAGTTGTTGAACATACCTTCCCCTATCTTCTACAAACCCCTATCATAGTCTATTTCTCCTATTCCAAAAACTCCTCAAAACCTTCTCAAGAAAATAATAATATCGATGTGACATCTACTCAATTTTAAAGCTGAGAAAATCTTACCCATCATTACCACAAACTGTCTCCCTTACTCTTCATTTGTGTGGCCTTACTATGAAATGATTGTATCGGAACATGCCTTAAATGCTAGATCACTTCTCTTCTGACACTACGGATCCTCACACATACTTTTCTATAAATGACATATTTCATATCATTAGAGAAAGAATATCCCTCTCTTTTGTGGTCATTAATCATCTCTTGAAATGCGCCTCGTCATCTCATGCCAAGTCACATGTCTTCCGAGAAACCAATACATGAATTCTTAACATTGCAAAACAATCATAACATGGAATTAACATGACAAATCATGAACTTTGGACTTTGAACCAAAAAAAAAAAAGGTTCAAGTTCAAGGTTCAAAGAATGTAAAATGTTGACAAGGACTAGTGAAAACTTAGAACCACATGAAAGGGAAAAACATTCAAAACAACGCTCATTGAACTTTGAACCTTGAACCAAAAAGGTTCAAGTTCAAGGTTCAAGTTCAACATAGTGAAACTTAACAATGGCCAAGTTATATGGGGAAAATTAAGCAAATGACTTGACCAACGGATTAGAAGGGCATTACTCTGAGCAAGGACATATATGAAATGGAAATTTTATATGGGCCTAACATAATGAAACTAGTGGAGATGAGTCAAGAAGCTTTAACAGATCTATTGGTAAAGATAAAGAAATAAATGTCTGCCGGAAAGGAATAAGAAGCCACCAAAAGTAGAACAACCTATATGCTATTGAAGATGATGCCACAGATGAACAAAGTGCATCAAAAGATGACTACCATGAGAATGACAGAGAAGTTAATCTCTTTATGGCACTTGATGAACTGGTTGGGGAAGATGAGGAAGAAGACATTGATGCTAAAGTGGATCTAGAAGGTGATCTTATAAGTGTTCTTGAGGAGCTGAGTAAAACAAGAAGAGAAGTCAACAAGTTCAAGCTTGTTGCAGTAGATAAACAAGGTCTCTTGAAGCAATCCCTAGATGAGTCAAATCAAGTTTTATCTGATTTGAAACTGTAGCTAGAAGAAGCCAATAGGATATGTGAAGTTACATCCTCTGACTTGATGAAGAAGGAAAAGGAGCATCAAGATCTGGAAGAAGAAATAGTGAAGCTCAGAAAGGAGCTTGAATATAGTAAGAAAGAAATAAAAGTGAGAAGAAAATATGAAGGCAACATCAAAGCCTTAGACAAGATGTTGAGCAAATAGAAGCAATCCAAAGATACTGGTGGCTTAGGATCTGAAGAAGGTTAAAGTTAAACAGTAAAGACACATCCAGTAAGGAGATACAGTTCACTTCTTCCAATGAACATAAAGAGAAGAAGACGTTCACAGTAAGCAAGGATACCAGTAAGAAGACATATGTAGATGTTGTTAGAAACTGCCACACAAACTGGTATACACAATCAATGAATCGAAGACGACACTCATTGTACCGACATGTAGATCCAAGGAGAAATGCAAGAGTTGACCATGAAGGATTCACTAAAGTAACATGAAAGGTAGACCCCCGGTGAGGCAGTCATTTTTAGGACCAAGGCAACCTAACTAGTATGTTTCAAACTTTCATGGTTATTGTTACCAATGTAACAAATTTGGGCATAGAATAGCTGACTTTAGATTAACCAATAAGCCTTCTATGAGTTATGAAAGTAGAAATCCTTTTAATGCACTTTGGGATATGAATGTTATCTGTTACCAATGTAATGGATTTGGTCATAGGAGTTTTGAATGTAGGAAGAATAAACCAGTGTCCTACAATAATTTTAAAGATTCATCTTGAAATGAAAATGTGAAATGCTATAACTATCAAGAGTTTGGACATATAGAATTTTTTTTGTAAAAATAGGAAGATCAAGTAGAAGACAAATCCTAATCAAGAACCAGTAGTTGAACTATAGCACAAAATAGCAGTTGATAAGAAGAAGGAAACCAAACCCATATGGGTTGAGAAAGAAAAAGACAAGGCAGAATCAAGTCTAATAGTGCAAACTACTTTACATGCTAATAGAAAAAATCTATGGGTTGTAGACAGTGGTTCTTTCAACCACATGACCAGTGATAAAAATTTTTTTATCAAGCTTGAAGACTGGAATGGTGGTTTAGTAAGATTCAGAGACAACTCATCCATCAAAATAAAGGGAAAAGGTACTCTAAATATTGATGGAAAATTGAAGGCATGTGATGTATATTATGTGGAAGGCCTAAATAAAAATCTACTGAGTGTGAGTCAGATGTGCGACAAAGGCTATAAATTCACCTTTGACTCTACTGGTTGCTAGATAAAGAAAGAGAGTACCAGTTAGGTTGTGGTAGAAAGAAAAAGGATAGATGGTAATGTTTACAATATGAAGGAATGCTATGAGTCCCAATGCATGATGGGACAAATTGATAAAAGATGGTTGTGGTACCAAATATTAAGCCATATAAACATTGATAACTTAGTTGCAGTAAGCAAAAAGGAGTGTGTAAGAAATATTCCACCCCTAATCAAACTGGTAAGCATATTTTGTGATTAATATGTGAAAGAGAAGAAAAATAAGGTGAGCTTCAGGACAAAAGAGCACAACACCTCAAGACCACTTGAAATTGCACATACAAATCTATGTGGTCCAACTAGGAAAAGAGAACTTGATGTAGAAAGATATTTTATGCTCTTTATTGATGATTATTCAAGAATGACATGGGTCACTTTCCTACAAGATAAATCACAAGAATTTGACAGATTCAAGATCTTTAGGAAGATGGTGGAGAAGAAAAGTGGGTGCAAGCTAAAATGTCTTAGATCAGACCAAGGTGGAGAGTTCACATCAAATGAGTTTGAAGATTATTATGAAAGACATGGAATTAGAAGGCAATACTCAGTCCCTAGGACACCACAACAAAATGGTGTGGTAGAAAGGAAGAACAAGACAGTCAAGGAGATGGCCAAAACCATGTTAAATGAGGGCAATCTTCCAGACACATATTGGATGGAATTTGTTCATACTACTGTATATACTTTGAACCGGGTTCAATTAAGAACAAACAAAAAAATGACACCTGATGAGTTGTGGTATGACCAGAAACCTTTAGTCAAATACTTCAAGGTATTTGGAAGTAAGTGTTTTATCAAGAGAGATATGGATGGTCTAGGTAGTTTTGACTCTAGGAGTGATGAAGGAATCTTCCTTGGTTACTCATCTAACAACAAGGCCTACAAATGCTACAACAAAAGACTAAGAAGAGTCTTTGAGAGTGTACATGTAAGATTTGATGAGGATATGCATAAAGGAAGTCTGTCATGGGTAAACCGGTATGATGATTCTAGTGATGAAAGTGAGGAAACTTAGTCAAACAATGAACTAGAAGAAGCATCCAAGAAGGCTCCCAACCGATATGTGCACTTGAATCACTTGAAATAGCAGATTCTAGGAAATAAGAGTGATGGTGTGCAGACTAGAAGAAGAGTTGCTCGGAATGATGAACAAGTCAACTTTTGCCTCATGACTGAAGTAGAACCTAAAAAATTCAACAAGGCTAGCAAAAGAAAGGAACAGATGGATGCCATGGAAGAAGAACTACAGTAGATTGAGAAGAACAAGACTTGGGAATTAGTCCCTAGACCAGAATACAAGAACATCATTGGAACTAAATGGGTCTACCGGAATAAAATGAATGAAGAAGATAAAATTGTTAGGCATAAAGCTAGACTTATGTGCAAAGGATACTCTCAAGTAGAGGGCATTGACTTTGAAGAAACATTCACACTAGTAGCTAGATTAGAATAAATTAGAAATTTTCTATCCTTTTTTGCCTACAAGGGTTATAAAGAATATCAGATGGATGTAAAATCTACCTTCTTAAATGGAAATTTGGAAGAAGAGGTGTACATGGAGCAACTGGAAGGTTTTCTGCTACATGATGATGAAACCTTTATGTACCAGTTGAGGAAGGCCCTATATGGTTTAAAGAAAGCTCCTAGAGAATGGTATTCAAGATTAGATCAGTAGCTAAAGGAGCAAGGATTCAAAAAGGGGAGTGCTGACAATAATTTATACATAAAGAAAGATGGAAACCACATGATCATTGTGGTTGTGTATGTAGATGATATTATTTTTGGAGGCAATAAGGACACCCTTTGCAAAAAATTTGCTGATCAAATGTAGTCAGAATTTGAGATGTCAATGCTTGGTGAGTTGACATACTTCCTTGGTTTGTAGATACTGCAGCAAGATAAGGGAATCTTTATCTCACATTCTAAGTATTCAAAGGACATGTTGAAGAAATTTTGAATGGAGGACTGCAAACTGGTAAGTACCCCCATGGTGACTGGAAGAAAATTAAGCAAGAATGATGAATCACCTATGGTGGATTAGACATTGTATAGATCCATGATAGAAAGCCTATTTTATCTAACTTCTTCTAGACCAGATATAGTGCAAGTAGTGTGCATGGTGGCTAGATTTGAAGCTGCACTTATGCAGTCACATATGAATGTTGTCAGCTAAATTTTTAGGTACCTACAAGGAACTCTCACTTATGGGTTGTGGTACCTTAAACACAAGGCATTCATCTTGGAAGCATACACTGATGTTTATTGGGCAGGTTGCATTGATGACCAAAAGAGCACAAGTGGTGGTGCATTCTTCCTAGGTAACCGATTGGTCTCATGGTATAGCAAGAATCAGGATTCAGTCTCCCTATCAACTGCTAAAGCTGAATACATTGCAGTTGCTACATGTTTCTCTCAGGTACTTTGGATGAAGCAAGCCCTCAAAGACATACAAGTGGACATCACTGATACTATTCTCATCTGGTGTGATAATTGGAGTGCCATCAACATTTATCAAAATCCAATGATGCATTCCAGGACAAAGCATATAGCCATCAATTATCATTTCCTTAGAGAGAAGATTGAAGGATAGGAAGTAAAGATGGACTATGTCCCCACCGAAGACAAGGTAGCAAACTTTTTCACCAAACCATTTCCAATAAACACTTTTGAGTACTTAAGACACAAGTTGGGAGTTGTGTCACCTACCTTATGCACTTGAGAAAGGAAGGATTAATATGGTTCTGGGGGAGTTCATAGTAGCATCTATAACTCTTGAACCATATGTCAAGACCGGTTGTAATCACTGGTAGTAGCCTAAGGGGGAGCTAGGTATGGATCAAAGGGAGAGTTTACGGTACCCTTTTTCATTGTGTCGAAGGGGGAGAAATCTATCAATATGAAGTGTCTTGCAATAAATTGACATCAATGCCAAAGGGGGAGTTTGTTGGAATTATTGGCATTAAGTTGTCATTGATGTCAACTGGTTTGGCAAGGTCACCGATAAGTAAGTAGTGTTGACTGGTATAAGAAGAGAAAGACATATAATGGCAATGCACATATGAGTGAACAAATAGAAGGAAGGCTGCTAGTACACATGAATTGTGTCATCTACTGGTTAAGAAGGCTTACCGATAAGGCACAAACTGGGATGAAGGTTGGTTGTTTGTTTATGATGAAGAGGTGAAATGTGAAATGAATCACAACAACACCCAGTGAGAAAAATAGACAGGATGGCATGAAGAAATACCGAAAGGCAAGATGAATTATCAAGAGGATGTGTTGCGGGTAAAGAAGATGTTTGTTGGTTATACTAGTAAGGTGAACTAAGCCTATAGTCAACCTTGGTCAATAATGAAGGTCAAAGTGACATAGAAATCTAAGCAGAGATGGATGTCGACAAACATGATAGTTGGATGCTAGGTGGCGATATTGCACAGGTCAGTGGAGTGTGCATTGACGTAACAAGTTAGAAAGCAGGTCAACTTTTATGAAGAATGCACAAGTCACAGAGGATGCCAAAGGATTAGGGCTCGAGGAAGCCAACCTAGCAAGTGACTAAACTAAACCTGCAAGAATATTTGATCTTTGTACCTATTTGCTGAAGGAAACAGTCAAGCCATTAATGGCGTATGATAGAGAAAAGAAGAAAAGCATGGTGCAGACCTCCAAATTTGGAAAAAGCACATTGGAATGCAAACCTTTGTTGGTGCTATTTGATGTCATGAAGATCATATCCCTCAAAAATAAGATTGAATCAAATCAAATTTGGATCGAGTTGGAGAAGGCGAAACCTAACACGAGATTTTTTGAATGTGGTTTTTGGTAGGAATCCTAGATTATAAATATGTGAGCTCGAGACATAAATCAATGATGCTTGATGTGAATAAGGAGAGTAAAGAGATCTTGAGCATAGATAAGGATCATCTTCTTTAAAATTTATTCTAAGAAAGTTGCAGAACGAGTTAGTAGGTAAACTGGTAAAGACAGAATACCGGTAAACTATTGCAGGTCTGACAGTTGAGCTAACAAGCGAGGTGTGGTTGGTCAAGAAGGCATCCAAGTGTGGAATAAGTGTGGTGTGAGGATGAGAGAGAAGAAGAGAAGGTTTTTAACCGACATAAATCTATTCGATTAAGTGTTGTAGAACTCATTTGCAACCCAAAGCTATAATTGTATCAAAATTGTATTTCAATATACATCACCAAGTTGGAGCTTGGTGCAGGGGTTGGTGCTCCTTGGGTTGGTGCTCATTGGGTTAGTTCCCTAAATCTTTGTAATTAACTGTTTCACTTGTGAGGCTGGATTGGAGCAGTAGTCTCCAGCAACATTTCTCACCGAGGTTTTTCCCATATTGGGTTTTCCTCGTACATCTGGTGTTGTGGGTTGCGTTTGTGTATTTGTCTCTTTTGGTATCCATATTTTTCTTACTGGTTTGAGTGGTTAGTGCTTAGGATAATAACCCATATTCTATGTTTGTTTTAAAAAGGAAAAGAATTTAGGAACCACTGATTCACCCCCCTCTCAATGGTACATTGTGTTCAACATGTGCAACACAGGTGTTAGAATCAGTAATTTTTTAATGTCATGTTGCTAATGTTGTTGTTATTATTAATTGAATATTGTCTTGGATAATGTTACTAAAGAACATGTGATATTTCATGTTTAAACCATAAAGTTTTCAACTATTTAGTTGTTGATTCAAATGAGCCACTATTAAATATAAACTAAAGAAAAATTAATGTCCATTTTTTTTGTAACACTTGAGTATTTAATATTTTTAATCACAAAAATTAAAATAGAACCTTATAAAATAATATTGGTTATTTGGTGTTCCATATCTATTTTGTATGTTTTACATTAATATTTATTTTTTCATATTTTTAAAAGAATTTGTAGAAATTATACATTTTAAGAATAATTATGCAGTACATATAACATAATGTTTTTATTATTAATTTGAATTAATCTGTAGTCAAAATGTTTTTAACCTATGAACCTATTGGATAATTATGTATATCACATTCATATCATCATTATTCAAAGATATTAAGATATTTTAGTTAGATCTTTCAAGAAAATAATCCCATGCCTTTGAAATCAATAAGTTTTTTTGATAGACAATGATATCACATAGGTAAGAATTATTGAAAATGTTGACACTGTATAGTTTTAGTATCCCTAAATATGAAATTTATGCATTTCAACAAGAAAAACTATTTTTCTCACATAGATTTGGCAAAGACAAGTCAATTGAAAATATAATTTTACCTTATTTAGAAATAGTGTATTCTTAAAAAATAGATATAATAGCAAGTCTAGATTTGATATATGTGTGTGTGTGTGGCTCTCTAATTATACAACTATTTTTTTCACCATTGTAAACAAACTCAAAGTTGATAATTACTTATATACTAGCCAAGAGTGAATCTCTAGAATCGCCACTATATTACACTTATTTAAAGTCCCTAACTAGTTGAAAAATATCACTTTATAATTCCCCAAGATAGTAGTAAACTTTAACAGAACACCTAACTATATTTCACATGCGTGTCTTCACAAATATAATACATTGCTAAAAGATCCTATTTAGTTATTCATGTTCAAACGATATTTAGTGATTCTTCACAATTAAGTTCACTTTTTTAGACTTCTTAACTAACTAAAAACAATATTTAATTTCTCCCAAAAACATTTTATTCATAAGAAAAATAAAAGAGATACACATATAAATTACATGGCTAAAGATTTAAGCTAATTTGAATTGAAAATTGGAGCTTAGAAATTTCCTTATTTTTTGCACTGTTATTATTTCTAGAAAAAATACATCTAATAGATTTTATAGTCCACATGTTTAACATTTAAAAAAATTATAGTAGTCCTAATTAGGTAAAATAGGTTAGGGGTTGAACCCATTTATAAAATAGTCATTTAAGGCAGAATATTGGTCTGACAAGAGGTGAGAGTACCAAAAAAACTAAAAAACTAAATCACTGAAAGAGAAGCAACAAACAATGAAAAAATAGGGTGGAATAGTAAAAGGCCACTACGGACAAAAAGACCAACTAATGATTACTCAAGAGAAGGAAAAATTATGGCTTTTAGTAAAGGGATAGGTTTTAAATGGGTATGTAAAGGACCATGGTGGGCCAAATAGGCCCTTAAGTGCAAATGAAAAAAATAAAAAAATAAAGTTAGGCACCTTGAAATAAACATTGGAATAAGTTACAAACATTATTTCAAAAATATGTCAAAATAGATTTTGTAGAAAATTGAATGTAGTTCCTAAGCTAGTAGTTCTTTTCTGACAAAAAAAATCTATTTGATGAAATTTTGAAATATCAATGCAGTAGTACTAAAATTTTAGGAAAAAAGATAAGAAGCAGGTGTCTATTTGACCACCCTAACCACAGTCAAATCATAATATTTTAGATATAAGTAGAAGACTGATGTCTGGATGTGACACATATTTTTTGGTTTTTTTTTTTTAAATAAATAATCAACTATGCTTTTTTTACTACAACTTTTTAAAAATAAAAAAACTTGTATGTCTGGCCACCATAACTTGGTCAGAACTTTATGAAATTCAATTTTTTTTTAAAAATCTTATAGTATACGAAGAATGGAATATGATGCATGTTTCAAATTGAAAAAATGTTATACTGTTTGGAATTTATAGATATTTTTCAATTTGCCTATCAATCAAGACTTTAGTCAAAATATCACTACTTTTTGGCCCCTCACGATCCTACACATACCCAAATATACAATGATAGAAGCATTGGTAATATGTGGACAAGAGGCAAAGGCTAGGGTTAGACCAATATTAAACCAATAGATCCAATAAATCAAGCCCTAATAAAGGAGGGCATCATTATCCTGAGATTGGACTGCATTCACATATTGGACTAAGGATGAGCAATTCAAAAAAGTAAAATTCGTTTTAGCATTGTACCTAAAATTATTGAGAATGAACTAAGAATGAAATCTTTTTGTAGCATCGTAAATTGTTACTGGGCCAATTTACACCTCATTTTTGTGCCCCTACTTTAATGTATCTACCCCTCATCTCCGATTAGAGTTCATTCAGTGCCTTCATTCCAATTTTGATGTCATATACACATACCAAATGAATCTCTAGATGGGTTGAATCCTCCTCTCTAGGCCTAATTTTGAGTTTATGATTGAGGAGGACTACGGCGATGTCTCTCTGGTCCTAAACTAAACCACCAAGCGCTTTGGTCCCTCTCAATGGGGCCCAATTTTCAAGTGGAGGATGGGACCTATTTCTCTGGCAGGAAATAAAATAGGTGGCTCTATATGACCATTGGAGGTTTGCCTAATTAGTAAATTGACCTAGGAGTTCATATATATAGATATTTGATCAATGTAATTTCATCCAAGCATTTTTAATCTCCATCTCCAATCCATCAAGCATTCTAGCATCCATGAAGCATTCATCATCAAGCATTTCTAGAGATCTTTAGGGATGCATATTCTTCATTCAACTTCTGTGGAGTAAAATTATATCATTTATATGCAAGCATGTGTGTTTGATTAGGGTTTTATAATGTATATGCCATTTCATGCAACATATGTGATTACATTCAAGAAGAAAAGCAACATTATCAGTCATTGTAGATCTGAGGTATATCTTTCCATTGTTTATTTTAATATTTGTAATATTTCATTTAAAGTTATTTCCTGAATTGGGGTGGGACTTAGGCAAACCCCTATTCCCAACCTATTTCCCTTCTCTAGTGTGTACAGAAGCAGGTACAAAACTGTGATCTTCAAGATTGGCTTTATTTATAGAGATGAATAGGTTCCCCTTTGGAGTACGAAAAGTGCAAAGTACTAGGGAGACCACCATCTTGGTGTTGACAAATTAGGAGCTCCTTCTAGGAACAAGTGTGAATACTCTTATATTCCTCATATCTAGGTTTGTGGCTCGATCTATTAACTGTACCTCATTGTTCATGCATTTTGACTTCCATTTCAACACATTTACCCTAATTTCAATATCTTCAACAATTCAATTCAACTCAAGGGAAAGAAGCTCAACACACTTAGGACCATTAGAATCTAATGAGAATCTAGATCTATTAGGTTTAGATATATCATATTTCTAACATTCCCTAATGTGATGGTAATTAAGCAAAATTAGTGGTTTCACTACATCTAATGGTGGAAATCCTAATTTTTATCATCATGCTTTTAAACTAATCATCCAAAGTGGGATAACTCATGAGAACCTTTATGATATACTTTCACACCCTGAGTGACTTCTCACGATTAGAACCATTTTGTAAGCCCTCATGATTAAATCAATTATTTTATATTAGTTCACTAGTAGTACTTATTAATAATAGCAATGATGAGCAGTGGTATGAGACTATGTTAGCCTCACACATTCTAACCAACTATAAATTAATTTAATTAATCACTTTTATAAGATCCTCACAATTTTGAAAATTTGGGTTCCACATAATGCCCTTTAGTTTCCCATTTAGAATAACTTACTTTAATTCTAATAAATCATAATTTTCTCCTTCGTTCTATGATATAATAAATAATCAAGAATACGAGTCCTCCAAATCACATCACATCATTACCTAGATCTATAATTCTTTGACTACCATCAGTTAATAAATATTTTTTATACAAAATAAATCTTATATCATTATCCTCCAGAGAGGTCTAGGGTTGGGAATTTTATATTAAAATGCAGAGAAGTGATTACAGAGCAGATCTCTTGGGATTTGGTAGATGGTCAAAGGTATCTCTTTTGGTCAAACTCTCAGGGAGGTTATCCGACTATAGAGAAAATGATAAATGACAATAATATTAGAGAAGTTTATGAAAGAAATTAGGGAAGCCATATTAGAGACTACATTGAATTTCATGATAGATATCCCTCTTTGAGATGGAAATGGAGAAAGCTATAGGATCTCACTACTAGGAGAGAAGATATAACCCAACTTAAAGGAGATTCTAAAAAATAGATCTATCTCATTTTGGAACAGATCAGACAACCCTCTTTTGGTCAGACTCTTGGGGAGGTTATCCATCTATAAACAAAATGATGAATCCCAACAATATCAAAGAAGTTTATGAAAGAAATTTGGGAACTCATGTCAGCAACTACATTGAATTTCATGACAAAGATCCCTATTTGGGATGGAAATGGAGAAAGTTTGAGAATCTCGCTACGAGGAAAGAAG
This sequence comes from Cryptomeria japonica, assembly GCF_030272615.1. Taxonomy (NCBI): domain Eukaryota; kingdom Viridiplantae; phylum Streptophyta; class Pinopsida; order Cupressales; family Cupressaceae; genus Cryptomeria; species Cryptomeria japonica. Next base: position 381,947,017 of record NC_081411.1, on the reverse strand, counting down.
ATATAACCCAACTTAAGGAGAATCTAAAGAACAAATCTATCTCATTTCAAAATGGATTAGACATTTTGATTTGGAAAGGAGAAAAATAAGGAAATTACAATTCCAAAGATGGATATAGATAAATTATTGAGAGACAACCCTTTCAAAAGACTAATATTATGATTTGTACAACCTTAGTTGGCCTAGTGGTGGAGAACTTGTGCTCTTGAAAGAGAGGTCAGAAGTTCAAATCCCACAAGGGGGTAGTGTATGTACACCTTATCGGCTTCGGCCCATTACCAATCACAAAAAAAAAAGACTGATATTATGATTTAACTATGTTCTAGGTAAAATGTGTTTACCTTAAATCAATTATTTTCACTCACGCAACCCTTCAATGTAGAGTTTTAATTTTAGTATAGTTCAAAAAGATAAGGTTTGTTAGTACATCCATCTGTGACTTATGTGAGCAAAGAAAATAGATAATTAATAATATATTATTAAGCTACCCCTTTTCTTATAGATGTTAGAAATGGTTATGTGCAACATTGGATTGGATAACTACTCTTCCCGATAACATTATGAGTATGTTTCAAGGCTAGCCTAGATTATTCTAGTCAAGCTTATATGATATAATGTGGGTTTTTTATCCTTCTATATTAATATAGGAATTATGGAAGGTAAGAAATCAAAGGATATTTATAGATAAAAAGATGTCTTGGGAGGCTCTATCAAATAAGATTGAAGTAGCTATTGTGGAGGTGATTAATAGTAGAATATCGCTTATGGTTCAAACAAGACTCAGTTCTCTAGTTGGAGTGACAAGATGAGGGGTAGATGGTTTGGGTTAAATATTCTTCCCTTTATTGGAAAGGGGAGAGAAATATCCAATAAAAATAGAAGTCAATGTGTGTGGACTCCTCCTAAATAAGGATGGTATAAGTTGAACTTTGATGGAGCTTCTTGAGGAAACCCTAGAGCTTTAGGAGCAAGATGTGTAGTTCATTCTTGGGAAGGGATTATAGTTGCTAAGCAGTCAAAATATTTATAAATGGATACCAATAATATAGCAAAACTTAAAGTGACAATTGAAGGGCTCTTAATTTATAGAGAATGAGGAATCAAGAAGGTGCAAATTGAAGGGGATTCAAAAATAATCATAGATACCCTCAGAACTAGATTAACTCCAAATTGGAGGTTTAATTCATTCCTAGGCAAGGCATTAGAGCTTCTAAAGTTTTTTGAAGCTATAACAATCAACCACATTTATAGAGAATTGAATGGTAGAGAAAATCAATTGACAAATATGGGAGCTAATGGAATAAATTTAGTAAACAAATTAGAGGGTCCCAACATTGTCAAATTATCTATATGGCTAATATTGTTTATAGATTTCATGGTAGTTAATAATAGATCATAAGATCTTAATCGAAGTTAAGGCCATTGCAGGTGGTTTCAACAATTGGAATTCTATAAATACATCTTATCTTAAATTGAACCAAGATACCAGGGAAGAAAATAAATTTTATTTACTAATCTATAAAGATGGAAAGCATTATAAATTTTAGGTTTAATAACATTTCAAAGCTATGTCTAGCTTATTTTCATCAAATCCATCAAACTAATGAGATCCAAGAAGCTCACAGGCCTAGGAAGGAGGCGGGATAAAGGATAGCCTAGGTAGACATCTCAAACAAAAAGATTTTTTAATATTTGGAGTTTGAATTCTCTTAAGCTAAAGTATTTGTAGCCAAATTTGTTAGCATTTTTTGAGGCTAGTCACATCATATTAATATATGGAGCAGATTTTAGGTAGGTAAATGTTGATGGATTGAGGCTTGTTTCTCAAACATATTCTACTCAAGATGGTCGATGTAGATAGTTGTCCATAGGTGATTAGACTATCGAAAAATTTAAAAACTCAAAATTGGCATCTCCAAAGCAAAAGAAAAGTTAGTTGGAAAGGTCAGTGGATGGGCCAGTCAATCACATCATATTTACTTCTAGGATTGAATATAGGTTGGTATTTGATGGAGGTGGTTGATAGCTACATTCTTTTTGGTTGAGGAAATGGTTAAAGTTAGTGAAGGTGGTTGTTAATTGTTTCATCTCCTTAGTCATCAAGTTAGTGCAGTTTAAGAAGAGAAACTAGGCAATAATGACAGTTTGAGAGTGAGGATGCAAGCAAGATTTTATATATTTATTGAATTCCCTTACAAGATTTTAATAGATTTGCTTCACTATTATTTAGAAACCTCAAAATCATTTAGCCAAAGCTTTCAATGAGGGATTCATAGGTCTGTGGAAGAGAGATAAAATATAATAGTGATGATGAAATCCCCTTATTGTCTACTTGCCTCCAAAAGGCAAATGACCTTCTTTGGCAAAATTAAGCAAAGAAGGATGGACAAAGTCATGAATAATTATCATTTACTAGTTATTAGGGAAGTCAAGAGGATTTTAGGAGAAGACTTTATTTCATCAAATCACAAATATAGAGTCAACACATAAATGCCAACTATGTTTATTGCCAATCTCCTCCATGTTGGATTGGAAAATGTTGAAATAGAGAAGCTCTATAGAAAGGTTTTGAAGGAAGGATAATTGGGTGACTTGGAAAGGGTTTTAAGAAATATAGATGAAAATTCATCTACTCCTCACCCTAAATAATATATGGTTATTGTATATGGTGAAAATGGATAACAATAATAACAATATTGAAAGGCTAAATGAATCCAACCACTAAACCCTAGCCTAACAATGAACAAAGATCCACCATAACATATGAAGATTACCTAGGACAATGCAAATAACTCAAAATCACAAAGATTATACCATCACATGTCCAATAGGGTTTTGATCTCCATTCTTCCTATCTCCATTGATCTTGCTTGATATATTTGCTCTCAAATTTTTATATGCACAAGAGCTCAACAAAGAACGGAATGTGGTTGCAAGTAGGATCGTAGTGTAGCCAAGTACTCCAAAATCAGTCATTAGTCATTAGTGATTAGGGTTTGACAATGAAGAAAGCATCTTCTTAAATAGAAGACACAATATGAAATGGAGGGATAAGATTGAGAGGTGTAAAAAGAGAGGTCAGCTAGGATTAGAGGGTAGGTAAAGGAAATAATAAAATAATGAAAGGGGTAGGTAGTGTATGAATTAAGAGATGAATGACATGTGTCATGTGTAGAAAAAGATAATGAATTAATTAAATAAATAAAGATTTATTTAATTAATAGAAGAAGTAGGATAATTAAATAAATAAAATATTTATTTAATTTAGGAAAAGGATAATTTAAATAAATAAATGTATTTATTTAAATGAGAAATAAGGCTAGAAGAGGATAAATGAATTAATTAAATAAATAAGGATTTATTTAATTAATAGAAGAATTAGGCTTAGATAATTAAATAAATAAAATATTTATTTAATTAATCATGACAATTTTAGGTGTCTACATTTTGCCCCTCTTTGAGACAATGCGGCTTGTCGCGTTGTTTCAAAGAAGATAAGATGAACTGATACAAAGTTGCGCCAGTATGGGAATAATATGCCCCCTCGAGAGATTGGATGAAAATGTCTGAAAAGATTGCAGACAATCTCTCGATAAGAAAGAAAGGCTAGAATGGACTGACCGGATAAGGTGACAAAGTCACGGGATAAAGAAGACTGACTCAGGAAACGAAAGCGAGGGCTAGGGGTAGTCTATAAGATAGACCACGGGGGAAAAGACATCCTCATTGTCATCTACACCCTTACGAGATCACATTGCAGAGCGAGAAAAGAGCAGCAGCAGTCAGCAATGATGGCCTTCGTTCATAGATTCGACCGCATTCACCAATTTCAGAGGCCAGCAGAGGCAGGAGAGCCGGTAAGTACCATGAAACCTCCTCGTACTTTCACGCATTTCAATTTTTGTCATTAATGCTCAGTAGGTAGCAATAAATGCGCTTAGGAATAGGGTACAGAAAAATGCAAAAACGCGCAACCGCGTCTGTGTCAGTTCCAAGCACGTCTGTGTCCAACAGGTGCGTCTGTGTCGGTTCCAGGCGCGTCTATGCCTGGGACCGCGTTTGCATTGATTGCGAGCGCGTTTAGGTATTGTAGAGGCGTTTGTGTCATGAAGTCGCGTTTAGGTTCCATAGGCGCGTTTGTGCATAATGTAAGCACGTTTATGTTCAGAAAGCGTGTCTATGTCGCAGAAGCGCATTTGTGTAGTCTAGAAGCACGTTTATGAGTTTAAAGCGCGTTTATGTGTCAAAATGAATGGTTTTAGTCTTCTAGGTCAAATCGGCAGTTCTGTGATGAACATACGCTGTCGATTGGATAAGCTGCTGAGAGGATACACTCAAACAGGTCCTCTAGGAAGACTAGGATAGATCAAGGCACTTTGTGATGAATAGGGAGTGTGAATGTGAGTAACACTTTGTGATTAACAGGGAATGTCACACATGTAGTACTTTGTGATGAACAGGGAGTACTACTAGGATAGATAGCAACACTGTGTGATGAATAGTGAGTGTCACTAGGATAAATAGCTATGTGCATTTAGATAGCGAGTAGCATTTTGTGATAAACAGTGAATGCCACTATGACTGACATGATTTGATTTGCTTGACTGCAGGAGTACTTGCCGATGCTGGAGTCACGGGAGTGATTCCCATCGACTCAGAGGTTGCGACCTGAGTTGACAGCCGAGGACTGAGCTGCGATTGAGGTTATGGGATTGAGATACATTCTGTATGTGCCTGAGTTTCGGGTGAACATGGGATTGTTGACTGCACTGGCTGAGAGATGGCACTCAGAGACTTGTAGTTTGCATTTGCCGATGGGTGAGATGACAGTCACCTTGGAGGATGTATATAGGATTATGCGGATACCGATTGATGGGGAGCTGATTCCGTACGATCGAGACGGAGATAGGGATGCCCTTAGATGAGTGTTCTAGGATCCCAGACTGGAGATGAGGGTGGGACACGTGGCATGGGATACCATGACATGGATAGGACTAGCACTACCAATAGTGTTGGCAGGAGTGATCAGTGAGTTCCTCTATATCAGTTTTGTACCATTTTGTATAATGATGTAGACACCTGTGGGTGATTGTAGCCATATGATTTTGACATCATTGTATCATGACACTTTTTATATATATATGAGATGATGCATCTTTGCGGCAGCTATATGCATGTGTACCTATGTGATGAGATGTTTAAAGATGTATGTTTTGTGTGATGCTTAGAATATGGATGCAAATATGTATATGATGCAATGCAATATATTTTGTTCTTTTATGTTTTATATGCGTATGCATGATGCAAATGTGAATGTATGAAATGCAAATGAATATGATAATGCAAATGTAAATTGTGCTAACAGGTGTTGTGTGCAGGATGTGATGCAGTTGTGATATCTATATGTATGTATGAAATGCTTATATGTGGTAATGTAGGTGCAACTACATGAAATGCAAATGTTTTTGGTGTGTCATTATACTCAGTCATGTGATACTAGGCTACACGGACTTGAGAAGGACGATGGAAGTCAATCAAGAAAGGGGGATGGAAGACAGAAGATATGAAAGTGAAAGAGATTCTTGTGCATTATCATCATTGAGCTTTATTATGGCAAGTAGGTTATGACAATCGAGGCATATGTTCGACCTAGAAAGTCATTGTACCTGTTTGCATGGAGATAAGACAGTCACAAACAAGGAATGCCCCAGTTCATACTAGACTCACAGTGTCCTCATATCCTTGGACAAGTCATAGCATTACTAAGAGACAATCCACAGACAACAAATAGAAATAGGTGACGATACCCCATCCTCACCTTTCTAGTCAAAGACATCCTGGAGACAGAATCTCTAGTCAGAGACATCCTGGAAAAGCTAAAAGACATGTCACCAAACAGATGAAATCAAAAGAAAACCAAGACTCGACACCAACATCCACTGTAGTCCTCAAGTTTAGTGTCTCTTGTCACTTGTATAAGTCTTATTTGATTGTGGTCACAATGTTTACTTTCACAAAAAGGATAGATAGCACTGAACCATATGTTGTCTGAGTCTGTTGAAAGATTTGATTTTGTTGAAGCTCATTGTTGCTGCTGTGTCTCGTCTGAAATTGACTGAATCCATGAAACTGATACTTTATTGTGGAGAAGATGAAACTTTATTGCGGATCTGTGATGCAAATGTTTCTTTATTGCGGATTATGCGTGAATAGACTGAAGGAAGCTGGAAGAAACTTTACTCCCTGAAACATGTGATGTTCTCAGTTCCACACCCATCACTAGACGTAGGATTTTGCCTTAGCCACAGATAGGATCTGATTTATTATGGATGGAAAGGGAGGCGAAAAGGGAGGTTTATTATGAATGGCTAACCAATCTTGGGTAGATCAATAACAAGCCATGATGGGAATGGGTAAGTTTATTATGAACGAATAGGTTGTGAGTGTGTGCAAAGTGAAATGATGAAAGAGAATCCTGAAGGAGGGAGGAGTAATGTCTCTACGCATGGCGCTGGTGACCCAGTTTTCACCATGGTACTTGCCCAGGGCACCACCGAAGTGGTTTTCACCGTTGGACGAAATTATTTCTCTTTACTTTTTTCAATTTTTCAATGTTTTTTGTTTTTTTTGTTTGTTTGTTTTATAATTTTTTTCTATTTTTTGAATCAGGATATTCCGACGAGCTACGTGTAGAACCTGCGAAGGTGCATGCTGTTGATAGGATCCTCCAAAGGTTCACCTTCTGTAGTTGAGAGCTGATATGCCCCAGAGCCATATGCTGCTGTGATGATGTAAGGACCAAGCCAATTTGGTTCAAACTTGCCCTTCTTCTCTCTGTCTTGCTGATGTTTGGGATTTTCTTTGAGAACTAAGTCCCCTACCTCAAATGTGTGAGGCTTTACCTTGTGATTGTAGTTGCATTGTTCCTTGATTGAATGATGTGTAGCTTGAGTGTCTGTCTTCCTTGATAAGGGAACTGAGATAGAATTACTAGTGTGTGGACTACACAGGCCCGTATGCGTGTCACTTGAAGAAGTTTGGGCATCCCTGATAACAAAGTCCTTTGAGGAAGCTCCATTAAAGGTCCATGATGTATCACCAAAAGGAGATGGATGTGTGGAACAAGTGGAAGAGTTATGAAGGCTTATGATTGTGAAAAGAAGTGAAAGTAGGATAGCATGATGGAGACTTAGGATCAACAAGTATGCTTTTTGACTTGAAATTTTAGAACTTTTGCCCCCAGTTATTTTGATATTAGGGGAGATCAACTCTTGTTCTTTTTGCTTCATAGGATTTTTATCCTTGACTTTGATTTTTGCAGAGTCCAATAGCTTTTGATTTTGATTTGGACTGAAGGACTTTTCTTTAGTTTTGACTTTTAGATTTTTCTTTTGAAAGCTTGATTTTTGATCCCCAATGAGTAAGGGCTTTTGTAATTCTTGTTGATCCAAGTCTGGAAGTGGAGTAGAAATGGAATGAGTGGATGATATGGTAAAGCTATGTGAGTTATCAAGAGGGCTGGCGATATGCTCAATAGATTCTTTGTTAGAACCACTCTTAGGACTATTGATATCAAGAGTTGCTTGCACCGCTAGAGGAGATTTCCATTCAGACTTAGTAGCCACAACACTAGGTGGTTCACACCCAATTCCTTGGCATTGAAAATTGTTTGTAGGTTGTTCTTGTTGACAGAATACCTTAGGAGATAATGGGAGTTGGTCAACATGAAATATATACTCACCACATCCTAGGTCTTTAATCTTGAACTTTTCGTTTAGCTCTGCTTGTTTGGATGTAGAAGCTTTTAAGGATTCAGGATCCACATATGTCGATGAAGGAATAGCTTCTCGATTAGCTGGAATTGTTATTTCGGATCTAGGTTGCAGATTGTTGCAATATATGAATGGATTTGGATCCGCTTTGACGGTCACTTCAACTCCATGGTGTGGAAACTTGATACATCGATGATATGTAGATGGGACTGCGCTCATTTCATGAATCCATGGGCATCTCAAGGGTATGTTGTATGTGAGATCGATGTCTAGGACTTGACAAACCACATCCTTTGTAACTAGCCCAACTCTGAGAGGTAAGGTGACTGTGCCCTTGGATGAACGCTCTTCATCGTCATATGCCTTGATGGTGATTTTGTTTGTAGAATTCACAGCTTTATTAGAATATCCCAATTGTTTAATGGTGTTCAATGTACAAATGTTTAGACCAGCTCCTCCATCTATCAGGACTCGCTTTATTCGATGTTTGTGTATGAAGGCTTCAATATGTAATGGTGCATTATGTGGCTGACTTACGGAGGCGTCATCGGCGTCTGTGAATGTAAGGGAATGTGGAATGGAAAGGTATCCCACCATGGCTTGAAACTGGTCCACGTTCAGATCAATAGGAACGGCGGTGTCTCTCAAGATTTTGTCCAGAATAGCTTTATGTGCGGGAGATATGCATAATAGCTCAAGGATTGAAATGAGCACGGGTGTCTTCCCTAACTGTTCTACAAGGTCATACTCAGGTTTGGTTGATGAAGAGGTAGTGTTTTTAGCTGGAGCACCTGGCAAAGTAATTTTACCTCGACGAGTTGTAACATGACATTCAGAGGTAGGTTCGGAAGAAGATCCAACACCTCTTAGAACAATCTTGGGTCTCTGAGGAGGATTCTAAGGATTTTTGTTCTTGATAGTAATAGTAGAAATATGATTGTCCATCGAGATGTGATTGATAGTAGAATCATAATTGTAAGGTGCTCTAGTGTAATTGGCTTGATCATCTGTGACTTTGCCTTTTCCTTTGTCATGTTTTGGGAACGGTTCCTTAAACATCTCATGCTCTTGATTAGATGAATGTCCCTCAATCTCAATGTCGCCTCTATCAATGAGATCTTGCACAATGTTCTTCAATCGATGGCAATTACTTGTCTTATGACCCTTGCTCTTATGAAATTCACAAAACTCATCATCATTCCACCAATTAGGTTTGACCTTTGGCTCATATGGAGGAAAATCCGGAACTGTTATCACTTTGTTCGCCACAAGCTTTTTGAATACCGATTCAAGTGGTTCTCCCAATGGGGTGTACTTCCTTCGTGGTTTAGAAGTCATTTGATTGTTCACTTGATTGTTTGTAGAACTCAATCCAGAAAAGATGAATTTGGGTCTCACTGTGTTGGCATCAACACACCATCATTAACTGTATTCTTGTTCTTATTCTAAAATCTTGGCTTGTCCTTTCCTTTAAAGTCATCTTTGTTTTCTTTAAATATCTTGATGACTCCTTGTTCAATTAAGACCTTTTCTATTGCTAGTCCCTTTTCAATAACATCCTTGAATGTGGACAAACAAGCTTTCCTAAGATCATAGCCAATATCCTTGTTAACGTTTTGAGTGAACATTTCTACCATTTGTTTCTGTGGGATTTCGCCAGAGCATCTACTGGCTAGATTTCTCCATCTTTGTAAAAATGACACAAAAGATTCTCCTTCCTTTTGTTTAGTATTGCACAAGGTAGTAACTGAGACATCTGTTTCTATGTTGTAGGAGAAATGCTGAATGAATGCCTCTGCCAAGTCACCCCATGACTTAATACCAGGAGGTAATTGAGAAAACCATTCCATAGCTTGATCTCCTAAGCTCTGCGGAAACAACCTCATCAAGTATGTTTCTTCTGCCGCTACCTCAATGCAGGCTATGAAGAATTGTCTTATGTGTGCCTTGGGGTCTCCTCTCCCTCTATATTTGTCAAATTTTGGCGTCACAAAGTGTGCAGGAAATGGGGGCATTGGAATGCTCTTATCAAAGGGATAAGGACATATATCTCTCATAGTGTATGTTGGTTTTGATGTACTCATGTCCTCCATCTTCTTTTGTAGATCTCTAATTTGTTGTTCCAAATTATTCTTGGGAGGAGATTGATTTCTTGTAGCATACCCCATGTTTGAAACACCCATTTGAGGAGGAGCTTGTTGCATGTATGGATGATACTGATCGTAGACATGTCCATATGGAGGTCTATATTGTTGCGACATATATGGAGCACTTGGCATAACTTCATGTTGAGGGACCCCATATCTATTTTGTGCATATATACCATACTCAATAGGCATTTCATTTTCCATTGTGTTGCCCCCAATTTTGACATGAGGTCTCCTTGTGTCAAAATTTTGAGGATATCTTTGAGTATCCACTTGTTTTGATTGATCCATACCTTGAGCATGTAATTGTGCATATTTGTCTGCATAAGGCCTCCATGATGGTCTTTGAGTGTAAGTATCATACATTTGAGCTTGTGTATGTGGGATTGCTGGTTTTTGAAGCAAAACTGATGGTGACTCAGGCATCATATTATTCGGTCCTCTATTTCCTCCACTATTTGGTCTCCTTTGATCCATGTTGGGTTGAGTTTGTTGTGAGGGTCGACTTTCCATAAGTTGAGATAAGTCAAAATAATGCGGTATTTTAGCTCCACTTTGTGCCATCATGTGTAAAAAGTACTGATGATCTCTCCTCATTATCTCTTCAACCAATCTATTGAAATGAGGATTCATTATGGATTCTTCTATGTCTGCTGATAGTATTGAAGAGTTGTCAACATTGTCATTGTGTGTAGCATTGTTGTTAATAGTATTTGCGCTTTCCACATTTGGATTGTTTCTATAAACATTCATGTCTGGTAATGTAGTGTGCTCAGGATTGTAGAATAAATCATTGTCATACTCATAAGAACTCATATTTGCGGACTCTTGAGCTTCTTTAGCTATTCTCCTAGATTTTTTAAGGCGGGTTTCAACCATGAACTAGGTGTTTGACCAAGATGTGAGAGACTAGATGAAAAGTGAAAAGAGTATGGAAGACCAAGAGTTGTATGGAATGTAAATGAATCTTGAGGTGTACTTGCAATGTCCAAAGTGTAAGACCAAGTATGTAAGTAGTAGAGTAGGTGTGACTTCCAAAGAGAGGATCGTTTCTCTTGATGAGGTAAGCTGACCTTGACTCTAAGTAAGACCAAATGAGACCCAAAGGTAAGAAACCTTGATGAGGGACCACTTAGCAAAGTGTAGTTGTATGTAGTCTGTTGAAAGAGTATAGTGAGGACAAGCAAGTGACCTTTTTGACTCAAGTTTTTAGACAAGTATGAATGTAAAATGAGATGTAAAGCAATGATGGACTGTATGAGACCTTAGGACAGGTTGAATGCTAGATGAAACCTGAAGAGACAACCTAGGAAGCTCAAGTATTCCGAAACTGATTTCTTTTGTTTGTTGGACTCTGAAATTTTTTTTTTCTTGCAATTTTGAACACAGATGCGACTGTATCCTTCACAGACGCGGTTTCCTGACACAGACGCTACTATGTTTAACCCAGATGTGCTTCTATGATTTTTTTGTTGATGTTTGCTGGACTGTAAAGTTTTTTTGCCCTTCTGAACACAGACGCGACTGTATACTACATAGATGCGATTCCCAGACATAGACGTGTCTCTGTTCGACACAGACGCCTCTAAAAACACAGACGCTATTCTGCCCTTCACAGACGCACTTATATTACACGGACACGGTTAAAACAGACACAGACGCGTTTCTGTAAACTTTGTGCAATTTTTTCAATATGTGAAGTTGTTTTGTTGTGACCAAATCTAACTTTTTGACTGTTTTTCGTGACAAGAGGACACAATGTTGATGAGGACTCAATATTTGCTAGTGTTTAAACTCCAAAATGACTCCAGGAAAAGTGTGTTGTTTGATGTAAAGTTGTTTTGCATACACTTGAAGACACAAAAGACATAATGTTTTGTTGTTTGGTCTTGAATGTTTGAATGTTTAACATAAGACAAGCACAATTCTTATGGCTGGACAAGACAATAGTTGTTGATCCCACATAGGGTTTTACCCCCGAGGCTACGCTATTCAGAGCAGATACTTAGATGCTTGACCTCACTGGCTCCACCCTCGGCACTCACTTCTCGGGTCAGCCAAGCATCAGTCCCCATGAAAACTCCCCATGGCAAACTTTGTATCTCTACTAAGAACCGTATGTGTGTGGGCCGCTACCAAAGGTCCGACCTCCTGCCCCAACAACTAGAAGGATTTGGGCTTCTAAAACAAAAAGGTGCTAGTAAGGGCATCCGCTTGTGTGGGCATACATGCGGCACTTTCAGCTCTGTAAATACAGAAGGCTCCCAGCCGGTAGGGGTTACGCCCTACAAATGATCAAATAAATTTGATCAAACGGGTTTATGGGGAGACATAGTGTCGGTATGAACTAATCAGCACACGTTATTCATAGTTTTCACCATGAATACATTTGATTATAGTGGTTTGGATGAGGTGGGTTTTCCTCGCTACCACTTGGGTCATTCTCTTCTCACTAGTAGTCCTAATGACCACACGAGAAGACAGGCCCTCTAAAGATTGAACAAAAAGAGCCTATTGCTCAAGACACAAAAGACAATGATTCAATTTTAGTGCACCAATGGAAGTGTTTGCTAATCTATGAAAACAAGGCACACAACAAAATTTGTTAGTAGTTTGGGTTGTTTCAAATGATAACCCCTTCCTGCAAGAACACAAGTTAGGTAAATTTTAGAAAACCCAAAAGACTTTGTGAAAAAGGGGCCTTCAACAAAAACATTTTTTTTGCCTCCAAAGCAAGCTGCACAAACTTAGTTAGCTAGATCTGCAAGGGTTAGCCGAAAATAAACTAGATCTGAAACCCTAAGTATAAAATCCGAAAACCCGAATCAAAGAAAAATTTGAAAATTGCAAAACAGAAAGCACAGACGCAGTTATACCAGACACAAACGCGTCTGTATGACACATACGCGGTTCTGTGATGCACAGACGCGCTCACAGAACGCAGACGTTTTTTCCGAACATAGACGCGGGAAGATTCGACACAGACGCGTTTTCAATTCACAGACGCGGCTCCAAAAACCTGCAAAATAAATTCTGACAAAAACACAGACGCGATTCACGATATTGCAAACACTTCTGAAACACAAAAACGCGATCCGAACGCTCGCAGACACGGAAAAACCTAAAATGTTGTCGAAAATTGTCCGATCTACAACTTCAAAAATACAAAATCTGTAGCAAAAATGTTAAATGCAAAGGGACAAGAGTCCCACTAGGCATGCCAAAATGTATATGGTGAAAATGGATAACAATAATAACAATATTGAAAGGCTAAATGAATCCAACCACTAAACCCTAGCCTAACAATGAACAAAGATCCACCATAACATATGAAGATTACCTAAGACAATGCAAATAACTCAAAATCACAAAGATTATACCATCACATGTCCAATAGGGTTTTGATCTCCATTCTTCCTATCTCCATTGATCTTGCTTGATATATTTGCTCTCATATTTTTATATGCATAAGAGCTCAACAAAGAACGGAATGTGGTTGCAAGTAGGATCGTAGTGTAGCCAAGTACTCCAAAATCAGTCATTAGTCATTAGTGATTAGGGTTTGACAATGAAGAAAGCATCTTCTTAAATAGAAGACACAATATGAAATGGAGGGATAAGATTGAGAGGTGTAAAAAGAGAGGTCGGCTAGGATTAGAGGGTAGGTAAAGGAAATAATAAAATAATGAAAGGGGTAGGTAGTGTATGAATTAAGAGATGAATGACATGTGTCATGTGTAGAAAAAGATAATGAATTAATTAAATAAATAAAGATTTATTTAATGAATAGAAGAAGTAGGATAATTAAATAAATAAAATATTTATTTAATTTAGGAAAAGGATAATTTAAATAAATAAATGTATTTATTTAAATGAGAAATAAGGCTAGAAGAGGATAAATGAATTAATTAAATAAATAAGGATTTATTTAATTAATAGAAGAATTAGGCTTAGATAATTAAATAAATAAAATATTTATTTAATTAATCATGACAATTTTAGGTGTCTACAGTTATAATTTGGAGTAACAAACGTCTGCCTTGATTCCCTATTCTGATTATAGAAGATATGAAGTCCTTTCGAGCAAGGAAAATTAGAATCAACCAAAATGTGAATTTTCTAATGAAATGATTTCTGCTCAAGAAAAATGAAAGAGTTATTTGGATAATGAATTACCTGGTAGCTGATGGAATAACTTCATAAGTAGTGGATGATAGGGTTGATATATGGGTGGAAGATTTTCTAGAAATATTTGAAGAGAAAGGACTAGAACCACGTGATACAAAGGAATGTATCTCTATTGAACCACTCATTTCTCTCATCTAGCCAAAGGATGCAATCACAGGCCGCCATGGTGTTCTTTTAGGAGCTGGTTTGTGTTATTCAAATGCATAGGTTTGAGCTTTGATTTTATTTTTTTGGTTTTTAGATGATTTCTAGAAAAATCTTAAGAATAGTCTTTTTGTATTTCCATAATCTACAGAACCAATCTGGAACTTTGGGGTTTTAAGGTTTTTGTCTGTAATGACAGAACTAGCTACCTCTTGTTTTGTTTTTTTCAAAAACTTTTATATTAATTTATATTATTCTTGACTTTGGCCTTTCATCGATTAAAATGAACTCTTATATCATCATGATCATTAAATTTTATCACATCTTTAAGGTCATAAAGACATGCTTCTTTACCAGATACCATATTTGACACATCAAAATAAATAAAACCACTATTGGATCACAAATTTTTACTAAGAACACATAACAATAGAACTACTTATGAGATTTTACATGTATTCTTGTCGGTCACAAAAAAATCATTGGTTAACCAACTCAAACATATAGATATTGTTTCATTAATAATATTATATTACATGTGAGCATTTAAGCATCTAAAGCTATTTTATATATTTATGACCATTTTGTAATTAGATAAGCCAAACCATCCATAATTCATTTTTATACAATCTTTTATAGACTTTGTATTCCAATTCATTTCTTAGTATGATTCATCCACTCAAAATTAGTTCAATGATGAAGATCCCAACAAATTTCCCATCGATACCCTTGCTTGTTACAAAAAGAACATTGCATTTCTTGAATTAACTTATTTCAAACTAATTTTCTTGCAATGTTGTCTAAATTTATTTTCCTCTAACGTATATCAGTTCTTCAATATTTAACCTTACATTTTGTTTAATTGGCTTTCTAATACATTCCTTGTACTTCTCCAAACCATTTCCATAGACACTTTTTTTTTTCATAATCTTAAAACAAAATTAATTACCAAACATCTTTTGTTATTATCACCACGACCATAAACAATGTTTAGAGATTCAAAAACATTTTATCTTCAACCTTAAACTCTTTATTTGAAGCGGTTTCAAATGAATCACATGTATGAAATGGTTCATCAATTGAAAATATGAGTCATTTGTATTGCATGAAACATTGCATAGTGAAAGCAAAGATCTTAAGCACTCGCTTTTCTTTAGGTGTGCTTCAACTAACTAGTCTAACTAATTGTTTTATCTGTTTTAATTATAACATTTTATCCATTCAAGAACTATATACTTTTTACCATAATTTTAAACTATATATCTAACCACTTCAATTTTTCTATCAATTCTTCTTTTTGATTATCACCAATTCATATTTCAAAATATGTTTTTAAACATTAATATTTATTTTCTTTCTTTGTCAATTTAATAATCTTTATCATTAAAACAAATGAATTTCTTAATCAATTAAATTTTAACAACATATAGTCCCTTGAATGATACCCTCAAATGAACTACTCCAATTTTAAATTTTCTAAGATGATATCTATGAAAAAAACTCACCTCAACTATTGCCTTCCAATAGAATTGTACTTACAAAAATTTGTATGAATTTTATTACTTGCTATAGATGCTAAAAATCTTCAAATGTAACATCCCCATTAAAACATTTGAGAACAACTACATCATACTCCTCAAAGAATCTACACAAATCATGTTCTCATAATGGAAAATTATTACACATCTCATATACCTAAAAACAAAAAAGTGAAATAATTATAAAAAAGACTCCTTCAAACACCACATGACCAATTACTACACCTTGAAACACTTAATTCTTTATCCACTTCTCATTTTTTCGCCATTAATGCCGTATTTAAACATTCGTACCTTGGTCCACCTTATTTAACCACTACTTAGAACATCTTCCCTCTTTTTTGTGTGATTTTGACTTTAAAAAAAATAATATAGTTCCACAATCTACAGTTTTATAGTAGGAAATTTGTTTGTAATTGATTTAGAATAAACAATCTAAGACAAAGGAAAAAACAACCCTTCATTTCATGCTCCCTCCACTCCTTTGATGCCTTAGTTGAACATCAATGTTTGTGAAGCTTGCCTGAAATTAGACATAGCCCTGCAATCATTATTTGTATACTAAACATTGAAATAAATCAGATCCTGAACAACCCATATCCACAGGTCGAAAATTCTCCAAAACAAGCACATAAGATGTGGCAGCCTTTTGAATTCTAGGATGGCTTTAAACACTTATATTAGAAGACGCGAATGACACAGAGCAATGTTCTTTGCATTTTGTGTCTTTCTTCTTAGACTGCAATCAAAATCCCATTAGGGAACGCACTTTGGTCTTCAAAATCTCATATCAAAGTCCCACAAAAAATGCTTAACAGAACTTCATTCAAAGGCTTTTGAATAAAGTAAAATCACTGCCCACATTACAAAACCTGAAAATCAAATTTCACACAACTGAAACTAACCCCACGCAACTCAGATTTTCAGATAGCTTCTACAGAAGAAAACCCCTTAATCTAGCCGGTCTCAACGCAAATCAGTCTTATTCAACTTCGTCCTGATGCTGTGATGTGCATAACAACAGAAACGCATGCAGAAATTACATGGCTAAATTTGGAGGTGACTAATTTGAACAGAAGATTAGAGCCCACGAATTTCCTTGCTCATTGCACTCTGATTTATGGGCAAAATCCAGCCAACAGATATGACAATCAACATTTTACACGTTGCAGATTATTCTTGTTCTTATTAGATAGTGGAGAGCATTTATTAATGTTACTGATGGTGTGCGCTCAGTCGGTTTGGTCTGTGCCGACCACCTACAAAAAAAAATTATTCGAACAATTATTTTAATAAAATGTGTCTCTTATAAAAATATCTTTGTGGCTCCACTTGAAGAAATTTTTGCACTCATCTTCCATAAAGTCCAACCGTTTGCAATCCTCATATTTATTTTCTCTTTCATTTATCCTTTCTTTAAATATGATGTTGGAATTTGTTATTCAACTATGAAGTTGTCTTTTCGCACAGACCAAAAAGTTGAGAATTTATTGAATTGTTTTTACAAAGTTACTTCTAATGAATAATATGATGTGCAATATTGCATAAGGGATGTAGATGGCAGGACAACCACTTTTGGTGATTAATGTGTAATAGGAAGAAATAATTGAATAGGTCTTTCTTTTACATTTTGTAAAAGAGTTAGGTATATTGGAACCAATGAATTGAATTTTTCTATATAGGATGTATTTTTATTTTACAAATTCGTATGTTATTAGTGTATTATTAAGTGTGTTTTTATTAACTAATAGTTAAATTTAACATATTAATTTTTTAAACTTTTGTATTTCATCAATTTTTTTTAACATATTAATAACAACTTTTCTGTATGATATACTAAAATAAAATAATTCTTCTATCAATTTATAATATATAAATATAAATACAAGTATTTAAAATTAACAATTAAGAATTTTACACTCTTTTAAAGAAATTTTGTTGGAACAAACATGATCTATTCTGATTTATTGATTTATTTATTGGAACTCATGATAAATTCATCCATTTTCATTCATAAAAGAAACTAGGCATACACAACCGTTGAATATAATTTGTATGTAAAATATTTTTTACAAATTCCTTCATGAATCTAAAAATAATTATGATAAGCTCACATACATGTGAGCTATACTAATTTTCTTTAAAAAAATTCCTTTTTGTTACCACTAAGAGCAATTGACTTCTAAATACAAAAAGTCATATTAGGATTATAGTTATATATTGAGAAAAAAAAAATTACACATCGAATTTTATGCAATATCTATATCATAAAGAAAAATAACATTTCATTAATTAATCTAAATTAATTATTTTAGATGTGCGAGTGATAATTAATAACTAAAATATTAATTTACGAAAGAAATGTAAAGATTTAATGTATTTAACTTATAAAATTTTGAAGAAGAATGTTACTTGATGGTGTGTATATATTAATCATTTTCGTATGAAAATAGAGCTATTTTGTGTTACAATTTGGTATATATTCAGCTACTAAAATAGTACATAAAGATGTGAAAAATGGAAGAGTAGGAGAAGGGGTGGCACAGTGGTTGGGAGTCTTAGGGTTTCTGCATTTTTTAAAGTTTGAGACACTGAAGGAGATGATGATGATGATGGTGAGGATGATGTGGTTCAAGTTGTTGTGGGGTTTGGCTTTGTTGGTGCTTGCAACATTCATGGACTTTACTATTTCCTAGCATGTCACTTTTTTTCAACAGATCCCAACTTAGATGTGGGAAGGGTTTCTTTTCCTTGTGCTTGTATCCATGTGAGAGATGTTTTCTTTTGGGTTCCCCCTTAAAGGGTGGCTAATGGGTTTCTTTGGAAATTTGTTGCTTCCCACTTTCCATGTTCTCTATTTTGTTACATCAATTTTGTTGGGTGCTTTAAAATTTTGGCCCCTTTTGTTGATGCAATGTCCATTTTTGTTGTCCTTTGTCTCTGTTTGTACTCTACTTGAGTTAGAATTGTTTTTGTAGTTGTGGATCCCATGGTTTAATGGTGCAAAAGTGACCCTACAAATGGAAGAACTATGTTCCCTTGAGAACCAATTTCAGAACATACGTTCAAACATCTCCAACTAGTAAAACTAGTGACTTAGATATCTAAATACAAAAATGGAAAAGACCATATGATAGAGAGTCTTTGGTCCAAATCTGAGTGTCTAGGTCAAGCACACTAGTGCGGTGCATAGATATCTGCACAACACACTATAGTCTCATATGAACTGTGAATAGATAAGAATAAAAAACACAAAAACCCAACTCTGTATTTTGAATAACCTGTACAACCCAAAAGTGAGAAATGTGAGAGAAAATACTTGATAATAAATATAAATAAAAATGAAATAAATAAAACATAAGAAAACCCTCGTGTGGTTGAATTACTTCAAGACCTGCACACATAGAAAAGAAGAAAAATGTTTGGGGCTATTTAGAGCCTTGCCTCAATCAAGACCTTCATTTCGTGTTTCCACCTTCACATTAGATTGATAGATAGATAGATAGATAGATAGATAGATAAATAGATAGATAGATGAAAATGTAAATAGAAAAGATAAATAATTTGATATATAATTGATGTGATGTATCCCAAACATTTTCAAAGATGCAAGAAAGATATTACCAACAAGGCTTGAGAAAGCCAAGAGAGTTGCAAAAGATTATTGTGAGACCTTACGAGTGTTGTAGAGAACTAGAGACTATTGTAGTAAGTAGGAGAGAGAAAAAGAAAGTTGCGAGAGCTAAGAGAACAAGAGAGAGCTAGAGAGATGGTCTAAAAGAACTGGAGAGATTGAATGGAGAGAAAAGATAGATTTAAAATGAAATTATAGCAAGGAAAAGAGGGTTGGCGAGCCATTTTTGAAGATTTTGAGTTGCTTCCATCGACCTGGGCAAGTGAAAAGCGTCAAAATGATCAAAACCAATATTTTATCGTTAAGATGTCACAATATGGTTGCGTAGCACACTAGTGTCTAGATGAATCATCCTAAAAATTGATAGGTGGCAAGAGAACCAGGCAATTTATGCAAAACTAAAGTTGAAAGGTAGTTGCTAGAAACAATATCCAAAGTATCTTAAGAGGGAAAAGGTTGATGCAAGGGCTAAAATGAGCCTACACAAATGCTATGGAAATGGATACTAAAGTGGCTATTAAAGTGTAGGTGGAATTGCAAAGGGGTATGTACTTTTTGACACTACACATGTGTATAGGGGGTTTTTAGGGTCTGAGTAGTTGCTTCCATTCTACCTTCTTCCTCTCATTTATTCTAAAGAAATAGGCTAGCTGAGCTTAACATATGCTAGAGTTCTACTTTATCTTTATGCAAATCTAGTGATGATGATATAGAGGATGTTGTCACAATTGGTTGTTTATTTTTGCAGAATTTTTGGTTGGGAGGTGCTTAATGGTAGGTTTTAAACCTGCTTCCTCCTTTCTCTCCTTGATCCGTCTTTCTTTGGGTTTCATCCTAGTGGCTCCTCTTCCTTGGTTATGGCTTCTTCCCTTTTATCTTGGGATCTTCACTTTTAGTATGGTTATTTTTTTATCGTTAACCATAGATTAATTTATATTTTCCCCCTCTTTCTTGGCAAAGGCTCGGGTGCTAGAAAGGGTGTTGTGGTGAATAGGTTGTTTGATGGCTGGTGATGGTGTCTTTTTGGCTTCTAGAAAGGGAACTATTTGCTTTGGTTGGTTTGTGAATTGACTCAAACATGTACTTTTATTTTAATATGGATCATTGCTCATTATCTTTACTGCTTCATATTTGGAGTTAGTTTGTGTTCTTGGAAACATGGATAGGGTTTTGTTTCCCCCTATAAGAATCTATCTACTTGTGTTTGTTCAGGCTTCCTGAGATGGATGGGAGATGTTTCCTCAAGTTTTTACAATGTTAGGGAGATGGATGGTGTTAGACAAGTTTAGTTTTTGTTCTTTCTAGTTTGGTTTGGGAGGCCCCTATTTGCTATTTATAGTAGCTTCATAGACTTCTACTACTAGATCTAGAGTTTTTACTCCTATGTCGGCACTTTTGGCCCTCTCTTCACTTTTTCCTTTCTCCTCTATTTGGTTTATACTTGTTCTTTGGCTACATTTCTATTAACATTTCCTATTCTTGTATTTTTTTCTAGTTTGTGGGAAGTTATTAGTCTCTTGGATTTGTTTTGGTGAAGTGGACTTGTTGTAGAGGAGGTTAAAAGAGGATTTTCTTATAACTGTTTATTGTCCCATAAGCTTAAGAGAATGATGTTACCTTGTTAATTGGATCATTGGTGTGGGCATCTGGTACCTTTTCCCTTGAATTCTCTCTTCTAGGTCCTATAGATGTGGTTCCTTCATGTCCTATTTAGGTGGATGTGTTGGAGGGTTTGGTTGGGTTCTAGTCTTTTTTTTGGTTAGATATGTGATTCAAGAGCATCCTAGAGAATCTAATTGTATCATATCGCAAGAACTAATTTATATCTATAGATTGTAAAAGGGGATACCTTGGAAAGTCTACTACATCATAAGAAGGTGGCCACAATTGGGGAGTTCTTATCCAAAATTTTCCTTCACTAGAAGATAATCCTATCAAGTAACCAAAACCTAGAGCTAAAAGCAATAGCATGCGAAACTCTTCTATACCTTGTGGAGCCTACACAACATATCATTTGGTGGATATGGGTCAACCTTTTCTCTCAATCAAACTCTAAAAGTAACATGAGATCCCCCTGGTGTCTTACTTTATCAAGCAAAAACATGTTTTGCACTACCATTCTCAGAATGATCAATGCATCAATTTTCAAAACCATTTTCCTAGCCTCCTCCAAAGTGACGTCAACCTCTTCTACCCTAAGTTCCCTAAATATTTGAACTACAATCTCATCATTTTGTGATTGATTTGATCTCATCTTATTCATTTTCACCCTCTCTTCATATTATTTTATTTTCATTTTTATCCAAAATTATATAAACTCGGGTGTCCATATGAATTCATCATCCTCCATGAATTTAAGAGAGGCTACAAATCACTCATCCTAATGTATCTGCAGTCACTCCTAGCCTCAAGCTTGTGAGCTTAATTTCCATATCTTGGAGACAACTTTGGTGGCTGATCAACCTCTACATCATTCTTCAAATCTCTTAAGGCATTGACAGCTTCATCTATGTCCCCTACATCTTTAGTCATCTCATATAGCACAAGAGGATCAGAATAATCAGCCTTTTTCCCTTTAGATGTTGGCTAGTCATCTGGTGGACTAGGTTAAGAATGTTTAATAGAAATTGCATCTAAAAGAGGCTGAAAATCACATCTCTTTTTGGTCTTTTGATCGAGAGCTTGGTAGGCTTTGATGGTTGGCCTTCAAACTCAACTGTTGATTTACCATATAACCTTTTAAAATTATCAATCATCAAATCAATCCTGTTAAGAATTCTCCTCTTCTATATAGAATCTAAGAAAAATTGGGTCCCTTTTCTTCTGTTCTTCTTCAAACTTCATTAAAATGTTGTATTTTCTTTTGTTTTTTGAAAAACTTCTAAAAATGTAACACAATTCTTTATGATATCTTCAACATAATTCCCCTCATGAGGAATCTTCACCTTAGTCATAATTTTATATGTTACAAAATTCATGTGGCCTTCATTGTCAAATGCCCTCTCTACTCCCAACTTCAAAGACTTTATTCCTTTCATATAATTTTGCAATTCTTCCAAGGTATCAAAAACAATTGAAAAACTGACACATAAAGTTAAATGTGGCAAGAAAGTCTCTTTCTTTTGCTTCTCCAATACATCCTTCTCCATCCACATCATCTGCCATATGAATTACAAGAAAGCTACCCTTGCAGACAAAAAATTAGGTAGATGGGTGGGGTGCTTGAGGGCATTTATAAACTCTGATCAATGTGTAGTTGGCCATGAAAAAACAATCACTAAAGTTATTTGTATGTCCCTTCTTTGGTTGTAGGGCAAAAGGCCTCAACACTTCCATCATCTATTGGGGTAATCTTGATGAAATATGACTCAAAGAGGTCATTATTGCAACTAAAAATTCATCATGAAAAATCATATAATCATCATTTATAAATCTCCTATCCCACATATAACACTAGCATTGAATTGGCAATATCTTGCCCTATTTATCAAGAATTACAAGGTCTAAACTCTTGCTCCATTTGTTTCTATTTGGATACAAATTAAATAGTAGAACAAAGAGTAATATCTAAAATCAAATGGTCTTATACCTTATTTCAACTTGATCAACTACTCATGTATCGTTTTCTCAATTTCCAGGGCAAAGTCAAACTCTATATTCACTTTTGAGTTTTGGATTCTCATAGCCATCATCATTAGGTTGATATCCAGTTTGTTTCCTTCATCCAACATGAGCACTTGGCAGAAGGAAAAATATGTCCTCTTAAAATATGCTTTAAAATCATCTACTCAGAATGCTTTAGTCTACAAGATGTTCATTGTTCTTTTATTCACACACCTCCTTCTGTAAATTGGGAGCTCATCTCTGTGATGTGTTTTTTAACCTTTTATAGTCTTGCTCTAAATTTTCTAGGTCAATTATAGTGAGAGCTTGTTTATTTAACATGAAACATTCAACAATGGGAGACTTAGTCACCACTGCAAAAGGAGACGCACTAGGCATTCTTATAGTCTTTTTAGCGGGATGGCAGTGTTACACTAATACCCTAATGAGCTCAACATTCACAAAAACATTAAGCACTATCAATTTGGCTAGGTCCAAAGTCCAAGGGTTTGAAATAGGGATCTTACTATCTCTTTTATATAGAAGTACCAGAAAAGGTCCCAACCAACGATAGGAATCACAGCATCCCTACACCTTTGAGCTTCATCCCTAAAAAGTTTCTTTGAAGCTCTATCATTAGAGTCTAACAATACATCCAATAGGGACTATTGTAAGGGTCTTTTCTTCTCCTTATGGGTTGAAGATTCCCTCTTCTATTTTGAGCTCTTAATTTTGTAGGGAATTATGAAAATTCTTACTCTAGAACAGATCTAATTGAATTCTACTTCACAAAGTCAATAGAATTCAACATTGTGAATGAACTTTTCACTATACAAAAGCAAGTTACTTACTCGTTTCAAGACCTCGTCTTGATGGTGAATTTATCCCTTTGGCTATGAAGAGCTCCAATTCTAAATCTCCTTGAATTCAAAATGATGAAAATGGGATTAAAATCAAATTTTATTCATCCCTATAACCTATTACTTTGCCATTAATGTATGCTCATGCAAAGGTGGTTGGCTTTGAGTATAAATATTTACCATATATTTTCATCATAATTAGAATTTATTACCATCTTCATGCAATTACTACTCCTGCTCATATTTCGAAGTCACCGTTGTGTTGCATTGTGTATGTTGATTGACTCTTCCATCCTAGCAGGCTAGCGGTAACCACAAACGCCTGTACCGGCTTACTATGAACAACGTTTCCATTAACAAGTTTCTTCCCTATGGGACTACGATAACTATAAATATTTACACCTCCTTACTGCAATCCTCCCTCAAGCTTGTCTTGTAGCCTTCATGGGTTTGTAGCCTTACTGCCTCCCCGCCATGCACTTGTGAATAAGCCTCCTCACCCTAGCAGGCCTGAGATAGGCTCGAACATTCACAGCACATTACCACTCGCAAACCTTCAACCAACTTCTTCTTCCTCGTGGGACAACGAGATCCTATTTGAATAGTTATATCCTTCTTACCGCCACCCCACAAGTCACCTTCGGTCATACTTTGTGATTGTTGCAGGCTTGTGGTTTTACCACTTTCCTGCAATGCTTCTTATACATTCAGTTTGACACCATGCGGGACTGTGATAAAGCTTTGATGAATGACTTTGAGCACCGCTACCCCTCCAACAACCTTTTGTCTTAACCAATGACTCTTGCGAGATTATGGGAAGTAGTAATAAGGTTTGTAAATAAATAAGAGCCTTAAAAAGGGAAAGGAAATCATACATGTAAGCTCAAAAGACATAAGGTTTTCAAACTTTGGGAGGACAAAAATAAGACTCGTTCTTGGGTTGAAGAGTTAGGGCTTTGGGCTTTTTGGCCAACTTATGCATGTCTTCTTAGAAATACACTTTACTAAACAATTGAATTGAAGAACACATTGGACCAGGCATCTAAATTCAATTAATAAACCCATCTTAAAATGTTATCAAATGTATGATAGACATAATTATAAATAATGGTATGAACTGCAAATTGAATTATAGATAGACATAACCATCTGGTAGATCTTCAAATAATTTTACTGGCCTTAACAAATTGTCAAAAGAACAAATGAACAAATCCACTAGCTGTAATAGATCACTAGTGGAACACATCCATGAAGTTTTAAATAATGTAGACTACTAATTTCCTGTAGTGAAACCTTTTAGATATGGATTAATAAGAAAGAAAAATACATAAAAGAAATGGATATAAAATATATAATTACAAATAAGATGGGTCTCTTTTTTCCATGCATTAAAATTCTTTTTTAACCAAATATATAACTTCTAACATATGGTGTATGGTGAGTTTGAGAAAGAACATTATCACTATTTATAGAGGGAAAAATACACATGCTCTCTTCAGAAATATCAAATATCTTTTTTCTACCATTAGATTAGAACTCTAAATTTGACATGATAAATCACATAAATGTAGTTCATTTTTGTGCTATTTTGGATTATTATTAGTTCTTGTAGGATACTTATGCATCCATTGAATGTATTTTATATTTTCAATTGACCAATCTATTTTAAGAATTTTAAAGATTTGTATGCAATTGTATAGCTTCAGTAATTATATATATTTAAATAATTTAAATAAAAGTATTTATTTGTTCTCCAATTGACTAATGAGAGTAATAGTGGGTGTAAAAATTATATTTCGTTACTTTTATTTGAAAAATTAAATATAATTCTTAAACTTTACATAGTGAATAAATTTAATTTATTAGTACTCATTTATTGCGGGACAGTTTGCAATGGCATCGCAGGCTATGGAGTAAAGGAAACATGATAGATGTGATTGAATACTACTTAACGTGGATTTTAATTCATTAGGTAGATGTTTAATCTCTACTGAACAAAAAAATATTGTGTCTTCATGTAATGTAGCTATCTCTTCCATCTAGATCTAACAACTTCTACTTCATATCTCACGTTTGCAGTGCTTCATTATTTGTAAGACGACAAATCACAGTATTTTCAGAAACAACAGTAATAAATGTAAAGAAGATGTCACTTATAAATATTCTTTCCATCTCAAAATATTTATCATAACTGATGACAAGAAAACAATCCATTGTTCTATTGAAAAATCCATCGTACAAACTCCATAACATGACTTATGGTGGCACATTGTGTTTGAGTTCAATTCTTAGGTTGTGGTGTCTTTAATGAAACAGCAGAGTTGGGATGGTGTTAGTTGGTAGTTTCTGATGATTATCCGTCAAATTCTTTCGCTATGTGAGTTTTGTGTGTCAGTCACTTTCATGCATATTCCCAGGGAATGGAATGTGGTGACTGACTGTTTGATCAAGTGGACTGCTGATTTTAGGGAGGGCTGGTCTATTGAGGATACGGGACAACTCTCTCCTGAGTTGTCTCAGGTGCTTGATCAGCTTGTTAGTCATGATAAATCTATAATGTAGTTGTTCCTTGTTGGACTGTTTGCCCTCTTTTGTTGTTTCTCTTTCTCTGTTTTCAATAAATTTTTACCTCTCTTTTATTGTCAAAGATAAATCATCAACAATATTCATACTACGAAAGTTTACAATCATAGAGCACTTCACATGGAACCAAAAGAATACCATCACCCATGCTACACACCTTGACAAATAATCAACAAATGCTACCAAAAGGTAAATATAATACTTTTGCAAACAGTTCTTATACTTCAAATATTTCCATACAATATCACGTTTAATACAATACTAATTCTGTTAGAACAATCCTAATACAAAATTTGCAAGAACAAGATCATACAAAAAAGAAAATGGTTCATTCGTCTTGCTGCAATCATGCTCTGCTCATATTTTCATTTCCAGAATTATATTGTTCAATCCTAAAATAGCAATCAAAAATCATCTCTTTTATGTTGATGCAACAAACGTATATACTTAACTACTTTAAGGTGACTGAGCAATTTAGTCAACTATTTTGTTTCAAATGGCACTACTGTTGATACATCTGTATGTCTTTTGCACTTGCATTTTATAAAAGCTAATTTCACATTTACTAGTCCTCAATTCGCATACAATTGATCACCAAGCATAATAAATTTGATTCATTCTGCTTCTGTAGTTGCTTACTTTTTTATCAGCTAATGTCTTGCCTGAAAATACTTTATGTGAAACATCATTCTGAAACTTATCATGTTTTCACTGCATACAATGGAATACAATTATTATTGATTGCCAACTTGATTCAGATTGAGTAAAATTATAGATATTAGTTTTTATAGTTTTTTTTAATTTATTTTTGCTTGTCTATAGGACCTAGGGATGCTATGAAATGGTTGTATTATTTCTGGGACATTTCTGTTAGTGCAAGTTAAAGGCTTAGCTTTATTCTTCTCCCCATAGCTGCAATTCTTTTTCCATTGTATCTTCTTGCTGTCTGTAAATAAATGCCTCAAACTTATTTTGGGTTCCAACTCAGCTCCAAAATCATGAAGAGGCTGTTGCAGGCGTTGTGATATTGTTAATTAATCAATCTGCCACATGAGCATTAAAGACGACTGTTAGTTCAAAGAGGTACAACTCGCTGTTGCTCAATGTTTGAAGACCATTTATTTTCTATTTCTAGATTTAAACAATAAAGAATGTTTGTAAGAGTAGTCTCATATGAGTCAACTCATTATTAGTATCTTCGACCTTCTTCACTACATAGGCAATCTTAGATTGGATGGCTTGAAAAAGTTGTATTTTATTGCTTTATGACCATTACTAATATCAAGAAACAGAGTCATCTACTAGCAATGGTTTGTATCAGCACTGACTCCTATTATAACTATAGTATTTGTGCTAATAATATCACTATTATAAGTATTAGGAGCACAACAAGCCTCAAGCATTGTGACTACAAAGAAAACTCCAATAGACTACAACTTACAGAAGCTTAGTTTTATTGTCATGCCCCAAGATGATGCCACTTTTGTGCACAACTAGTAATAAATAGAGTTTGTACTTTGCTAAAATAGATCCCATATGAGTTATGAGCGGCAAAGAAGATCAATAATAAAAAATAATTGTAGTCTATATCTACTAGTTCTGCTAATTGGCTTCAGGCTATGGAACACCAACAAACAATGTCTTCTTTTCAGTCCTTCCAATTTCATTGTGTTGAAGTGTTGCAAACCATACTTGGTATCAAACATCATTTCAATCTTGTCGAATATATTTTGTGCACCCTCTATACTACCTTATATATGTACATGTCTAAACTGGAACACTCGACATCAATATCTGAGTCGAATCCTGTTCAGACTATGCTCTGATGCAGAGTAGCAATGTTATTAAATTCCATGAGAAATTTTTGAAAAGGGAAATGGTTAAATCGTCCAATTTTGTGCCTATCACATTGGGTTCAAGTGTTGCAAAGCATGCTTAGCATTCCCATGCTTACCATGTTTTGAAATCATACCACTTCATCAAACATCATTTTGCTCTTGTTAAACACATTTCATGTACCCTCTATACTAACTTATTTATGTACATCTCTAAAATGGAACTGTCAAACAACAATATGTGAGTCAAAACCAGTGTTGCAATATTGTTAAATTCCACTAGAAAAATGGCAATGGTGAAACGGTCCTATTTCAAGCCTATCTCTTGCATTTTACAACATATATCAAGGTGCCCTTGCCATGATCATTAAGCGCATTTTCTGCAATCATGTATTGTGTGAGATGAAATTTTGATTTTTAAATTTGTGAAACAACTTTGTCACTCTATCATTCCTAACATGGCATACACTTTTTGCAAGGTTTTTTCTTAGAACAAATGTCAAATATCTATCACAAAGTCAGAATGGATTACACAAACATCAATTCATCTCCAAAGTCAAGGTTTAATGAAAACTGATCACATCTGAGATATTGATGTGGATGGCATTATCCATTGAGATATAAAAGGTTCAATGGTTTTTGAACTCGTATTGGTTGGGGCATAGCCTTCACTCAACACATCCCATATTTTCAAAATTTCTGACGTTCTGGGAAACACTATTTTTGAATACACAATTCTTTAAATTGCATAAATGAAGCAATCCAAGCATTACTACCTTCACTTCTAAGTTTCAATTTAAAATTCAATAAATTTGATCACAAGTGGCATGTTGATGTGGATGGCAGTACCCCTTGAGATGTTTTTCTTTGCTCAAATAGTCCAATGGTTTTTGAAGTCATCTTGTTGGGGCATAGCCTTTACTCATAACATGCTACGATATCAAAAAAATTCTGACATTCTAGGAAACACTATCTACGAATGTACAATTCTCCTAAATTTCACATATAATGCAATCCAAACATTTTCTACATTAAAATCAAATTTCAATTAAAAATTCAGTTTACATGAGCAGAAATTTATTCTCGACCATCTAAATTGAAACATGGACTAAGGTCTCCTGAAAAACAAATACAATCTGATTTCACTCCTTCCTATTGTGTTAGGTTTCTACTCTTTGCATTTGTAGTAGAAGTGGCTCCCTCTTTTTAACTATTTTCAGATATCTATCCATTCTCTTTTACATCATACTTTTATGACCCTTTCGATACATGATGTTACTATTTTTGAGATTCTCTATCTGATGAGGTTTTTAGATAATCATTGAGATCTCCATAATTGCTGTATACATCTCTTGCTGCAGATGAATTGTAAGCAACCTTATCTGTTTCCCTTTTATTTGATCATAAGATTAGTATACCGGTGAATCTTTATATGCAACAACCTATAAGCCTTACCATCTTCCTACATCATATGTACCATGTTTTTAGACTTCTCTAAGCCTATCCTGAATTAGCTAGTAGATCTGCGTATATATTTATTTTGATAATAGTGTAGAAAGGAAATATGGTTGAAATCTGAAAGAAGGGAAACCTCTTCCTGAATGTTGCACAACTTCTAGTAGGATACTTGACGATTATTTCACCTCAGCTCCACTAGGCTCGATTTCATGAATCGTGTTGCTTCCATTCGCCAGGGGAGGGCCTGTAACAAGGGATCTACTCTAAGATTAAACCATTTGCACTTCAGTACATACCATAAATATATGTCTTTATTTACTTTAAAATGAAACCATTTGTACTTCAGTATATATCCAAAAATATATGTAGAAACTTATGTGTTTTAGTGGAAAATTGATGACTATTACTTTCTAGTGTTGTTGCAATATGTACAACCACTGTCCAAGATAATGTCTCCTACTGTAGGAAGCCGGTTTTGATTTCTTCATCTTCTAATAATTACTGATTGCTTTATTTGACAAATATCTCAAATTTTCCATGTCCAAATGTTATGTTTATAACCGTCTTGGAAATCTATCTATATGAAAATGTTATGGGTTGTGTCCTTTAATGGCAGAATTGTTCAATTCTTCCTTCTTATCATTTTACTTAATAATTAGTTGCTATGACTCAGATTCCATATTTAATGATAGAATTGTTCAAGTCATCATTTGTATATTAGTTTTGCCACACCAATGAGTAAGCCAAAAAAAACCTTTGTGATGTTGTGTCCAACATTTTTGTGATATTTTTTAACACCATTTAAATGATTAGAATTATTTAATACAGAAACCTAAAATAATTTTGACTATTTTTGAGTTTCAATTAATTCTCACCTTAAGGTAGTTTAGAGTGGTCCCAATTTGTGAATCTCCATTGATTCTCATTTTAAATTTTTATGAAAATCAACATGGGAGGTTGATTTATTTTGCTAGAAGTGCCATTAGCATGAAGTGATTAGATGCCATCAAGCTAAATTTAAAATAAATGTTGAAATCATAAAGAAATGTTTGGAAATAGATTTTAAAAATATAAGAAAATGTTTGAATGGAGATTGTATATGCATTTTTATATGCTAAGTAATTATTTATTGTTTAACTCTTCATTTTCTATATATTCTTTTAGATGGTGAAGAGTAGTTTTAGACATAAGCTACAATAATGAGGGGAGTTCAATCCAACATGAGATGTGATATACTCATTATCATTGTCTTATAGGGTCACAATTATTATGTTCACAATTTTGTAAGATATATTTCAACATGATATAAATTACTAGAATTAGGTAATAGAAAAACTAAAGTAATTCTAATTTTTAGTCTCACAACAAATTTTAGACTTTATTGTTTCATTTTCACATTGAGTGGTATGTTGTCTAGGAAATACATTTTCTAAATTTTGAAATCATCTCTATCTACATAAATAGAAATTTGTTTTCAAATTGTCCTTGGTTGATCATGTTATACAAAATGGGAGTGTCTAAACAATTGACAAATGTTTGTGAGGCCATTTTATGTGAATTTATTATAAGGTAAGGAATTATTATTTTTTAAATCTTCTATATATATATATGGTGAAGTGAAGTTGTAGCATAAGGTACACCAATAAGGGGAATGCAACCCTACATGGAATGTGATACACATTGTCATATTCAATTCAAAAAGGTAACCTTATCTTTTCTTAAACAAAGCATTATGCCAAAGGGTCTTAACTTTCTTGGCTAAGACATTTCCCATCTTCTTGCACTTCATCTTCTCAATAATAGAACTATTCACTAGCTTTCTAGAATATACTTGATTTTCTAACTTGATGTGTTTTTCCTCATAAATTTGAATATTAAATTCATATCTTCTTCCATCACTATTTTACAAAATAGTTTACTCTTGGATTTAGATAGTCCTATGTAAATATCACCTTATTTTGATTTTTATTATTCTTATAAATGTACACTAAACACTCACTCAAAAATTTATTATTATAACCCTAAGTGTTCTTAAAATATCCTTAAATTTTAATTTTATAAAATTTTAAGATGGTACTCAATTTTTTTTTTTAATATTTGATTTATTGCTCTTAACAAAGAAGATAAATAAATGCATTTCACTATATCATTAATTGTCATCTAATTTCCTCATCTTAACCTAGCATATGTATAATAAAATTGAAGCTCTATTTAGTTGATGATTCCTTTCTCACCCTCATTGAAGAGGAGAATAATGTCAAGGAGGCACTTCATTGCTTGGACACTTTTTGTTTGGCACTTGGGTTGGCTATTAAATGGCACAAAACTTTGTGTTGCAGGCAGTCTTTCCTTCCTACTCCACTTTGGATTCTTTAGTATTGCTGGAAATGGATCCAACACGGGGAGATGTTTCAGTTCCTAGGCATTCCCTTTTCTTTCCAAGGGTTTGTTGCCCTCTAGAATATTATGTTAACCAGAATTGAGAAGAAGTTTTCTTACTCGATTACCAAACCTCTCTCTTTGGTTGGTAAATTCCAAATTTTCTCTAAAGTGATTGCGGCCACACATGTCTATTACTCTTATTCTTGGGCTCCTTCCAAAGCCTCTTATAACAAGCTTGAGAAAATTTTGTGAGACTTTCTATTTGCAAATGGAGCTGATCATCATGGTTTTCACAGTCGCCTAGTATTATTATTGTCTCCCACATGACTCTGGAGGGCTTGGCCTCTTATCTACCTAGAAACAAGGTGTTGTTCTGTGTGACAAATGGGTCCTCGGAGCTATCTCTAGCAATGAAGCTTGGAAAATTCTACTTTGAAATTGTATTTCCTTGGGACACCCAATCAATAGACCATCCTGGAAGGGGATTTCCTTTCAAACCCTTCTTATTATGAAAGATGTTGTGCACGTTAAAACACTTTTTTTGCCAAAAGTATTTGGCGGGCCTGGGAAGCTGTTAAGCCTTGGCTTCGCTAAGATGGCTCGGGTTTCCACATGATGAGCTTTCTTTCAACTAGCACAATATTTGGTGGTCGCCTTTCATTTAGGTCCAAGGGCTTCCTCTTGCCCATGTTCCTGGAATTAATGCTCTGCATTTTGACAAATACAACATTTGTACTCCTTGAGATATTTTTTCTCATGTCATTATGAATTTTCGTTCGTGGGAAGATTTGCAAACCCAATTTTGTCTCACTCAACTAGATCGAAAAATATTTGAGATTGTGATTTCTTCTTTTACCTCTAAATATGCTAAAGAAGGTTGGCATTCATTCCGTGAGACCTTGGTGGAAAGATTGTCATTGGTTTCCCAACACCTCTTTCTACAATTATAAACCCAAAATGGGTTACCATTGGCTTGGGCCTCATTTTGCTTGGTGTATTCTTTTCCAAGGTTTTCCTTTGGGTTCTCATCTTAGGCATCTAGGCATGCCAGATCCTCATTGCCCTTTTTGTGGGTTACCTAAGACCTTCATGCATCTCGTCTTGCTTTACAGAAGAACTCAACATTTGTGGGCTTGGATTCATGACATTTTTAGGCATTTTTCAACCTGAGCCCTTCTCTTGGCACATGGTTTACTGGGAGATTCCCCACAACTCCCCTTCAAATTCACGTAGATGTGGGATGCTTTTAGGATGGAAATCCTCTTCAATTTATGGAAAGACAAAAATATTGTTTTATTTTCTCACAACTCTCTTGATACTCATGTTTCTGTGTATGCTAAAGCTTGTATATGCAATCATTTGATGTTACAGATTTAAGTTCAAGTGAATAAAGTGGCTCTTGATGTGGCCTACTTACAACTGCTACTTGATCACTGGGGTAATGCCCCTTATATAGTTGCCAGGATTTTGTCGAACCCTTCTACCTCTGGTGACCGTTCTTCGATTCATGGCTGTCAGCGTAACCATTGCTCTTCCACTTGCGGTTCTCACACACTTCGCTCTAATGCTCCTCGCTACCACTCTAGTGGAGGGAGAGACTTCCCGCGTCACCATTGTGGTTCTGGTTGGCCCAATTTTGGGTGGCCCAGTTCTTCTAAAGGGTTCCCCCGACTTGCTCTGGTGATTTCTCCTTTGAGAAAGGATAAAGATGAAGAAGTAGAGGTTGCAGAGGATGGGTGGTCTCTTCTAGAACCCTCCGCTGACCCCA
The DNA here is from genome assembly GCF_030272615.1 of Cryptomeria japonica. Lineage (NCBI taxonomy): Eukaryota > Viridiplantae > Streptophyta > Pinopsida > Cupressales > Cupressaceae > Cryptomeria > Cryptomeria japonica. Next base: position 381,913,105 of record NC_081411.1, on the reverse strand, counting down.
TTGATATATGAGGTAAAAAGGATGACATGGATCCACCTCCTCCTTCTGTTGCTACTCCTCTAGGCCTTTTATGTTGTTTCTAGATTTTCGGGCTTTTCTCGTGGTTTGAGTAGTTTTTTGGCTGTTTCCAGGCTCTCACCGAGAATGACTTTTGGAGAATGATATATTCCTCCCACCCTTTTTTTTGTGTGAATATTATACTCTTTTATATACTTTAATGAAAATGCCTATTCATCAAAACAAAAAAATCTCTATTTCAAAACCAATCATAATTTCTAGTATGGTACACGGTTATATCATTTTCAGTCCCTGGACTAGAAACGCTTTGAAGTTATTAAATCTAGCCATAGTATACCACATCGATAAAAAAAATTATTTGTTCCGAATATGTCTCTTGCCTGAACATGTAACAGTTTATACACAAAAACAATCTCTGTCACAGCTGATATCCTGTAAAATTAAATTAGTAAATTTCACCTCCTCGACCCAAGGACGATTGCAATCGTAAAGAGGGCTTACGCCACAAATAGCACAACCATCTTCTGATTTTTTCATTCTAGGGTTTGGGCGGACTGGTCATTTAAATCCAAGACAAGCGGCCATCTGCGAATGATTATAAATACCAGGTATGTGGATGTCATCAGAGCGGAGGAAATTGGTGGTGAAAGAAGAGTACTGTGCTTTCTTTTCATTGGCAGCTTCGTCTTCTTGGAGGTTCTTGTTCGGCTGAGCAGTGGCGTTTCCTTGGGCTGTCATGTTCGAATCCTGCGGCGGCCAAGGATTCCCCAGCAATGCCCAGCTTTCTTGTTTTAATATAAACCCCAATTGCCCCTTCTCAATGTACGCATAGTTATGTTGAGTTACTTTTAGTTTGCTTTCCCAGTGTCAAAGAATAGAATATTAGCATTTGAAACTTTTTAAGGTTACATATATTCTATTATGATTTTAATAATGAATTTTAGAAGTAGTGATTTTCTACTATTCAATTTGATAGTGAGTTTCATCTTTTTTTTAATTGTGTCTATTTCCTTTCATCCCTCACTTCATTAGATAATGAACAACAAAAGAAAAAAAAATTGTCACTTAACCTTTTCATATGAAAAATAACTATTAAAATCACTATGAAAGTGCTGCTTTAATCTTTTCCGTGTTGTGAGATGGGAAGAATGAACTTAAAAAAAAAAATTGAATGTTATAATTTAAAAAGTCGTTCATAAATGACAAAATGAATAAATATAATAAAGATAAGATACAGATTTATGCACTAAAATCTTATATTAAATCTTAACAATATAAGAACAAAAAGTAAAATAGAAAAGTAGAATTAAAAACGGCACAAATTTATGTCATAAAATTTTATATAAAAAATAAGATATATGTATTTTTATTATTTAAAGAAAAAAAAACTACTATTATAATGATTTTGTGTTTAAAAAAAAATATAGAATATTTCCAAAGTCTGGCTAGTTAAAATTAAACTTTGATGGTGCCTCCAAGGCAACCCAAGCCCCTTTGGAATATGATATGTAATCAAAGACCACTCAGGGGTAATCATAGGGAAAATGGCAAAGTCGATCCCACCTGACACTAACAATATAGCTGAATTCTAAGCATTGCAGCTTGGTTTGATGGACTGCATCAAGCATTGTCTAAGAAATGTCTCAGTGGAGGGAGACTCAGAGCTAGCAATAAATGCAATTAAGAGGAAACAAACTCCAAATTGGAGACTACAAGCAATTTTAGATAAAATATTAGAAAGTTTGGCTGGAATAGAGCATTATGAAGCAAAGCATATCTACAGGGAAGCAAATTCAGTGGCAGATGCCCTATCAAAACTAGCAGCTTAGGGAACTTTCATTCATTGATGGGATCAGGGTGTTAGGTCTAGTGGTCAAGCAGATTAGAAGTCAAACAGATCAGAATAATTAGCAGGATCATGTCTCTTAAAGTTATATAAAAAAAATAAAAAATGAGATGATTTTTAAAGAGGAGGGTAGAGTAGAGCTGTAGTTGCATCCTAATTCTTAGCAAATATCTAAATGCATATCTTTGGCGGTCTTGTGGAAATGACTATTTCCTTTTGAATTCAAATTTCTCTTTACTTTGAGTAAGATGTGGGCCTAGATCCAGTTATGACAACCAAACACAATACCAAAATAAGCCTTTCCTTTACCTCGCTTCTCGAAGTTCCAGCTGGCAAGAGCCGTCATCTCATACTCAAGGTATGTGTTGTCCATAGGTTAGCCTTCTCAACTGGGCCAGGGAGATTTAGCCCGCCCAGGACAAATATTCTCTACCACCTTAGCTGGAGAATTTAATGCATACCCACTCCTCATTATTAGGTGTTAAAGAGCGTGCCCGATGGTCTTGCCTTAGCGTATTCTGCAAGTCGTTTTCATCACTTCCCTGCTAGAATCATCCCAAAGCTCTCTCTGTTCATTCTTTCTGGTCAAAATCCTCTTATCGCCATCCATGTTGACTGAGCCTCCGGTTTCTGATGCTCTGCAAAAAGGATTAGAAAATCTGTTTGATGGCAACACATACAAGAGCACAAGAAATAAATGTTAGTGTTAGCAACAAAAGATTATCCTAAACAGGCATATCAAGAGAGATATTAAGCATGAAATAGAAAGCATACAAACATAGAATAGATAAACTATACTCCTTCAAATGGTTAAATAATCAAATAAATACTAAATATTCATTTATTTAAGTGGACAGATTTATGTGACTACAGTAACATTATGAGTGTATATCCAAGGCCTTCTTCCTGCTTTGGAGTGGACACTCCCATCTCCTTCACAACTTTGACGCGCCATGTATCCTTCAGAAGAATTACAAATTTGAGACTGAAGCGCGTCCTCCTCCACTCGAAGCCTCTTGTCCTTTTGGTGGTAAAAATGATTCTGGGAAGTGGTCACTTGAATAGGGAGGAGTATCTACAAGACAACACCAGTATCTCTTCCAGATTCGTTGCCTCTCTGCTGGACCAAAAATTAGCTAGGCAAGCCATATGGAGCCTCACCAAAGAGATTTTTCCAAAGGAAATCCTTCAAGAATTTCAAGAGATTCTGAACAAGGCACTCCATGACTCAGGGGCTCCTCGGCCAAGCAAGAGGATTTTGTTCAATGCCCATGGCGAGTTCATCAAGTATTACCCCTTCTTGTTGGACTTGAAAGGGAAGGACCTAGATAGACATAGGGTTTTTCACTGGAGTTGGCCTGAGGTATCTCATGTGACGGTTCCTAAGGGAAAATCTGGAGGATCAGGTTAGAGAGGAGGATCTCTTCCAATTCGTAAGACTCAATGGAATCCTGCCCCTGAAAGCTGATGATGAGGAGCTCCAAGCCGAACAAGAATGTCAAGGTGGTACAAGAAGGGGCCATCAGGGGTCTGGTCATGGTCATGGCTGCCCTATGGGTAGAGGTCGTGGGAGAGAGAGAAATGGATCATCTCAACCTGAACCCTCGAATGAAACTGCAAGCTAGGTTCCCCAATTTGGTTCTATTAAAAAAAATAAACATTTTTTTGATTGCTTAATCTAAGACTCTTGTTGTAGTTAATTTTGGCTACATATTTATGTTTAAAATCTCTATTTTGGCAGTTGAGACTCTTCCATCTAAACTCTTTATAGTTTTATTATCCTAGACTGCATAATCTTGCTAGGTTTTGAAACGAGAAATTATGGTGCTTATGGTTTTCTGTCTGCTTGGAAACCCTCTTTTTTGGAATATGCTTAGAATGGTTTTTGAGGCTACACCACTCAGCCATGTCAATACTGTAATTAATGCAAAATTAATATAAATCTCAGTTCTGCCTTTACTGATAAAAAAAAAAGATATCAATCAACATTAGATTTAAAAAAAATCCAATTTTCATAAATAGAATTTATTTTATTTTATTTTTTAATTGTCACCATTATCCAACACTCTAAAATCACTTATATATCTAATAGCTTATTTAATATAGCCCAAAACTGTTTGCATTGTTACTTATGATCTGTTACCTTATCAGTGAAACCATCAAGCACCTGGGGTTGTTTAAACTCGATCTTTCATTCCATCCGTTACAATGCAACGATACATTCTTCTCTTAAATTGCGTAGACGTCAAAAGGAAAGCTGAGTTTTACAGTAGTTGAAATGACTGCTATACTTCGCATGATGAGAAAGAAAATGTTACCTCCCGTTCTAGGCAAGTAGCCATTGTTCAATTGATTGGAACTGCCCATTTAATTGTTTTCTTGCACTAGCTTGCCATAGGATCATTCCTCTCAGTTGAAATTTGTTGTGAACAAAAGCTCTGTTTTTCTAATGGATGTAGTGGTTTTTTATTATGGCATTTACATATACTTTCCAATTGAAGCCCTACATAAAATCCCATCCTATTCTAACTATGGAGATGACCATTGGAGGTGAATTCCTTCTGTGTGTATGGTCATTACCCTGAAGTGGCCACCATGGAGAATTGTCACAGAGATAAACTTTCAAACAATTAAAACAATAAAAAATGTTTGGAGGGGCATTGTATGCTATTTTATTGCAGGGTAAGGAATATCCATATGTTTAATTGTTCATTTTTATTTATTTTACTTTGATAGTGAGAGGCAATTCTAGGTGGAAGCCATACCAATTTTAGTGCTTAAAGCTGTACAGTATTGACACCCACATTTCAGTCTTCAATGCCGTTTGTAAGGTCGTGATGTTATGTCCATGTTTTTTTGTTATGCATATTTCAACACGATTTAAATTATTGAAATTATGTAATAGAGAAAATTGAAGTAATTTTGATTGTTCATTTAAGATGGGTTAGAGTGGTTGGAGTTCACGAGTCTCTAGTACTTCATCATTTGAAGGTGCTATGGAGAGGGCGACAATCTTGGGAAGTTGATTTTTTTTTATTAAGTGTCATTATTCTGAAGTAATGGTTATGAGAAATCATAAGGGAGCCAAAACATAAAAGAAGTGTTTAAAACAATATAAAACTTCTGGAAAGGCATTGTATGAAAGTTTATTTTATATAAGATATTTTTTCTTACATGTTCATTCTATATTATTTTAGACGTGAAGGACAATTATAGGAATATATTACATCCACCACCAGAAGGTTGCACCCATAGCAATGCCACATCCTTACAAAGATGCAATATTATGTTCATATCTTTTTCTATATATATTTTAACATAACTTAAAATATCATAATTATTTAATAGAAAAAAAAACTAATTCTACTTATCAATCTACCAACAAACACTATACTTACCATTTTTCTTGTCATTCTTAAAAAAACTCTTACCAAGTGGTAGTGATTAATAATTTCTATATTAAAAACATGCTTCTAACATCATTGATAAAAAAATGCATGAAATAATGTTGTGTCAAAAACAATGCTTCTATATCCCAAGTTAGTCTATATATACTTGAAATAAAATGTATCTTCTAATTTTATTTGGTTGAAATAAAACCATTTTATGCCACCAAATATACATGTGCAATTCATCATAAGAAAATTAAAAAAACAAACCTAAAAATCTACATGGATGATATTTGTAAATTTTATAACATTAACATAATATAGGAAGTGAACAAAGTAATAAGATATTCTTCTAAAATAAATTGGAGTGAAGTTGAGTGCTTCCCTCTTGCTCAATCATGAGAATACCATTAGATTATATTAGTTCTTTGCTTTTATAGAATAGTGTAGATGTGGAGGGATATTTCCCCTTTCTTTTTCTTATAAAATGTTGAAATCTAATGGGTAATTTGTAGAGGATTATATTTTGATTTCATTGTGCAGAAAATTAATAAGAAAAATATTGAAATCTCCTAAATCTGATGAAGTGAAACAAAGGAAAAATACATAGTAGTTTTCTTTCAAAAGCCTTGAGTTTAGGAAAGAGTTAGAAAATATTTAAAAAGGTGGGGAGATCCTAAAATTTCAATACAAATTGAGATTAACCTTATAGGAGAGGAACATTGTATGGATTTCACTAAAAATATTTGTGATTTTTTTTTGATAAACCCACTCTTTTATAGGAAAAGTATGCACATTAATATGACTAAAGATAATTCTTTAACTAATAAAAAGAACAAAAGAGAAAAAATGAGTACTATTAGAATAGGAAAAGAAACAATACAAAAAATAGAGGAAGTTGCCTAAAGGTAATAGATTGTACAAGAGCTACAAATAGAGAGATAATAAATGAAGAAAAAGAACATCATTGTATGCTTTTAAAAATTGAGAGTTAACTCTTCTAAAAATATTAAGTATGAATAGTTAGTTTTCAAAGTTTTCTAACTTGAAGATGTTGTTGATCCTTTTTTAAGCACATTTGAATATAAGTATTTTTATATAGACCTATTTTTGTCATTAGATATATGCTATCTCTTTCCATTTTGTTTATTATTCATGTGGACTACTAGATTTTGATTAAGTTTTTCTGAATTTGGATATATACTATTGTATTTAAGGTGAATTATCACCTCATATTATATATATTTCTTGTTTGCAATTTCTAATATAAAATAATATATTTTTCATATTTTAATTTCATTGTTAAAGGCAATTGACAAAAAAATATTATTACAAAATGTGTAGGGTAGTTTTGAAGCCTAATTACTTATTTCAAGATGAATTTCATTTGCCAAAAAATCCTCACTATATTTAAGAACTATTTGACATGGGCATCATACTTCTAGTACAATTTCTAGTGAGGTAATCCTATTTTTCTTAGTTGCTATATAAATTTTTATTTATTTATCTACATACATACTTTTTTAGATTCATTTTTTTCACCTATTTAATTGTATTTATTGAATTTTTATTTAATTATTTTTATTTGGACTTGGTTTTCATCCCAATTTAGAGCAAGACAATAGTTATGAATATTTTCATTTATAGTTATAAATAAAAAATTAAAATTTTGTTGATTGATCCCCCTCACTCTTCCACCTTGAGTTGACTAAAAACATGATTGGTATGATTTGATCCTATGTGCTAATATGTAAAGATATTTAGTGGACTCATTATAATAATCAAGTATAATCAAACATTCTAGAGTATTAGACTAATTGATAGTGATTCATTTTGGTCTAGTGTAGTGAAAAGAGAAAAGAAGTTGCATATATTAAGTGATTGTGTTTAATTTTTGGTTTCCTAGCTTAGCATTCAATTATTCAAATATATTATCCCCACAACACATAATTAACTATAGGCTTATTTGGATTAAACATCATATCAAGGGATCACAAAAAATTCATTAATCAAAAAAATTAAGTCCTTTGTTTTTTAAAATCAACCTAAAATAATTTCAAACTGTTAAATTTATTATCCAAAGATAATAAATTCAATAACCTTGTCCAATCACCCTCTCTTTCCTTAAACAAAATATATCATGCAAAAGGATTAAAAAACTCTTGGCTAAGAGGTTTGTGAACTTTTAAAACTTAGTCTCCTCAAATGTAGAGCTAAGATCACTAGCTTTGCATTATGCCTCCTTTTCTAACTTGATGTGCTTTTCTTCTTGGATTCCATGATTAAATTGACATCCATGTCCATCGCTATTTTACAAAATGGTTTACTCTTATCTCTAGATAGAATCCTTCTACATGACCATCATCTCATCCTCATCATTATTATTTTTGAATGTATACTAAACACCCACCCAACAAATTGTTTATGCAAATTTTTAAAATAAAATTTAGTTCTCTTAGATACTTTATAAAAAATTAATTTTGTAAACTTTTAAAGATAATACTCAACTATTCTTTTTTAATATGAAATTTATATGATATTATGGTGAAGTGGCCTACAAGCGGTGGTAGTACTGTGATAGACAAGAAAAGCTATAGTCTTAATCAATGCCATTGACACTCCCCACATTAAGCATGTTATGTAAATGGCACAATTTATCATTTATAAATTCATATGGGACACTAAGCAAAGGACAATAACTCTATAGATGTTGCAATCTTTTATGCTTATGGAAAGCTTGATACCTTTCTTGCAAAGTTAGCAAATAAAATTGCCTCCATTGCTGATAAGGAACCTCCAAAAGAAGCTTTGGGTATGGCTGAACCCAATGACATTGAAATGGGTAGCAAGGAAGATAACCACTTCATTAAGTCTCTAACCTCTCTACCTTGTACAAAGGGAGAGGTAGTCACTTGGAGCATTATTGAGAAGGCGAGTATCATATCGAAAGAACACGTCAAAGCTCTACAAACCGCTATACATGATGAATACAAATGAAGTGCACAACCCATCCAACCCATAAATAGAAGAATTGTGAAAATATACAATCCTTAAGATGATCCTCAATTACATTGAATTAATGCAATAACACTAGAAATAAAATACGAAGAAAAAATATCTAAAGAATGAAAAAAAATGTACACAAATTATTATGCGTAATAGCAATAACTCTAGAAATAAAATACGAAAAAAAAATCTAAAAGAATCTAAAAAGTGTACAACTAAACTATTATGTTGACATTTGATGATAATTTTAATATCAACATCGGAATTATCATTTATGTATTAATTCCCATCTAATTGCATCGTCCTAACCTAACATATGTATAATTAAACTCAAGATCTCTTTTCTTAATAAACTAAAGAAAATTTCAATTTATCATACAAATCTTCATTATACCAATTACAGTTCATTATACCAATTACAGTTTTTGCGTAAATGAGACTCAAAACACATCTATTTCAAATCCAATCATAATCCTGATATGGTACAGGATCGTATCATTTTCAGTCCGCAGACTACAAACGCTTTGCAGTAATTAAATCCAGTCATAGTATGCCACGTGCACAACATATTGAAATGCTCCGAATCTGTCAATTGCCTGAGCATACAAAACAGTTTATACACAGAAAAATCTGTGTCATTGCTGATAACCTGCAAGAGTTAAAAGAAGAAATTTCACCTCCTCAACCCAAAGATGATAGCAATCGTAAAGGGGGCTTACACCACAAGAAATCACTGCCATCTTCTGATCTTTTCCTTCTAGGGTTTGGGCAGACCGGTCATTTGAATCCGAGCCAAGCGACAATCTGTGAAGGATTACAAATACCAGGTATGTGGACGTCATCCGAGCGGAGGAAATTGGTGGTGAAAGTAGAGTACTGTTCTTCCCGTTCACTGGCAGCTTCGTCCCCTTGGAGGTCCTTATTCGGCTGTACTGTAGCGTTTTCCCGAGGTCTCACGTTCGAATCCTGCGGCGGCCATGGTTTCCCCAGCAGTGTCCCGCGTGAGAGGTATTCCCTCGCCAGAAAACAAGCCAGCCGCCAGTTAACTGCTTTGGATCGCGACGGCTCCAAACTGGGCGGGGAACTTTTGTGTGCGTAGGAGGCGACTGGGAGAGGATCAAACCCCGCCGGTGGCGATTGGCTTGTCCTGGCAGATCCCTGGCCCTGGGAAGAGGTGTATTCTGAGCTGACTTTATTATTTATAAGATACTCTGTGTCCTTGAGCAGCCTTATCTTCTTGGACGTTATGCTGGTTCGCCAGTCGTCTTCCACAGAGGGTTTTCGTCTTTTAAAATCTGCCAAATCCTTTTGCTGCTTTTGCGGCCGAAGCGGGGGCCGATGCATGTATTTGTCCATGGGCAGATCTGAGACTGAAATCAGGTCTCCCGGGGATTCGAACACGAGATGTAGTAGATTGACAGATATTGTCCCATAATCCCTCCAAGGGCCAAATTAATTTGGGGACAATGGGACTTCTTTACCAATTCTTCTTATCAAACCTGCTTGTTGCGGTTCAAAGTTAGTTTTGGAAAGTAGCCTACAGATCCGTCCTCACTGGCTTTCAATTGAGGCAGGGCAAATTGAAGGAAACAACAGCCCTCTCCTACCAAATGAGGCAAATCCTTTGCCTCCCTGTTCCTAATGTAACCCCCAATTGCGCCTCCTCAATGTACATAACTAGACCCTACGAGTATATGCGTAGGCATATGATGTATATACGCAGAATTATATTCAGTTACTTTTTGTCCGCTTTTCCAATGCAAATGGGTAGAATATAATATAAGATATTTCCACGTCTATGAGGTTGAAATATTCAACGGGAACACTCTTGTTATTTTTGGTGTTTTAAGTGTTAGGATATTTTATTTAATTTGATAATGATTTTTATCATTTTTTTATATATATACTTTTTTAAATATTGATCTTCTACTATTCAATTTGATATTGAATTCTATTATTCTCTCAACCATGAATTTGTTTTTTTTAAAGTGTTGATCTTCCTATTCAATTTGATAACCATTCTTTCAACCATCTTCTCATTGAATGAATCTTTAAATGAACCTACTTATTTTTGTGCTTGACCTAGATGTCACTATAAGCTTTGTATTAAAATTGAAGTGTTTTTTTTTTCCATACTTCTATCCATACAAAAGACACAAACTATGTTTTCCCAAGCCACTTTAGATCTTATTCATCTACCTATTTCACACTAAAGACTAGGTGAGTTGGCAGTAACTAAGCTATGATATTTTTTCTCTGTTACGAATGTTGGCCTTTAAATGGGGTTTTTTGTTGAGTAAAAAGTGTGGTTAAATTTCTCAAAGTAAATTTTTTTCTTTCTCCATAACACCATTGTCTTGAACTAAACTATGAAATTTTTTGCTTTATAAGAGATATTGGCCTCTAAATAAAACTTTTATAGTAGAAAAAAAGTGGGGTTAAATTCCTCAAATTAATATTTCTTTCTTTCTTCCTAATGCCTTTTCCCACATAGATTTGAGAAACTTTTCTATCGAAAAGGTCTTGCTAGTGTTCACTTGTGTAACCACATCCTTACAAAACTAGTCCGGGGAAAACTAGTTCTCTTTTAACCATTGAATGGACTTGGAAATTATAATTAAAGCATAAATGCATATAAAATAACCCTAACAACATATCAGCCTAGGAGATTGTACAAAAAAAGATTCATTTAGGTCCATCTTAGGCGACCATTTTTGTAGAGCTAGCGCAAATTTTCCAATCAACCAAGGGCCCTCACAAAGCAAACTCGACATGTCTTCCTCACATGAAAAGGACATCGACAACACACCTTTGGACATGGTTGTGATCTCCACTTGACCTTTGGGTGCCCATTTACGGTTAGCAAATGCCCTGACAATATCAATATTCGGTCTAGGGCCCAAAAATTTGCCAACTAGAGTCAGAGCCATAAGGTTGATGTTGTGCTCAATCACTGGATTTGGAACTTCAATAACAAATTTACCATTTTCCAGTTCTGAGATATTACACACTACAGGTAGCAAAGACTTTCCACTCAGTTTGACACCGAACAAAGAAGTACACGGTCGATCGATGTCCCTACGAACGGGTCCCTGCCTTGGGCTATCTCCAACATGTGATTCTCCCTCCCCCCCATCAGGATCGAGAGGCTTGTTGCCACCTTGTGCGTCCCCATCCACTAGAAACTTTCCATTCGGCTCAGAGGAGTCAGGGCACTCCCAAGATTCGTCCTTTCTGGTCACTCCCTAGTTTGCCTGTCCATTATAGGGTTTCCCGCCCTATCCTGAGTTCAAATTCAAAGTCTATCCCTTCTCCCTCTTCTGCATGTTCTGCATGGCATTGCCCTATCCTCTGAAATTTTTTTTTGCTAAGTCCAAAACCCAGCTTGAGCTAAAGGAAATTTAGGATAAAATCCAAACTAGTGGATATAATGAGGTTTCTATCAGAGAGGAAAATGAAGTGCTTGTCAAGTATCATGAGATCATCAGAAGGGAAGAAGAATTTTGGAAACAGTGGTCCAGATCTCTTTGGCTTAAAGATGGGGACAAAAAGACCAGGTTCTTCCATATGACTGCTATGAAACATAAGGCTACTAACAGGATCTCTAAATTGAGAATTGGTGGAGTTGAAACAAGGAAGTACAATGAGATTGAGAATGAAGCCAAGAATTTTTTCAAATCTCTTCTCTCTATGGATAGCAAGCTGGATGATCTTTCTTAGAGGGCTCTCTTGGAGACCATTCCTTTCATCATTAATAATGTTCAGAACAAGGTTATGATTTGCATTCCCTCTGAAGAGGAAGTTAAGAAAGCAGTGTTCTTCTTTGATGGCAATAAAGCCTTAGGACCTGATGGGTTCTTGTTGTTCTTCTTTCAAACCTTTTGCAACATTCTCAAAATGGATTTGGTCAAGGGAGTGCAATAATTTTTTGGGGCTAGGTTTATCTTAAAGGAACTCAATGCCACTTTTCTGGTTTTGATTCCAAAATATCCAAGGGTTGATTCGATGGATCAATTTCGACCGATAAGTTTATGCAATTCCTTCTATAAAAGTATCTTGAAGGTGGTTACTGTCAGATTACTCATGGTTCTCCCTTCCATTTTCTCGCCCCAATAGAGTGGCTTCGTACCTGATAGACAAATCCTTGACTCTATCATCACTATTCATGAAAATATTCACTCGTTGGTGGAATCGGAGAAAAAAGGCTTCTTGATGAAATTGGATTTGTCTAAAGCCTATGATCGAGTGGATTACGGGTTTTTGGACAAGGTGCTTAGAGCTTTTGGTTTTTTTGATAAGTTTATTCAGCTAGTTGGTCAACTTATTTCAACCACTTCATTCTCTACCATTGTGAATGGTGTGCCTTCCCCTTTCTTTAAAACTTCTAGGGGCATCAGGCAGGGAGATTCCATATCCCCTATTCTCTTCATTATTTTGGCTAAATGTCTGGGTAGATATATAAGCAAATTTGTCTCTCAGGGTCTTTTACTTGGAGTCTCTCCCTATTCTAGATTCAAAGCCTATTCCCACCAACAATTTGTGGATGATACCATTTTAATGGGTACTTCATAGATCAAAGAAGCATCTATTATGAAGAACCTTCTCAATACTTATAGTTCTAATTTGGGTCAAGCAATTTATGGAAAGAAAATCTCTTTATTCTTCTTCAACACCCCGGAGGACAGACAAAACAGGATTGCCTGAATCCTTGGATGCCAAATTGGCCAACCCCCTTTTATTTACTTGGGTCTTCCTTTGGGTATGAAACGTATGGATATTTTTTGGAATAGTCTTGTTGATATATTCAATAGAAAGTTGGTTGGGTGGAAAGGGACCCTTCTTAGCCAAGTAGGTAAAATCCAGCTTATAAAATCTTCTCTCTAGAGTCTTCCACTTTATGCCTCAAGTCTATTCAAAATACCTGGTAAATTTGCAGATGCTATTGAGAAAATTCTGAAAGCTTTCCTCTGGTCTGGGGTTGACGAGAAGAAGAGAGTAGCCCTCCTTGCCTGAGATAAAGTCTACAAACCAAAAAAGGTGGGGGGCCTTGGCCTGTGAAATATTAGAACCTTGAATAAAACCCTCATGGCCAAACAAATTTGGAGAATCTAGTAGGGAACTGGTGATTGGAATGAAATTTGGAAGGCTAAATACTTACGTGTGAACCCTACCATGGAAGATTTCCTTGCCTCTGATCAAATCCCGAGTGGCTTTACTATATGGAACATTGTTACTCATGCAAAAGGTATTGTGAGTTTGGGAAAAGTGTGGGCCATTGGTAATGGTAGAAAGGTGGATTTCTAGGATGATGCCTGGATTGGAGGAGCTCCCCTCAATGATCATTGTGTTTCTTAATTCATCATCCAAGCCTATAAGGACAAGTTTGGTGTCGAAGTTCCAGACTATTGGAGAGATCAGAAGTGGGTGGACCTTAGCTCTATTAATCCTAACTTAAAGCAGGTTAAAATAATGCTCAACCAAGTTGTCATTAATCCAATAAGGGAGGACCACCTAGGGTGGGGCAGTACCCCTTAAGGGATTTATTCTGTGGCGTTTGTTGTCCTTATGCTGGCTCAATCTCAAGACTCTAGCCCCTGCTGGGACAAAGCCTGGTGTTTAGGTTTGACTGCTAAAATTAATATTTGTTTATCGATTCTTTTGCAAAATAAAATTCTAACCACAGATAACCTGAGAAAGAGGGGATTTTGCATCCCCAATAGATGCTATTTATGCCTCAATGATGAGGAATCCGTGAACCATATTTTTATCCACTATTCTTTTGTCCAACCTATCTAGTCGATGTTTCTCCAGATTTGGGGTTTAAATTTGGTTTTCCTTGAGGAGATTCAAGATTGTTTCAGGAGCTGGTCTTGCAAAACAAAAAATCTGACCATAAGGAATTTGTGGAAGTTTTCCTTTTCACATAACCTATGGGATATCTGGAAAGAAATGAATAACAAAATTCTAGGAATGCGATTAACCCCTCTGAAGTGGTTTGGGCTAAGATAAAACATAATTTTGCTGAGAATGTGATTGCTATTGGATCTCATTATGACAATAGTAAGAAAGAGTATGATGTTTTAAGGAGCTGGAATATACGAGCCCACATGGATAATAATACCAATCAAATCAAAAGAAGGATGTGATGTTGGTCTTTTACTCCCAATGATTGGATTAAGACTAACTTCGATGGGGCTACTAAAGGGAACCCAGGGCTAGCTGGCTATGGTGGAGTTATCTGAAATAGTGCTGCCTTTTGGATGGGGGCAGTGGCATTCCCCTTGGGGAACCAAACAAATCACTTGGTTGAAGCTATGGGCGCCCTCCAAGCTATTAAATTAGCACATAAACTAGGAGCCAAATTTTTATGGCTAGAGGGGGATTCTAAAAATATTATCAATTGCCCCCTTGGTAAGCAACAACCTTCATGGAATATTAAAAATATCATTGACATGGTCAGGGCGATGCTTGAGGGATTCGACCAGTGTTACATTTCTCATGATTATAGAGAGTCTAACAAGAGCGTTGATTGGGCTGCCAATCAGGCAGTACAGAGCGGGCAATTCAGAATTTGGTATGGAGAGGGGGAGCTCCCTCGAGTGGCACATGACATTTTAAATTATGAAAGATATCATAGAAAACAAGGTAGGATTTGATATCATTTCTCGAAATGGTAGGGCTGGTCGTCATCATGAAACGGTATCATAAGCAATCAAGAGGGAGGTACATTATTAACTGCCATATCATCTTGCATGCTTTGTGGGTGCTTCTTTCGTTGTGGAGTAGAAGCTTAAGAAATGTCTATATTCTTCTAGAGGCTTCTTCCCTGCTAAAAAAAAAGTCTGCAAAGAAGAGCAGTATTTGTTGGAATTTATATTTGGCTAATATCGATAAGAATTTAGGGGAAATCGCAAGCATGCAAAGGCTACAAAAATTGATAAATGGCGGGACCATCACCAGGTTTGGACTATGTTGCAAGCAACAAAAAAGATGGATTACATGGAGATAATGCAAGAAAGAAGGCCGAAAATCACTAGGATTTTTAAAAAGGGGTGGAATAAGGGCACCCTAACCATTGGCAGTAGGAAGGTTAAGGTTAATGAAACCATGACCACCGAGGATATAGGTCTGTCGATGGATGGTATCAAATTCTATAGGGACTGGAAGCTATCAGATGTTGATGTGAAGAAATTCCCCAAGGACAAGGAGGAGAAAGAGAAATTGGTGAAAGGAAGCCATACTTACTACTCCCCTAAGGTAATCAAGTTGATCTGGCGACAAATTTTGTTTTCTATCATAAAATTCATAACTTTAGATGGTAGATATACCAGAGCTTATAGCTACCACTTTGCTATTCTTAATCATTTCCAAGACAAGTAGAAAATCCCCCCCTACTACTTGTTTTGTGCCCTAAATACTAGGATTATGGATGCTATCTCTAATCCCAAGACCAATCTAGCTTTACATGAGGGTCTTATGGTGGTTCTTTACAACCATGTCAAGAAGACCACTGTTCAACTAAATATTGCTGAGTTTTCTAAGTCAGAAGAGGATTTGGGTGACTCAGATGATGATGAAGTTGAGGAATACGACATAGAGGCAAATGTTGAGGTGGACCCCCATATCACCAGGTTGAGCAAGCGTAAAAGGAAAACATGGCAAGAGCATCATGGTAAAGGGTTGATCGGTATGAAGAAAAAGGGGGAAGACGATGCCAATTGGTATGAGGAAGAAGATGAGACTAAAGATGACATGGAGACAGATAGTGAGGAGGTTCAAATTTTCTCAAGCCAGAAGAAGAAGGGGAAGATGCTGAGAGGTGAGGAGTTGAGAGCTAAGAACTATTTGCCCCTTCCTACTGGCTCCAGGGAGCATAGTAAGGGCTTGGTTGGGGAGAACACCCCCATGAAAGAAATTAATACTGTAGAGTGGAAGGAGGTGGCTCTGGAGGTGAATTTGGATCCTGTGGTAGACAAGGCCCATGATGGCTCCCATCTGGATATCAAGCTCTATTTAAAAAATGACACAAACTTCTTCAATAAGATATTCCTATGGGTTTAGAAGGAAACAAAAAGCATAAAAGCCAATCAGATCTAGGAGGATAGAAAAATTGAAGCTTTGGAAGCTATTGGCACTGGTAAATTTAGTTCCCTTCCTAGCTGCTTAAGTGAGCTTACTAAAGCTATCAACAATGCAGAGGAAATCATAAATGCCCAACGCAATAGTTTTCAGACCCTAGAAGATAGAGCAAGGGCAACTAAAAAGAGGATGAAAGGGGTTGAGAAGACTCTCAAAAAGATTGGGGAGCAGAGTCACAAGATTTTAAAGGCCACCTCTGATAGTATCAAGGTCCTTATCAGCAAGCTCAAACTTTTCCAAATGCAAAAAGGCCTTCAGGGACACTACTAAGGAGAAGAATGGCACCCCTGAAGATAAGGAGGTGGGTCCTGGAAAAAGAACAAGTGCAAGAACCAAAAAGAAGCAAAACCAAAGCAGGGACATTGATGATATCAAGCAGACTACTAAGACCATGGTGCAACTGGAGTTGGAAGTTGCCGAGTTTCTAAAGAACATTACCTAGGCTTGTCTTTTCTTCTCTCCTTTTTTTGTTGTCTGGTGTTTAGTTAATGTGTGTTGTGTCTTTCTACTATTGGCTTTTTGTATTTCAGCCAACAGTCTTTCGCGTCTGTTGTCTTTTGCTTTTTTGGTGTTCTCTAATGTCTATCTTTTGATCTAATTATGTAAAGGGTTTTTGAGGCCCTTCAAAACCTATTTCCCTCTAACCAAAAACATATCACCCTAGGAAAAAACCATCCCCATCTTTCAAATTTAATAATTTTTTAATTTTGTTAATATAAGGCCAAAAAGTGTAGCAGATAATGCGCAACATTTCTTAACTCCAATGTTGCTCCTAAAAGAATTCCAGGCAATTTCTTGACTTTGGACTTTTACCTTACACATCTTTATAAAGAAAATGGATAACCATTCTAAATTCTACTATGATACCAAGGTCATTCTACACTATAACTTAATCTTAAGACTCATGTCAAAAGCCTTCATAAAATCAACAAGACAACAATAAACTTCTTCCTCGTTCCAAATTTTTACAATGATATACCTCATATGATTTCATGATGGATTATTGAATTCTTTACTCTAAAACTTGCATGCCTTTTTCCTCTACATTTTCTTTTTCTTTTGTCTACTTATTGATTCCATGCTCAACCATGCTTCCAAAAAAATTTCTAGATAAATGATTAATCATTACGGTCTTATGGTTAGAAGGATTGTTAAGATCCTTGCTCATCTCTAAAAAAGCTTCTAGAAATATAGGCTTATGGGAAACTCAATGTTGGGGAACCTACGCATTTTCACTAAGTAACCTCCAGGATTTTAGAGGTTGACTCTTCATTCATTGAGAGGGAAAAGGGAAAGAAGGAACACAAAAGTAAATCTTATCTAAGGCGATATGCCTGAATGGATATTTATGTCAAACAATCAGCATAGAGAACTTCTTGGAATTCTGAGGCCCATTCAACAATATAAATGCCTCGAATATTTTCAAGATAATTTTAAAGATTTTTAAAACATGAAGCAAAGCACACATAAAAACATCTACCAAAATGAAAGAGAACATGAGATGATTCAACTAGCAGAGCTTAGGCATACATTACTAGAGTTAAGATTGAATTTGAAATTGCATAGAAAATTATTAATGGATGTTGAATAAAAATAGTCCCAGAGGCCTAAGACACAATTTGATTACTTTAATTCTGAAGAACAATCAGTAGCTTTGAGGCTAAAATCCTACCTAGAAACCTTATCTATTTTTCTCCAAAAAAATAAATTTGGAACCCTTCATTATACAAACACTCCTCTTTAAATAGAGGAGAGTTCCATCGTTTGCTATTGAAAATAAGAAAAAACTCATGATAATGCACCAACTATCCTCGTATCATCATTTCATGAATTCATTAAATACCGTGAAAGCAATGACAACTTCAGCCTTTTGCACATATACACACACCTTTCTGTCAATCAGATCAATAAAAGCACCCTAACCATCCCCTTCTAAGAAACTCCCAGGACTTTTCTGGAACAAAAACCCAAAAATGGTTCACAACTAACTATTCCATAATTCACCTTATCAGAGATGCCCTTCATTTGAAAATCAGACGCATGGAGCCTCAAGAATCTGTATTGGAACAAGTGGTGGTAGGGTGTGTGATTTCACTTTTCAGAAAAACTACAAAACAAAAAGTCTCATGAGGCTACCACATATCTTTAAAATATGCATCCCAACAAAAGGTGAGAAAGGACCCATGGGGAAGTGAGAAACAACACCATGTAGCACTCGAGCGGGGCTTTGTGGCTAAAGGAAAAAGAAACCATCAAAAGGGCATGCCATGCTAACATGTGGCAGCTGCATGCGCAAACTACAGACCAAAACGTCCACTACTGAGAGGAAAAACATACTTAGGCCAAAAATGAAAGGGGAAACCTTTGCACCCATAATGTGAATTAAAAATTCATGGCCTTTGGTGACTTCTAGGGAAAAATTTCTTGTGGGATGTCGATATCCAAAATAACTGGTTCTGTAGACCAGACTTATGCATCCATTTTGAAAAGTTGGTTGAGGACCTACTGCAAGGGAAGCCAATCATCTTCTGAGGGTAGACCCTGGGATTTGAGAGCTTGATAAATCTGATCTAGTTCGATGATTTCCTTGAAAGACAAATCATTTAGATCATTATAAGTTAAGTCAAAGAGAGTGAGGATCTGAGCTAGAGGATGGATCAAATTTTCAACTTCGCCATCATCGGGAGGATTGCTTAAAGCTTGGATGTATGACTAGTTTTGTTGTTGCTTCTCAATTAGGTTCATAACTTGCTCGACACTCATGAATGAGCCATCAGAGAGGAAAGGCGACTGTAGGCCAACATTTAGGAAACGTTTAAAGCATTCCCTTATATATGCGACTGAGGATTTCAATGTTGATAGACTAGATGTGGCCTGCACTATACCACTTTGTTGTAATTTAAGAAAATATTAGCTCTTATGGCCACTTCTCTTTGGTCTCTGATTCCCATAGCAGCTAATTCCTAATTGGAATCAATAATTAACCAATTTACTAGTTTTTGAGAATCAAGGATTTTAGGTGTGATGGATTGCATAGCCTATTCAATAGTGATAATTGCTTTGGTGCATAGGGAATGAGAATATTCTAATAACTTCAAGGATGATTGCAGACAAGGGTAGAATTGCTTTACTTTCTCCCAATAAGAAATGTAGATTTCTTGAATTATAGGAGTAAAATCTACAAGGGGAGCAGGAGGAGGTGTCAAAGGCTTTGAGGAGTTCAATTTTTTCTTCCTTTGACTCTATCTTCTCATACAATTCTTTCATCTTCTCAGCTGCATTTGTCACTTGATGTGATAACACTACAATCTTAGTGCCTTTATCTTACACTTCTCTCTGTAGTTGTTTGTTACTTGCATGCTCACCCTCCAAAGCTATCCTTGCATCCTAGAGCTCCTTGTCAAAATGGGCCTACTTGTCTTGTAATTATTGCAAGGTCTATTCTTTTACCTTTCTCTTTTCTACAAGAACTTGCACACTAATCAACTCTTGATAATATGATTCTTCTCTTGAATAGAGGACTGCAATTGGGCTTGAATTTGAGTCACATCTGGGGAACTTGCCTAAACCTACAGAATCTCTTGTTCCTTTTCATGGAACTCTTTGGTTAGCTTATTCTTCACAACCCACTCTTCCTACAACTAGGCTACCACATTATTCAATGTACTCTAGAGCCTATCTCTTTGTTGCACTATTGATTGGAGTCAAACAATTTCTGCTCCCCTATCTCTTCCTTCTTTCTGCAACCATTTGACTGTAGCCTTAACCACATCTAATTCAGCTATGGTATGCTTCAAGTAATTGGAAGACACCACCCTTTGAGTTTCCTCTTTTAGTTCTACTTTATCTTGTGGACGTCCTTGTTTCAGATTGATACCAATGGCATGCAATGCATAGTCTTCTGGTTGCATCTGTCCTTTCGGCTTGATTATGTTAGGCATCATAGCTATGAAAAGAAACTTCTCATGATCTTCTCTATAAAGTGTTTGTATGCTAGGTTTAGCAGGCTTCTAAGAATCTTTTGTTTTACTTTTTTGTGCCCTCTGAGCTTGAGCGAGCTTAGCGTAAGTTGCATGCTACATGAACTCTGATGGAGAAGGAATTGCTTGCCTTTCAAAAGGGGCCATATGAGGGAAAGAAAATGAAATTGAAGATACAAAAGTTTGCAACTAAGTCTGCATGGGCAGGGTGAGGGTAGTAGGAGAGAAAGGAGGCATTCCTTGTAGAATGCCAACAGTGGACGAAAATAGAGGACCAACACTTTAAGATGTCAAAGGCGTAAAACTTGCAAACCCTAAAACTTGTGCAACTGAGGGTGTAGTTGTTGATTGACCTGGGGTGATTGCAGAGAGGGAAACACTCACCACTATGCCGATTGAGGTGATACTAAGTGGGGATAACACTGCAAGGATAACAGATATAGGGGCTAATTAGGATTGCGCAATTGCAGATAAGACTACTAGGACAGGGGAAATGGATACAACAACGAAACTATGTGGAGCCATGGTTGCAGATGAAAACTAGAGACTAGGAAGAGATAAATGACGGTAAAAGCATACCTAAGCCAAAGAGTCTATTGATACGACTGAAAGGTGGGTTGTAGTAGGTACTTGATGTTGAGCAGCTCCTGAAACATCGACTATACTTTGTCTCTTCTTTTGGGGAGCCATGCTAGCACTTGGAGTACTTTGAGACTGAGATGCCTTGTTGGGACGCTTCCTCAATATTTGTGATTGAGGCTTACTAATGGTTTCCTTATAGCTTCATACATAGTCAGAGGTCCAAAGACCTGTTAAGATGGTCCTAATGCAATATGCTTTCCCTTTTTCCCTTGTGATGCTACTTCTTGCAAAATAACTGGCTCATCAGTGCCACTTAGGGGAGGGTCATAATCCTCTTCAATATCATTATTGTATTTTTTTCATTCCTATTCAAATACCTCATCTGTGGGGAGGTTACCCAATCCTATTATGGTTTGCTAAATTTTCTTCCTATATGTCAAAAGGATAATTTCTTTTCTTCTAAACAAATGTCCTTGTCCATATTCCCTTGCAGAATGAGAGGCAACTTTTTAGCGAGGTCCGCTTTGCTCATTGGCTTGTAGAAATTTAACCATGGCGGTCACTCCTCTTTAGGAATAAGGTCCAGATTCAAATATATCTTAGGATCATCTTGGAGTGGATTCACCCAAGCCTCTGAGGATTCATGTGGAATATGTACTATGGAAATTTTTCAGCTATTAAGGAATCCATCTAGATCATAACTCCACTTATCATCAATGACCACAAAACCTAACTGAACTAGTTTTGAGGTAAGAACACCCTCTGCTTGAAGCCTTTTGTCAATAACAATGGGTCCTAAGATCTTATGATCTTGAGTTATGGTAGTTTGATGTCTTCTCATTCCTATGCAGAGCTCAATAATAACCAATTGTCTAAACATCTCCAAAGCTAGAGCTCGCTTTGTGACACAGATTTGGAGGTGAAAAGGTTCTTCTATAAAACCATGTATTCTAATAAAGGAAAATTTCTGACCCAGGAACCAGTCACAAGGGGGTTGGCATGACACTATCCACCCAATTTTGTCTTTGGAGAAGCAAATAAATGAATCTAGGTCTTGCTTGCCCAAATCTTGCATGGTGGGAGTCAAGAAGGCATCGAAAAATGCACATGTGTCATGTGTAGCAGACAAAATATGGGTCCATATAGATATAGGCTTATTCCTCTTTTGATTATCAGAAACTGAAAAGTCCATATATTTACTAAAGAATTCAATATTTTGGTGCAAAAACATATGGAATAGAAATAAAATGTACTTAAACCTGTATTGCGTCAAAAAATTCATTAGCTATTCTATAATTCCTTGTGTGAGGATGTTTGCAAAATCATACCAAAAAATTTCTTTTTTGCTTCTATAATTTGAACAGGAAACCCATCTGGAAAGGATAGATACTAAGATCATTATCAAAACCAAAAATATATTCTAGCATGGATGAAGCATCTTGCAGATCTTTTTGCTTCAAAACACTATATGCTAATAGAAACATTGGTAGGTTCTCAATACTTTGGTCTCTATCCATTGTTGTAGAAACTTACATCATCTCTCCTTCCATGCCAATATCCATCTTTAATGTTTCTTTGTAGAACATTTATGTGCTCTCATCTAGTAAGGGAATACATAACATATCTCTGATAGCATCCATGCTTATTACCACTCTCAACATGTTTCCATTAATAATTGGTGAGTTCGGCCTAAAATTTGTGGCACATACTTTGATGAATTCAAGACAATGAGGGACCATTGGCACCATGTATTGTGGGAGACTGGAATTTCAGAGCTTGACTGTGGGTGCCTTTGAATCACTCTTCTTTATCAACATTCTATGACAAGAGCCTTCTCTGAGATTCTTGAGTTGTTCATTTAGTTCTAGGTCATAAACTTCTTCATATCTATCCACAACCACAAAGCAGTTTTTAGTCATGTCTTTTGCCTTCGACCTTGTCTTCAGATAAATAGGTTTTGGGGGCATGACATGGGAGGTGTAGGATATGTCTCTGAACATGTCCACAATGGAATTAGTTGTGGAAGAGTTTGTGGCATCACCTAGAATACTTTCTTCTGAAGCCATTCTTCTGTTATTTGCTATCAAAGATTTACCTCGACAAGGATAAACATTTTCTTTACAAAACATTGCCTTTGAATGCACACTTTTACAAGCTACTAATCTTCTCCAAGATGCTGCAACCCTTAATTTTTGTGCTAAATGGCACATTAATTATGCATTATGCCTGATGCATGTGCCATCTAAGACATTCATGCGAAATCAATCTAAAGGATGTCTGCAGAGCTGCCACCTCAATAGACCCAAAAACCATTATGTTTTTTTCCACCGTCATCTAAAAGGTCTGGACAACTTTCTTGGGAAAAGTACATTCCTAGCTTATTTGCATATTTAAGACAACCTGTCGAACATATGTGAGTGAGGAGATACTTAAGATTTTTCGTAATAAGGAAATTTAATGGAAGGACACGTGGCTCAAGCTCATGTGCTGCACACTTCTCCAACCTCTATACAACTGGATTATGATCCTTTTGAGTTCCTTTCTCTTGCTGTAAAATCAATTAGCATTATGCATCAACTTGCACTAATTTATGGGCTATTATTTTTCTTTTATCTCATGTCTTTTTACTTCTATAAATATCCTTCAAATTGATGATCATCTTCATTGTAATATTTGGTTCTAACTATTAAGCATAGGAGCCATGGATACTCCCATTAATCTAGTGAGCGCTAGAAGACAAATAGCTTTCCTAGGTAATATTTCAAACCGTTATCTTTAGAGAATGACAGGTCATAAAAATCAAGTTCTTATCGTGGTAGTAAAGTGGGTATTGGGTGAGGATTTGGTTGGTTCTGAAGATAGATACCATGTAAACATAGATATTTGTTCTCACTTTGTGGCTTCGCTGCTTGACATCAACTTGTTGAAGCCCCTTATCATTCATCTTACTGAAGTGATCTTTTTGTAGATGTATCTAGGTGGATTGGAGGAAGTGATAGAGGCTGCCATTCCTTACATGGGAATCCCCACAGCTTCAGACTTGAGGAGCTTCATATACCATGGCTTCCTATTATTTCTGGTTTCAAAGACATGACCCTGGCACAACACTAGGATCGGGTATGGGGCACATCCAATTTTTTGCTGTGGCTATATTGTCTGGTTCACTCGAATGGTGTTACTTGGTAGTCTGATTTTTGAGACACACCTTCCCAAGAATTTTGACCCTAGATGAGCCTCCAATTCTCCACGTGGTTATTCTCTATTCCAATTCTAACTCCGACTACGTCGAGGAGGAAGATGACGAAGATAATGATGAAGATGAAGATGATGATGATTAAAATCTCCTCTGTCACTACTCTTATTTTTCTCTTTTTTTTGCTCACAAGCTTACACAGACCTAAGAGCCAATTTTGCAATGTAATATGTAAAGAAGAATCAAAATATAATATAATATGATAGCTCTGCTATAATTTGTGTTACATGGCTCACTTTTCTTGGAATGTATGTCTTTAATTTTTTCTTTTTTCTTTTCGTTTATCATTCAAATGCTCTAAAAGGCTTAAGGATTTTAAAATTGCGGATCCTAGGCTAGGGTAAAAACCTTGGCCTCAAAGAAAGCGAAAGACACATGCTATTTACAATATTTACATATCTACCCCAAAAGGAGATTATTTGAAACGTTTAAGATGGATTCCATTGATATGAACCCCAAGCACCCCTCCCTGCATATTTTCTAGCTCAAAAGCATTAAATTCCTTACATTTGTAAACACAAAAAGGACTTTCCCAAAGGTTGTCAAATTTAGCATGCTGGCTTGACTTAGCAACCCATTCATTATACTTTAAGGCAAGGTCTCTACACTTGAAACTAGGGTCTGATATTTTCTTGCCTAACCATCGCTTAAAAATATACTGCCTATTTTGGAAGGAAACAAAATCCTTCTCTCAAGTGCTTATAGACGAGCAATTGTAGCGCTAGAATCTTCAGAGAAACTAAAAATTGAGCTTCTTCTCTGTAGACCCACTCATAAGGGGAAGTTTTCAATATCTTCTTTGGAGTTATGTCATCTACCTAGAGCACACTCCTTAAATGCATATTCCATTCCCTTTTGTATTTTGCCCCTATTATTTTGATAAGTCAAATCAAATTCTTATTTGTGGACTCTACTAAACCATTCCCTTGTAGGTAATAGTTAGAAGATGTTTTTAGATAAACATCATTGTTGAGGGCGAACCATGTGACTGAAGAGCCTAAAAATGCCTTAGCATTATCTAAAATAATGGTTTTTGGGGGGTCAAACCTTGACACAAGGTCCTCTAAGAAACTTAAAATATTCATCTCCGTTGCATTTCTTGGGGGTACTACTTCTGTCCACTTGGTGAAATAATTGGTTGTAATGAGGATCCATTAATGACTAGAAGAAGATATCAGGTTGATGATTCTTATAAAATCCAACCCCCATTGAACAAAGGGTTCGTCTACCACTTTAGGTCTTAAAGGCATAGTTGCATTTCTATGCTTGCCAACATAGAACTAGCATTCTTTGCACGCATAGACCAAAACATGCACATCATTAAAATGAGAAGGCCAATAATACCTTGTGTGGGTGATTGGTGATTTTGATAGTTGTTGTCTGAGATGAAAAATGTCCTCTCGTAGAGCCATCGTGAAACTTGTGCAAGATCCTTTCTGCTTGATGCTTATTAACACAATGGAGAAGAAATCCATCAAAAAATTTTCTAAATAAAACTCCTTCAACTAGGTAGTAACCACTATTCTAGAGCCTATAGAATCTTCTTTTATTGTGGGAAGGATCAAACAAAAATTTCCTGGTTTGCATGAACTCCACCTTGTCTGTTATCCAGTAGCTATCAACTGTACACTCATGAAAAATGACTATTTTAGCTTGTTCCTCTTCAGAAACCTTTTCTTCTTGAGCTAAGTATTCATAGAGACCCTATTGGTGTTTCCAAGTGATTTCTCAAGTTTCTCTAAGAATCAGGAATCTTCGATCAACAAGAACGTAAGATCATTAGCTAGTTGATGAGGATTCCTCAACAGGATGGACAATCCTCCCACACTACAAGCTCTGCAAAACCCAAGCGGGTTAACCTTTGGCAATATTCACAAATTCATACATACTAGACCAATATTGCATTAAAAGAGATAGTTCTCAGTGACAAAAAATTGAAATGCCAATAAGCAACTTGAAATTGACCTTATTCTTCTTATTACTTAGGATTTTGTCACATGAGAATTAGGATCTTCAACACAAACAAATAACAAAACAAATGGAAAAGATTGATTGAAAGATATTGTGCTTATTGAATGTACAAATCATCAAACCAGTGTATTATTCATGGGCATAGAGTCATATTTCTAATAGGCAGACAAGAATCACATTCATACTCTCAGATATAAATGCCTTACAAATATATCATATTATTATTCCCATGGATCATTCTTAAACAATCATAGAGATATCCTAAAACTATTGTAATGTATTAGTAGAATTTAATTTCTTCCTTAAAGAAAACCTAAGCATCACATCACACATCTACAAGAAATTTGTAGAGACATTTCCATTCATCCTTAATCAATGAAAACATACACTTGAAAGACGACTGATATGAGATAATCCATCAGAATATTTTCATTACTTTCAATTTATATGCAACAATTTCATGTATTAGAAAAAAGTAACTCTATATCAAAAACAACCTTCCTAAGTCAGTTCAACATTATTTTTTCAGAACCCTTACAAAATGACCTTGAATTCTTTTTTATAGAAACAAGGGAGCAACAAAAGCTTCAGGCTGGTAAATGCCACATGTCATTACTTTGCTTCATCATCATGAAGGAATAAATAACAATATCATAGGGAAACACCAAGAATGAGAAAATATCTTCTTTCATAACAAACTATGATTCAAATAGAATCATTTCTCTTTACAGTTGCAATTCTCTTGATAGGTCACATAAGGAACATGAAGTAACTTGATCAAGTTACAATGAAATACATCAGAAAAAAAAATAATGTCAAGGTAGTAAAAATCACTTCTGTCATGATTCAATTCTCTCTAGAAAATAAGTTTTGATAATTATATTCCAGGTGGGCACCTATATTATGGGTTTACCAAAGTAACATTTATTGTATTCACAATCCTGGCACTAAAATCAAACTGATATAACCCACAAAGTTGAATTTGCAAATTTTCCACCACCTTGTTAGCATCATCCATGATCTTATCCAACACTTTATAGAAAATAAATTTTCCAAGTTCCACCTTCCATTCCTACTCTGTTCTAAGCTCTGCATTTTCTTTCATGAATGGAGGGAGAGGAGTACCTTGTATCTTGGCAAATCTATTTAAATCTTGTGCAATATGTCCATGAAACTTGTGGTGCTTACTCAATAACTCATCAACCTCAGATAGCATGGACTCTAATTCATTTAACATTTCAATCCAGAGTTCAACACCCTGACCACCGACAGACTCAGTAAATTGATTCATGCAGTTAATTATCTATTTCTTTTTAAACAAGTGTCTTATAGTAAGATTCAATTAGATCTCCACTACTGATTTCCTTTGCATAACTTGAGATAATTCCTAATATCTCATCCATGTGACTTGTAAGTAAGTCAAAAACTCTTCAAATATGCTTTTGGTAAAATCCTGGGTCTACACAAACTTACCCATTATGAGATCCCTCTTTAAGTACATCACTTGTTGTAATTTAAGAACTTGTTTCTCAGCCTCTTCTCTTTTATTTCTCTCAAATATGAGGCTCATTTGTAACTTGGAAATGGTGGTCTCATCCTCTAACAACAAGTTTTTTCCCTTTTCTAGTTCCCATTGCTTCCTTTAATTCATTGTTTTCTCTAGTGATATTTTCAATTGTTTCATTTAACTCCTCAACCTTGGCTTGATTAAATAGGATAGTATTTACATTCAACTCTTCTATGTCACTAGCAGAAACATCTTTAAGCCTGTAGACCATGAATCATCCCATTATTTCATTGAGATTATTGATTAACCTTGGTCTTTTCCGCTCGGGATATAAGGACCATGTGGAGATATTTTTATCTGTCGAAGGGCTAAATTTTGAACGGAAACAAATTTTGTCATATCCTTCATCCATGAGATTACACTCAAACTTCTGGTCCCTTCTCAAATTGTCAAAGACAATGCTAGAGGATGTGTCCATTCCTGGGATGATTAGACATCCGGCCTCTTTAAGAAACTACATTCTTTTTCTAGGTGTCATACGTTCAAACTCCTCCTTTAACCCTATATTAAATTCCTTGTTACATTCCTCTCATTGTTTATTGAGAATTTCCCTCTTCCCTCTGACTACTTCTCTTCCCTTCCATTTGTACATGAACAACCTAAACTCCTGAGAGCGAATAAATTCATCATCATACAAGAAGGCTTATGATGCTTTTCTTCTCATATCTTCTATTAGATGACTACTTATTTGAATGAGGTCATCACTGTTTTCATCAAGTGGAATGTAAGGTTGCAAACTTACTTCTTGATTCTGTTACATCTCCTCTTAATGACTACCTATATCACCAGCCTCTTGAGATAGAACAACACATGAGGATGGTGTTGGGGATATTCTCCCCAATGGATAAACATCAATTGGTCCTCCCACTACATAAGTTGATGGACTTAGGGATGGGGGTGGAGGAACATATAAATTGGCTAGAAGGATAGAGGCCTCTTGAATGATCTTCTCCATCCTCTTTAACCTATTAAATTCTTCTATAAAGATGCCTTCATAAGAAGGGTCTCCAAGCCATTTTCTACTTTCAATATTTTGTACTTTAAAGTGTGCTGACCTCCTTGACTAAACCTTTTAATAAGAAGTACAATTTTTCATCAACTATTCTCTCAATTCAAATTCATGCTCAACTCTTGCCAATGTTGCTGCCCTCTTTGCAGAAGAGTAATATCCTTTTGGGTTGAATTCTCTTGCCTTCAACCCCAATGGTAAGTGAAAATATTTAAGAAAATCAATGGCCTACTCAAAACCTTTATTTGAATTTATTTCAAAGTCACCAATCTCAAGATACATTGGCAAGAAAGATCCCTTTGGGTTGTTTCTAAAAGGAACTGAAGCTTCATGCATCTGCCACACTATTTCCAGAGCAGCCAGTCAATTTGGTAATATGAATGGTAGAATGTGTGGCATCCACTTAAATCCATAAACTTGATGTATGTATACATCTCATCCAAATAACAATAAGTCCAATAGTGACCAATACTCACCTTGAGTTCATCTTCTTTGCCTTTCGGTCTCAAGAAGTTCATAACTTGCTTTGTTAACTGTGAAACTTCTTTGCCACATGCAATATAGATCCTTCTAATAAAGTTTTGCTCAAACATAAGAGCCTATGAATGTTCATACCCACTATCCTAGATAGAGGTCCATAGTTGGATTGGTACTTTAACACCTCTCTGAACAATCCTCACATGAAGAGTTGGGTTCCATACACCATATTTATGTCCCTGAAATAGTAGCATGTGCATTAACAATGAATACCATTTGAAGTGACCCTAGTACCGCCCTATTGTATTTTTGCCAATGAATTGTGTATTGCATCTGGGACAAACTAGGGGTAATCATAAGTTCTATAATCAATTTCACTTTGAAAATCACAAGCAAGTAGCATCAATTCTTTGGGAATCATAGGATCTCCATTATACCCCAATACTTGACATATTACATAATATGTTATTTCAAAATATTTGTAGAATATATTAACCTTGTATGGAGGTTTCTCAGTTCTCGCAAAATTTTGCAAATTATCTTGATATCTCGGCTTGTAGACGGGCAAACACTTTCTTCTAAAAATCCTCTCTATAGAATCATACTCTTCTTTCAAATTTTCCAATTCAATGGCTGTAATACAATCCCTACAATTCTCCAAGTCAAAGACTTCTAGTATTTTGTCTCTGTTAATATCTAACAGACTTCCATTTATGGCTTTGATGTATCGACCCTTGGGATTGTAATATTTTTCTATGGATTTAACTGTTACTACTTATCAGATTGCCATTAGTTTTATGTCAAAGTTATACTATATACTCTAGTCGGTTTATACTACCGAATCATGCAGTCAGTATACACAGAGAAGTCGGTATGTACAGTCTAGTCGGTTACAGAAGAAAGCAGTCACAGAATGCAATATACACCGAGCTGTCTACCGAGTATCTTTTCATGTCTACCGAGTAGCAAAGATGACACACCGAGTTGATATACACCGAGTCAAACGTGTTACTAGATTCATTGAAACTGGACATGCATATGAAAACGTGTTACAAGATCGAGGCACATCTAACCATTATCACATTGGAAATTGCACTAGAAGATTGTGTATGATTTCGAGGTCATCTAACCAATGAAATATTTTGCATGATTATTCATTCAATAAATCATGTTTGTAAGATGGAAGCAATGAATTGGATCACCATTTTAAGAGGTCTATTTATACAACATGAGTTAAAGGTGTATGCATGCATGTAAGAAGACTGTTACAGAGACACAGAGGTCACCGAGAAGGTATTTAGAGAATAGTCAAAGAACAGAGTAAATAGAAGGGTTTACCGAGTTACCATATTGGTTACCGAGGTATGCTATAAGCAAGGTAATCTATTCTGAGCACATAGAATCTGCTATAACATTTCAGATGTAAAGTTGCAGATATTTGTAATGATTTTATTGTAATATTGTGAAGTTGAAAGAGAAACCTTTAATAGGGTAAAAGACTCTAATCAAGTCTATAAATTGTAAAGCCTCTAACCAGGTGCAACATTTAGATTAAGTGTTGTAAAATCCTTTAGCAAGGTAGATCTAACAGATCTTGTTACTCCTAATAGGGTAAGCTATCAAAAAAAGCTAAACATGTAGCTCTAACCGAGCACTCTTTATTATTGCAGTAGTGAAGTTGTGGGTGCCATCCCCCATCGCAGTTTTTCTCTCTAACCAAGAGTTTCTACATAACCAAAATATATGTGTTATGGATTGAATCATGTATGATTATTATCTATTTGTTTTAGCTTTATATTATGTTATTGCACTATTTGGTTTATGCATAATAGTAAAGATATTGTTCAAGAAAAGTTTTGGAGTACTGATTCACCCCTCCCCTCTCAGTACATTAGCTTTCCATATTGAGCCTAACATTAACCAAGTCCACACTGACAAAAACATTAGGAACAACTAACCTAGCCAAATCTAATCTCCAAGGGTTACATTCTAGGATTGCACTCTCTGATTTCATAAAGAAACATATGAAAATATGGTGTCCCCTAACCTTAAAATAACTCTCCATAAACTTGTGCACTATCTATCAAAAAAATTTGAGACACAAGCCCATGTTTTGGGCCTATAAGATGATCCAAGTAATAGATCAATTAGGTCTTCATGAATATTTCTTTCCTTCTTTTATTTCTTAGTTTTGGAGTCTCCTGATTGCGAGGTTCTCAAAGGAGTAGAAATTTTGCAAATTCACCAAATATTAACCTTACTAGAGAAATAAGTAACAAAACTTACAAGATTTCATTTGGATTGGGTTAATTCTTGCAGCAATTGGATGCCTTCATAGGTAACACAACCCAATTTCTTAGCTCCACACCAAACCTTCTCAGCACTCTAAAATTAAGGGGTTTGAAGTCACTCAATACTAAAATTTGTTAGTTTTTTCTTTATAAATGTGGTTTGTGTGAATAATGGTGGCGCAAATGGGTCCCATTCAAGTTTAAACATGGACCCTCGATCTCATATAATCGACAACTAGTGGTGAAATTTAAATCTCCCTACTAGAGGAGATCTCCAGTCACATCACCAACTCTTCACTTTATCTCCTATTCTTAGACACTCATCAAGGTCACACAAGATACTTCAGCGAGGCCTGAGCTGACATGCCAAATCCTACCTATTCTCTAGCACCATTCTCCTTCTTCCCTTGCTCGGGACTCATTGGAATGGAAAATATACCCTCACCGAGTACTAAGTAACTTATTATTGATGTTGCATCCTCCTTCTCGGACACTCACTAAAGAAAAAGGCAAAGTTTCCACAAGTTCCAAGCTCTTAATCATTTTTGTTCAACTTAGGACTCGACGAGAATAAGAAAAGGCCCCCACCAAGATCCAAGTTAACAATATCAACACTGATTATCTTCCATATGGGATAACAACTCTACACAAACATAAGAATGGCAACATGTATGGCCCATTTTAGGATAATTCAGACACTTGATTAATCACGACTCTTTAAGTTATCATGCAAGAGGGACCAAACCTAATCGACCTAAGGACATAAAAATGTTATGATCACCAAAACATTTTTCAAAATAATTTTTAATAAAGATCATGACAATAGGGCTCTTATTCAAAAGGGAAGGTTCTCAAGGCAAATTTTAAAAACAGCGAGAAAAACCCCAAGCCAAAGAAAAAGGAAAAGACCTACCAAAAATAGTCCTAATAGACCCTTCCCTTGAACTTCTTTTATCAATTTTACATCAATGTCATACTCCAGGTTTTTTGTAATCCAATTAGCTCTCTTTTTTATGATCTTGCATTCTATTATGTATTCTCATATGCTTAGATGAGACACATACACTATAGTTTTATTATAGGCGATGAAATGCCTAAATTTCTTGAGCCCTTTGACAATTGCAAATACTTTATTTTCAACGAAGTTATATTTTACTTTGTTATCCTTCAAAGTTCTTGAATGGAAAGAAATCAGGTGCTCTCCCTTTCCTCTATCATCCTTTTGTGTTACAACTATGAGAATGCTTAAATTACTAGCGTAAACATACATTTGGAAATAGAGAGAGAGAGAGAGAGAGAGAGAGAGAGAGAGAGATTTGGGTCATATTGTGTCCTAATGGGTCTTATTGTGTCCTACGACCCCGTAGGACACCATATGACCCATAACGACACAATTTGGTGTCTTAAGGAGTCATATGGTGTCCTAGGACACCATATGACGCCTATGGGCACCATTTGACCCCTAACAACACCATATGGTGTCATAAGGGGTCGTATTTTGTCCTTAGGGGTCATATGGTGTCCCATGAACCCATATGACCCCTTAAGACACCATATTTGGTTGTTATGGGTCATATTGTATCCTAATGGGTCATATTGTGTCATATGACTCCTTTAAGACATCATATGACCCCTTAGGACACCATATGACCCCTAATGACACCATATTGGGTCGCTTTGGGTCATATGGTGTCCTAAGGGTCATATTGTGTCCTACGATCCCTTAGGACACCATATAACCCATAACAACACAATTTGGTGTCTTAAGGGGTCATATGGTGTCCTAGGACACCATATGACCCCTATGGACACCATATGACTCCTAACGACACCATGCGGTGTCATAAGGGGTCATATGTCATCCTTAGGGGTCATATGGTGTCCCATGAACCCTTATGACCCCTTAGGAGACCATACAACCTGTTAGGACACCATATGACCCATAACAAAACAATTTGGTGTCTTAAGGGGTCATATGGCATCCTAGGACACCATATGACCCCTATGGACACCATATGACCCCTAATGACACCATATGGTGTCATAAGGGGTCGTATGTTGTTCTTAGGGGTCATATGGTGTCCTAAGGGGTCATATTGTGTCCTAAGGGGTCATATCATGTCCTAAGGGGTCATATTGTGTCCTATGACCTCTTAGGACACCATATGACCCACAAAAATAGGATTTGGTGTCTTAAGGGGTCATATGGTGTCCCAGAACACCATATGACACCTATGGACACCATATGACCCCTTAGGACACCATATGACCCCTAAGGACAATATACAACCCCTTATGACACCCTATGGTGTCGTTCGGGGTCATATAGTGTCCTGGGACAACATATGACCCCTTAAGACACCAAAATGTGTCGTTATGGGTCATATGGTGTCTTAAGGGGTCGTAGGACACAATATGACCCCTTAGGACACCATATGACCCCTTAGGACACAATATGACCCCTTAGGACACCATATGACTCCTAAGGACAACATACGACCCCTTATGACAACATATGGTGGTGTTAGGAGTCATATGGTGTCGAAATGGGTCATATGGTGTCCTAGGACACCATATGACCTCTTAAGACAAAAAAATGTGTTGTTATGGGTCATATGGTGTCCCATGAACCCTTATGACCCCTTAGGACACCATACGACCCGTTATGACAACATATTGGGTCACCTTGGGTCCTATGGTGTCCTAAGGGGTTATATTATGTCCTATGACCCCTTAGGACACCACATGACCCCTAGTGACACCATAGGGGTCCTATGGTGTCCAACAACCCCTTAGGACACCATATGACCCCTTAAGACACCATATTTGGTCGTTCTAGGTCATATTGTGTCCTAATGGGTCATATTGTGTCATATGACCCCTTTAAGACATCATATGACCCCTTAGGACACCATATGACCCCTAATGACACCATATTCAGTTGTTTTTGGTCATATTGTGTCCTAAGGGGTCATATTGTGTCCTAAGACCCCTTGGGACACCATATGACCCATAACGACACAATTTGGTGTCTTAAGAGGGCATATGGTGTCCTAGGACACCATATGACCCCTATAGACATGATATGACCCCTAACGACATTATATGGTGTCATAAGGGGTCTTATCTTGTCCTTAGGGGTCAAATGGTGTCCCATGAAACCTTATGACCCCTTAGGACACCATATGACCCGCTGTGACACCATATTGGGTTGCTTTGGGTCCTATGGTGTCCTAAGGGGTCATATTATGTCCTACGACTCCTTAGGACATCATATGGCCCCTAACGACACCATATGGTGTCATAAGGGGTCCTATAGTGTCCTATGACCCCTTAGGACACCATATGACCCATAACAACACAATTTGGTATCTTAAGGGGTCATATGGTGTCCTAGGACACCATATGATACCTATGGATGCCATATGACCCCTAACGACACCGTATGGTGTCATAAGGGGTCATATGTTGTCCTTAGGGGTCATATGGTGTCCCATGAACCCTTATGACCCCTTAGGACACCATATGACCTGTTATGATAGCATATTGGGTCACTTTGTATGACCCTTTAGGACACCATATGACCCCTTAAGACACCATATTTCATCGTTATGGGTCATATTGTGTCCTAATGGGTCATATTGTGTCATATGACCACTTTATGACATCATATGACCCTTTAGGACACCATATGACACCTAATGACACCATATTGGGTTGCTTTGGGTCATATTGTGTCCTAAGGGGTCATATTGTGTCCTATGACCCCTTAGGGCACCATACAACCCCTATGGACACCATATGACCCCTAAGGACACTATATAGTGTCATAAGGAGTCGTATGTTGTTCTTAGGGGTCATATGGTGTCCCATGAACCCTTATGACCCCTTAAGACACCATACGACCCGTTATGACACCATATTGGGTTGATTTGGTTCCTATGGTGTCTTAAGGGTTCATATTACATCCTACGACCCCTTAGGACACCATATGGTGTCATAAGGGGTCCTATGGTTTCCTACGACCCCTTAGGGCACCATATGACCCATAATGACACAATATGGTGTCATAAGGGGTCCTATGGTGTCCTACAACCCCTTCGAACACCATATGACCCACAATGACACAATTTGGTGTCTTAAGACATCATATGGTGCCCTAGGACACCATATGATGCCTATGGACACCATATGACCCCTAATGACACCATATGGTGTCATAAGGGGTCACATGTTGTCCTTAGGGGTAATATGGTGTCCATGAACCCTTATGACCCCTTAGGACACTGTACGCCCGTTATGACACCATATTGGGTTGCTTTGGGTCCTATGGTGTCCTAAAGGGTCATATTATGTCCTACGACCCCTTAGGACACTATATGACTCCTAATGACACAATATGGTGTCATAAGGGGTCCTATGGTTTCCATAGGTGTCATATGGTGCCCTACGACTCCTTAGGACACCATATGACCCCTTAAGACATTGTATTAGGTCATTATGTGTCATATTGTGTCCTACTCAGTCATATTGTGTCATATGACCCCTTTAAGACATCATATGAACCCTTAGGACACCATATGACCCCTTAAGACAACAAATTGTGTCCTTATGGGTTATGTGGTGTCCCATGAACCCTTATGACCCCTTAGGACACCATACGGCCCGTTATGACACCATATTGGGTCGCTTTAGGTCCTATGGTGTCCTAAGGGTTCATAATATGTCCTACGACCCCTTACGACACCATATGACCCCTAATGACACCATATGGTGTCCTAAGGGGTCCTATGGTGTCTTGCAACCCCTTAGGACACCATATGACCCCTTAAGACACCATATTTGGTCGTTATGGGTAATATTGTGTCATATGACCCCTTTAAGATATCATATGACCCCTGAGGACACCATATGACCCCTATTGACATCATATTGGGTCACTTTGGGTCATATTGTCTCCTAAGGAGTCATATTGTGTCTTACAACCCCTTAGGACACCATATGACCCATAACAACATAATTTGGTGTATTAAGGGGTCATATGGTGTCCTAGGACACCATATGACCCCTATGGACACCATATGACCCCTAACAACACCATATGGTGTCGTAAGGGGTCTTATGTTGTTATTAGGGGTCATATGGTGTCCCATGAACCCTTATAACCCTTTAGGACACCATTCGACCCGTTATGACACCATATTAGGTCGCTTTGGGTCCTATGGTTTCCTAAGGGGTCATATTATCTCCTACGACCCCTTAAGACACCATATGACCCATAACGACACAATTTGGTGTCTTAAGGGCTCATATGGTATCCGCCTATGGACAACATATGACCCCTAACGACACCATATGGTGTCATAAAGGGGTCATATGTTGTCCTTAGGGGCCATAGGGTGTCCCATGAACCCTTATGACCCCTTGGGACACCATACGACCCATTATGACACCATATTGGGTTGCTTTGGGTTCTATGGTGTCTTAACGGGTCATATTATGTCCTACGACCCCTTAGGACACCATATGACCCCTAACAACACCATATGGTGTCATAAAGGGTCCTATCATGTCCATAGGGGTCATATGGTGTCCTACGACCCCTTAGGACACCATATGAACCCTTAAGACACCATATTTGGTCGTTATGGGTCATATTGTGTCCTAGTGGGTCATATTGTGTTATATGACCCCTTTAAGACATCATATGACCCCTTACGACACCATATGACCCCTAATGACACCATATTGGATCTCTTTGGGTCATATTGTGTCCTATGACCCATTAGGACACCATATGAACCATAACGACACATTTTGGTGTCTTAAGGGGTCATATGGTGTCCTAGGACACCATATGATGCTTATGGACACCTAATGACCCCTAACGAAACTATATGGTGTCATAAGGGGTCGTATGTTGTCCTTAGGGGTCATATGGTGTCCCATGAACCCTTATGACCCCTTAGGACACCATACGACCAGTTATGACACCATATTGGGCCGCTTTGGGTACTATGGTGTCTTAATCTCTCTCTCTCCCTATCTCCCCTAATCTCTCTCTCTCTCTTCCCTAATCTCTCTCTCCCTCTCCTTCTCTTTCTATCTCTCCCCTAATCTCTCTCTATCCCTCTCCCCTAATCTCTCCATCTATCTCTCTCTCTCTCTCCTAATCTCTCTCTATCTCTCTCTGCCTTCCCCTTCCGCATCTCTGTCTGTCTCCTAATTTCTCCCCTAATCTCTCTCTATCCCTCTCCCATAATCTCTCTCTCAGTCTCTCTATCTCTCTCTCTCCCCCTTCCCCCTAGCTATCTCTCCCTCTCCCGTAATCTCTCTCTCTTCATCTCTCTCTGTCTCTCTCTTTGTTTGTCTGTCTGTCTCTCCCTTCCCCCTCCCCTCCCTCCCTCTCTCTCCCTTCCCTCCCCTCCCTCCCTCTCTCTCCATCTCTCTCTGCCTTCCCCCCCCCTCTCTCTCTCTCTCTCTCTCTCTCTCTCCCATACTCTCTCTCTCTCTCTCTCTCTCTCTCTCTCTCTCTCTCTCTCTCTCTCTCTCTCTCTCTCTCCCCTATGGGTTTACTTATTAAAATTGGATATCCGATTTTTGTAGTCAAATTTTCAAATTTCAAATTTTGGCTCGGGAATGCTTTGGTATTTGGCTTGGAAGTGACAAGCCTAGAAAGTCAATTGAAAAAACGTGTTTTTCAGTATTCCTTGATTTTCCAGACTTTACACTGGTCGCTGATGACTTTTTTTTAGCCAAAATTGATAAAACGAAAAGGTTTTTTTAAGGACGTTCCCCACTTTCCAACAATATAAGGCTTGTCTTATTTCGACACTAATAAATAATTATTATTTATTTTCTAATTGAATTATGACAATAGACCTGATTGATAGATTGATTGAAAAACACTCATAACTTTCAAACAGTATAACATTTTTTGAATCCGAAACATGTATCACATCCTATGCTTCATCTACTATAGGGAAAAATTTAAAAAAATAAAATTTAATAAGATTTTGACCAAGTTAAGGTGGTAAGACGTAGGAGTTTCTCAATTTCTGAAAAGTTGTAGTAAAAAAATCATAAATAATTATTTACTTTATAAAAAATTAAAACAAATTTGTGTCACATCCGGACATGAGTCTAATACTTATATTATAAATATTATAAAAAAATATTATGATTTGATTGTGATTAGGGTGGTCAGACATGCATCTACTTCTTATTTTTTTCCTAAAATTTTATTACCACTGCATTGAAATTTGAAATTTTCATCAAATAGGATTTTTTTTTTCCAATATAAAAACTAGTAGCTTAGAAACTGCATTCAATTTTCTATATATTCTCTTCTTATATATTTTAAAAATAACGTTCACAACTTATTCAAATTTTCATTTCAAGTTGCATAACTCTGATTTTCTGAAATTTCATTGCCACTTAAGGGCCTGTTTTGGCACACCATGATCCTGCACATACCCTGGAGCCATACGGTCAATGACCTTATTTTGCTTCTGAGGAATTCTATGGATATCTAATGATTCAAAACTTTTGATCAAATACTAGACTGTGTGACGGTATGATCACATGCGGACATGTTTTACAATAGATATACCCCGAACTTGTTAGACCACTAATTCAGAATCTCCCAAGACTCTCAGTTGTTTAACAACTAAGCATTCTGCAAGGCTCAAACCATGGACTAATCCTTCATACTTTACCTCACTATTTGAGCAGAGAAAATGGATACGGAAGGGCCTATAGATCTTTTCTCTAGATGGAGAAGTCAGGCAAATACTAGCTTCAGATCCTATTTTGCACTTTTCTCCATCAAAGTGTAAGGTCTAGAGCTTTGAGGTTCGGTATTGTTCTTCCTTTTCTATCTTCAGGGTCTTTTGACACCTTGGGAATTATCTGATCATAAAAAAATACATGTTCCAAGTCCATTGGCATGATAATTCTTGAAGATGTCTGCATCTATGAACTCACTGATAAAAACCTCCTGATCCGGGGCACAATCACTAGATACTTCTTCATCTTCAAGCAATTCAACACATTTCATCTCATTTCTAGTGATAGAAGCATGAGTTGCTCAAAATTAATTATAGACTAATTAGCTACATGCTCTGAATGTAAGGGTTCAAACAATATTTTCAATTTAGTTCCATGTTTGGTTCTAAGGATTAGGTGGGACCAATTCAGCAAGAGATATCCTCCTATCTTGGTAGTAAAATCTCTAGATAAATAAAGGCCAAAGGCAGGGGAATGTCAATAACCACTACTTCTTGAGGGATTGTGATGCTTAGACAAGTAAATAAGGTGAGCGAAAGGCTTTTTATTAGACGTATAGCTTGAACTTTGTTCCCGTCAAGCTGAATGACTCCTATATTTAAAGGCTCATATTCTAGCTTCAAGACTTCAACTACTTGCCTGGGCATTACAATAATACTAGCTGTAGACACCTAAAATTAATATTTAATTAATTTAAGCCTATCAACATAATTAATTAATTTAATTGTGTTATCCTTATTCCTCTCAGAATCAATTAAATCTAATCCTGTCACTATAGTCCAATAATTAATTTATCAAATAAATTAATTATTCCCCTATTCTTCTAAAGTCCTCTCAACAATTATTTCCTCTAAACCCACTCAGTTATTTAATTTTAATTAATTAACCTAGTCATGTGATTCCTATAAATCACTTTTCCTAATCCCATTCAAGCTAATTAATCCTTCTAGAATCTCTCATAATCATGCTTATCATTATTCTCCAATTTTTAATTCCCACTCATGTCACATCAACATTGAGCCTCTCAAAGAAATTCAAATTTCTTTGAGTCCCTCAATGCATCCTTATTTTGGATTTTTTAATTCCTCAAGTTTGAAATTCAAATTTTTCCCCCATTTTTCCAAATAAATTTTATATTCCTGTTTATTTTCCCAAGGCACCCTTGATCCATGCCTTCTATTTAAAATCAATCTCAACCCTTCATAATCAAATCAATCTTGGCCCTCCATTGGCCTCTTTCAATCTATAAATTGGAGCTTATTCTCCTCACAAATCAGATCCACTTCTCATGCATCCTCATGTTGCCATTTCTTCTCTCATCCTCTTCTAATCCTCTCTCAAATCTATCAAATTCATAATCCATCACTCAAATCCAAATCTTTCAATCCACCTTATTGACCACAAAGGAGAGCATTCCACATCACAATCAATCAAAGGAGCACATCAAGTGGAGCATCATCAAGGGGCGCCTTCACTTCATCAAACTCAATCCGAAGCAGAAGGTAAAATAGCAAGGTGAAATGTTCTCTTTATGTTTTTAGCATTTTCATGTTTATTTCATTATGTTTTGATCACATTTTGACCTTCTAATCCATTTTCCCCTCTTTATTATGGCACGCCCAGTGGGACCCACGTCCCAAATTTAACAAAAATTTAAGTTTTTGTGAAGGTTTTTTCACAGGTTCACGTATCAGCACGAGCACCTCTAAATCAATGCGAGTGCCTGTTAATTAGCATGAGTGCCTTGGCTTCAGTGCGACTGCAGGAAAATTCAATTTTTTTTTGGGCGCCTCACTATGTTTCAACGCGATCGCCTCGGCTTCAGCGTGTCCACCTAGGAAATTATTCTATCTCCTCATCATTCTTCCTCTTTTGCATTTCTCACTTCTATTTATTTTCTGTTTCTGCTTCAGCGCAACCTCTCTATGATTAGCGCAGGCGTTTTTTGTAAAAAAAAATGAATTTTAAATTTTGGGTGTGAACTTTAGTTGTATCAGCGCGAGCACCCACGTATCAATGCGATAGCCTGCAAATCAACGCGTCTGCATTTATTTTTAGTTGTCTATTTAATTTTAATAATTTGTCTGTTAGCGCGACCGCTCGCGTATTAGCGTGTCTACAAATCAGCACTACTGTAGGAATTAATTAATCTGTTTTTTAGTTATATCTTCTTTATCTTAATTTTTTCTTCCTCCAAACTCCACTAGATCCCCCTCAATTCCATTTTGCACATTTCCTTCCTTGGGGACCTTATCCCAAAATCCGCTTTTTGAAGCCTGAAATCCCACATTCCTTTATTTTTAGGGTTTTCCATAACTCCTTCCATTTTTATCCAGTCACCTCCAAATTTTCCCATATTATCTACCTCCAACTTTTCCTTCTTTGTCCGTCTTGGACAAAGTTTTCCATTCCTTCACCTCTCCTCCAAAATCTCCATTATATGCTTGCTTATCCCTTGGAAAGTGGCAAAAACCTAGTCAAACCTCATTTACCCATCAAACTTTCTTCCAAATCCACATTTGTTATTAGTAGAAAATGTTTTATTCTTGTTTTTCTACTCATTCCCAAAAAATAAAAAAATTTAATATTTTGTCATTTTTGCTTTTTGATTAATTCCTGTAGCCGCGATGATTTGTAGAAAGATGCGCTAATGCGTGAGCAGTCATGCTAATAGATAGATTATTAAAATGAAAAAGACAACAAAAAAAAATGCAGATGTGCTGATTTGTAGGCGATCACGCTGATGCGCGGGCGCTCACGCTGATACAACTAAAGTTCGTGCCCAAAATTTAAAATTCAATTTTTTTACAAAAAATGTCCACGCTAATCGCAGAGCGGTCGCACTAAAGCAGAAACAAAAAATAAATAGAAGTGAGAAATGCAAAAGAGGAAGAATGAGGAGATAGAATAATTTTCTGGGTGGACGCGTTGAAGCCGAGGCGGTCATGCTGAAACATAGTGAGGCACCCAATTTTTTTTGAATTTTCTTGTGGTCGCGCTGAAGCCGAGGCGCTGGCACTGATTAACAAGCACTGACGCTAATTCAGAGGTGCTCGCACTGATACGTGAACTTGCAAAAAAACCTTCACAAAAAAACTCAAATTTTTGTTAGATTCAGGATGTGGGTCCCATCGGGCGTGCCAAAATGAAGAATGGAAAACGGATTAGAAGGTCAAAATGATCAAAACATAATGAAATAAACATGAAAATGCTAAAAACATAAAGAGACCATTTCACCTTGCTATTTTACCTTCTCCTTCAAATTGAGCTTGTTGAAGTGAAGGCGCCCCTTGATGATGCTCCACTTGATGTGCTCCTTTGATTAATTGTGATGTGGAATGTTCTCCTTTGTGCTCAATAAGGTGGATTGAAGGATTTGGATTTGAGTGATGGATTATGAATTTGATGGATTTGAGAGAGGATTAGAAGAGGATGAGAGAAGAAATGGCAGCATGAGGATGCATGAGAAGTGGATCTGATTTGTGAGGAGAATAAACTCCAATTTATAGATTGGAGGAGGCCAATGGAGGGCCAAGATTGATTTGGTTATGAAGGGTTGATATTGATTTTAGATGGAAGGCATGGATCAAGGGTGCCTTGGGAAAATAAACAGGAATATAAAATTCCTTTGGAAAAAGGGGGAAAAAATTTGAATTTCAAACTTGAGGAATTAAAAATTCCAAAATAAGGATGCATTGAAGGACTTAAAGAAATTTGAATTTCTTTAAGAGGCTCAATGTTGATGTGATATGAGTGGGAATTAAAAACTGGAGAATAATGATAAGCATGATTATGAGAGATTCTAGAAGGATTAATTAGCTTGAGTGGGTTTAGGAAAAGTGATTTGTAAGAATCACATGACTAGGTTAATTAATTAAAATTAATTAAGTGAGTGGGTTTAGAGGAAATAATTGTTGAGAGGACTTTACAAGAATAGGGAAATAATTAATTTATTTGATAAATTAATTAATGGACTATAGTGATAGGATTAGATATAATTGATTCTGAGAGGAATAAGGATAACACAATTAAATTAATTAATTATGTTGATAGGCTTAAATTAATTAAATATTAATATTAGGTGTCTACACTAGCTCTAGAATCTATCATAGAGTTATGAAGCAATTTATCTCCTGTAATGAGAGTTAAAAAGAATGAAGTAGGTTTATATTTACCAACCTTTCCATTATTAGGAACTTCTCCTTCATTAGTGAGTATTGCTCCCAAATTTTATATCCTTTCTCTTTACTCTTGATGAGTTTATCATAGATCTAATAGAGGACTTGTGTATTTCACCAAACACTTCTCTTAAAAGGGACTTATGCTCAAGGATGACGAGGATATCCTATAAGGACACATTTGTTGGAGCCTTTTTCAGTTGTTCCATTATGTCAAGAAACATAGGAATAAGAGTTTTTGATTCCTTAGGTCTATAAGTTGTAAACTCTTTAGGTTTTTTAATAGTGGAAACTATGATGGGATTCTCTTGAAGCATCTCGAAACACACCTTCAGTTGTTGCACAATAGGTTCTCCCATGAATCGACATTTAGAGCAGAGGGTTTAGTCAGATTGTACTTGGGTCATTTTGGAAGATGACATAGAAGCATCATTTGTAAACACTTTTTCTTCACCCTCCATCCATGAGAAAAGGTAATGGTCTTGGGTGATCTCCTCTTCTTTCTCTAAAGACATACTCTACATTTGAGTCGCAAGTACAACGTCCTGCAAACTAGGCTTGTATATAATTTGGTGTAAGGGTTCACTCCTTGACTTCTTTGTTCTACAATCTTTTGTTGTAAGTTTCCTCGCAGGCAGTTTCGTGGCATGTGGGAATCATTGCAAGAGAAACACCAAGAGTTCGTATAATCTGCTAGATTTTTTTTGCCTTATCGTCAGCTCCCTATTTTGGTTAGGTCGTATAGCTTGCAAAGGAGCTAGTACAGGTATAATTTGGTTTCTAGGTTGTGTTTGCACTGATTTTGTACCTTTAAAATTGATTCTATTGGTATGGGGGTCTTCCACCTTGATAATTCTAGAAAGGGGGCCTAGTTGGCATAGCTT
Organism: Cryptomeria japonica; assembly: GCF_030272615.1. Lineage (NCBI taxonomy): Eukaryota > Viridiplantae > Streptophyta > Pinopsida > Cupressales > Cupressaceae > Cryptomeria > Cryptomeria japonica. The sequence continues at coordinate 381,868,727 of NC_081411.1, read as the reverse complement.
GTTACTTTATAAGGTTGATTATTTTATTGGAAAAGGTCCTTAGCAAGTTTTTCATATCACTTACTTTAGAAGCTAGAGATGTGGAAGCAAAAGCGTTAGTTTTCTAGGAACTGGGGAAAAAATACATGGATTATGGCGCATATGTACTTGGGGAGCTTTGTAAAGGCATTTGACTTGATAATTTCGAAAAAACTGGCATAGGTGGTCTCAAAGGTAGCTTTCCCGTGTCAATAAGATTATTTTATGTCCAAATTGCAAGCTCATATGCATGAGGAAGAGTATTTCCACCAAGCGATTGAATCATAATGGATATGTCTAAATTAAAAGTTTTAAAGTAGAACATAAAGGCCATATCTACATAGGGATGGGTTGTCAAAGGGATTCTCTACTAGATCTTTTGGAACCTGGCTTTGAAATCTATTATGGCCACTTGGGGAGCCTATTTGATAGTTATCAACTACTGTAACAAAGAGGACCTATCTCTTTTTTGTATGAACTGTATAAAAAGCAAGTATCCTAGCTGATCGTAATAAGCTATTGAGTTTGGTCACAAAGACCTATATCAATCCAGAGCTTTATCTTTGAAAGAGATGGCAAGTAGCCTTAATGCCACATTCCATTGTATCATATTATGCAAAGTACATACATCACCTACATCTTGTAAGTGGTCCTCGAGAGTTTTGGAATCTTCCAGCATAAACTTTGGTAAGGCTTTTAATATAGATGTTGGAATAACATCCCATTGATTAGGAGGAGCAAGTGGGATAAGGGGACTCTCACTATTCCATGCAAAAATTTTTTGAGGAGGAATTGTAACCATTTGCACAAGGGCTTGGATTTGGGCTTGAATACCTCCTCCTAAACTTCTAGTTTGGACTATTACCAGAGGTGGAAATAGCAGGTTTGATTCAGAGCATTTTGGGATCTGGTAACAAGTCTATGGCTCATACACCCACTTAAGCTAAGAAAAATTTGATCCTACTAGACTAGCTAGAAAAATAAATGTTGATCTTTGAAAATGCTTCTAGAAATACAACATTATGGGAAACTCAATATTGGGGAACCTATGCGTTTTCACCGAGTAACCTCCACTATTTTAGAAGTTGTCTCTTCATTCATTGAGAGGGAAAAGGGAAAGAAGGAACTTAAAAGTAATTCTAATCTAAGGCGATACGCCTGAATGCATATTTAAGTCAAATAATCAGCACAAAGAACTTCAAGTACATGGAATTCTAAGGCCCATTCAACAATCTACATGCCCCAAATGTTCTCAAGATAATTTTCAAGATCTCTAAAACATGAAGCAAAGAACACATAAAAACATCTACCAGAATGAAAGAGTACATAACATGATCTAACTAGAAAAGCTGAGGCATACATTACTAGAGTTAAGACTGAATTTGAAATTGTACAAAAAAACTATTAATACACACTGAATAAAAATGGTCTCATAGGACTGAGGCACAGTGTGATTACTTTAATTTAGAAGAATCATCAGTAGCTTTAAGGATGATAGAAAATCCTACCTAAAAACCTTATCTGTTTTTCTCTAAAAAAATAAATTTGGAACCCTTCATTATACAAACATTCCTCCTTAAATAGAGGAGAGCTCCATCTCCCGCTGTTGAAAATAAGAAAACCTCATGATAATGCACTAGATAGCCCCTTGTCATCATTTTGCGCATTCATGAAATACTGTTAAAGTGATGACCGCTTCGACCTTTTGCAAAGATAGGCACACATTTCTATTAATTGGATCAAGAAAAGGATCCTAACTATCCCGTTGCAATAAACTCCTTAGACTTTTCTGGAACAAAAACCCAAAAATGGCTCGTAGCTAACCATTTCATAATTCGCCTCATGAGAAATGCACTTCATTTGAAAATCAGACGCATGGAGCTTCGGGAACCCATCTTGGAATGACACGTGGTAGTAAGGCGGACGATTTGACATTTTGAAAAACTGGAACCCAAAAATTCTTGCGAGGGTGCCATGTATCTTTAAAATACACATCCCAACAAAAAGGTTAGCAATGGCCCGTGGGGAAGTGAGAAATGACACCATGTGGCACTCGGGTTGGGCTTTGTGGCTAAATGAAAAAGAAACCATCAAAAGGGCACATCATGGCAACACATGGTAGGCACGAGCAAATTGTAGACCAAAATGTCCACAATTGAGAGGAAAAACATACTTATGCCAAAAATGAAAGGGAAAACCTTCACAGCTGCGACATGAATTACAAATTCACAATCCCCACTTTTAAGAGAGGTATTTCTGTTCTTACAATCTAATATATTAGAAACCCATGTTGAATAATGTTTCTGAAATTTTTCACAATGTATGGGGAGAGGGTTTATATTCTTTTTGATATATATTTAACCTAACAATCAACCATGTCACTAGTATTTGCTATACAATTTTTTTTCTTCCTTAACCTCTTAAAAACTGAATCATTTCATTATCGTGTTGACTCTAGAGGACCTCAACCCATAACTCCTCATAAATTGTTTTTGTGCATATTAAAATAATTAAATGATAATTATAGTATTCTATTTTCTCTTTCCTTTATTGAAGTTAACTCCAAAATACTTTTGGGTTATCTTGTTGTGTTTACAAACACATCTTTTTATTTTTACAATCTATTGGCATAACTTTGTGTTCTCCTTAAGAGATCTCCTTATAGCTTTATAGCCTTCCTCAAACCAAGCTTTTCTAAAAATAAATTATGTTCTTTTTCTTGTTCTTTGTCCCTTTGAATCTCTCAATTGCCTCTTGAATTAAGCTTGCTATCTCATGAGTTAAGGGATATGTTGGCCATAACTAGCATCTTTGAACAAGTTTAAAGTTCATGATGAATTTGAAGATTATAAAACTAAAGAAAGTTAAGAAAAACTATCATAGACATCTAGTTCCAATTTCAAGTTTCTTAAACAAAAAATATTTTAATAGAAATCTTTACAAAATTCCTAAAATATGGTTAGCATTTTTTGTCAACGACACAAATGTAGAAAATTTAAATTTAAATGAAAAAAGTTAGGAGAAAAGATAATATTCATTTTTCTACTAGCTTTTAGCTCATTTATGAATAATTTATCTTTGTGGTAGTACAATATTGTTCAAGCTCCAAGGTGACATTGTAATGAAATAATGTTTTTTGGGAGTTACCTTAAAATTAGGCAAAATAATTTAGCAAGAGATATTAAGAATTTAGTTTCTTATTTTATTTAAAATTTGTATTATTTTATATTTTATAAATGCTACTAAAGAGGTAGCTCTCATAAAAATTAAAATACAAGAACAGGTGACAATTTAAATAACTTGTCATCACTAGAAGAGGAAGGCTTAGAAGAACTCCCTTTGGAAGTAGATGTTTGCAAACAAGCTTGAAAATTAGTATCACCTATCAAGGTATATATCTTATTATTATAAATAAATTTAACTTGTCTATGCAATGTAGAGGGGATAGCTTGCATACTATGAATCCAAGGTCTCCCTAATAACAAGTTATATGTTAGATTTCCCGACATAACATGGATAGGAGTAGGCAAAGTAACAGGTCCCACTGTGATGGGTAAGGTGATAATACCTAATGAAGACTTAGCCACATTATCAAAGCCTCGAATGGGACGAGAGTCAGGCTCAATAAGGGATGTATCCACATTCATCTTATGCAATAGATTAATGCTACACACATTAAGGCCAGAGCCATTATCTACTAGTGTTCGTCTTATAGCAGTGTCATTTATGATAACCACAATCATCAAGGGATCATATTGATGTTGAATTTCACTAGTAGGCAACTCATCTTGAGTAAACACAATTTGAGCTTTAGGATTCATCATAGAGTTAACCAAAGACACTATATTACTAGATGTATTAGGTGGAGGAACATTCAAATCTTTCAAGGCATCTTGTAACATTCCGTGATGAGTGGAAGAAGTTTGGATCAAATCCCAAAGGGATATCTTAGCAGGGGTAGCTTTAAGTTGTTCTATGAGATCATATTCCTTACCAAGAACTTGTGAAATACGTGGAGCTTGCGGAAGAATTGGTTGAGGATTAGGAAGAGAAACTGGAGTAACAGGTGGAGGATTAGGCTGCCTATTATTTCTAGTATTATAGGTATGAGTAACCGCATTATAACTCTCTCTAGTCAGTTGCTTAGCATACTCATAACCTCCTTGCACAATAATAATAGGTTTGTTAGGAGTGCAAAAAGAATCATTAGCATAACCACCTTGAACCACTAAGATAGGCTTATTTAAAGGTTGAGAATTTTGAGAAGGACAAGCACCTTGGACAGTGAAGAGAGGTTTGTTAGGTGTTTCATTCACATGTATCAAATTGATTGAGGATGGTTTAGAGGAATGAACAAAAGTGTTGGAAGAATTATTGATAGTCTTCTCTTGCACTAAAATCTTATCATGGATTAAATCAATTTTAGGAGAGAGACAAGGGGTAGGCATTGATATTCTAGTAGGAAGAGTAATACTAGGAAAGGTCATATCATCCTCTATCATCAAAGGATCTATATGGGGAATAAACTCTCTAGGAGAAGGATCAACATTACTCTCTAAAGTCTCACTTTTGAGAGGGAGATCTTTGAAAGAGATGTTAACCATCTTGCTTTGAACTAGGGTATCCTTATGAGTAGAACCAAGTTGAGGAGAGGGAGATGCTTTATTTTTAGAGGGAGAATAATTGAGATTCAAGGAGGGTGAGAAACTATCAAGGGAGTTTTCAATCTTGATTTCATCCCCTTTGGCTAGGGTTCTCTCATGGGGTATAGAATAGTCTATACCTTCTTCTAATGGTTCATCCCAAATAGTGAAGTTGTTGAAAGGAATGTTTGAAGTATTGTCAATTTCGGGAGAGGAGATAACATTGTTTATTAATTCCTCATCCTTAGGAGGGAGAGCATCAATAGATGTGTTAAGCTCATCCTCTTTCCTTAAAATATGTTCAATATGATCTTTAGGGGAGAGAGAATTAAGGAAATTGCTTATTATTTCATCTTCTTTCTCTAAGGGATGCTTATGGGTAAGACAAACTCTAGGAGAAGGGTAAGCATTTATCATTAATTCATCATCTCTAGTGGGAATTTTGTTGGAAAAGGAAATGCCATCACTAGGAAATGTAGGGATAATGTCATATTCTTGCACAAAAGGATTCTCATGAAGGGAGTGTTTTTTAGGAGGAACATGAACATATTTCTCCAAAGATTCATTCTTAGGAAGGAGATCTTTGAAAGAAGTGTTCATAACCTCTTGTTGCACTAACATGCCCCCATTGGAAGGACCAACTTTAGGAGAAAATAAGTCAATGTCCATCAATAAATGTAGGGAAGGTGAAGTAACATTAAGAAAGGTGTTTATGATATCATTCTCTTCCTCTAGGCACATTTTAGGAGAATTGTCAAGAACACTCTTAAAGTTTTCATCCTTAGAGCATGGGATAGTCTCAAAGGGATCGGTACCAACTCTTTTAGGCACTAAAATGTTGTTATAGATGGGCGGAGGTTCTTTAGGAGAAAGAAAAATTGAAACAAGGGAAGCTAACCCATTATCACATCTATGAAATGAATGCATCATGACAACAATTTTCCTTTTTCAAATGATAACACATGCAAAATAGAAGGAAATGTTTAATTTTAACCAATGAAAGCACTTAGAATGTAGATTTAGAAAATGAAATTTATGATTCAAATGAGTTCCTAAATCAGATTTGAAATTATGGATCCCAATTAAGCTATCCACAAGTTCAACTTTGAATTGAAAAATTAGGGTTTTAGCAAAAATTTTCCTCTAAAATTTTTTTGAATCTTGCAAGAAATTAAAACTTGTAAATACAAATTTGAATTTGAAATAGCATAAACACTCAAATTTGAAAACATAAATCAGAATTAGAGAAAATTGGAATTCACGTCGGGTTCACCAAAATGTGTAGGGGAAAAAGTGACACTAAGCAAACATGCCCTAATCTCACTTTCAATCACACACTTGTGGAATACAAAAGAGCCTAGAGGTATCACACAATTGGCTACTTCTTTTTGTGGAAGAGAGAGCCATGGGCTACCTTTTAGGATTTCTATTCCTTTGTTGCAAATGATAGATAAAATGATGCAAGTTCAACTACTAGCCCTAGACTGCAAGTATGAACTAGTAATAAGATTGCAAGATTGAGATTAAGTAATGAAAAGCTGTAAACACAAGGATAAAAGGAGAATGTAGATGTGTACTTGGGGTTAAAATCTAAGTGGAAATGTTCGGGACGGGGGTGCGGGCGCCATTGTCTTGATTCTGCTCCTAAAACTACTGTTTTTGGCAACCTGAAAGCTGTCGAAAAGTGCTGAAAACTTGCTGTCTGACAGAGGGACCAAGGCGCCCAGCGCCCCTGTCCTGGCAGGACCAGGGTGCCTCATGCCCCTATCCTAGCTTTCTGCTCTGCAATTTGGTATGTTGTCCCATCTCAGTCTGCTTCCGTCGGATCTGCAGCTTGCGGCGTCCTTCGAATTCGGAAATCTACACTTATATCTGAAAAGGGATGGTGGGTGGCTATATAGGGTTTTGCCTTAGTCAAACCCCCTCTTTGGTGATTTCCACCTCCACGAATAGCCAAGTTGTATTGTAAAAGTAATGTGTGTGTAGACCTTGTGTGTGTGCAAGATCCTAAAATGCAAGTAAGCAAACTAGAGCAACCTAGAAAGTAAACCCTAATTGCTTGTAAATGATAATGTAAATGCTCCAAATCAAGATGAAAAGTGATCTAAAGCATGAATACAAATGATATAATGAAGCTTATGCAAAGACATGAAAACAATATGAAATCATACCCAACCCCAAGGGAGGGGTACAAGCCAATCTTCAGTCGATAATCCCCTATTGCTCTTTAATGTCTTCAAAGCCCTAAATGGATAAATGAAATTGATGAATGCTTGATGGATGGATGTTGAATGTTGTTGAAGTCTTCAAAGATCTTCTCTTTCGCTGCATAGAAGGCCCCTGAAAACCCAAAATTCTGATCCCTTCAAATGAAGAAAGAGAGCTCTTATATATGAAACCCTAGGTCTTAATTTCAACTTTTGGCCGACCTAGAGATTGAATCTCCCACCAATTTCTTGGGGTTAAGCTTTATTTTATGATTGGATCGCGCTCCTAAAATTCCAGGAAAAATGTCCTGGACCGTGTGCACTCCGGGCGCCATGGTCCCGACAACTTTTCACCAAATTTTCAGGGCCGTCGGATATGATGATTTTAGAGAGAATCCCGAAGTTACAGGTGATTTTGAGATGTTTTTACCTTGAAATCAAGCCCCCAAGTTCAAAATAGGATCTAATTAGGGTTTTTGATTAAATGATGTATTGGAGGAATAAAATGAAAGGGGCACTTTTTAATGAAAAGGGCCCAACTTTATGATATGGGAGATGATAAAATAGAACCTTAGACCTAATTAATTTAATTAATTAAGTGCTAAAGGGGAAATACAATGCAAAATGCAAAATGCGCTAAGGCGGGAGCTAAACCAAGTGTGAAATTGTACCACCCTAGTAAGTACGTACAATTTATGACGCTACAGTAATATCATCATATCTAATAGCCCCAAAAAATTGGAGAAAAGTTGGTTGGACCATGTACACTTTGCACACGGTCCATGACATTTTTCCCAAAATTTCGGGAGCATAATTCTATGATATTATAATGCTTAACCCCAAAATATTGGTAGGAAATTCAAATACTAGGTTGGCCTAAAGACAAAATTAATATCTAGGGTTTCATACATAAGAGCTCGCTTTCTTCATTTGAAGGGAGGGAATCTAATAAAAATATAAGATCTAAGATCTAAGAGCTAGTGAGCACAAGGAGCGTTCTATGTAGTGAAAGAGAAGCTTATGTGGATTCTTCAACAAAATTCAAAAATATTCATCAAGCATTCATCAAGTATTTGTCAAGAATTCATTATCAATTAGGAGCATTGAAGACATTGAACAATAATAGGAGATTAGCGACTGAAGATTGGCTTGTGCCCCTCCCTTAAGGGTTGGTTATGATTTCATGTTGTTTTCATGTCTTTGCATGAGCATCATTACATCAATTTGCATATTTACATTCATGCTTTAGATCACTTTGCATCATTTATTTAAATCATTTACTTTGTCAATTAAAATTATTCAGGGTTTACTCTTTAGGGTTGCTCTAGATTGTTTGCATTCATCCTAGGGTCTTACACACACATAATATTCCTACACACACTATTTTAATATACAAATCAGCTATTTGTGGAGGTTGAAATCACCAACACAGGGGTTTGACTAAGGCAAAGCCCTACATAGCCACCCAAAACCCGTTCCTTTTTAGTTGCAGGTGAAGAAACAGGTACTTGGAAGGCTTCTTAGTTCAGTAGATGACACAAGGACAACCTAGTTGTATCAAGAATGCCCCAAATTCATCAAGGAAAGGGGCGTGGCACCCTAGTGCTTCCTAGGATAGGGGTATGGGGCCCTGGTCCCCCTCAAATTCTATGATTTTTTACAAGGTGCAGGCTCAGGATTTCAGGATTTTAGCCCTTTAGTTGCAGCTTTCTGTCAGATCATCAGGGACAAGGGCATGGTGCCCTGGTTTTGGTTAGTTTGGTCCATCTTTCAGCATTAGGTGCACATTCAGATTCCTCTCGCTTCTCTGCTTTCAGTATCTCAGTTCCAGATCTGCAAGTTTGTGCAGTTTTAGTTCGTATGTGTTTCATTTTTTTAACTCCTAGTCTAATTGATCAATCAAATCCTATTTTTCTCATCACATACTAAAAGAGGAATAGAAACCCTAAGAGATAATCCTTGGCTCTCTCTTTCTCACAAGAAGTAGCCAAAGTGAGCCATCTCCCTAAGCTCTTTCATATTCCTAATGTGTTGGCTAAAGTGGGATTAGGCCCTAGTTACCCGGTCTCACTTTTTTCCCTCCACAATAATATCTTGCATACCACAACATAGTGATTTACATGGAGAAAACCCTTTCAAGAGAAAAAACCCACACTCCAAAAGGAGCTAAATATATTATTCAACAATCAATAAAAAATTACAATATACTTGCAAAGCAAGCTCTTCATAGGAGTACCACTAATCAGAGATTTAGAGGTAACTCAATAACCATAAGACTCCTACACACAACCTCTCTCTCATGCACCTCATATATAGGAGATATAATACAAGATTCCATCAAACAGTATTACAAAATCATGGGCTAAAACCACCCAATAAGGTAGAACCAACCTTATCTCTATTTTAAATTCCATATGACATGTCAAAACACACATCAACATGCGTTCCTTCCTTTTACAACTCTTTTATGTGTCTGATGCAATTTATATTGCCTATTTCAGGAGTCCAAACTTTTGGAGGCCATAACTTGTGAACCATGTGCTCGATTGACGAATTGTTTGATTAATAAAAAAGGTACCAAATTTCTCTATCACTACGTAATTGGCTACATCGATTATGCCCACTTTTTAGTGTTTTTTGAAGGGTCTAAATTCCTTAAAACTAATTTTAAACCTTTCATTGCACCATCAAAAAATGGAAACTTTAATTTCTTCAAAACTAGTTATGATCATTCGACCAAAATTTGCTAGCATGCTAATCTAGCCAATCCGAAGCTTTGGGGAGAATTTATCACAATTTCATGCTCAAATGAAAAAATTACTATAACTAATAACCTCCTATAAATGCAAGGTGGAGACACCAATTTCCCAACATTCTCCCATTTGTCGACCACTTTGAAAGAGAAAAGGGAGTATCTACACAATAAATTAATTGCTAGGGGCCAAGAGACCCATAGACTCTAAACACCATTTGAACTTCTCTATTCTCGCAACCTTAATTAAATAATCTACAAAATTCATCAAAATCTCTACCTTAACCAACTTCACTCTACCATCTTCAGCCATATCTCTGACAAAATGATACTGAACATCAATGTGTTTTGGTCTGGGCATGAAATGTTAGGTTCTTAGTGTTAGTAAGATGAGAGGGGGGGGGGGGGGGGGGGGGGGGGTTGAATCATATAAACTCACAATTCAATTTATTCAACAGATTCAACCTTAGTAGCCTTTACTTTAATATGCAACCTAGATTGTAAATCATTCAAACTCATAAACTGACAAACTTAAAACATCACAACACATATAACACCAGATTTAACGTGGAAACCCAAATAGGGAAAAACCACTGTGGGATTGCAGACCCACTAAGAAATATACCCTTCTAGAGTATGCTCGGTTAAAAGAAAATCCTGTTAAATATTACATACACACTGCTAGATGTGACCCGGTTAAGGGATTTCCCTCAGATCTGTTAGAATCTTCACTTTGTTAGAAGTGACCTTGTCAAAGGATTTCAAACACTCGTTAAGAATGTTACCTTGCTAGAGGATTTACAAAAAAGACTGTTAGGTTCACCCAGTTAAGAGATTTCCTATCACTTATAAAATAAATAACAGTAATAAAATATATCTACAACTTCACATCTGAAATGGTAAAGCAGATTCTATGCGCTCAATGTACTCAAGATAATCTTGTCATAAGACTTATCTTGCTTCTTGTTGGGCTTCTCAATTTGTCCTTCAATCAGATCATCAATCTTCTGTGCTCGATGATCACTACAGCAGCATCACTGTTCTTCTATTTTCCCGCATACATTGTTCATCAACAACTCCTTATTTATAAACAATTCCTAACTGCTTAATCTCCTCGATCACATTTCCCATGATCAATCTTAGCCATCAGATCATCATACTTGACTAGGTTCACTGAATCTTTCGATCTAAAAAACATTTTATCTCACCTTGGAACTTGTATTCCTTCCTTGGTACTTGTGCTAGGTTATGATCGTTTAATCTGCGCTGTAGATTTGACTCTTGTATTTTCATTGTTGTAGATCCTCAACAAACTTCTTGCACGACATACCAATCATCTATACATCTCCAGCTCATTGGCATCCTTCATTTAATAATGCTTTTATTCATCCAATGCATTCTGTTACTGCTCGGTTGTTACTCGGTTAATACTGAACTTCACTCAATAGACATTCTGCCTTCATTAACCGATATTGATAACCTTGGGGTTTACCGACTAGCTCCTTGCTCGGTAACATAGAACAATATCAAACCTTTACTCATGAAATATTGTCTCCTTCTTGTTCAGTCAATGAATACACATATATAGGATATCAAAAAAATAAAAACAACAAAATCTCATCACTGTCTAACTAGGTAATAGTTGCCCATTTGAATAACTTATTTTTCCCTTTCATTTTCACATTCATTATATGTCATTTACCGACATCTTTATACTCATCAAAATATATTTCTGAAGATATGGCAACATCATACTGAATCAAAAAATCAATTTCTTGACATTAATGAAAAAATAATATTATTAAGACAGTAATTATCCTTTATCAATTATATCAATAGTCTCCAACAACCTTCTCAATATCCTTATACCAACAGACTTATTGAAATGCCAACAATCTCCCCCTTTGGTATTGATGGCAATACCAACTTGATTTATTTCAATTGATTCGGATTTAGATTGCTGTAAAACTATCTACTATTATTCCTTGAGCTATAAACATCTCCTGCAAAATTTCTCCCCCTGTCATTAGTCATCTCCCCCTTCGACAACAATGCCAAAAAGTAAAACTAATGCATGATTACTTTCCTTGTGAAGTAATTTTCTTGCAGTTAAGACATATACAAATTTATCATCTCAGTCTCAGTCAGAGCATCTTGTCTTCAATCACTATTTCCTACACAACTTTAGGCGACCTCCTAAAGTGTGTAAATCAACATAAACTCATAAATAGTATTATGTAGAGTCATAGAATTGATGCTTTCACCGAACTTTGTCAGTGAGTAGAAGATAGGGGTAGGACCCCTAACTTGCTTATGAGATACTCAAAAGTGTCCCTTGGTAGTGGCTTTGTGAAGATGTCTGCTAGTTGTTCCTTTGAACTAATATATTCCAGCACAACTTTCTTCTCTTGAACTTCTTCTGTAAGATAATGATACTTAATAGAGATATGCTTTGTCTTAGAGTGCATTACTAGATTATTTGAAATGTTAATAGCACTAGTATTATCATAGAATATGGTTACTAGCTTGATAAATTTCTCATTCATACCTTCCAACAGTTTTTTGATCCATGCTATGTTGGTGCAAATTCAATGCTGCAGCGACATATTCAGCTTTAGCTGTTGACTGTGAAATGCATCCTTGTTTCTTGCTAAGCCAACTCACTAGTCTTTCTCCCAAAAAGAAAGCTCCACTGCTTGTGCTTTTTCTATCATCAATGTTTCTTGCCCAATCAACATCAGTATAGACTTTTAAGTAAAAATCATTCCTCTTTTGATATACTAAACCATAATCTTCAGTACCTCTTAAGTATCTGAAAATTCTCTTGATTGTTGTCATATGGGTTTGTTTGGAATCTGCAGAAAATCTTGCAACTATACATACTGCATGTGTTATATCAGGCCTACTGTGAACCACATATTGCAACTTTCCAATCATAGATCGGTAAAGTGCCTCATCAACAGATGCAAATTCATCATTCTTTGATAGTTTGCAATTGGTAGTCATAGGATTTCTTATGGGTTTAGAATCCTCCATTCCAAATTTCTTCAAGATTTCCTTTATATACTTGGATTGAGTAATGAAAATCTCATCTTTCATTTGTAGTATTTGTAAACCTATAAAATACTTTATTTCACCAATTAATGACATCTCAAATTCTTCGCACATTTCATTTCCAAAGTTATTGAATAAAGAATCATTTCCACAAAAAATAATATCATCAACAACCTTCTTGCACGACATACCAATCATCTATACATCTCCAGCTCATTGGCATCCTTCATTTAATAATTCTTTTATCCATCTAATGTGTTCTGTTACTGCTCGGTTGTTACTCGGTTAATACTGAACTTCACTCGATAGACATTCTACCTTCATTAACCGATATTGATAACCTTGGGGTTTACTGACTAGCTCCTTGCTCGATAACATAGAACAGTATCAAACCTTTACTCATGAAATCTTTTCTCCTTCTTGTTCAGTCAATGAATACATATAGGATATCAAAACAATCTAAACAACAAAATCTCATCACTGTCTAACTAGGTAATAGTTGCCCATTTGAATAACTTATTTTTCCCTTTCATTTTCACATTCATTTTGTGTCATTTACCGACATCTTTATACTCATCAAAACATACTTCTTAAGATATGGCAACATCATACTGAATCAGAAAATCAATTTCTTGACAGCAATGACAAAATAATATTATTAAGACATTAATTATCCTTTATTAGTTATATCAATAATCTCCAACAACCTTCTCAATATCCTTATACCAATAGACTTATTGAAATGCCAACACTTAGCTAGGTAGATCATCCTCTGACTGTTATAATAAACTATCATTGCAGTGCCATGTTTTCTTCCAATATTTGAACACAATCTCTTAAATGGCTTCTTTACAAGCATGAGTAGCTGCCATATACTCAACTTCTGTAGTGGACAAATATACTAGAGCCTATTGCTTAATCATCCAACTAATTGTACCACTAAATATACTAAACACAAGCATTGGTGGATCTTATGCTATCACTATCACTTGCCCAGTTTGAATCCACATAGCCATGAATATCAGAGGAAATTACGTCTCCAACCAAATTACCATGATAACATAAAGAACACTCTAAGGTACCCTTCAAATATCTAAAGACTCTTTTGATTGCATCCCAATGAACTCTACCATGATTAGATATATATCTAGAAAGAACTCACACTACTTGGGCAATGTTTGGTATAGTACAAACCATAGCATATATTAGACTTCCAACTAATCTTTGGTAAGGTATTCCACTCATGTCTTCCATCTTTGATGGAGATGTAGGATAATCTGAAATAGATAATTTTGTTCCAACAGTAAAGGGAACACGCAATGGTCTACAATCCTACATGTTGAAGTTCCGTAAAACTAAATTCACATACTTACTTTGGCCTAGACATAACTTTCTACTCACTCTATCTCTTCTAATTTCCATCCCAAGAATGTGTTTCACTACACCAAGATCTTTCATTTCAAATTTAGTAGCAAGCTGAGACTTTAGTTTAAAAAGCATACCTTTCCCTTTACCAATGAATAACATATCATCATCATATAAGGCAATGTACATGAAATGATCACCATTAGATTTATAATAAATGTGCAATGATCTGAATTAAAATATTCGAATCCCAAACTCAACACATATGTATAAAATTTCATGTACCACATCCTAGGACTCTGTTTGAGGCCATACAAAGATTTCTTTAATTTACAAAGCAAATTACTTTTACCTTTTACCACATAGTTCTATGGCTGTGTGATATAAATATCCTCCTCCAATCACCATGAAGGAAAGCAGTTTTCACATTCATTTCCTCAACCTCTAAATCATAACCAATAGAAATAGAAAGAAAAAATCTAATGTATGTCATCTATGCAATAGGAGAAAATATCCCACCATGATAAACATCCTGAAACTGAGAGTAGCCTTTTGCAACCAATCTTGCTTTATACTTCTCAATGGCTCCATCTAAACTAATCTTTTTCACGAACACCCATTTACAACCAACAAGTTTTCGTCCTTAAGGCAATGGTACAAGATCCCATGTATCATTGTTTTTCAAAGTTGTCATTTCTTCTTCCATATCAATCTTCTAGGATTTTACATCATTCATACCTAATGCCTCTTCTAAAAATCTAGGTTCATCCACATTAGTATTCAAAGAAAAAATAAATCTCCAATCATCAGGTGAATACCTTTCAGGTGATTTTTTATGTCTTGTAGGCCTTTGAACAAGATGAGTTGGAGGTTCTTCCTCGTCTTCGGAAGATTCAGAGCTAGATGAGATCTCCTCAACTTCTTCCCAATCAAGTGGTCTTTATTTAACTCTTTCAAGCATAGAAGGGAATTGAATCACATCTTTTTGTTTAGTTTTTTTTGGCTGCAATGTAAAAGGTGACTTAATTTCTCTAAAAATAACACTTCTACTATGAATTATCTTTTGTGTAATAGGGTCTCAGAGCTTGTATCCTTTCACACTATAACTATAACCAATGAAGATACATTTCATAGCCTTGTTATCCAATTTTTTTGCTTCCCCTTTGGCACATGTGCATATGCCTTGCAACTAAAAACTCTAAGATGTCTGAATGAAGTCTTGTGAGTTGATCATGCTTCCATAAGTGTTTTATCAACAAGAGTTGATGTAGGAGACTTGTTAATCATGTACCAAGCAATGGCAATAGCTTCAATCCAAAAAAATTGTTCTAGACCAGCATGACTTAGAATACTCATAGCCTTCTCCGTCACTGTCATGTTCATTTTCTGTATCTCCATTCTGATGTGGAGAATACGAAGTTGTCTTGTATCTATTAATGCCACAATATTTATAGAATCTATCAAAATCATTAGACAAAAATTCACTACCATTATCAATGCTCAAACATTTAATTTTCTTTCTAGTCTGCATCTCAACCTTCTTTAAATTCTTTACAATGATTAAAAATTTAGATTTACTCTTTAGAAAGTACACCCATGTCCTACTAAATTCATCAATAAATGAAATATAATATATGAATTTTCTAATGGAAGGAACATCTACAAGAACAAACACATCAAAATGAATAAGATCCAAAACACCACAAGTTTTATTAAAACTCAAGTAAAACTGAACATGGTTTTGTTTTCCATAAATACAATGCTCACATAAATCAAAGTCAAGATTACAATCATTCAAACCTTCAACAGGGTTTTTATTTTTCATGTTTCGTAGACCCTTTTCTCCAATGCGACCAAGCCTCTGGTGCCATAACATAGTCTTCTCTATAGGTAACTTTTCTTCAAAAGAAAGAGAACCCTTACATACCTAAAAACCATGTCCATCCACTAAAGGTGAAACCCTCAAATCTTACGATGAAGTATCCACAGATTTACTTTTTACAGAGGTTCTATTACACTCAACAATGTATGTCTCTAACTTATACAAAGTGTCAAACCTGACACCTAGCTAACAATCACCATAACACTGTTAATCATCTTACATCCTGCATCAGAAAAGATTATCTGTACACCCGCAACTATCAGTATGCTCATGGATATTAAATTTTGTTTTAATCTAGGGATATGTATCATAGTGCTAATCCTTTGTATTCTACCATCAAGAAACCTGATCCTAACTTTACAATGACCAATAATATCTAATATATGAATCATTACCCAAGGAACCCTTACCTCCATTAAATTCTTCATATTCAAAAAACCAATCTTTATTGGAAGTCATATGAAAATATGCACTTGTGTCAATTTACCATGCATCATTACTTCCATGACTAGCCAAAGATACAATAAATGCATCACTATCTTCCTTCTCAAAATTAGAATCTGAATCAAACTTCTTTTTCTTCTTTTTTTCTTCTTTGCGGTCCTTACGAATATGACCTGAATTATTTCCATTCCAGCAAATGGCTTTGGAATTTCCAAGAGATTTTGATCTCCCTCCAGATTTGGACTTATTGTGCTTCTTATTCTTCTTGCCTTTTTCCTTAGATCTTCCATGAATAGTTAGGACTTCCTTTAAACTAATGGATACCTTCCTACACATCTCTTCACCAAGTAGGGTACCCACCACATCTTCAGACTTCAAAACAATAGAAGTACTATTGATAGCCATAACAAGAGAATCCCATGAATCAGGCAAAGAATAAAGAAAGATTTGGCATTTCTCCTCTTCATCTATCTTAACACCAATAGATGCCCATTGAGCCACCAACATATTAAATTCTTCTGAGTGTCTATAATTTGTCCACCATCTTCCATTCTCAAGGAATACAATTTTTTCCTCAATAAAATCTGATTCAATAAATATTTCGCTTGATACATTTCACCAAGATTAGTCCATAACTTCTTTGCAGTGTTCTCTTTGTGCAAATTGATCAGAACAGACTCTTTCAAGAAAAATTTTATGAGACCCTTGGCTTTATAGTCCATAACATCACATATAATAATTGTAGTAGGATCTAAGAGTCTTGAGACATTTGCATCAATAACATCCCACAAATCTCGATCTATTAGCAAATATTTCATCTTCAACTTCCACATATTAAAATAACTTCTAAAAAAATGATCTACCTCTATTCTCCTTGACAAACTTGCCATCTGAAAATCCCTACAACAAGATACAAAAGTATTTTCTACACAATCTCCCACTCAAATCTATATTAGTTCAAAAAAGCCAACAACCCACAACTGAAACCAAAGTTGATTAGGCTTTGATACCACTTGTAAGTAATTTAAGTAGGAGAACAACTTTCTATACACTAACCTTGAGAGGGGGGTAATGAAAAAATTTGTATAGATCATTACAACAATTATAGAAACTTAATATAAATAAACATAATATCATGCATACCACAACATAGTGATTTACATGGGGAAAACCCTTTCGGGAGAGAAACCCCACACTCCAAAAGCAACTCAATATATTATTCAACAATAAATAATAGATTACAATATACTTGTAGAGAAAGCTCTTCACAGGAGTACCACTAATAAAAAATTTAGAGGTAACTCAATAACCATAAGACCCTTACACATGACCTCTATCTCAGGCATCTCATATATAGGAGATACAATACAAGAAACCATCAAACAATATTACAAAACCATGGGCTAAAACAACCCAATAAAGTAGAGATGACCTTATCTCCATTCTATATTCCCTATGACATGTCAAAACACACATCAACAATGTTCCTCCCTTTTATAGCTCATTTATATGTCCGATGTAATTTATATTTCCTATTTAAGGAGTCCAAACTTCCGAAGAAAATAACTTGTGAACCGTGTGTCCGATTGATGAATTATTTGATGGACCAGAAAGCTTGTGAAGTGCTCCATCACCTTGTAACTGCTACTCTAGTTACACCCACTTTTCAGGGAATCTTGGAGGGTATAAAGTCCACAAAATTAATTAAAAACCTTTCATTTCACCCTCTAAAAATGAAAACTTTAATATCTTCAAAACTAGTTATGATCTTGTGACAAAAAATTGTTGGCATGCTTATCTAGCCAATTTGAAGCTTTGGGAAGAATTTTGCACTATTTTGTGGTCAAACAAAAACTTACTATAATAGTAACCTCATGTAAATGCAATGTTGAGACACAATTTTCCCAATACAAAATTACTTGGAATAGTTAGGAATGCAAAAACTAATACATATAAGTTTTTAATGGATGCAGAATCAATGGTCAAAATTATTGAACAAATTGATCTTGTGAGCATATTTCTCGTTTAACTTTTGGTCATTCCAACTTCAATACTTATTAGAAAATAAAAAAAATAAAAAATAGTTGATTATTTATCACCATATCATGGAAGAAAATTATGAATGTTAAAGGATTAACAATACCAAGAATATGAAAAAAATTCTCGTGAAGCACTAAAGAAAGAGATTACAAACTATGAAAAAGAAAGTCAAACTCACATATAAAATCGAAACCAAAAAAAATAATGTGTTCTACATAGACCAAACCCCACACGATTATAGGCATACAATATTTGTATGGAAGGATGAGACTTATATATGTACAAAATCTGGAACAACCTTCCTGGAATATAATAGTTACTAACTATTGGAAATATTAACCAAATTCTAATTAGGATAAAATTTGTTTTGGAAAGTTTCAATTTCTATAATTTTAATGGAGATATTGCTACTCATACATTAGACTCCCAAGGAAAATAGAACTTGTTAATGCACTCTTATCAATGAGTTTTCATTGTTGCCATGATGATTTGATATATCTAAAGTTGTCATCCATGTAGCACCTTCAATTGGTTGATTCTTCTATTTGGTCGAATATTGAAAGTACTATTTGCTTCTTGTTTTCTTGACCAATTTCTTGTAGCAAATTGCCTCAAGTTGCTTTGGTATCACTTTGGGTAATTAATTTTCCTAATCAGTGATCAAATCTTTACCTTTTTCAATAACATGGCCTATTTGTTATTCACCTTTGTAAAGGTACAGGCTTGCAACATTGAAGATAGGGGAGATTCCAAGGCCTTTTAGAAGTTCTATCTCATATGCATTGCTAGACAATCTCCTTAGAACCCTACAAGAACCAATTTTTTTAGCTTTCAACTTGTTGTGTACACAACCTTTGTAAGCATTTCTTTTCTGAGATGAGAACGAATAAGATCACAACCATTAAAAATGAACTCTTTCCTCTTCTAATCAACTCTCTTCTTCTACTTTATTGTACCCTCTTCAAGATTATTTTTTACCCATTCATGAAAGTATTGCATTGCACTTGCAAATTATTCACCATAAACACTTCTTGTTTACATTTTACCCAAATTCATTAACTCATATAGTCCTCTAGGATGCATAGCATACATGAATTGAAATGGACTCATACTTGTACTTCTGTTAGGTGACTTGTTGTATGAAAATTCTTCTTGTACTAGCATCAAATCTCATTTTTTTTATCTATACTAACCAACCTTCCAAATGTGTTTCCAAGGCTTCTATTGACTAGTTTTGTTTGACCATCAGTCTAAATATGGTAAGCTAAATTGAAAATCAAATTAGGCTCGAATTCTTCCATAAAGTTCCCCAAAAGTGTCCTACAAATTTAGTGTTTCTATCAGAGACAATGCACTTAGGAAGTCAATGTAGTCTAACTATCTCCTTGAATAACAAATTAGCAATATTAGTAGCATCCCTTGTATTTGTATATGGAATGAAATGAGCCAATTTAGAGAACCTATCAGCTACCACAAAGATTGAATCATGCCCCTTCTGAGTTGTTGGTAGACCAAGTACAAAGTCCATACTTACTGATTCCATATGCCTCCTTAAAGTCTATATCTTCCTTGTACACATCCTTGAAGTCATCAAATGCCAATATGATCACTTTAGATTGCTATATGATTGAGGTCCTTCTGCTCAAAGCATTTGGAACTTTGTTAGTTTGACAACTCTTATGCTTGATAAGAAAGGTAAAATTTTACAAAAACTCAATCCATTTTTGATGCCTTTGATTTAATTTACTTTGGTTACTAATAAACTATAAGGCATGGTTATAAGTATACAATACAAATTCTTTAAGAATTTAATAATGCTTCAATTTCTTCAAAGCTTGGACAATAACATAAAATTATTTTTATATGAAGAGTACTTATTTTTGGCATCATTGAGATTTTTTTTGTAGTAAGCAATTGACTTACCTTCTTGACTTAATACAACACCTACATCAATCTGACAAGCACCACATTACACATGGAAAAGTTTACCAAAATCAAGGAGGGCTAGAATAGGTTCTTCTATAATATTTTTTTAAGTAACTAAAAGCCCTTTTTTAGCTTCCCAACTCTATTGAAATAGATTCTTATTTTTCTTAATTGTTTCCACAATTGGATCACAAATTCCACATTTTTTTTCGTAAACTTCATATATAAGCTAGCTAAACCACAAACACTTCTTACCTTGAAAAGACATTCCTTGGAGCCACTTTATTATGGCTTTGACATTTTCCTTACCCATATTAAAACCTTCTTGAGATATAACAAATCCCTATTAGATTAAATCTATCTTCATGAAAATACACTTTTAAGATTAATTATTAATTTCTCTTTCTATAACTTATTCAAAACCATTTGGAGATGTCTTTGGTACTCCTACTTTGAAAGACTATAAACTAGAATATCACCTAAATAAAAAAAATAAAAATTTACCTATGAAATCTTTAAGCACTTCATTCATAAGCCTCATGAAAGTACTTGGGGCATTTCTTGACCCAAATGGCATCACTAACCATTCATAGAACTCATCATTTGTCTTACATGTTATTTTCCATTCATCACCCTCCTTGATACTTATCTGATGATATCTATTTTTGAAATCTATCTTATAAAAATATTTTGCACGACTTAGAAAATCTATCAAATCATCAATTCAATGTAAAGGAAATCTATACCCGATTGTGATTTTGTTGATGAATCTTGAATCCCTACACATTCTAGAAATTCTATCCTTCTTTGAACTCAACACTGTTGGAAAAACACAAGGACTCAAACTCTCTTACTAGTCCTTTGTTTAATTGTATCTCATTCTTGATTTCTTTGTTTTATTTTGGATTCATCTTGTAAGATGCTTTGTTCGGTAAATTGGCTCTCGCAATAAGATTTATATGATGGCTAATTATTCTCATTGGAGGTAATTAATTAGGTAAGTCATTCATGAAAATAATTTTTTTATTTCTTTAGGAAAATCAATAAACTTTGTTCTAGTAATGATCTCTCATGTCTTACCAATTAATGCAAAACTTACCTCCTCATCTCTAGTTTGATATAAGAATTATTTTCCACTTACCATCAATACTTTAGGACTAAATTTATCAGTTGCATTATCATCATTAAGAGGTATGAGTGTGTGCTTCTATCCATCCTTTTTAAAAGTATATGTATATTTATCCCATAATGAATTACCTTCCTATCAAACTACCAAGGCCTACCTAAAAGAACATGACATACATCTATTGGGATAACATCACATATTACCTAATCTTTGTAACCCACTATCTAAAAATGCACTTGGCACTGCTCATTTACCAATAGCTAATGTTCTTTTTGTAGCTAAGACACCCTGTGTGGATTTAGATATGTTGTCTTCTTTAGGCCTAATTTATCAAATATTTTAGTAGACACGAGGTTGTCAATACTTCTACTATCAATAATTACTTTACAACATTTACCTTTAGTCTTGTAAGTAGTTATAAACAATTCTATTCTTTGAGTAGGATCTTAAATTTATTTGTTTATCTTTAGCAAGACTTGTTTCATGAGCAATGACTGTACAACCTTAAGTACATCTTTATGAACAAGTGATTTTTTACTCTCCTCTTTAGCTTGAGCAATATGTGTAGTCCTGTGGATTTTGGTAGGATTCTCTAGACACTCATAAGATCTATGCCTATATTAATTATATTTAAAATATATGCCAAAAAATCCTCTGCCTCTACCTCTTGAATAATGCCTTCTTCCTGTAAAAGAGTCATCACCTCGGGAGGATTGTTCCTGGTGATATGAGCTACTAGCTTCTTCTTTTTGAACTTTCCCTTGACCTCTACTTCCTTGTGTCCCTCTTCCTCTAAAATGTTTAATTTTTTCCCTCGATCTTCATGTTTCTTCAGCGGGTAGTTTCTCCTTTGCTTTGAGAGAATACTGGTATGCTTCTTACACTATTCTTGGACACAATAGATTGATTTCACCTTGAATGATCTTCAATATGACCATCTCTAATGGTAAACCTATAAAATTCTTTAGTATAATCTTTAACTCACATTTCTTTTTGTTTAAGATTTTGCAATTTGTCTAAAATATTAAATTGGTAATATTTAGGCAAGAATTTACCTTTTAGATCATGTCCTAGCTTTTGATCTTGGTCTTCCCTTTTTGTCTTCTTTCATCATGTACTCCATTCCACCAGAGGGAATGACCCTTCAATCTGGTTACTATGAACTTCACCTTCTGATCATCATCAACATTTTCATACTTGAAGTATTTATTCATTGCACTGATCTTGTCAATCAACTCCTCAACATTCAAGATACCTTCATACATAGGTACCTTCAACATTGGTTTGAAACTTGCTTCCAAAATCATTCTAACTACTCTTGTTTCAACTCCATCTACCTTAGGCTCTACTTCTTCTTGAGTTCCTCTCTATCACTAACATCTCCTATGTCGACTTGTCTTCTTTGTACAAGTTTCATAGCTTAGAACCGTGGTTGAATGTGTCTCATTTCCTCTAAAATTTAGACATTTGCAGCTACCCTTCCTCGATCTTGTTCTCTTCCCAAGACTATGAATTTCATTTGTTGGCAAAGAAATTTTTATCTTACCTCTATAGAAACTATTTTGTCTTTAGATATCGATAACATTATAAAATTGGAAAATAATCTTCTTCTCATACAAATTTAATCTAAATAATGAGTTCCCCAAGCCACGACACTTGACTTCTTTAAAGAAATTATCACAAACTTAATAAAAAAAGATGCAAATTAATAATCTATAGATCCATGATATTAACTTGGGTATAGAATGGTGACAATTATAACATTAGTGTACGTGAAACTTATATGAGAGCAGATGTCTTGATTGAACTTTTGTACTGACTGGGATTTTGCAGAGAAATTATACAGCTCCTCCCATATTTAGAATGAGATCGCACCTCAAAAGAAATTGTGTTTTAATTTTACTCAAGCCAATTTTATTTCTTTCCTAGTGGCATATACTTAAAATGCAAGATCATATATAAAACAAATCAAATTTATGCACTAGCAAACATACCAACCATTATACTGTGACAACCCGCGTGAACTTGGACACCATTTAGACTTGCCTCCAATGCAATTTTCTAGGAGATTGACACTTCCAATGTTGATAGTTTCCATGAATCTACTAACTCATATTCATTCTTTTGATGTACTCTTTGTTCTAGATCCTCGACATCCAACTGCATGTGAGGAATGATGTCACTTAGTAGAGGGTCGTGTACCCTGGCTTGGAGGCTGCACTGGTCTTAACTGATCATATGATCACCTGGGCCCAATTCGAAGGTTGTGTCTGATCCAGGCTGGCAAAGATTATTGCAACAAATCACAACTTTATGCTTTGCGACGTCACTGCAAACTCAAACATTTCAATGCCTTTTCTTTGATTGAAAATTTTTTTATTTCTTTTCAAATTTGCAATCTCCTTTATCTCTGTTTGTAGAACCTTCTACCACTCTTCTTCTTACTGGGCACTCTTTACCTTTGACTTTGACGGGCAGTTTTCCTTTAACCTCAATGCTACATTCTCAAACACCGCGCTTTCTTCCAAAATTTCTAGCGGCTCGTATGTAGAACACAAGCTTCTTACTCTAATCCTTTTCTTTTTCTTTCACAATAAACAACTTCGCTTCTCTAATTACTTTTGACAATGACATATTCACCATGGAGCAACATCATTCCTTCACCCTTTCCAACTATGGAGTTTTACCACTGATTTCCTTAAACGTATTATTTCTTCTAAGATCCATGATCTTCTATTCTTTTGCAGCTAGTGATCTTCAACTTCTACAGGCCTATAGCTAAGATCTTTTGGGGGATGTCCAACATTCTTCTACTCTCTATCGATGGGAAGTTTTGACAGCTTACGTCTAGAATCGCTACTGTAGAACAAAAAAATTGCAGTGCTAAGATTATCCTAGGATATCCACCGAATCCTCAAATCATAGCCTAATCTAGCCTAGCTGATGAAGAACATGATATGGGAGTAACAAGCATGAGAACTTCAAATCTTCAAGCATATTATGATCATCATGTTTGATGATCATAATGAGAATAGGAGTATGATGAGAAAAGAGAAATGAACACAAAATCAACAAAAGGATAAGCATGAAACTATGAATATTAAAGCATTAATAAAACACACACTCAAAGATCTTCATAGTTCTCAATTCTGCTTCAAAATTATAGTAGAGTTGCCCAAAAAAAATCTACAAACATAAAATAATATAAAAGAAGATATGAAGCATGGTGGTTAAAATGAAAATTGAAGCAAAGACTCAAACTTATAGATTTGGAGATAGATAGATTAATGGTTGTGTTTGAATTCATCCCAAAAGGGATGAACGATTGAGATCACATAGAAGAAATTTTACCCAAGGTAGTGAGAGAGTGGGAAGATGCTTGAAAGGAATCCAAAGGTAGTGAGAGAGTGGGAAGATGCTTGAAAGGAATCCAAAGGTAAGTGGCAAGGTTGGAAGAAGAAGAAGAAGAAGGACAAGTGGTGGAGGTTGTAAGAGAGTGAAAAAGTGGAGAATATGGTGAAAGGAATCAAGAACATGTAAAAATGATTGTAAGATAGTAGAGAGATTGAAGAAAAAGGGAGAATTAAATAATAAAATTATTTAATTTTTCATGAGCAAGTAGGTAACAATAAAGATATATTCATATTTTTACTGGACCGAGGAGTGAAAGAATAAATGAAAAGATGAATGGATTTATTTATTTGACAATAAAGGAATAGTTAGTTAATTAAATAATTTTTTTATTTAATAACAAAAGGACTTTAGAAGAAAATGACACGAATAATTAATTAATTAAAAATTAATTAATTATGAGATATTATAATTAATTAAATAATATAAAATTACTCAATTAATATGGAGATGGGGGATGATTAGTAGATTGATTAAATAATTAAAATTTATTTAATTATGGAAGAAGATTGATGGTTAGAGGAACATTAATTTTTGGTGTCTCTCTTTTGCCCCTCTTTGAGGTGATGTGATTCTGAGTGTTGTCTTAAAAAAATAAAGGAAAATTTGAAGGAATATGCTCTAGTATGTCCCAAAGGACCAAAATACAAAGGTATGATGCCCCCTCAAGAGATTAGCTAAAACAAAAATCCGAGGTTAATATATTGAAGGAACAAAGTGTTATATGAAAAATAGAAGAATTGTTAGCTTGATGACATGCAAGTGTTGGATTAGGCGAATAGGTTTGATTGGATAGAAGAGAATGTTGGAGTGATTTGTACATGGATTGATTGATTAGATTGATTTGGTTATTTGAATTATTGTATTGATTTGATTGCTTGGATTAATTGGGTTAATTTGGTTGATTAGATTGATTGGATTGATTGGGTTGATTGGATTGATTGGATTGACTGGTAAAGATCAAGTATGGTTTTAGGAAGGACACATCCAATATAGGAAAAATGATAAATGATCATTTGGTTTAAAAAAAAATGCATCCTATATAACACAAATGATAGATGATTGTCTAGTTTCAGACACATATTGTATAAGATAGATGAGTAGTGATTAGATGCAAATGGTTGATAGGAAATATGAGCGAGTAGAAGAAGAGTTAGTAAGGATAGAAGAAATTTAGGTTGGTTACAAGAAATGGATAGATCAAGGAGATAGGAAGAATGGATTAGAAGAAAATAAAAAATGGAATGATAGATGAAAAAGAGATAGGTAGTTAAGGAAGATGATGATTGTGAGATTTCCTATAATAGTGCTTATTTTCATCATTGGGTGTTTTTAGATTTTCGCAAATAGATAGATATACACCAAGGAATGAAATGAACTAAGTAAAGATGATATCATTTTTCATAGACAAACAAATTACATGCAAGGAATGATTCCATCCATCCTAAGGTGTTAGTGTTTATGGTCAAGGTATATGTGACAGTCACAAAACATGATGATCCATGTGCAAAACAGCATTAGGTGACCTTTAATCATTGACCAAACAAGTCAATAGACATTTAGATTCTCTTTACAAAAAGATATGTTCTATAGATAAGATAAGGGTGGATAGATTGACGTTTGGATAAAATGTTGATTGTTTCATTAATAGGATGATGATTGATAGGATGCTTTTTCTAGGCCTAATATGTCTAAAAAGGCTGATGGTGTGATCAAGATGTATGATAAAATTGATAAGGAAATTAAGTAGCTTAGGCTATAGGATAATCTAGCTATTTGTCTTTGATAAAGATGGTGGAAAGCGATGCTCATTTTAGCCTAAGATGTCACTGGCGTAAGAAAGATACAATTTATTGTGGAGTGTGATAATGATGAGGGGGATAGTGTAAGTGTATATTTATTACAATATATAGATAGATAAGATGGTGATGTTTGATTGCAAGGTGAGATGAGATGGACTGAGAATTTTTTTTTGGATTTTTAATTTTTTTTTAATTTTGTACTTTTTTTCGAGACATTTAATTTTTTTATAATTTTAAAGACACATTTTTAGATTTCTTCTCAAGAAAGATGTATTTGTTTTCTCACAATGTCTAAAAAGGCATGGAACATTATCAATGGATGAAGGAACTAGTGGGATGAAAATGGATAGCTGAAAGGGTGAAGGTAGCTTATTATGGAGTCATAGCTAATTTAATTTTTAAGGACTAGCTAGTAATGAGATAATGTTTTTCAAAATTACATGGCTCTATGTTTTGATCAATATCAAGAGAAAGATTCAGATAGGATGTAGAAAGGATGTGAGTGGGATAAGCAAGATCAAGGTGGTAATGGATGATGGAAGAAAGAAATAGACAAGATAAGGGATATGGACTGAAGGGTGTGGATAAGGTGAAGAAGATAGGATACACGATGCTTTTGGAGTCATTAGAATTGGCAAGGTCAGAGGTGGAAAAGGGAAGATGGATGTAGGTAGGATGATGGATAGGGGACAAGGGATAATGGTGGATGTGATAGGTATGGTGATGGTGAGAGGATGAGGGATAATGGAGGGTGTAGTAGGTAGGATAGCATGGTTGGAGCTTTCCCCAAATGTATAATGCAAGAGGATTAAGGATTACACATTACAACTCTTTTCCAGGTTTTCATCATGGTACTTTCCCAAGGTGCCACCGAAGTGGTTTTCACTAGAGGGTAAGTTATTTCTCGTTACTCCTTTCTTTTAAATGCTTATTTTTTATTTTTTTAGGAATACTTTGAATGGAGAGGGATAAAAATAAGGATATGGATAAGTGGATTTGGAGGATAATGGATGGATGATAGGAGATACTATATGGAGGAAGGAGTCAAGAATCAAGTACCTTGAATAGCATGTTTGGAATATGAGCTAAAATGTATCATAAATATTGAAGGTATTCTCAAAGAAATTGGTATGGAGATGTGATGAATGAGGATATGCAAAGGGGATAGATTTATACAAAGGATTGGATGAGAGGTATGGAAGGTTGGAAGATAGGTCTTGGATAATGGATGGGGTGTTGGAAGAATTGTGTATGAGTAGATGGAAATGTAAGCAAGATCAACATTGGAACACACCTTGAGAGGCGGTGGAGTGATGAAGAAAAAATAGTTTTTTAGATTTTGAAGTGTTGATGGAGGAGTGGATATGGATTTTTGAACATAAGGCCTCAAGATGGATGGAAGAGGAGATGGAGGATTTAAGAAAGTGTATTTATGAAAGAAAGAAACTTTTGGAATAGCAATTTTGGATGCCAACTTTGATTTTTCTTTGGGATGCAATTATTCTATGAGCAATTTGGGAATCAACATGGTTTTTAATTTTACTTTTTCCTTGATGGGCCTTTGTAGCCTTTTGATTTTTTTTTCTTTATTGGCCTTTGTGGCCTTTTTGATTTTTCTTTTTACTTTATGGGCTTTTGTGGCCTTCTAATTTTTATTTTTATTTTCTTTTGGATCATATTTTGATTTATTTTTGTATGTCATTTAGATGGGACATGTTGATTCTTGAATGTATGCAAATTTTTAGACTTATATATTTCATGCTTAGTAACCAAATTTCTTTAAAGAAGAATGAGGTTCATGGATAGATAGGAGTGATGTGGATGTCTTTTGGATGGGTTCATGAGGGTAGAGGGTTTGAAGATGCTCAGAGATGGGTGCCTTTGTTTATATTGATTTATGACAAGGTAAGTGGATTGTAAGCTAGGGGTGATATAAATAGTGGATGGAAGGGTGAGGGCTTCAACTTGGAGGATGGTTAATGTCTATGTTTGGATTTAGCAAGGATAACAACATCATAATAGTTATCTATTTAGGCAAGATGATGATAATTGTGATTTGATTTAATATGAAGGGGCTCTAATATACATTTTTCTTATATTCCTAACCCTTTTCTTTGATAATACATGCTTTCACAAATATTTTTACCAATGGGATACTAGTTACTTTTGAAACAATATGCAAGTCCTTTATGAGGAGGATATTGTATGGAAGGAATGATAAGCTCATGGAGTAAATTGGATTGGAAAAAAATGGAGGAACCCATTTTATAATTAAGGCATTCATGAACAAATTAGTTAGAAGTGATAGGACCTTGAGGAAGATTAGGGTCATGAGGGGTATTATGAGGGATGAGCAGATCTTTAGTAGGATTATGATCATGAGTGGGATTAGGAGGAATGATGGGATCTTGAGGTGGATATGAAGGATTATGAAATGGAGATGAAGGGATACTTTGACCTTGACATGGAAGCAAATCATTGGATGGAGTGAAAATCATGCTTTGCTCTTGATTTTGAATGGGATCATTATATGCAATGGACAGGATACCATGATCTTGCTTAGGAAGTGGATTATGAATAGAATTTGGAGGGACACTTTTCTCTTGAGATGGAAGGGGGTCATATTGAATGGAATGAAAAGGGATAGTGAGATCATCTTGATATTCTCTAGGAAGATGGGATCTTGGTCAACAATTAGATGAAATGGGAAAGCTTTGGGATCTTGATCGTGATTCATTTTAGGACTTGTTTCTCTAGGTCATAGATCTAATTCCAACAATGGGATACAAGTTTGGACATCTATGGGGGATTCTTGAAAGGAGTCAATATTTTGGCATGATAAGAATGGACTTTGAATAAGACTATCTAGAGTGGGTTTGACTAGAGTGTATGATGGCACTAGATCTAGAACTTCTAAATCATAGAGGGGATTTGTATCAGGAAAATAATTTTTAATGAGACATTGCTAGACATAGGTACATGATTTTTATCATTCTTGAAAATGATGTCTTTCTCATTAGGTGAATAATTTAGATGTTCTTTAATATTAATGTCACCTTGATCAATTAGTCCTAAATGAGGTTTTTTAATTTTATACAATTAGGAATTATATGTCCTTTGGTATTCCCAAAATGCTATATCTCATCACCATGTTGGTTTGATATGAGGTGAACCATAGTGAACAATTTTAGGTAATATAATGGCATTTGACTAGATCAATTTTCTTAATAAATATTTGATTGGTTCTCCAAGATTAGTATATTTTTGTGTTGACATTTGGAGAATGTTTGCTATGTGTTTGTTGTCCATTTTTGTTTCTATTTTTTTGAGACCTAGTGGCAATAAGCATAAAATAGACTCGAAGACATTAGATATTAGATGCAAGATATATGAAATCTAAAGACTATTCTTTGCAAAAAAAATATTGGAATGTTATGATATTTTTTGGGGTGTTAAGGATTTTTCAAATGTTTTTGATATTTTTGGGATTAGGAACACGAAAAAGAAAAGGAAACCTAGGATTGTCAAAGGAATTTCTAGACCTTGGATAATGAAACTTGATAATGGTTGATTAATCGAACTTACACTAAACTATTGAGTGCAATCACAATGGATAGAAGGATAGACTAGACTGACACAAGATTAAGGCTAAATCAATGATGAGAAAGATTCAAGGTTGTGAAAACAAATGATTAACCCAAGGTTTTGATTATGGAAAATTAATCTAGATGTAAGGAAAATGTAGTTGGTTTTAGAGATGCAAGACAAATGCAAGGAAATGAAAGGTACAATCCTAGTCTCCATTAAGTCTAAATTTGAGATCAATTTTGGTCAAGAATTCGAAAGATTTTAGAACAATTTTTTTTTGACAAGCACAAGAAAACAAATAGGTTGTTTGACTTGGACTAAAACAACTCTATGATATAAATTTCACAAGAGGGTCCTAAAGGAACCCACAAATTCAACTAACTCTATTGGTATAGCACATAGAATTTCATAGACACTCATAAGAAAGCACTTTCTTACTCAAGGTGACAAAGGATACTACTTGATCCTGCTGCAATAAAATACTTATCCATATCATACAAATACAGGTTCAATGGCTCGAACCCGATAGAAAATGCTTAGGAAACACTGGTGCACCTTTCCTTTTACCCCAAAGATATGAAGATATTATGAACAAAGGGAGTTTTTTTTATTGTGGGAGGTACATGGAGAGAATCTATGGGGTATGAACCACACTTCCTAAACTATCAAGTATATGGTTGGACTCTAATAACAAGGGTTCTTAGTAAGGGCTCCAAGATCGCCAATGCCTGAGACAATAACCATTGAGAACTAGTTTGATACTTTCACCATCAAAACTAGATCCTCACCCACATGTGTCCTGCATCATAGAGGAACACAAAGAAAATTATTGACAAGTCTTCACTCGCTTGACCTACAAATTTCATTCCTAATCCTTTCTATAGCCCACCAGAGTTGTATGCTTAAGTTCAAACCATGGGGTGATGAGGTACCCATGCAGGATTCCTACTAAAAGAAAAAAGTGTAATTATGCATTTCTTGTGCATTGTAGATTTGTGAAGGCAAGGGGACATAATAAACACATAATGATGGTTTCACGCTAGACAAAGGCACAAGTGTGAAAAAAATGAAAGACAAGGTTCATTTTAGCGCACCAAATTGAGATGTTTTCTAATTTATAAAGAAAGAAAAGGTAATGAAAAGCAATATAAAACCCTACAACACCACATATTATAATTTTCAAGTAATTACCCCTTCCCACACTTTGGTCCTAGAACAAGATTGTTTGTAGTTTCAATAGCGGTCTTCATTAAGTGGAACAAGAGATGGACCAGTTCATTAGCACCAAATTCATGTAATAGAGAAACTATGTCTATTTTAGTGAGTAGAACGCCAATTATAAGGCCAAAATAGGAGACTAAAATCAAGAATGCAGGTATACCTTTAGACGAATCACACTATCTATTAGTTGCACTGCAATATTGATCAATAGCACCACATTGTGCATCAATAGCACCACTCCTCATCAATAGGACCACTCTACTAATAAAAAATGCCAAACTGAATCTCAGAAGTGTCATAGTCCATCAAACACACAAAACAAAAATTATAAGTATGAAACTATGAATACCAAAGAATTAATCAAAATCTCCCTCAAAGATCTTCATAATTCTAAAGGTTTTTTTTTAAATTTTAGTATAGTTTCCCTCAAAATTTGTAAGCACAAAAATGACATAAAAGAATAGACCAAGCATGGTCTTTACGAAGAAAATGGAAGAAAAGATTCAAATTTATAGATTGAGAGACAAATAGATCAATTCTTAAGTTTTAATTCATCCTAGAAGGGATGAATAGTTGAGATCACATAGGAGAAGTTTTTCCCAAGATAGTGAGAGAGTGGGAAAATTATTGGAAGGAATCCAAAGGAAAGTGGCAAGGTTGGAAGAAGAAGGACAAGTGGCAAAGGTTTTAAGAAAGTGGAGAAGTAGAGAATTTGGTGAAAGGAATCTAAGGATAGGTGGCGCTGACTTTAAGATAGGGGAGAGATGGAGGGAAAAGGGACAATTAAATAATAAAATTATTTAATTTCATGAGAAAACAGGTAACAATAAACAATATTCATCTTTTTACTAGACTAAGGAGTGAAAGGATAAAAAAATTTATTTATTCAACCATAGAGGAATAGTTAGTTAATTAAATAATAAAAATTATCTAATTACAAAAGGACTTTTGAAGAAAATGATAGGAATAATTAATTAATTAAAAGTTAATTAATTATGAGATAAATGATAATTAATTAAATAAGATAAAATTACTTAATTAATATGGAGAGGCGGGCTGATTAGTAGGTTGGTTAAATAATTTAAAAAAATAATTATGGAAGAAGATTGGAGGTTAAAGGAATGTTAATTTTTGGTTTACAACTACCACTCAAAGTATTTATGAGTAGTGAAAGAATTGGAAATAAAATCCCTATTTGTTGAGGATGAGCAACAATGATTCAACGTACAATATGGGTAACTTGAAAGTCAACATAAAAGTAACATAAATTTTTGGCTCAGATACCAAGCTAGTGCATAATGGAAGAAAGAGATTACAAACTATGGCAAAAAGCTTAAACTTTTAAGCTCACATATAACACTGAAACCAAACAATATATTTTATTTTATACATTCCACACTCCACATGCTTGTAGGCATATAATATATATATATATATGGAAGGATGATAATTCTAGATCCACAAAATCTAGAATAGTCTTCCCAAAATATAACAATTACTAGATATTCAAAATCTTAACAGAAATCCAATTAGGATAAAATTTGTTGATGGAAGTTTCATTCTCTAGAATTTTAACAAGGTTATTTCTACTCCTATATCACATTCTCAAGTATAAGGATTTTTTTTTGTATGGAAATCTAGGAAAAGGCTCAAAATTTAAGGAGGGAATTTTTTTGCTAGAATACATATTGTCCATTAAGTAGAGAGGAAGGAAAAATAATAAATTTAGTCCAAGCCCCATAAAATAGGAGCCAAAGTTAGAGCCATGCCAAATAAGGTTGTTTGCCCTCATATTGAGAGAAATTTTCCTCTTTTGAAACTCTTTTCACATATAATTTTTGTAGTAGTTTCTCCTACTAGAGTGTTACTAAATTATTGCCAACCCTAGCAATTTCCATTATTATTATAATTTTGACCATGTTATCCAAAATACAGTCACCCCAAAAATGTCACTAGATAGCTTGGATTTCTCTTAACTGTTTGAATTATATAAAGGGAAATTAGTTTGTTCCAAGAATCCCACTAAAATTTGGCTAAATGTCCATTACTAATCATTTATAATAGATGGTCTATGATAATTGAGTGACAATCCAACATAACCTTCCAAATCTGAGAGCTAATTAGGGAGTTAGGTATAGGAAGAATTAGGCTAGGATTAGTATTGTCTACATATTTATTTATGGAGGATTAAACACCAAAATGCATTAGGGAGAAAAAATATCAAAACCAACTTTGCACTTAGCTCATAGTTTTGAAGAATCAATTTATTTATACCAATTATTCCTTTAGATTTATGTTTCTTTAGTTGATCCCAATTGACCAAGTGAATCACGTAATGATCATTCAATTATATAATAAGAATTTGTTAATGATTCTTTCTAAGCAAGAAGATAATTTTTTAATTAACTATAGATAATAAATAAGGAAAATTGGGACCATGGATAGAGAAACCTTTATCATCAGGTTTTTTTAATGACAAATATAACCAGTAAACTTTCTATGCTTTAGCCTTAGTCTCTCAAATATTTATTATATCCTTTGAAAGGAAGTATTTGATGACACTTTTAAAACCCAACTTTTTTCTCAAGATGGTGTCAATAGGGAAGCCAAATATATTAGAAATCCTTGTGTACATATCTTTCTTGGAGTCAGAGAAGAAGATTTTAGATTTCTCAAGGCTGACTAGCTATCCAAAGGTGGTAATGTAACTTTTTAATATAACCTCAATTTCTTTATCCATCTAATTTTTTCCACTCCATAAATCATATTGTCATTAATAAATTGTTGATGAGTCATAGGATCCACATTTTGAGCTATCTATACACCATCCCAAAGATAGAGAGATTTTGTATTGTTAAAAATCCAACTCAATGAGTTGACCATAATCATGTAAAACAAGGCAGACAATGGATCTCCTTGACAAAGGAAAATGGCACTATAGATATTCAATATATAGTTTTCTTCTATTTTGATTGATTGGTAGTTCATGTTTATTCTAGGTTGTTTCAGTAATACACAACCTATCATTTAAAAAAATAAGTATGTCACATGTTAAACTTAGCAACAACAATTAAGAGGACACATGGTGATGTTTTTGCATGTTTAAACCTTGATAATTTTGATAAGTTTAAATATTTCAAAACTAGCTAGGGTATCTAATTTATTGTTTGGAGAAACTTGCGTATATTTGGAAGTTCCTAATTTATATTTATTTTAAAGAGATCCATGTGTCATCATTGAATAATAAGGAAACTCATACAATTGACATGATCCTTGCTATTGCACCTTTGGATAAAGCATCTAATTAATATTTGAGTGGATGAGAAATCAAAAGGTAATGAAGTTAAACAAATGAACGGGTCTTTATTTTTCCAAGGAAAGGGATTCATACAATAAAAACATGTTATCACTAAACATGTAAAAGTAAATTAATTTAACTTTTATTTGGTGATACATTATCTATGTAAAATTTCAAGCCGGAATAGGTAGTTATTGTTTCCATCAAAAGCTATAAAGTACTTTAGATAATTGATTGCCAACTTAAGAAGTCCAATGATTTTTTAATTTGGGGAAATGTGTCTAAATAGGAAGAAGGGAATGGTGTCGATGAAGTAATGATCAAAGGAAGTTAGTTATCTATCATTTTAACTGTAAAAAATATTAATAATTATTATTTTTTATGTCAAAATCTGGTCCTTTATATTACTTATTGGGGATTGATATCATTAAACATATTCAAGTATCTCATTGTATAACCAAAGTATGCACTTTATAGTCTCTTCAAAATTTGCATTGTTGATTGCAAGCTTGCTCCAAAAGTAATTTCATGGTTCAAACATGAGGCTCAATGTTCTTCACCATTGTTGGATGCTGATTTTTAATTTCTAGTTAGGTTCTCAAGTCTCTTTTATTTGACTCACATTATGTTTTATATTTCATATACAATAGGTATAGTCTCGTAGTTCATGCATGGGCCCCATGAGATACATTAGAAAGCTCCCAAATGCATGCTTCACTATGTGCATGAAATTCATAGTTATATCATTCAATATGCAGTAAATTTTTAGACTGACTTAGTGGGATACACAAATTTATATTAGGTTTAGGATTAAAAAAAATACTTCAAGATATTGCTTTTCACTTGGTTCTAGTCTAGTTTGTTGGTTGAGCAAGAAGTAATCTACAAATTCTCTTTAATCTATAGAGGTTAAATTTGAGGATAATTAATACATCCATTAAAATTGTTTGGATTTAGAACACTTGAACTAATTTTAGAACCTTATTTCAAAATCTCATATTTATCATTGTGATAACTAGAGTGCAATAGAAATTTAGAAAATTCTAGTCCATCAAAAGTGGACCAAACATATTGAGATAGATATGTAGCACATATAGGAGATGATTCAAGATTACACCATTGATCTTTGAGTTGTTCAACATTAGAAAAAATTACTTAAATTTTTACAAAACCCTTTGTTGAGATAAGTTTTCCTAATTGTGAACTTTGCTTGGTGTGTAACATATATCTTTTTCTATAGGATTTTCTTATCCTATATGTGTGTATGTGTATATATGTGTACACATAAATATGTACACATACATATGTACACATACATATGTATATATATACATTCATATAGATACAAATATAGTACATATACATACATACATACATACATACATATTTTATATATATATACATATATACCATTTCTTCATCTTTCAAAGTTTGTTTGTACCTAGATGCAAAAAATCATTTTCTTGATAAGATCTATTTTAGCATTATGTACTTTCTTTAGTATATGTGTGAGATAGATTTAATGGGGTTGTTATTATATTATTAATACTTTTACAAAATGTAGTTTTAGTTGTAAGTGTATTATTATACATATATTATAAGTTTACTTATATAAATTTAAATTGAAGTTAGGAAGGAATATAGTGGACATAATGAGAGTCTATCTTTTCCATCTTCACAAATTTTAAAACTTGGATAAGTAATTCTTTCCTTTATGTATTTTTTATCGTATCTTTATTCTTGTTGAATTTGGAAACTCTAAGACCATATAGTGTAACTCTCCTTTCATATTTTTAGAATAACGAAGTTGGAATTTTGTGAGAAATCTTAGATTAGGAAACATAGCTTATTATTATAAATTTAACTTTTATTAAGATAGTTTGGAATTGGAACCACTTCTATGCACTAAATTCTTATAATTGAACTTTTACTCAATTCTAATGCAAGTTACTTATTTTTTCATACAAAATAATTCAAATATATATCGTCAAGTTATATTATTCTTTAGAGTTTCACAAACCAAATATACTAAAATTTAAAATTTACTTTTATGACATAATCTTTAATTCTTAATTATCACTCCTACATTAAAAAAACAAAAGCTTATTTTCATTTATGATATAGATATTGCATCAAAGTTCATGTGTGGGTATGTTTTTTATATGTAACTTCATCTTGATATGAAATAAGCCATCTAAGTGGTAGGAGAAGTAAATAAAAGAGGATTACTATAGCCCATATGCATGGAGCTAACCATGATTATTTTATATGCGTGAAGGTAGTTTTTATATAATATTTTATGTACAAATAACATCAATTTCAAGTCCAATGTTGTGGACTACGTGTTTCCAAGCTTTCTTTTAGAAATGCATATTGATAAATACATTTGACTAGATCATAATTTTTTGAAATTTAAAATTATTAATTGCTAATTTCTAATGTTTATATTTATATTTATAAATTGATGGAGGAGTTATAATAGTCTTGTGTTACAATAGTATATTATAATTAAAAATGATTGTTAAGATATTGGAAGATGCATGAGTGAAATTAAAAAGAATCAATGTGTTTTTTATTAAGATAGATAGAGTTTTGAAAGGACCCAAAATCTTAGAAAGATAGATAGATAGAATATGACACTTATTTTTACATCAAAAATAGTAAAAATATAGATAAAACATAAAGCACATCCTAACAACAAAACATCAGTATGTTTAAATTAACAAAGTAATTGTTTAAAATAAAATTACATTCTAAATATAAATAACTAATACATTAAAATAACATACTAATTATTTTAAATCCATATATATACAAACTAAATTATTTCTCTTTCAAAATATACCTTATCCACCAAAAGTGGTTGTTCTACAATCTACATCCCTCATGTAATATTGTACATCTTTTTCATCATAAGTATCTATGTAAAAACAGTTCAATAAAATCCCAACCGTTTGGTCTGTACGAAAACACAACTCCATAGTTGAATCACAAATTTCAACATTGTATTGAAAGAAAGGACAAAAGTAAGAGAAAATAAACATGAGCATTGAAAACTCGTTGGAGCTTACGGAAGATGAGTGCAAGAATTTCTTCCAATGGAGACACAAAGATATCTTTATAAGTCACACATTTTCATCAATAAGAGTGCAATCAGCAAGGAAATCCCTGGGCTCCAATCTTCAGTTCAAACTAGTCAGCTCCAAATTTAGCCATGTAATCTATGTGTGTTTTTATGTTGTCTATATCATCATATCTTCAGAACCTAGTTCAACATGACTGATTTGGGTTGAGACTGGCTAGATTAATGGGTTTTTCCTTGTGCAGAAGCCATCTGAAAATCTCTTAGTTGTGTGGGGATACTCAGTTGAGTAAACTTTGATTTTCAGATTTTGAAATGTGGGTAGCGATCTGTTTAGCCTGCGATCTGTGGGTTGTGAATTTATTGAATTGGAAAGTCTTTGAATGAAGTTATCTTAACGAGGTCTTGTGACACTTTGATTTGAGATTTTTGTAGAACAAAGGGTGTATTATTATAGGGTTTCATTTGCAGTCTAAAACTTAACACTTATTTGTGGAAGTCGTGTTCAAAGCTATTCTGGAATTAATCTAACGTCCATAATGTCTTTCTGAAGTCGACAATGTTATTTATTTTAGAGTTTAGTGTAGAACTAGGTGCTTTTTGTTTTAGTAGCTTGTTTTCCTTGAAATGGTGTGAATTGATTTTTTTGACAAAATTTTGGATTTCTCACCAGTGTGTGGATGAGTTATTCTGTATCTTAGTTGTTTCATTGTTTTAAATATACTAATTAAATTTGCAGGACTGTGTCCAATTTCAGGCAAGCTTGACAAGAGTTAGTGTGGAATGAAAGGCATACAGGGCGTCTGAGGGTTGTTTATTTCATTTGTCTTAGATTGTTTACTGCAAAATCAATCAAAAACAAATTCGTTAATATAAAACTGTAGTGTGTGGAACTATGCTATTTTTCAGAGTCGAAATCTTTTTAAGGAAACAAGATTTTCTAAGTAATTGTTACATAAGGTGGACAAGACTTAAATAATGTTTAAATATGGTAGTAATATTTAAGACGAGTAGAGAAAAAATTAAGTGGTTGAAGTTGTAGTAATTAGTCGTATAATGTATGAATTTTATTATATAATTTTACTTTAGGTTTAATTTATATGGAATGTGTAATAATTTGTAATTATCAAAAAAGTAATTTTTGTGTAGATTTGTTAAATTGTTGTAGTATTATGATTTCAAATGGTTTCATGAGGATGTCGCATGTAGCAAATTTTGAGTACTAGTTGGTAAATGTGATTTTATTGAAAGTTATTAATTGATGTGAGAGTTTTTCATAAATCGTCTTTTTTTTCTTAAAAAAAAGTTGGAATAGTCTTTAAAAGGAATTGAGGGTATAACTGAAGTAGTTAAAATTTAATTGATTGAAATAATGATTTGTTTCAATGATACAGACTGGCAAAAGGATGAAGAAAGAAAAATAATATTCAATGTGCAAAAGATATTTTGAAAGAGAGACTAGTGAAGAAACTT
This sequence comes from Cryptomeria japonica, assembly GCF_030272615.1. NCBI lineage: Eukaryota > Viridiplantae > Streptophyta > Pinopsida > Cupressales > Cupressaceae > Cryptomeria > Cryptomeria japonica. The sequence goes on along the minus strand of NC_081411.1, from coordinate 381,829,395 downwards.
GAAGAGTTGAAAGAAAAGTTGACTTAGGTAGATAACTAGTCTAAAGTTCCTACAAAGAAAATAAGTTTTCAAATAATCAAATATATGAATTACTTGGAAAACACCTAAAGGGAAATGAATTTCTAAGGTCTAAGCTTGGACTGTATAATACCTCATGTGATACAATGATTTATATTTTATTTGGTGAACCATTTGATACACATAGTATTTTTATGGTTGTGATGATAATCACAAATGATATTTGGTAAGTAATGTGTTGGAAACTTGAGCTTTTATGTTTTGGTTCATTAATGTCAATATGTACTATGTTGTCACTGATGTTGACCTATCTTGTGTTGTCGTTGATGTTGAGGTGAGGATGGTGTAATATAAGTATCAATGTATGGGAAATAGTATTTACGAGCTGGAAAAAGTTTTTAATGCCTCGATGAAAGAATTCCTTGCATTCCTCCAATACGTGGAGATTATGTTTTGTGGCTTTAAATACAATGTCTATGTTCTATGTATATTGCACTATCATATTTACATGTTTTGTATTGCTCAAATGACAGAGTTGGTTGTTGATGTTTTCTATAATAAGGTTGTTTGTCAGAACAGGTCCAAAGAAGGTTTGATGGCTTCTGGATATTTGGATTCAAGTGTTGTGGTTTTGAGGACATGCTCATGTTGTTTGTGTGGCGATCTAGTTTAATTTTCAGATGATGATCTAATTGGCAAGTGAAGTTATGATGTTCTAAGTTTTATGTTGTCAACTGGTTTAGTTTTTGCTTGACTGTGATAATGTATCGTATCTGAGATTGCTTTGGAGGATGAATATTATTGATGGTGTTTTGATGCACTATTGAACACAGAATAAAATACCAATGGTACTCTATCCTCTCTTGATAAAAAGACTGTCAAATGCTGAAGATCTACAAATTATCACTTGAGATGACTTCAAGGTTCTTTTATGTTAGGTCTTAACGTGTCAGATAGCTTTGATGGTGTATGATGTGATTTGCTATACCTACGAGGGCACTTACATCGAACACCTGAATGATCGAATGATGCTAGAGTGTGGGATTTCATTTGATTTGAAAAAACAGAAAAAGGATAAGGGTTAAAGAGAGATCTAGTGTAACTCTAAGAATGTAGGAGCAATGGATGATCTTTGATGAAATTCTAACTAAGTCTTTCTTCGACATGCAATGAACATCTCTACAAGGCTAGTGCGATCTTCTAAGAAAAGCTTTATGATTTTCAAACCACCGCTACAAGAATGGACACCATCAAGTTGATGCATATGAATGAAGAAGCGATAATTGAAGTTAAGCTTAAACTGAATGATTCCTGTTGACTACACAAGGCAAGTTTGCAATCAACAAACCACTAGTAGTATGGATATACAAATTTCACCATTGATAATAAAAATTTCTTTCATTCATCTAAAAACATGAAATTAAAATTGAGAAGTATAGAGACCATGCAAATTGTTGAATCAACACATAAAATTCACCATTTCTTCAATGAAGTTTACATGTCTTTTGCAACAATGTTTTGGCAACAATCTTTACGTTCTCTTTCTACTCTACTCTAAAATGCTATCTACCTAATGTCTATTGACTACTAACTATTGACTCTTGACTATTTTCTAACTATTAACCTTACAAATGATGAAGTGAGGCCTTATATAGTGCTCTGATTATATTTTAGTGGCTTAGATCAATTTGAGATCAATGGCCAAGATTACAAGATAGAAACCCTAATTAGGGTTTGTTGAACCCATTACAAAGCATTTAATGCTTGACCAATGACATGATTACATTTTAGAGGGCACATGTCCTTCTTGGAAAATTTGACCAATAAGTGACGAGGGTATGTAACATCAATCTTCCCGCACATGTGGTGGTTATCTCCTTTGTTAGGTTCATCCAATCTGGATACCTTCTCATGAAATAATGTGATTGGATATAATGATGACTAGGCACTACCTTAGCTCGCTCTTCTCTGTAACTCATCACAAGTGTGCAATTGAATGCGGCATATCTCTTGATACTCAACATGTGTGAGTGCTTGATGTAGGGATGACTCCGCTTATGTTGACCTTCTAACTTTGATTAACTCTTTTAAAATGATCGCATGTCTTGGTCACCTGCATTCGTAATCACCTGCATTTGCAATCACCTACATTCGCGAACCTTCATCTTGCTATACTGGTACAGATTCTTGGATTTCCGAAGGAAATTCAAAATTATAAAAAATCTTCTTGAGTGTGTGATCCTGATGTATATCTTTTGCTTTGATGTTGATAGTTCTTCGTCACGCTAATTGCTTGCATTAGACCCTGTCATGGCCTATGCATGATCCTCATCACGCTTTGAAGTGCATGTCGTGCTTGGAATGACTCCTATGCCTGCCTTTGTAGACACTTGGATTGTCATCATAGACCGCCTTCACGCTGCCATGAGTTTCATATATCTGGATCATAGTGTCTCGCGCATTCAACGATGAGTTCATTGCACTGCACTACTAAAGAGAAGCCGATTGCCTTGAAAATGCCACTTTCCATCCGCAGGTCTTGTTGGTGTGGTGATGTAGAGCATGCCTTGAAATTTCTTTATGTCGACGTGTCCAAGGTTCGTGTCGTCACCTATATTGCTCCAATATGACTTGATCTTTGACTGGACGATGATGCTCTTCAAGTCCTCCTTGATAAGTGCCTCTCACAATTCCGCCATTACATATCTGCAAAAATTGACTAAGTTAGTGTCATGCAATGGTAGTGGCTTGCGAATATGTAATCGATTATCTAGACATGAAAACCTTAATAAAAAATCCTGTAATTTTAAGTCACGCCTTCAACCATTGATTAAACATAATCATTCTTAGTTAACCATAACTTCTTTAAAATGTCATAAAGAGGATATCACAATCAAGATCATGTAAGAATCCTAAAATAAATCGGCGCATAATTGGATAATCAAACAAAAAGAAACAACGATCTTATGTGATAGAAATGAAAATTCGATCACCCACTCACAATATTTTGGTCAAACGCAGTGATCAAAATAGGCACAGTTCGCTGTCAAAATCACCGTCTCAAATAGAAATCGCTGTCAAACTACTGGTATATCTTCAAAATGGTTCTCTACACATGGCTCGAACTATAAACAAAATCGCCAGCACTAAAGTCGCATTGCTGTCCAAGGTGATTAGTTTTGATGCCTCTAGCGATTCTGCCTGTGTAAACAAAATGAAAATCGTTGCCCTGACTGATCGCATTAACTCACAGTTCCAATCGCAACTATATATGAAAGAGTTTGCTGTATTTCTGGAAGCTAAAATCGCAGGTTTGTGAGAGTGAAATCACAAATCGAATTCAAATGTTTATCAAATGCAATGATCAACACTTGAGTTAGTCGTTCACCCAAGTTCGATACTCCATCTTAAGTATTCAGCGTGTTTGATTTAATTCGAGTGCAACGGAATGGACTCGTGGATCGAATCTCTCTTAATACCATCGTTCTGATCAGTTAAATCAAGGCATCCTTTAGAAAATAATAGAGACTCATTAACTTCGAATTACGCCACTCTTGATTGCATTGGTGAGTGATTACCATTAAACGTAACCAATAATACCTTCACATGGGCATTCAACTTTGTTATGTAATCACTTGCATTTAATGAACTGCAACTATCGAACCGTCTCATCATCGCATCTCCCAATTTGCATAAGGCGGCCTGAGTCATCGATACTAGATGTTTGCATTGGGGGACCACCTTTAACGAACGTCTTCCACTTATCACTCGACTTATTTCATTGAAGTCTAGAACCCTCATTGGTCATGGCGTAGATGTTGCCTCGAGCAAACATTAAGGTGACGTCATTAAATGTTTAAACTCGACTTTATTAAAGTCGTTACCATCTCTTTGTTGATTGCGCCGATTGGGCGACTTGCATTATGTGGAGTTTGAAACTCGGCAACCTTTATTCAATGCCTTTGATCGCCATTTGAATTGTTTGTTATAATCGTACTGATCATGCGACACAACTTAGTTGCTTGCATATTGCATCGTGGAAAGCCCTCTTGGTGAAGTTCGATACGCCAAACCGCTTCAATGATTTTGAATCGCATCGCGACATGAAAGATACGTCGTGTAATGCAAGGGTTGCGGCGATGTTCATAAAGCATTTGTGATGCGTTGATATGCTAACCTTATCGCGTGACGCACCTTCATTGTTCCTCATTCGCCGCAGGACCTCTTCGTTTGTTAATTTTTCAATTTGTGACATGAGCGAGGCATGATAAGCACAACGCTATCGCGTAAGCCCAAAGGCTTCACGTGACGTGATAAGTGCGAGAGCAATGCGCAACGAGCTGTGCATGACAGCGCTGCACAAAGGCAATGCGGGACGACTAGTGCACTAGATGTACACAAGCAATGTGCGAAGTGAAGTGCGATGGCAACGTGAAGGCGATGCGCAACAGCGATGTGACATCGCTGCACGACAACAACAGGACACCGATGCATGACAGCAACGCGACATCACTGCGAGGCGGGAACGCTACATCGCGACATTGCTGCACAGTTGGAATGCAACATTGCTGCTCAGCGGCATCGCGATATCGCTGCATGACCATGCCTTAGTCAAACCTTTTAATTTTTTAATTTTTTTTGCATTTTTGTATTTTTTTATTTTTTTGTATTTTTGAATTTTAAGACTCTTAACTCTAAGCTAAATTAAACTAAGACACCTTACTCTATAACTAGGCCTTAAAAAGTGGGGGTCCCCATTCGCAATGGGGTGATGTGTGATTATGTCACAACAAATATGGTTAGTTTTTTAATTCTCTCCATGGCATGTGTAGATCGACATTGTGCAATTTTCATTGGAGATTATTTTTTGGGCTAACTAGATAACATTCCTTAATTCTTATCTAAATATTTTTGTTAATGTTGACTTTGAAGTTGTATTAGCATGTGTAGTTCATTGGAACCATTTGAAAGGGATGTGTTATGATGTGTTTGGGTCCTCTTTATCTCTTGCGATGGGTTGCATTAGTTGTTATTGGTCTAGGTAGCCAAATTTATGTAATATTGTTTAATATATCTGTGGTAGACCTAGTTAAGGGATTTTTATGATTAATCTCGTGTATAAAGAAGTGAAAATGTATGAGTGAAGGAATGAAAGGAGTGTGAATTGACAAGTAGTAGATCTTCGTGGTTCGCAAGAAGATTTAATTTTGAGGTTGTGCAAGAGTCACTTTCAAAGAGCTTTGAGTTAGAGTTTAAAGTTAGATATGTTTGCCATGATTTTGGTCACTTGACATAATGGTTCGGGGATATTTCATGTTCAAGAGATCATGTTTCCTTCAGTTTAGCTATTCCTTTCTCTAGAGAAAGACAAGGAGTGTCTTGGTAGATTTTTGAATCGCGTCCTGAAAAAGTCTATCTTAGCCTTGCAAGTCATTTGTATCTTTCCCTAAGGTTGTGCACTTTAGTTTTGCAAGTCCTCTCAGGAGTAGTGTGTTATAGAGGCAATATTGAAAGTAAATTATATTCATGTTGTGAGTTTGATTGTCACCGTGGTTTTTCTTTGCTTGGTTTTTCCACGTAAATCTAGTGTTCATATGGTTGTTGTGCTTTATGCTTCCATGAATTATTATTGCTAAAGATTATATGGTTATGGTTTAAAGTTTGAAGATTAGAAACTAAGCAATTGTGAATTTGTGAGGTTTGGACTATTTCACCACTACCTCCTAGTCTTGTGGTTTGGTCAACAATTGGTACCAAAGGAAGGTTCCTCTTAAGAATCTCAACCACTTGATGAAGGACTAGGATTGCACATTAAAGTATCTAAAGTTTGATGGCACAAATTATGATTATTGGAGACAAAGGATAAAATATCATTTGGCAACTATGTTGCTTGAAATTTAGAAAATCATTAAGAAGGGATATATTGGTTCGCCGAATGGTCCTACTACTCTGGATGAAATCAAAGAATATGAGAGTAATGCAAAGTTTGTACTTGCAATTGTCACTTGCCTAAATGATGATGTATTTAGAAAAATCATATGAGGGAAGTCAGCTAAAGAGATTGGGGAGGAGTTGAAGAGTGTATTTGAAGGCGATGAGAAAACAAAGCAAACCAAGATTACAAATCCAAAGCACAAATTTGATAATATGAGAATGCCATATGATAAAAAACATTGGAGGATTCATTGAGTGAAGTAAATTATAAATTCCATTGGAGGTATTGTTGGAATGGTATAACAAAGTGAAGTTGTAAGGAAGATAATGACAACATTGCACAAAAAATTTAAATTGAAGAAGTATGGTATTGAGGAAAGCCATGACATGAATAAGTACATAGTGGGCTAGCTCCTTGGTTCACTTAGTACCTTTAAAATTTCTGAATTGGATTACATCAAAAGGCAAAGGAAGGAAGCTACATTCAAAGCCACAAAAAATCCTAAAAATGAATTAGAAGCGAATGAAAACTTGGATGAGATTGAAGAAAACTTTGTGAGAAGATTAAGGAGAGGGGCTAGGAAGTACAAATGTAATTTACCCCTAAAATTTTTTAATTGTGGAAGAATAGGTGATTAAGATTCTAGATGTATGTATGATGAAAAATTATGGTAAAAAAAACTAATGATAATAAAAAAGGAAAGGAGAACTATAGAGGAAATAATAGACATCTTAGAAGAGATGATAGAGACAAGAAGAAGAAGTATTTTTGTTCAATGAAGGGTTGCTCATTTGAAGAAGAAGAAGAAGAAGAAAAAAATGACTGAACTGAAGAGTATTTTCTTTTGGGTGTAGAAGAAACGAATGATGGATAGTCTGAAAGTTCTAAAGTTAAGAAATCTATAAATATGAGGAATATTATGCATGTCAAAGTGGAACCAAGGGAATGGATCATTGACTCTGGATGTTCTAACCATATGACTTGTGATAGAGATAATTTAATTAATCTTGAGAAATATTATGATGGATTAGTTAAGTTTGTAAGAGAAGAAATTGCACCTATTTGTGGAAAAGGATGTATCTCTATTGATGGCAAGCATATATTGATGATGTTTATTATGTTAAAAGTCTGAGACATAACTTATTAAGTGAGAGTTAGATATGTAGCTAAGGTTATATTTAAGGGATCTATATGTAAAATAAAAATAGATTTTGTAGAAGATTGGTTGTAGAAGGTACAAGGACCAATGACAATGTCTACTATGTAAGGGATAATAGTGGAGGTAGCTATTTTTTTACCAAAAGAAATCAATGTTGGTTGTAGTGCAAAAGAATGAGACACATCAATTTTGATAATATGATGAAGATCATCTCTAATCATGTTGTGAGAGATTTACCAAGGATTATCAAACTTGCTAATATTGTGTACAGGGAATTTCAGTTGGGAAGGAAAACACTGAGGAAATTCATTAACAAGAAGTACACCACCTCACAATGTTTAGAGTTGATACAGATAGATCTATGTGGACTAACAAGGACAAGAGGAATAAGAGGAGAAAGGTATTTTATGTTACTAATTGATAATTACTCTAGAATGTCCTGGGTTGCTTTCTTAACATAAAAATCTAAAGCATTAGATAGATTTAAATTATTTAAGTGAAGGGTTGAGAATCAAGTAGATTGTAGAATCAAATATTTAAAATTTGATAGAGGGGGAGAGTTTACATCAAATAAATTCATCAATATTTGTGAAGAACATTGTATTATGAGTCATTTCTTTGATGTAAGGACTCCCCAAAAAAATGGTGTAGTTGAAATGAAATATAGAACTAGTGTTGAAATAGCTATAACTATGTTGAAGGATGTTAACCTGCCTAATGATTATTGGAAAGAAGAAGTGCATACTATAGATTATCTTCTTAACAACATATATATCAGAGTAAATCATAGAAAGAAACCTTATGAATAATGGAATGGTAGACCTCCTATAATTAAGTACTTTAGAATATTTGGAAGAAAGTTCTACATAAAGAGAGATGAAGAATATCTAGGCAAGCTTGATGCAGAAGTAGCTGAAGGAATCTCTTTGGGATACTCTGCAATTAGGCTTATTGCTACAAAAAAACAAAATTGGTCTAGAAGGGCAAGAGACTAATGCAGAAGAAGAAGAACCAGATGAAGCTCCTATAACACCAACAAAGTATCTGCAAAAGAATCATTCAGAGAGTTAGATCATTGGAGACAAGAGCAAGTGTGTTCAGACAAGAAGACTTAAAGAATATAGTAAACAAGAAAACTATTGCTTCATATGTTAGGTTGAGCTAGAAACCTATGTGGAAGCTATTAAAGATGAAATTTGGATAAAGGCAATGGAAGAAGAGTTAAATTGGATATAGAAGAATCAAACATGAGAATAGGTACCAAGATTGATAGACAAAAATGTGATAGGAACTAAATGGGTGTTTCAAAACAAACTAAATAAAGATGGAAGTCACAAGAAAGAAGGAAATATTGGTCTACAAGGATTCAAAATTTTAAGGAATAGATTTTGAGGAGACATTTGCTCTATAGCAAGGATGAAAGCTATAATAAGGTTTCTTGAATTTTCAGCACATAACAACTTTAAGGTATATTAGATGGATGCCAAGTTAGTATTCCTAAATGGAGAAATTGAGGAAAAGCTATATATTGAACAATGAGATGGGTTCAAGTTGATAGAAGAATCAAATATAATTTCTGGATTGAAGAAGACATTGTATGGACTCAAGTAAGCTCCTAGAGCTTGGTATTCAAGGTTATATAGACAATTGTTATAGCAAAACCTCATAAAAGGTACTGCAGACAATAATTTTTATTTAAAGATTAAAGGAAATAAATTATTGATTGTTATTTTATATGTTGATGACATCATATTTATAGGATACAATAATGTTTGTAGGAAGTTTACAAAGGAAATGCAAGAGGAATTTGAGATGTCTATGATAGGTGAGCTGCCATTTTTTATTGGTCTATAAGTCACATAGTCAAAGAAATGTATCTTTATTTCTTAGACCAAGTATGTCAAAGATTTGTTAAAGAAGTTTGGGATTAATAATTCTAAGCTAGTTGTAGTCCCTATGGATACTAGTTGTAAGTTAAGAAAGGATGATTAATTTCTCGACATTGATAAAAAAAGGTACAAATCTATGATTAATGGATTATTATATTTACCTCAAGACTGGATATTATGTAGGTTATTTTTTTGGTGTCTAGATATCGGGCCAGTTGTAGGAAATTACATGAACAAGAAGTGAACAAAATATTTATGTATCTAAAAGGGACTGTAGACTATGAATTATGGTATAAGAAAGATGACAATTTTACACTAAAAGCATACACAAATGTTGATTGGGTCGGATGTGTAGATGACATAAGGAGCACAAGTGGCAGTACATTTTTCTTGGGAGATAGATTAGTCTCTTCGTTGAGTAAGAAACAAGATTTAGTTTCATTATCAGAAGTAGAGGTAGAATATATTGTAGCGACATTTTGTTGCACTTAAGTGATGTAGATGAAACAAACTCTAAAGGATATCAAGGTAGTTTATGATGAAGCAATTCATATTTCCTGTGATAATACAAGTGCTATTAATATATCAAAGAATCTGGTAATACATTCAATAACTAAACATATTGCAATCTGGCATCATTTCTTAAGAGATAAGATTGTAGAGAAGGAAATAAAAATGGAATATACATTTACTAAAGAGTAGATTGTAGATATCTTCACTAAGTCTTTGGAAAATGATGCCTTTGAGTATCTCCAATAGAAATTGGAGGTCATTACCCCTCCCTTTTTAAACTAGATGCATTTAGGTGTTGCATCTATCTAGGGGGAGTTCTAGAGTTCATCTTTCACTTCTGGATTGATGTGCTAGCTTCTCTCAAGTGGAGTAGTTTGTATTGTAGGCACCAAAGCTTATCAGTAAAGGAGAGAGAGTTTAATAGAGTTCCCTTTGTCCTTGATGCAAAAGAGGGAGAGAAATATAGATTGGGAGAGAGGTCAGTTGTATGTGCCCTTTGTTGTTGGTAATGTTTCCATCAATAAAAAAGGGGAGAGTGTTGGAAACATGAGTTGTTGTACTTTGTTCTCATTGATGTCAATGTATCTTGTGTTTTCATTTGTGTTCAAGTAAGGATGGTGTTATAGAAGTATCAATATGTAGGAAAAAATATTTATCCAGGAAAGAGTTTTTAATGTCTCGATGGAAGAATTCCTTTAACTCCTTTGGTATGTGAAGATTATGTGTTGCGGCTCTAGATATAATATGTATCTTCTATGTATATTGCACTATCAGATTTGTAGGTCATCTATTGCAAAAATGGCAGAGTTGGTTTTTGATGTTTCTGATAGCATGGTTGTTCATCATGATAGGTCCAGAGAAGGTCTAATGGTTTGCAGATATGTGGATTAAAGTGTTGTGGTTTGGATGATATTCTCATGTGGTTTGTGTAGTGTTCCGATTCATTTAAATTCAAATAATGATCCAATTGGAAAGTGAAGTTATGATATTCTAAGTTCTATGTTGTCAACTAGTATAGTTTTCAGTTGACTATAGTAGTGTATCCTACTTGAATCATATTCTCTTGATTTGGGCTTTCTTTGGAGGAGAAGTCTATTTATTGTTTTGAGTCTCACCATAGTGTTTGTAGATCCACATTATACAATTTGCAATGGAGACTAGTATTTGCACTAACTTGCTAATGTGTTGCTTTAATGTTTATCTACTTGTTTCATTTGATAACATAAATGGAATATGTATTAGTGTCTATGGTTCGTTATAACCATTTGAAAATGATGTCCTATGATGTCTTTGGGTCCTCTTTATCTCCTAGAGTGTACCACATTTGTTGTTATTGGTTTGGGTGACCAAATTTATGCAATATTGTTTTTTATTAAGATAAAATAGGTTTTACAAGGACCCAAAACCCAAATCAGAAATAAAAAATCTAAACAGGAGCAAAATAGTCTAAAGACAATGGCCCAACAAAGGAAAAAATAGGGGAAACACCCCATAGATCCCAATAAAGAAATAAAAGTTAAACCTGGGGAATCCTACCAAAGAACTAACCAAGAGCTTCCATAAGCTCATAATTTTTTTCAATAATGCTTTTGTTGATTCCTTCAAGCTCCTCCAAGATACTCCTTGTGTCACTTATCTCTTGGTTCCTGCTTCTGGTTTTGGAAGACGGTCTTGTAGAAACCTACATTTTTGACCCCTCCAGATTTTTTCTAGATTCTTCTTTTTGTATTTAAAAGTTGATGGTGGAATGCTACTGAGCGGCCCTGTGCTATATGAACATCAATTTTTTCATTTACTTTTTGGAGAATATCGATGCTATTATTCATGGCTTCTTTATTGATATCCACCAAATCCTTGAGATTACCTTGTAACCCATCCATACCCTTCTCCATCTTGACAATTCTAGCTTTGTGTTTAGTTTTCATAACCTTCACATCCTTAGTCAGATTGTGAGTCATTTTCAACACCTTATCAGTTTTATCCATCATGGGGTTCTCAGTTAAGGTTTTAATGATGTTTTTTATGCCCTGTTTGAGGAGAAGAACTTCACTAATTACCCAACAAAAATATTTCTCTTGGATAGAAGTGGAATTAGCCAAAAGAGTATCGATATCGACTTCAATATTTTCACTATTTATGGGGTCCATCTAGTCCATATTAAGGGGTATATCCAAATTTATCTCTTCTTTCCCTTTGTCCTCTGTATCCACCTCTTTCCCCACCTTTTTGTTTTTTAGATTTGTTATGTCCCATCTGTTGGGGTTTTGTACTTTTTAGCTATAAATCTAGGGCTTTTCCTACTACTATTAGTGCCCAATGTAGCTTTTTTGGTGAGGCCTCTTCCTCAGAGGGTGAATATTCTGGGTCATCATCAACCACATAAAGATCACACCTATCCATGGCCATCTCACCTGAACCCTTCTTGTCCTCATATTCGATGTTCGATAGCACATGTACATGAGGCCCAGAAGAGGGTTTCTGGTTGGACTCAATTTTGCGAGTTGGAGAAGGTTTAACCCCATTTATTTTACCATATTACACAATGAGGAGAATAAGCCCCTCATATAACACAAGGTTATCATTATTTTTAGCATGTTTAGCAAGACCATTCTCTAGAGAAGAAAAAAGATAAAACAGTAGAGAAATATTTCTATCATGTTTGAAGTGATTTAAAATAGTAAAATGATAGGAGAAAATACTTTCATTCTACCCATCTAAGATAATGTACCTCATGGTGACCTCGACTATATTGGCCCATAGGCTCAACAAATCCTTTCTGTTATATTCCCCATCAGCCATCTCCCTCACCCTTTCTCGTTCACTGTGGTTTTCAAAGAACACAGATAGGGATTCCTCGATTTCCTTGTGCTCTCTATAAAATTTCTTCCCCTCCATCAACAACCTAGTGATTTATGCAATGAAAATCTCATCGATTTTGAATTATACTCCATAAGGCCTAAGGAAATCTTTACTCCAACCTTCTACAAAACCTTCCGTCACTTTGGGGTCTTGACCATGCAACTTTTTCATATAGGGGACAAGGCCAACATCCAAGATTTCAATCCATAATTCCTTATTTCATTCCCAATTCTGGTACCAAGTTGGCTCCATTCTATTTTTATCTCCTCCCATACTCAAATTGCCTTTGTTGAGTTTGAAACCGTGTCACAAACCATAGAACAAAAAACTAGAGGGCAAGAACAATCTAGATGCCCTCAAATTGTGTCAATTCCACTTATTACAAGAAGTGGCTCTAGTCATGTGAAAGGACGACATCATTAATATTCATCTATTTAGAGAAAGCAATATCAACAACATCCCTTCATGTTAGCTCACACAAGTATATTGGGAAGGTTTCCCCTTCCATCCACCACTTGTTTTTATCATATGCCACCCCCAAATTGGCCATGCAGTTTGCAGGTTGGTTACCTTCCCAATAAACATGAAAAATTCAAAATTCATCCAGCTTGGCCATCAAATCAAAACAATCTAGGATTAAATGTTTGATAGCCCAACTAGGAGGCATCATTTTAATCTTGAATAATTAATGATATTAAGGTAATCACTTTCCAACCATACATTTATATAATATTGTTTACTCTATCTATGAATGACCTAATTAAGGGTTTTTATGATTAATATTATATATAAAGGAGTGTGAATGTGTTATTGAAGACATTAAAGGAGTATGAATTGACAAGTAGTAGATATTGGTGGTTCATAAGTAGATTTGATTTTTAGGTTCTAAGAGACTCAGTTGTGAAGAGCTTTGATGATAATATCTTCTAAGTGACAGAGCTTTGAGATAGGGTTTGAAGTAAGATAGGTTTGGCATGATTTTGGTCACTTGATTTAATGGTTCAAGGATAACTTCATCAACATGAGATTTTTTTTCCTTCAAAACAACTACCGTTTCTCTACTTTTTAAGGAAATGAGTCTCGTGGCAACTTTTTTAATCTTTCATTGAGATAGTGTATCTTAGCCCTAGAAGTTGTTTATATCTTGCACTAAGATTGTGTGCCTTAGTTCTACAAGTCCTCTCAAGAGGAGTGTGTTTTGGAGGCAATATTGTAATAAATTATATTCATACTGTGAGTCAGATTGTCACTGTGGTTTTTTCCTACTTGGGTTTTCCATGTAAATCTGGTGTTCATATGTTTGTTGTGATTTATACTTTCATGATTTATTATTGTTGAGATTGTATGGTTATGGATTAAAGTTTGAAGATTAGAAATTAAGTAATTGTGAGCTCTGGATTGATTAACTCCCCCTCTTAGTCTTGTGGTATGGTCAATATAATGTTAGTTTTAACATAATGAAAAAAGTGTTTATCATGTAAATGGTTAGGAAAAACAAGGGGAAGGAATTAGAGAGCCCAATAAACCAAAATTAAGGTCAAATATTGATGGTCTTGGATATGTTAGAGGAAAAAAAATATAAAAAATTGTTATAAATGAAATAGTAAAAATAGTTGTGGTGAAGAATTGTATTCTTATTGTAAGAAGCTAGGACAAATAGAAAAATTGCTAGTATATTCATCCTTATATTATTTGTGGATATATGAATTGTTTTAGAAAGTGTGTTGGAATATATAGTTAATATAATATTAATATAGAGATAAACTATGGATTGATTGATGTATTTAATTGCACATTGGTCAAAAATATGTTCTGAATAGTGTATAAGCATAAATGTTCCCATGTCAAAGAAATTATGTAATCAAGAAAGGCTTATATCTCTTACTTTTGTGACTAATGATTATTTTTTGTGACTAAAATGAATTCATTGAAATATATTTCTACTGGTTTTCTTCTTAAATGCAATTAACAAAAGGTTGTGCTTTGATAGTAGTATGGTATTTCTTTTGTGGAGTCCAATGTAATGCATGGTAAATATAATGCATGGTTTTTGAATATGGGAAAATAGGTTTTGATGGGTCCCTGAAACCCAGTATAGTCAGAAAATCAAAAGATAAACATTACAACATAATAAAAAGACAAAAAACAAAAGAAAGATAGCGGGCGAAACAAACACTAACAAACAAGAGAACATGAATTACAGACTAAAAATGACCGACAATCGTCCAAGATTAGGTTAATTTCTAAAGCATCTCTGCCACTTCAAGCTCCATCTGTTCCATGTTGTTTGTTGCCCACTTGATCTCCTCGATTTCCTTACTGTGGATTTGCATCCTTTTAGTGCTTGCTCTCATTCTTCTACCTAGCCCTGTGTTTGTATCATCTGGGGTATCATCCTTAACATCAATAATACCCACCGCGACCTTATCCCCTTGGTAGTTCTCTAGCTTGCAGATAAGGGCTTTCATGTTGGCCGAGGGAGTTATGTTAAATGACAATAGTCACAATGATATAAGAGTCATGTTGGATAAAAGTATAAGTTAATTTGTGGTGGTCAAAACATAACAATAGATCATTATAGTGGAGGTAAATTATAGAAAGCACATTAAAGGTATGATAAAAGATGGGAAAAACTCTCAATTTCTCAAGGAAGAATAAAATTAAAGTTATGATTAGATAAAAATGGGAGACGCCTAAACCTTTACATAACAACCATAGAGATAAAACTATGAGTCTCACGAGGGTTGAGAGAACTCAATAAAATAACTGGCTAACAAAAAATAACCAGAATAAGTTGATTACTATAAAATCACTAACAAAAGAGAACTAAATGAGAAACCAAAAGATTACGAAGGAAAGAACCAAAACCACCCGCCAAAGACACAAACCAATGGTCTACCTATTAGGGGTCTTATTAGCTTGCTACTCCTAGCTAAGTACTTTCACCTTCATAGAGAAATGAAATATTTTGTTAGAGCCTTCACCTTAAGCGATATATGAGGACTTAGGTGTAGCCTTGACACAGGAAATATTTTTCTCTGATGTAGTGATAGAAGACAATTCCATGTGGTGCTTCTTCTTTGCATGCCTTTCTAGCCATTTATGAGTTGAGGCCCACCATTGTTCTTGACTTCCTCTTGAGAGTCTCTTCATTGCTCTAAAGATCCAAAATAACCTTGGCTATCTTCTTCCTATTGTCCCCCTATTCCACCTTTTTACTAATAACCTTAATCTCCTCCATTACTTCCTATTTCTGAAGCTTCTTTGCTAGCTCATTGGCCACAACACAAAACCTTTCATCTTTTTCTTCATTTTCCCAATTGGAGGCTCTAGCATCAACCTGAACCAACACCTCTTTATCTATTAATGTTATTCTTAGCAAAACTAAGCTAGGAGAGGAGCCATGAGATAATGGAATATAATTGAAGTTATCGAAGTTATTTAAAAGTAATTTATACGGAGTGTTATTTATTTTTATTGTTTTGGTTAGTATAAATCAATATATCCTAGCCTTTTATCAATACATTAAT
This sequence comes from Cryptomeria japonica, assembly GCF_030272615.1. Taxonomy (NCBI): domain Eukaryota; kingdom Viridiplantae; phylum Streptophyta; class Pinopsida; order Cupressales; family Cupressaceae; genus Cryptomeria; species Cryptomeria japonica. The sequence continues at coordinate 381,813,492 of NC_081411.1, read as the reverse complement.
AAATATTTTCAATCAACTAATGTAATAAATTTTTGATGTGGAAAATATATAGTATGAAATTAATTGGATTGATTTCACATATAAATAAGAACGTAATGAACAAGGAAATTACTAAACTCCAATATTCAATTCAAACTGGTTAGCTCTAATGCTTAGCCATGTAATCTTTGTGTCTAACTATTATTCTTCTCATCAGGAAGAAATTTTTGGGGTACTTAATTATTGTTTCTATTTGGTTGAAAATAGTGGAAAACATATCTTTAACATCGTGAAGAATGATCACAACTTAAGTATTTACATATTGTTCAAATAAAACTTGTAGTGAAGTTGTTGAATTTTTTTTTTTCTATTATGTGTGAATAATCTCCATGAAATCAAATTTGTTACCATTCTTTTGACTTTGGATTAAATTTATGGTTATTGGCCAGCTTGTGACACATACATAGAAATAGAAAAATATAAAATTGCTAAGGGCCAAGATTGATAAGCTTCTCCCTGGGATTTGTTTCAAGTAGGCAAAGTTGATATAAATGTTTAAATATATGAAATAGACAATAATAATCCTAAGCTAGAATAGTTGATGTGTCACTCCTACTAGGCTCATGAAAATTCCACATGTTCAAAATTGGTTAGTCTTGGATCATGTAATTGGTTCTAGGGTAAATTTGTTTTATGTCAACCTGGAACATGTTTGGATAGTCAATTCATTGGCATTTATTGTCTCTTGTCCTATTATTAACTCAATTAGGATATTATATAAGTTCTTAGCATAGTATGGAAATTAGTACACTAGAATGACTAACAACAAAAAAGACGTTTAACTAGGGTGAGAAATAAATATCTAGGGAGTCCTTTATATAACAAAAGGTATGCAAGACTTGATTCCATAATGTGAAGTGAGTGTAGTTTAAGGCCTACATATCTGATTTTGTAAATTATACTCATACATGGGCTCCCAGTAGTTCGAATCATTAAAAATAGATTCGTGTTAACCCCCAAAAGTAAAATATGAGTGTTTGGTGATGAGGAAATCACAAGAAAAATAATTTTGGGCTATTTTTTATCTTTAATACCAAATCATGATGCAATATGAGAGCATGCATAGCCTATATTTGGTGCGCAGAGTTGTAATTGAAGATGCTTTTCATATCTAAACTCGCCTTACAATGCAAGAAAATAGAATACACAACTAATATCCCATATACACTCTTATTTACATAAAAAAAATGCACAAAAATATAAAAGGATAATAAAATCATAAAATCAAACTCCAAATGGAATCAACACTCTTACCTTCCAAATTAGCATCAATAAAAGTATACATCAAAACCAACAAATGAAATGAAAAATGAAATACTTGTGCAAATCATCATCATTAAAGGAGTGGATGTCCTAAAATTGCTTGTGATAATTTTTTCTTACTATTGTATCACTTTCTTGCTTAGTTCAAGATAGGATAAATGGTGGATTAAACTTTGATGTATAGAAATTTAAATAAGGGAATTAAATAGTGGAGATCTAATCTCGAATCATGAGTTTGGTCCATGAATGAAGGGGGTGATGGAAAGAGGTTGAAATCAAATTGCAGAATAGATGGAGATGAATATGATATCAACTCACTTGATCGATGAGTTGATAATAATTATTTTTTAATCATTTTTCTTTTTGACTTAACTAAATTGATTTTCTTGTCAATTGATTCTTTAGTTGACTATTTTTATTAGATAGTTAACTCAATATATATCAAATAGAATTTAAATTATTTTATTTATGGATGATATATAAATTCAGATAATTTAATTAAAAATGTAAATACTATTTAATGAATTTAATTATGATAATGCAATAACTTAAATAATATGAATTTAATACCAAAATTAATAGTTTATACAAAATTTAACCTCTACATATTCAATATAAATTTGAATAACCATGTGCGAAAATAAAAGAACTTGTAAAATTAGTACTAAATTTCAAAATTGAACCATATACTGAAATAATAAAGTAAACACATTGAACCATAGTCCAAGCACTATGCAAAAGCTAGCGTTGCCCACATGGGGTTACACATGGCTAAAAGAGAAGGCTTTACTAAAGTTTGGTTGGAGTCTGACTCACTAAACACTACCAATTGTGTGAGACAAGGAGCGCTCTAGAGTTACCAAGATGGCTAATGGTGGCTACAATAGGAAAGATCTTATGGCTCCCTGGGCTGACATGGTCAAGTTCATAATGAGGTATATTACGCTCAATGGTAGATATGCCAACATCTTTTCCTATTATTTTACCATTTTAAATCACTTTAGGCATGGTAAAATTATTTATGTTCCTTTCTATCTAGCCTCCTCTCTTGAAAATAGCCTGGAAAAACATTTGAAGAATCCTAACAAACCTATTCTCCATGAGGGACTTATTGTGCTCATCATGGAGTACACTAAATCAGTTGAAATTGTTCCCCCTCTATCTGAGACTAGCCATCAGACTGATATCTAGGATGTCTCTGACTCAGAAATAGACTTGGAAGAAAGTGGGGTTCCTCTTGATGACCTTGAATATAAACCTGTGGATGAAAGGGAGATGATGGTCACCCCTGGGACATTTAGCAGCAAGAACTCTCCCAGATGGGCAGCTAGCAAATACAAAACCACCAGCAAAGTGATCTCTAAGGTTGAGCCCCTCTCTAAAAAGAAAAAAATTGGTGGCTAAGGAATATAGTCTGAAGATTATGGATTAGGGAATAAAATTGGACATCCCTATCAATGTCTTGAAAGAAAAGCAAGGGACATTGGCCAACGAAGAGAACAGTGGGATACGGAGGATTGGTAACCTGATGAATCTAGTTATGGAAGCTACCAGAAGCCAGGAGAGCTACTGGAAGTGGGTTGAGCATGAAATAGATACCCTCAAAGTGAGGGTTAAAGAGATTATTGATATCTTTACTGCTTTCCTTGAGCCTAACAAATCCAATAAACTCATGATTATGAACCAAAAGCTCTCCCAGAACGTTGAGATGATGAAATGAAATAACAAACAAAGGATTGATAAGATGGAGCAGTCTATGGTGGAGATTAAGAGAAATCCCAAGAACCTGGTTGACATTAGAAAAGAAACCATGAACAACAATATTGAGGGGCCTGAAAAGATTAATGCCATGGTTGATGATTACAGATCCTACCATAGCGAACCGGTGAAAGATCTTGGAGGGGAAGATATGGCCATTGTAGACAGCAAAACCACTGATCCTAGTTCCGAAACCAGAAGCAAGAGTAGCAACAAGGATACCTCTAGATGCATTATGGAGGAGTTGGAGGAAATCAACAGGATTTCCATCCAGAAGAACAAGGATCTGGTGCTCTCTCTTAATTGAGAGTTTTTCATTTTTTTTGTTTTGTTTGTCTATGTTTCCTCTGTTTTTGTGACTACTTGGGGATGCTCCCCTATTTTAATGTTGGTTCATGTCTACTTGGTTGATGGTTGGTTGTTGTAAAACTCTTGGTTTCGGGTCCATTTAAAACTCATTTAACTTTATCAAAAACATAAATCTCAAAGCCTTGTCAAAATAAAAAATAACTCAAAACTTGATTGCCATCTTTCAAAATTAAATCACGTGTTTAAATAATTAAGATAATATTTTATTCAATGTAAATCTCAAACTACATCATAAAATAGGAGGGCTAAATAAAATTGATACCATGTTCTAAAATTAAGCCATGCCTATTGATCTTAGGAGCCTCCAAATTGTCTTCTTGTCAAATTTCAATTCAAATCAGTTGGACTATGGTAGTAAGTACCATATACCATGTAGACTGGGGTGGTAGGCATCCTATACCATGAACTTCCTACAAATCGTGGTTTGGTAGCCTCTGTCTCTGTTTATATTATTCTCTTGTACCTACAAAATAAGTCTAGAACGTATTTCTAAGCCAGTAAATGCACAAAAGAAGATAAAAATAATGTTGGTTTGTAAATGGGCTTGTATAAGTCAAACCCTAGGTAGTGTTATCCTCAACTACAAAAAATATGAAAAGAGAGCTTACCCTTAGTATGGTAGAGCCTAAATCAAAAAGAAATATTGAAAGGAAATTATTATATATTTTATTTGTGATGAAATGCTCTTTAGATAAGTCCTCCAAGTGTTGATACAATAGCATAATGAATCATAACAAATCCATCATGAACACATAGTTGAAGATAACTTGTTGTAGCTTTATGCTCCTTGTACCTAGATCTATAATTGGAAGCATAGCTTATGTAAGAATGTTCAAAATTAATTAGAGAACATGTCTTATATAGGGTTCTCAAGGTATTTTTGCATTTACGCCAACTTCCGACAATCATATACAAATTTTGATACTAGATTCTGCAATATTAAGGACAACACGTTAATTTTCCAAAATTTTGGCCAAAGTGCATCAATCACTGTTCACTTTTGAACAATGAACTGACAAAATAGGTCTCCCTTTCATGAGAAGTGAGATATTAGGGCCTTAATATTGGATACAAAATTTAAATTTGGATTGACAACGTTTAAGTGTGGAATACAATACCTTGAAATTTAAAATAGGATGTAACCAAAATAAGAATGAAATGACATAGGAAAGGGAACACTACAACGTGGGCCTAAAAGAAGTGTATAATTGTATGAGGTTACAATTAAAAAATGTAAAAATGTACCCATTATTATTAAATTTTTTTCAAGTCTAGAATTTTGCCTGAATATAGATCCAAATTCTTGCACCTACCCCTTCATTGGTTCAAAGTTTGATTGACAAATATTTCAAGTTTTGGTATTAAGGGAGTGGATGCTAGTATGTAAGAATAATTTAGTTCCTTGAAAAGGAATAAAACTGGATTTATTTGGCCATCCTAAGGGAGGATAAATCTTTCAATGGAAGTGGTTTTAATTGAACAAAACTTTATTATATGGGTCAATTGACAAGTGTAAGGATTTCCTGGTCACCAAACAATTATTCTAGATTCCAAAGTTTAACTGCATAGAAAAATTTATGTTAGTTTCCAAAGTAAATTATTTTAAACTTTTTCGTTTTATAGCCACAAAAATAACATGGAGAAGTTCACTAGATGGATGTAAAGAGAGCATTTATTAATAGTGACTTTTAGGAATTTATTTACATGGAGTAGCTATGGCTTGGGTTCATTTAGAATTTATCACTTTGTTTCTAACTTTGAAAGTATCTTTATGGTTTGAAATAAGGTCCTTGCATCTTGTATGATAATATGGACTTCTTCCTTCTATCAAGCAGGTTCACTCAATTTTACTATAATTTCAAACGTATGAGTCAAATATAAGAGACTACCACCAAATTAGAAATACAAAGTAGCATCCACCAATGGTGAAGATTGTTGAGCCTCAGGTTTAACCCTTTATATAAATAAATTTTGAGAAATCATGCAATTATGCATACAAAATTTGAAGAGCATGTCAAGTGCATACTTGGGTCATGGATTGAAAATACTTGAATATTCTCAATGATCTAAATCCACCAGAAATAACAAAAAGGATTGGATTTTAACATAAAAAATAATCATTATGACCAGTTTTTTATATTGAAAGAGTGGATGAGTGACTTCCTATGATTATTGTTATTAGGATAAATAAATGGAAATGTGACAACAAACTAATAATATAGTGGGTGATTGAACAATAGCGGGTTAAACTTTTTGGCTAACTTTGACACTTGAACATTTTGAAAAAAATCTTCACTTTCCAACACCTATAAATGCTAAACTATTAGGAATTTGAAGATGATGTAAAATAGTGATTTGTGAGATCTTGTCTATAGATTCTAAATATACTCTTTTCAAAAAGTTTTGAATCAATTCATATTCTTTTTTCCATCTCCTTTGATAATTTGTTTTTAAAGGCAAACAATATTTTTTGAGAGATGTGCATTACGTACTCCTTAAATTTTTTCTATAAATGATTAAAAATTGACTCTTTCGAATTTATGTTTGTGACATTGATACCTAAGGCATGCAGTTGGTTTCATAATGATATCTTGAATATTTTTAATTTTTTTAAGTTTTGAAGTTGAACTAATTATAATTTAGACAGATGTATATTTCAAATCAAAACATGTTCTGTATATATCAAAATTCAATTTATTTTTTTCGTTGGAAAAAGGAGATCAATAGGGTGAACTCACAATACTGGTTCCCACTTTTTGACCAACTTTGACACTTATATGAATATTTTGAAAAAAAACTTCACTTTTCGATACCTATAACTTTTAAATCGTTAAGAATTTGAAGATGATATAAACTAGTGATTTTTAACATCTTGTTTGTAGATTCTAAATATATTTTTTTCAAATTTGTTTGAATAAAATTTTATTGAGTTTTCGATCTCCCTCAAAAAGTAATTTTTTACAGTAAAGAACATTTTTTAAGAGTGATGTGTATCCCGAAACGCATAATTTTTTTTTTATAAATGATAAAAACTTAATTCTTTTGAATTTTGGTTTGTAACATCAATACCCAGGGCATGCAGTTAGTTTGATAGTGATATGTTGAATATTTTTCATTTTATTAAGTTTTGAAGTTGGACTAATTACAATTTAGATACAGGTGTACGTTTGAACACATAACTTGTTCTATATATATCAAAATTCAATTTTCTTTTTTTTGTTAGAAAGAAAACATCAATACCTAGTGCATAGATATTTTTCAATTTTTTTTTGAATTAGTTTACTATTTTTCCCAATTCATTGAACAAAGAAGTTCATGTTCGATAAAAAAACTACATTCATAAGAAATAAAATAAAAATATATTAATGAAATTAAATATATTAAAATTTATACTGTTTGGAAAGCTTATAATAAGGACTATATACTTTTAAAAAGAACTTTTAAATGAATTAATTTGACCCCCCAAAAGCTAATGTAAAATTGGTTTTTTATCAGCATTTGATAGATGCAAAGGAGACTCCATTGGAAGTATGATTTAGAAGTAGAGAGGTTCTATCCAAGAAATTTTGATCTAAGAGCCTTTGATTTAACTCTCTTCAATTAATTACTTAAAATGGGACCTCTTAAAGCTTAAATCATTATATATTCTAAAAAATGTATGATTTCAGCAAAAATCAGGACGTACCAAAAAGTGGGAACCAGCTTTGTGAGTTCACCCAATACCTAGGACAAAGATATTTTACAATTTTTTTATGAATGAGTTTATTATTTTTCCAAATGCATTGAATAGATAAGTTGAGGTTTGGTGAGAACTTATTTTTAGTAAAATTAAAAAAAACAAGTTCATACTAAACTCAATATGTAATAAAATTATAATCATTTGAAATATTGCTTCTAGCATTACCATCCTACATTGTGGGTTGTCAATATTGTTCTATTTGAGCCTTCAACTAGAGTTTTGAAGTCCAAAACTTTGTAGAAATTTTCAGAGGTTGGGGGAGAGAGGCATAGAAAGGGGGTTCGATCGAACACCCCTTTGAATGAAGGGGGTTCACTCAAACCCTATTATCTTCGCTTGAACCCTTGTTCATACTTGAACACATTCGACACAAGAAAATTTGTAATGGACATGTTTGTATGAACATGGCTTATTTTAACTGTCGACATTCGTAGAAACATAACCTTACATAATTTTTTTTTGATCGATTTTTTTCTTCTTTTTTCTAAAACAAAATAGCAAATTAATTCACATTTTTGTGAGAAAAGGATTTTAAGGTGACTTTTTTTTTGTGTGAAATTTTTAAGGGCCATAATTTCAAAGGGAGTGTTGGTGCCCAAAACCACAGATTGGGAAACCAAAGACTTGCCTAATCTTCAATTGATCCAATCAGCCTTGGCCAATGAACAGGGATGGTTGAAGACCAAATCCCTCTACACTTTAGGCTCCACTAAACCTAGGTGGGTGTACCTTACACTCTCAAGCACAAAACAGGTTTGTTTTGAGTCAATTTAAACTATGGGAATTAGCAATTGCAGGGATGGCAAAAAATTTTCCTGCAACTATGCTAACATAAGTGCCTTTTATTGAATGCCTTTAAAACTGATAAAATAATTGGGAATATAGTTGTGTTATGTAAAAAATTACTGTTAGGACATTAAGCCATTATGAAAAAGAGCAGTACTTATAGAAATTAGAAGATTGTTTCTTTGATAAGGACCTAATGCATACAAACTTATTCAACAAAGATTAATAACAGTCCAGTGCCTTTATCTGATAATTAATGAATAACTTTGTGGACAAGAATCACTATCAACTCAAGAGACAATTATAAGACCATCACTATGAAAGTTTCGTTATGCGTTGCATGAACAATAAAAACCTAATTTTACATTCAATACAACATCATGTGATGACACATCACAACAAATCTAAAATATTTATCAAGAAGACATTTGATTCCATCAAACACAAAATTACACACAACAATCTGAAGATAAAAGCATGGAATCTTGTCTATTAACTTTTGGCATAAGAATGTACACAAAAGCTGCACTTACAAATACTCCAATATATTTAGTTTGCACAAAATAATATCCTCATTCCTATTAGACCTTTCTGAAATATAACACTTGCAGCCTAGCTAGCGACATAATTTTTTCTATCTCTTATGATACAAAAATGACACACTACATATATGTGAGCCAAAGGATTCAAATGAAAGGACACACCCTTTCATCTTGTTAAACTAATACTTAACTAAAACCTAACACCTAACTACTTAACTACTAGACACAAAATATAATCAAAATTAGTTCTAGCCGTCCAGTATTGTATCACACTTTTGTATGTGCTCCAAATACTTGTTGTCCTTGTGAGTGGTGGTGTTGAATACAATATCCCTGACATCAATCTCCATGGTAACCAATCTCTCCATCTTCTCACCTATCTCCTCCATATCTAAAGCATCCACCTGGGCAACATTAAGGGATGTGTTGAGTACATTCTGGCATTCTGCAATCCAAATCCCTCTGTCCTTTAACTACACTGCATCATCCACAATATCTGGTACACCATACCTAACAATATCTTTACAATTGGTAAATTCCTTCTTAATGTCTACACCAAATGCCTTATGCTTGTTCAACCTTCTCTAGATCTTCTCAAGAATTTTTAGATTGACACTCTTCTCTTTCAACAATGCCTTTAGCCTTTTCAAAGTATGTTCATAAGAAGCCATATTATCCTGGTTCTTTTGACAATTTGTCTAGAATTCTTTGAGAACTTCCAACAAATGCTCAAACTTGTTTGTCAACAAAACACAAGTAGCATCTACATTGGTAGTCCTGATTTGCCTTCTTAGCTTAATGTTTTTTTCATTTATTTTTCATATTTCTTTTTCCACTGCACACTAGTATCAGTTATCTATGGCACTTCATGACCACGACTTCTCAGCAGGTCTTCATATAAATTCTAATATTTTTGACCCTCTTTTAACACCCACTGCATTTGGGCCTTATTCAGTTTTGCAATGTCAATCCCCAAATCTGTGGTCACAATTGGATTAAGTTCTCCCACTTTCAACTTCATCATGTGCCCAAATGCCTTATCTACATCTATAATCTTTGGTCTTTTATTGGGAGGGTATAGGGCCCAAAGCAACATTTCCTCTTCATTTGGATCATATCTCGATCCAATAAAAATTTCATTAACACCCTATATGTCTAACTTTACATCCTTTCTATTAGAATGCAACAAGCTGTTAAAAATGAAAGAAGCACTTTGGTCCCATCCTCAGAACAAAATGATGTCTGCCTCACTGAGAAGTTGTCTCCCTCTTTGTGGTGCCATTCTGGCCACTTCTGCATCAATGTCTTCTTTCAAATTTTTAAGTATCTCTGCTTCATTTTCTGGGGTAACATTTGAGATGCTTTCCCTCAACTTTCTCCCTTTGTAATGGTACAAGAATGACTTAAACTCTTTAGATTGTACAAAAAATTCATCTGCAATGAAAGTTGCATGCTCTTCCATTCTCACATTTGTGTTGGTGTTTATTCTCACCATGGCTTGCTCCTGGCTCTCTGCCACTTCTTCTAACTCAGGTGCATGGAGGGTTGATATAGCTATATTCTCATTAGACCCACTCTCAAAATCTCCTTCTTCTTTTAGTTCCTGAAGCCTCTACTTCTTCTCTTCCAATTTTTTATTCAATTCCTATAAGATTGCATCAGCCTCATCTCGTTCCTTATTTCTAAATAAATCTTAGGCCTCCATGGATATATGCAAATATTCTCCCAGGTTCTAGCTCTTCCTGCAATGGTGGATATACCCCTCTAGATCATAATTTTTCTAAGCTTGGTGTCCATACAAATTGTACTCCTCTACCAACTTATTTTCTATCATCTCATAAGCCTTGTTAGATACAATGGTGAAGTCTCCAAAATGCAAAGTGCTAGGCATAAATACTTGCTTGTGTGCACCACCCAAATCCTTTGCATTTGACATACTAAGTTTCCTAACAATCTCTAAATAGGCAATCTTGTTAGGAAATAATGTACACAACATATATGAAACACCCTCAAAACCATAAACCCTAAAAAAAGTGAAATTCTGACATACAAACCAGTCACCCCAATTGTGGTTGACCTTAGCATCTCCAAAAGTATAGGGTCTCAAGAATCTCTTAATCTCCATAGACCCATCAAATTCCACTCCAAACAATCTATAAAAGGGCTTGACACAATATTCTTCAAATAACACATAGTGTGATTTGTTGCACCTTGAGTCCCATAGGGATACCCATAATTGAATTGGTTGGTTTTGTCCCTCTTTGTTCCCGAAAGTCACCTTTAATTCTCTTGGCCACAAACCTTGCATCTGACCATGAAACAAAACCATATGCATTAGCAATGAGTAAAATTTGAAAGAAGGGTTAGGCTCTATTTACAAACTCAAAAATCCTTCATGCAGCTTCTCTGCCAAGTAAGTTGCATAATCAAATGGCCTTGGCTCATGCATTTGAATGTCTACAACCAACACCAATGGGCCTATTCTTGTAACATCAGGAACTTCTTCCCTACAGACCTGGCCGCATGCCCAATATGTGTACTACAAATATTGTCTGAATAGAGTAATTTCGAAAGGAGGACCATCCTTCTCTGTGAGTCATCCCTTCTCCTTTTTGTGAATTGCTAACTTCCACACTATGTGAGTGGTGTCCATTTGGGTATACTCTCCTTCTAGGTCTATAAAGGATAGGGGCATGTAGGCCTCATAAGACATGCCGAAAACCTCCTGAATAGACTCGACAGATATCCGGATGAATGGATCCCCATCGGGCAATTGGATGCATCTTTTTTCTTTGTTGTACTTCCTGGTAAGAAATTCCAATAATCTAAGATTCAGAAAAACATTTAGGACCACCAGTCTACCCAAATTTATCATCCAAGGGTTTGACAATGGCATCTCCTTGTTCTGCCTCAGGTAGAAACAATTTGTGGCCCTTTATGGTTGTCTAGATATCTCCAAACCCTTTGTACTTGTCCTCCAATTTATCCTTGGGTGGCAAATAAGCTTTAAACATTCTTGACTTAACACTAGATGACTCCATTTGGTCAATCATGTCTTGGTTCAGTTTTCTCTTTTGCACACCCTCTATAGACTTTGTCCTTTTTGATTTAGCAGACTGTGTGTTTGAATTCTCTATGTCTCTCCTTTTCCCTTGTGAACAAGAAGCCTCCATGATTAAATGCTTGAACTTTCAAATTACCTGTGCTTCTTGTCTACAACTTCAATGTTGATGGCTGAAACACTGTGAATAATTCTGGCACAAAAACTCTTTCTTTATGCTGGATATGCAATGGTTAGAGTCTATAATGATAAAAAAATCAGCATATTTTCTTCATGCAGATCCAACCCACCTGATCACAAGCATTAAATAATGGTTGTCGTATCAAACATTCTAATGGATAATCCGATAATTCAATTACTTGGCACCACCCATATTTTGTGTTCCTTCAATGACCTTTTTGTTTTTCTGATCGATATAGGTGACTCCAATCAATCCATCCAATCTTACCTCGACCGTTTCACTCTTTTCCTCAAGGCTTGACTTATCTCGATGGATCCACCTTTCCTTTCTATTAGTCATCTTCTCTTTATGTCACATCGAGGTATGTCTCTCTGATGAAAGCTCTTTCTATTTATTCCTCCAGTTTGTCCATCGACCTTTGGAATGAAGTCTCTTAATACTTCATCTAATGGTCCCATGACATCTAACTTTCTTTTTTGTCGACGTAATTTTCATTGATTTCTTCATCGGGCATCGGCGTAGAGTATTGTCCTTGATTCCGATAGTTAAATTCTCCCCGATAGATCCATCCTTTGTGGCATTCTGCCCATCGTTCATCGACACAACTCTAAAAATGTTTCTCCGGTAGTGTAAGCCATCCCAATGAGACTTCTTGCACCTTACTCTCCTTATCGGGTTGCTTCGGTCTATCGACATAGGTTTTCCCAATGTAGTCACTTCGTTTGCGACGTGCTCATCTTCGTTATCGGGCATCGAGATAACCCAAAACGCATCTCCCCGATAATATATGTTATCCCGATGAGTCTTACTCCCTTTGTTGCTTGGTACCACTTTATCAAAGAGAGTCTCTCCAATAGAGTCACCTTCTCCATTTAGTGCATCAGGTATCGGGGTAACATAAATTAGGACCTCCCAATAACCCAATGTCGTTGCTATGAAGACATCACCCCATTAGTTGTCGGCAAGAGCTCCACTGATAACCATTGGGTATCGGGATAACATTTTTTCCTCATTGCCGATAGTGTATGTTACTCCGATGACTCCGACTTCCTATCATATCATCACCATAACTCGCCCTAATGGATTTCCACTTAGTCACACCTTTTCCTACTACTCATGCTTTAGTAAACACCATCGACATGAGTTACTCCAATCAATATACTCCTGTCTCCTTGTGTGATCTCATCGGGGTAACTTATGTTGATAAGAAGAATTTTTCATTTTATATGAAAGAAGCCTTTATCCATGTAATGTAACTTTTAATAATCATACCAAAAATTTTCTCCCACATCATTGACATCTTTGAACAAGCTCACAACCCTTCTCTATGTCGATCTATCAAAAAATTCTCTTGTAATGAGACTAATTGTGAAGATGAGGATTACCAAAATGCCATTTCACTCAACACTTCCCTTGAATATTCCCAAGTGATGCATTTTGATGAAGACAGTGCAACATATCTCCTACACATACAACCTAGTAATAAATGCTCTTATGATGGAACTATATACAAAAAGCATCCATATATAGCACAATTTTGTTTTGTAAAAATATGTGCTAACAGGGAGGACATTGGAAATAAAAAGACAAGGCAAAATAAGAGTTCAAGGAAGTATTCATCCAAGATGAAACAAATATATTGAGAATGAAAAATGCAAAGATATCAATGAGGTTTGATATCTAATATACAATAGGCATAGTCTCTAGGTTCATTGATGAGTTCCATGAGCTACATTAGAAATGAACTAAGAGGATAATTCACTATGAACATGGCACTCATAGCTATGAGATTTAATATGTAATAGGTTTTAATATTGAATTAGTGGATACAAAAATTTAGAAATAGTGGGTAATTCTTATGATCACAATTCTACTTCAAGATATTGCTTCTCACTTGATTCTAGTCTAATTTTTGGCTGAGTAAGATGTAAGCTACATATTATCTTCCAACTATAGAGGTTGGTTCTGAGAATACATTAATACTTCCATTAAGGACATATGGCTTTAGAATTTTCTAACTAAATTTAGAACTTTATTTCAAAATCCCAAAGTTACCATTGTGATAACTAGAGTGCAATAAAAATCTCAATAAGTATAGTCCATCACTAGTGGACCAAACATATGTGAGATACATATGTACTACATCTAGGAGTTTATTCAAGATCATATCATTAATCTTTAGTGTTGTTGAACATTAGAGAAAAACACATAAATTCTTGGCAAACCCTTCATTGAGAGAAAGTTCCCTCATTTGTTTCTTTTTGGGACATGTTATAGCATTGTTTAGTTTACTTAGCATCTCCCTATGCTACACTTAAGGAGGGTGTAATAATATTTGTAAAGCGGAAAAATCGAACCCTAGTTGTTCTCCCCTCCCCAACTCCAAGGAGAGAGAAGGGAGATTCACTAGGGTTGATGGTTTTCACTTAGGAGGGACTTTACATTCAAAAGAGGGGTTGAAACCCACAAGATCCAATCCCACGTAATGCAAGATTGGATTCTATATGAGTTTCAAGGGTTAAGACAGCAAGGCTACCCTCTTTTGTAAAGAATGTAGATAGAAGGATTAAGCTAGGAATACATAGAAAGTGAGAAAGATTCACTTATAAGCTGAGATAGGGATATGATATGAAGCTACGGACCTGGAATTAGTAGTAAAATGTTGAGACGGTGCTGTCCTGCAAATTTGAGCAAAAGTTGATGGGACGATGGTGCCTGGCGTGCACATGGTCCTCCGAAAGATCCGCGAAACGAAGGGGGATCTGTTCGTCTCTGCACAAGGATTCCAGATCTTCAATTTCAGCCGCGTACCTGCAACCTAGACATAGAAAAGCGAAGACGATTGGGGGGTTAGGGATTAGGGGTTTGCCCTTAGGTCAAACCCCGGTTTTGGAATTAACCAAGAAATGAGAAATGCTGTAAATGTAAATGACTGTAATGTAAAACAAGTACTAATACCTTGTTGTAAGGATGTTTGTATCCTTATATGTGAAGGTATAGATGTTGTTGTTTCTTGTATGTTGTATGTTGTAGCATGTGATCTCCTCTTCAATGGTTGAATCCTTGTCTTGAATGCAACACTTAGCCTTGAATGGAGACTTAGAATGATCAATTGCTTGAAGGAATGTTTGAATGCTTGAATGCTTGAATGCTTGAATGTTTGAGTATCGTTTCCACGTTTTTCGTCTCTCTATCCAAATGAGAGAGGAAAATGTAGTTTATATACTTGCCAATTAGGGTTGATAGACTGATTTTCCCGACCTTAGGCCGACCAGGAAATGTTATTTTCCAATTTGCAAACAAAAAGACCCGAAGTCGCATAAGAGACCAGGCCCAAAATAGGGCCAGGGACCAGGGCGCTGGGCGCCATGGTCCTGGGGGACCAAGGCGCTGGGCGCCCTAGTCCTAAAGGACCAGGGCACTGGGCGCCATGGTCTCACCTCCCGGGACAGCAGGGTGCAAGGAGGGTCAGGCCAAGGTGCTTGAAAAATGCAGTTTTTGGTGTCATAAACAGGTTTCGGGGTCTCCATTCAGGTTCCGTGTTGCGTCGCCATCGTGAAGACCCAAATGCAGTCGAAATTGCAAGTGTCGCAATTTTAGGACGCTACAATATTATTAATATTTCAAAAATTTTAGTTTTAATATAAAGTGTATTATTATACATATACTTTATGTTTACTAAGGAAACTCTTAATTGATGTTACGATGCATAATATTGCACATTCATAATATTCAATCATTTTCATCATCATAAATTTGGAATGATGGATAAGAAATCCTTTACATTTGGTATTTCTTTATTATCATTATTCTTATTGGATTTGGAAACTCTAGTGGTATACAATGTAACTCTCCTTTTATATTTTGAGAATAATGAAGTACAAATTTTGTAAGCATTATTATATTAGGAAACATAACTTAGTATTCCTAATTTAAATTTTATTAATATAGTTTGAAACTAATTCTATGAATTAAATTTGAATACTTGAATTCATACCAAGTTCTACCAAGAATTGCCTATTTTTTAATTAATTACAAAAATGTCTTTTAAGATTAGTTATCACTCGCCCAAGAATTAAATTGCATTACATAATGAGAGGTTATTTCCATTTATAATATAGATATTGCATAACAACTCATGTGCAAAGGCTTTTCTATGTAACTAATCTTAATATGGATTTTCCTATTTGAAGCCACTTGATCTAACTGGTAAGAAGGAACAAAAATAAAGAATATTAGTATAGCCCACATGTATGGGGGTTAATCATAATTATCTTAAATGTGTGAAGGCATTTTTATATATTTTTTACATACAAATTGTAGACACTAAAAAATGGTCAACACATGTGTCTCCTATTTTTTTAACATACCATGTGCATAATACCTCTTAGGTTTAATTGATTAATTAAACCCCCTTTTTACTAACAATTATTCTAAGTCCGAAATAAATAAATTTAATAATTTATTTATTTGTCCCCTTTGTCCATTAATTAAATAAATTCATTTTATTTAATTAACTAATTCTTAACTATGAAGTAATAAATTAATAAATCATTTTTATTAATTTTCATATTTATCTTCCTCAAAAATAAAGATAATTAATAAATTTTATTTATTAATTCATCTTTATTTCCTTCTTTTCTTAATTTTTTAATTCTTTTGTTTTATCCTCTTATGTGGAGATATTTAATAATTTTTTAATTATTAAATCTTTTCATAAAATCCTCCTAATTTTCAAATTTGGAAACTAATATCTTTCCTTGATTTTCAAAAATCAATATTTTTGTCAATATCTCATTAATCTTAATTTTTAAATTAAAAAATGAGGTATGCATCTTCAAAAATTTGCTTTTTGTGACAGGATATTTTATTTATTTTTTAGTCTTCTATTTATCTTTTCAAACGAAGATATTTAATAATTTTTCATTATTAAAATCTTCCTGATATTTTCAACTTGCTAATTTGGTATTTATGAGAAGATAATTAAAGATTTTATTATTTATTCTCATAATATCTTTTCATTTCCTTTCTTCTATCTTCATCCTTCCTCAAATGACAACTTTGTTATGCACTCAATTTGATTTGTTGATTATTTTCAATCTCAAATCAATCTTGGCCATCCAATCAATACTAATTTTTCTATAAATTGATCTCTTATTTCTCATTTTCAACAACCACACTTATAGTATCCTTATGTTGTCAATTTGCTATCATCTTGTCATTCTCTTTCTTTCAAATACAATTGCATTTTTAGGTGAGATCAACATCAAATTTGACGGAGAAAGAAGAACAATGAAGGAGATACATGCTTTGGTTTTCATTTAATTTTAGTATTTCATCTTCATGCCTTTATTAAATGTGCCAGGATTACATTTCATAGCATTTTAGCTTTTGCGGTTGAGATATTTTCTGTTATGATTTACTTTGCCTATTTCCTACCTCACACAAATAATACAAGTTCATGTTAAATCTTATCACCTATGTATATGTAGGATTTCCTTTAGGAATAAAAATGGGATAAATTTATAATGAATTCCAATAGTTTTGTGATCAAGATATAAACAAGACAAGATCATGATTGATTCATTAAAAATTTATTTTAAGATACATTAATAATTGTTAATTTTAAATATTTATATATTCTAAATTGATAGAGAAATTAAAATAATTTTATTTTACAATAGTATATAATAGTTTAGAATAGTTTTTATTAGGTAAAGTGGGATAGGGCTTGAAAACATTATAGAGCAAGCATTAAGGAGAAAATGAAAACCGCAAGAAGAGAATGAGTCTCACAAGGAGTCAGACTAATGAAAAGCTTTATAATGAAGAAAAAAACTAATGGGAAAGAAGGGTCCTAGATTAAAATTTAGAATTCTCTTTTAGAACTATAGACTAGAACATTGGGTTTTGAAAGGGAGCCCAAAAACTCTTACTTGTGAGAACACCTTGAATTATAAATATAGACAAATAATGTGCAAAAAAACCAAGAAGAACTTGTAAGAAAACAAAGAGACAAAATATTAATGTTGCAAATAATAAAAAAACATCTTGCTAGCAATATAATATATAATCTCACACAACATAATCCCTTAGTTAAAATATCCATCAAATAGCCTAATTAGGAGGTTTTAATGAACAACAATTTTTCACATAGCCTAATTAGGAGGTTTGAATGAATCATACAATTCTCACATAGTCTTAATTAGGATTTGGATCAAAGGACAACAAATTTCATATTTCATGCATGCAAAGGGTTTAAAATGAACAACAAATTACATTTAATAGTGGTTTAAATTGATCAAATCCTTTTCAAATTAAGGTGGAATTAACCTCATCGATTCTTAATTACAATGCAAATGGATCAATGAACATTTCATTTTCTAATGGTTAAACAATCAATGTTTGTCATGTCTTCTTTTATTTGCTTGTGTTTTTTTCCCTTAGAAGTGGGCCCACCTCCCAATTTTCCCGACACTTCATAGAGGCATTGGTGAGAGGGAATGACCCAAAGTGGTGATGGGCTAAGACCAAGCTCTTCCAAACCACTTTAAATAACTATTTTTCAATGAAAGTTGTAAGAAACAGGTGTTGGAATGGCATAGCGACAATTAAATTCTCTGGATCTATGCCCACCCGAATGAATGCCCTGTCTAAAACCTCTTGTGTTTAGAGATCAAAATAACTCTATTTGTTGACTCGGGAATTGTGATACATACATGCTGAAGAAACCTCTCATGTACCCCTCAATTAGAGATAGTAAATTCTTGGGAAGTGATGCCCTTTGAATTCGAAGCTTGTTATGCCCGTAGAAGTGAGTGTCGTGGAGGGGAGCCAATGCTACCAAGCTTCTAACTATTGGATTGAAAGAGGTATTTTATGATAAGAGGATTCAATAGATATTGTCCTTTCCAATCTTAGGAAATGTTGTGAAGGTGAATTATTGTTTTGGGTCAAAGTCCAATAAACATTTTATCTTCTTTGTTTGCCAAAAGTTGAGTCAAAAACACAAGTGTCACAAAAAATAATTTCAAGCAAGTCCAAACATTCTCCAAACAAAATTCATAACAAGGTTCAAACAAAGGTCAATAATCTTGTCCAATTATTCATCTAACATTCAAACATGGCTTGTCAAAACATTGGAAATACTTGTCTCAAAATACATGTCACTTAGGGTTAGGCTTTGCATAGTCCCAACTTAGGTCTTAGGACATAATCATTACTCTTCATTTTATTTGATTTAATTTGTAGTGTCCTCATTTTTCACTTAGGTTTAAAATCATTTTCCCTAACTCTTCATTTTATTATCATACCCATGACATTTTTGCATTATCATTGTCATACTAAAATTAGGTCTTTTCTTAGGTTGCATTTTGCATTTCCAAAGTCATTGGTCCTCACATATCCCTATCACATTTGCTTTGTCATTGCAAAGTCCAAACCATAGGTCTTGTCTTTGGTTAACATTTTCAAACACTTTCTTTTATATCTTTGGTTCATATTATTTTATCATATCATATCACATTCCTAGATCATATCATATCTTCAGATCATATTCATATCATATCCTTAGTTCATTGTCATTATCATTGTCCTCTTGCATATTAGTTTCAAAATTAGATTTGTCAAACTTGGAAAATCAAAACTTTAGATTAAACACTAAGTTGTTGTTGGGAAGTCTTAACCTTGTCCAACATTTTTTTGGTCCAAATCTTGTCCTTTTGTCATTATCATTTTGTCAAATCTAGCTTAGTATCCAAGCATATAGGTGAGACATTGTTAATTTGTCTTATTGTCATTTTGTCCTTTGTCGTCTTAAGGTCTTGACTTCATTTCAATTTCCTAAGGGTCACATCTTTAGGTTTGCATTCCAAGAGCTTGTCCAAATCTCAAAACAACAAAAAACATAGATTGCATTCCTGTCCTAGATTGCATGATCATTCCCTAAGACTGCATTTAGCTGCATACCATCATCACTCCCAAAATTTAAAAGTCCAAAAGCATATGTTGCATTGTCAATAATTTAAGTTGCACTTATTTGAATTGCATTCACAAAATCCAAATAGACCAAAAACATAGGATGCATTTTCATCCTTTTAAGTTGCATTAGTTGCATCCATCATTCAAAAATTCCAAAATTTTAAAAACATTGCAAAGTGACATGTCCATTGAAACAAGGTTCCAAGCTCCTATGATGCAACTAAGTTTTACAAATCAGCCGATTATTGGACCAATGAATAACACAATGCAATCAAGTTTTAATCCAAGGCAATCACAACTCTATCCAACCCAACAAGAAGGCAATATCGGTCAAACTATTTATGATAAAACAAGTGTCCAAATACAACAACTGGAGGGAAAACTAGCTCGAGAAAAAGAGATCTTGGAACAAAAATCAAAAAACCATGAAAAGATTAGCTCCCAAACGTCTAAACTATTTCAAAAATTTCAAGGTCCAAATCTATATATTAAGCCCATTGATGTAAAAGCTCTCATCAAATGATCAGATATATCATATCTCCTCGCACAAGTAGAGATGATGAAATAATTTCAAGCAACAAGCACAAAATACAACAAGCCCCAAATCAAACCTTGTTCAACCAAATCCCAAGACAAACGTTATTTGATAAAACTTCGTTCAACCAAATGATGAATCAACAACCAATGGTCCAACGTTTCAAACCAACACAACTAGTCATCCAACATACACAAACAACAATTCAACAACAATCAATGCTCCAACATACACAACCAATTATCCAACAACAACCAATGCTTCAACATATCCGACTAGCACAACCAATGGTGCAATTCTAACAATATGCTCAAGCAAATACACAATGTCAATAATTGGCCCAACCAATAGTCAAGTATCAACAATAAACTCAGTATCAGCAACTACAACCATAAATTCAAAAACAAAAGTTGCAAGACATACCAAACCAAGTTTCAAATATGTCAAATCAATTCAACCAACATCAAATTCAAAATCAAAGCACAATACCAAACCAAAGCCAAATCACCTTCAAACAAATTCAAAATCAAAACTCAATTGGGTCAAAACCTCACAAGGATTCAAATGTGTCTCCAAAGAAAGGTAGCTCTTTTACAAATCTCTTAAAGCAATTCCTCTAAGTGATCTTTCTAAGATAGATCAAAATCATGCACCCATGTCTAGAAATGACCCACCATCCCCTCATAAAAAAATTGACTCTCCAATGGCATCTATCCCTAAACCTTTGGAAGATTTATGAGCACCTCCCATATCATCCTCATCAAACAATACAACCAAGGATGAAATCCCCCAAGGGCTAGCCATAATTGATTACCAAGCTAATCCAATTCATTATACACATCCTTGTCATTCTTTAAAAATGCTAGACCCAATGCCACCATGTGCTTCATTTTCCATCACACCTATTCCACAAGATCCTATTCAAAATCTATCTCTTTCATATTAAATCATTAATTCCGTACTAAAATCCCCCACGCATATTTAAATTCCAACCCCATGTCAAAGGACAATCTAGAGCATGATGAAATGAGTCCTAAAATAAATCAAGATCAATATCATGAAACCTTATCATTCCATCCAATTGTTTACCAAGATCCCAACTTCCTAGACACTCATGATGATCCCACCATCCTTGTCCATCCTATCCAAAGTCCCATTGACACTCCACTTGTTGAGCAAGATCAAGAGATCCTAGTCTATCCTATCTTAAATAATCCCTTCTATTTCATGAACAAAATGGCTTTTTAAATCCCACTGACATTCCACTCCTTAAGCAAGACCAAGATATCCCTTTTGTCATTCCTAATGATCCCATTGAAAGTCAAGAGCAGAGCATCTTTAAAGATGAATCCAATTATCTTCCTCCTTGACAAGATCAACGCATCCTTCCAGATTCATCTCCACCACAAGACTCTATCATCCTCTTATATCCTCCATAGGATTGCATTGCTCCTCCATCTCCATGTCCTAATCCTCCATATACACTCCAAGATCTCATTTCTTTTGATGATCCCATTAATTCTTTCATTCTATCTCATGAAGAGTCCGTCTTTGATCCCAATCATCCTTATGATCCTAATCCCCCTAGTGATCCTGATCCCCATCACAATTCTACCATTTTTGTGACAGATAATAATGAACCCCCTACATGCATAATGGGTTCCTCCACTTTGGTCTAGTTTGATCCACTTCATGATCTTATTATTTCTTTCATATCATATCCACCTCATAATGGACTCACGTCTTTTTCCCAAAGCGAAAAGTATCCTACAAGTCAAGATATTCATAAAGGTGAAGGGTTTGACCTTCACAAGAAATAACCCCTTCATAGTAAAGAAAATATTAATGGTCAAGGCCTCACTGATATTCATCAAGACATTGGTATCCCTGTCAAACCTAAATCCAAACATATTCCTTCCTCTTCATCTCTTCCATCCATTTTAGGTCCTTGTCTCCCTTTGTCCCCTATTCAAGGTCAGGAAAGGTACACATCTTTGAGAACCTTCCATGCATCCAAACAACCTCTATTTCATTCCTATACATTGATATATTCCTTTCCCTCTCCAAGAAATTTGGATGTCAAGCACAATAGTCATAAGTCTAAAAATCCACATGTATTCAAGGATCAACATATCCAATCTAATTGACATGTCAAAAAAAAGAAAAATATGGTCCAAAAAGAAAAATAAATATTCAAACGGATACAAAGGCCCATTGAAAAAATAAAATCAAAGTCAAAATCTATATGGGTTTTTTAAATCTCTTGTGCAAGAAATGCATTCCATGGAACTACAAAAGAATGAAAAGTGAAAAACTATTTGGATTCCTAAGAGGCTCCTAGGATCACAATAAGAAAAAACCAAGTTGGCATCCAAAATTGCTACTCCTCCATCCAATTATTTTAAATCTATTACTCTATCACCTCCTTCATCCATTTTGGGTCCTTATGTCCCAAAATCCATGTCCTTATCTCCATCAAAATCTCAAAATCTGAGATCCACTTCCCCTCCATCCATCCACCACCCTCAGGGTGTGTTCCAATATTGATCTTGCCAATAGTTTCATCCACCCAAGCTCAATTCTTCCAATACCCTATCCATTATCCAATGCATATTTTCCATCCTTTAGTCCCTCTAATCCAATCCTTTGCATAAATCCTTACCTTAGTTTCATCTCATTTCCATGTCATTATCTTGCCAATATCTTTGACAATAATTTTATTAGTGATTGTCCATTTTTCAAGGCTACTATATAAGTAAAAATATGCTTGAGTACTTCATCCATATCCTATCATGTGTCCATTTTCTTCCAAAAAGTCAAAAAAAGAAAAGAAAAAAAATGAAAAAAAATAGTAGAGAGAAATAATTCATCCACTGGTGAAAACCTAGCAAAAAGGCACCTTGGGCAAGTACCATGATGAAAACATGACAAACAGGCATCATGCGTAATCATAATAACTTCTTCCATGCCATACTTGGGGGTAGGTTTTGTCAATCTTATTTCCCTTCCTTATCCTATTATCCTATCGTAACCTCCATTTTCTTATAGTCCCGCATGTCCATATCCCCTTTTCCACTTTTGATCTTGACAAGGTTGAGGATCTTCATGAACGTCATACATCACGTTCACAACTTTTAGTCTATCACAACTTTTTGTCTTTATCCATTTTCTTATTACAACCTTTCTTCCATATTCCTTGGCTTATTGCAACCTTTTGTTACTATCGCTTAGCCTATCACAACCTTTAGTCCATATCCCTTATCCAATTTTGGTCTTTCTTATCCTATCCATATCCTATCACTATCCATACACTTTTTTTGATCCCTTGATCTTCATCCAACATAAGGATGTAAAATGCAAACATGGTTTCAAAAACCTCTTGACATGTCCCTCATGCCATTCCATTGCTTTACATTGTCATATATAGTTCCTTATCCCATCACACAATAGCCTTGGGGAATTGAATCCACTCTATCTCCATAGTAAATGGCATTTGTCTTCCCTCTATCCACTAAAATTTCAGCAAGCTTATTTATCCATTTGTCATATTCCCTACCTTGCTAGGAACTAGGGACAAAAAACATAAATCACTAAAAATCAAATAATGTCCTTAAAAAATAACTAAAAATTATAAAATGTCCTGAAATAATTGAAAAAATTAATGAAAACATCTTGAAATAATCCAAAAACATTCATAAAATGTCTTGAAAAAAAAAG
Organism: Cryptomeria japonica; assembly: GCF_030272615.1. Classification (NCBI taxonomy): domain Eukaryota; kingdom Viridiplantae; phylum Streptophyta; class Pinopsida; order Cupressales; family Cupressaceae; genus Cryptomeria; species Cryptomeria japonica. The sequence goes on along the minus strand of NC_081411.1, from coordinate 381,789,522 downwards.
ACAAAATCAAAAAGTTCAAAAAACCCCTAAAAATTGGGAAACATCAAAATCCAAAAATAATCATTTTCATTCCATCAATAAATTGTCTCTTTTCTACATAGACAGACATTTGAGCAGATGTCAGAAAAAAAAAATGATAAAGATTACACTTAACAAATCACGCATTAACAGATGAACTTTTCAACAAACCAAGCATTCAAACTGATCAAACTTGTCATATCAATCAATCAATATCAATATCATCGGTCCTTTGTCAAAATTATCATGGGTCTTATACAGGGTGTAGTATACTCAAAACGAGACTGTTCCTGTCTTAGACGGGGTACTACATTCCAGTGACTTTTTTAGTGGCTAATATTCACTAATTGGCTATTTTTTAAAATTTGAAAATCAAAATTTGGCTAATAGTTCAAGTTTTTAGGTGACCTAAATCGCCACATTTTTACAAAATTTTATTTTAGTCCTATTTAAATCGCCAAAGAGTTTATTTTATTAAATTTTTGAACTCAAAGATTTGCCAAAATTTTATAATTTATTCTAAAAAAATTAATATGCATATAATCCATCATAATTATTAGTTACTTTAGAGTTTTATTAACAATGTTTAGTTTCCACCATTGATTCAAGATATAATCTAATGACCACCATTGCATTCCATGAGGTAAATTGTACTTACAAGTTGTAATGCTCATGGGAGTTGAGTTGCTTTTCAATTGTTGATCTCAATGGAAATCAATTGTATAAAAATAATTTTGGGCACCATGAGTATTACACATTTTAAGTACATTTTATTTGACAAACTACAAAGAGGGCTATTATATTAATTTAAATTATTGGAAGTAACTAAATAAAGTAGTGTCTAGCCTTTAAAATCATTAATGATTTCCACGTTACACCTCTACTTTTCTATAAGATTTTTTTTAAAAGAAAATTATTTGAAATAGTAGGGTGAACTCACAATACTGGTTCCCATTTTTTGACCAACTTTGACACTTAGATGAATATTTTGAAAAAAACATTTACTTTCTGACACCTATAACTTTTAAACTATTAATAATTTGAAGATGATATAAACTAGTGATTTTTAATATCTTGTTTGTAGATTCTAAATATATTTTTTGTAAATTTGCTTGAATAAAATTTTATTGATTTTTCCATCTCTCTCAAAAAGTAGTTGTTTGTAGCAAACAACATTTTTTAAGAGTGATGTGTATCCCGAAATGCATAATTTTTTTTTAATAAATGATAAAAACTTAATTCTTTTGAATTTTGGTTTGTAACATCAATACCCAGGGAATGCACTTGGTTTGATAGTGATAACTGATTGGTATAATGTATGGGGTTGAAATTCCCCCTATTCCACATCCCCAAAAGTTATACAATTTTTAGTGGTATTGTGGTATAACATATGGGGCTGTGGAATAGGGGTTCTGCTCTATATAAATGAGTGAGGGGGTGCCCTATTATTATCTAAGGGGGATAGCAAGAGGTTTAGGGTTTGCTCATTGACCCATGTTGAATATTTTTTATTTTATTAAGTTTTGAAGTTCGACTAATTATAATTTGGCTATAGGTGTATGTTTGAAAACATAACTTGTTCTATATATATCAAAATTCAATTTTCTTTTTTTTGTTAGAAAGAAAACACCAACACCTAGTGCATAGATATTTTTCAGAATTTTTTTGAATTAGTTTACTATTTTTCCCAATGCATTGAACAAAGAAGTTCATGTTCGGTGAAAAACCTACATTCATAAGAAAAAAAATAAAAATATATTAATGAAATTAAATATATTAAAAGTTATACTATTTGGAAATTTTATAATAAGGACTAAATACTTTTAAAAAAAACTTTTAAATGAACTAATTTGAGCCCCCAAAAGCTAATGTAAAATTGGTTTTTTATCAGCATTTGATAGATGCAAAGGAGACTCCATTGCAAGTATGATTTAGAAGTAGAGAGGTTCTATCCAAGAAATTTTGATCTAAGAGCCCTTGATTTAACTCTCTTCAATTAATTACTTCAAATGGGACCTCTTAAAGCTTAAATCATTATATTTTAAAAAAAATGTATGATTTCAGCAAAAATCAGGACGTACCAAAAAGTGGGAACCAACTTTGTGAGTTCACCTAGTAATTAATGCATAGTAATATTATTTTCAAAGATTCACCAAGATTTTATACAAAATCATTTTGATGTAAAAAAAATCGTCAATAAAATTAATATTTTTCTTTTAAAAAATGAAAGATTTGTCAATAAAAATTGTAGTTTTTATCCAAAATTAATAAAAATTCACCAAGAAGTTATATCATTTCTTGAGGGGGGTTTTCTTAAAGTTATCACTGTTGCATTCCCTGAAACTAGACTGCATGATCGTCCTTTTATCACCACACTATCACTTTGACAATGAAGATTAGAATGTTTGTTTGACTTGATTGGATTTGTGAATCTTATTTTTCATTGATTTATCTTTGATCATGTTCCTATGCTAATCGATGATGTCACTGAGTGATTTAGAGTGGCCAAGATGGCTCATGGTCTTTCTTTTTTTTTTTGTCTTTTTGTTTGTGGGGTGTTTTATAACATTTTGGGGCAAGTATGTCTTAGGATGGTTGAGTCATTCCTTTTCTGCAACATGTTTGGTTTATGCAAAGGGATTGCCTTATCACCCCGGCCTTCATTTCCATGATGCACCGCATCCATTTTGCCATATCAAATGAAGGTTATCACCTACTATTAGCATTTGTGAAAGTAAGATTTCATCACACCAATCATTCTTCACTTCTTACTAACATTTTTTTCTTTTGTCTAACATTCTTCTCTTCTTTCAAGAGATCATTTATTTCTTTCATACATAAACAATCTCTCGAGGGGGTATCCTATCTCCATCCCTTGGTTTGTTGGGACATGACTTTATTTTTCAAATTTTTTGAAACAAAGCTCAAAATCGCATTGTCTCCAAGAGGGGCAAAATGTAGACACTAAATAATGGTCAACACCCATGTCTTCTATTTTTTTAACATATCATGTGTTGGCAAATGCACACTCCAATGAGACATTGTAGGTAACTGAAGGTTTTGTCATTGATGGCAACCTTACAATCCTATGACATTGGCAAGGCAATCCACTAGCACTAGCAAAGTCAGATTCTACATCGGCACATAGACCATCGGCACCAACAATGAAAGGAAGCATATCGACACAAAAGCTGACATGAATTTTGTTTGTAATTTATTTTGTTTATTATTTTAAAATCATTGTAAGCGAACTTGGCAAATTGTAAAATGACTCATATATATAAGAGATCATTGTAGAACAATTATGTAAGCATGGAGAAATGTAATTAGGCGAAATAAGGTAGACCTATTATGCGAATTATAGATTAAGGATTTATGTAAGAAATAGAGCTATAAACCGGTACTGGATCTGGCATAGTAGATGCTATTTTGAAGCAGTATAAGACATTGGATTTATATAATCCATTTTGTAAGTCAGTGAGACTTCCCATTTTGTAATTGAGCAATGAGATCTAGGCACTTGGCCTTCCTGCATGTGCAGGCCCCTCTTGTAGCAGTAATATACTCTTATTGGCTAGTAAGTGAATATTGTGGGTCACAAATCCCACCGAGATATTTCCCACACAGGGTTTCCTTGTTAAACTACTGTGTTATGGTGTGTTTTTCATGTGGTTGTTGTTATCTCTGTTTATTGCATTATTTCTTGTTTATCGATATAAAATATTATTATGCTTTACATGTTTTAAGTCAAGAAAATATTATAACCGATTAGATACTGATTCACACCCCCGTCTCAGTATCTGTGGGAATACTAACAATTGGTATTAGAGCCTGGTCCTCTATTTTTAGAAGCCTAATAGCTTGAGGAAGATCTTGACACGGGTAGAGATGGAAAACTTTATGAAGCAATTAGAAGGATCTCTCTCAGACTATGATGCAGAAAAAATTGAAAAATATCAAACTTGAAGATGATCTATTTAAGGTGCATAGGATATTATTCAAGCACTTCAAGAAAATCTAACCATTTCAAGAAACAAGAGAAGAGAACTTTGTGAAAAGACGCAAAATGAGAATAATGAAAGGGAAACTCTTAGTGATCTGATGAATAAGCTGAAACAAGAAAACATGACAACAAAGAATGAGATGCAGGATATGACTATGAGATTTTGTAAAGAAATTGAAGATAGGAAGAAGAATGAAGAAGACTTGACTAGAAGACTGAATGATGTTGCAAATGAAAACACAAGACTTAGTTATGAAAATGATATGTTGAAGACAGATCTGATGCATGCACATAATGACTCAAATGAACTCATGAGACAAAAATGTATCTTGGAAGGAGAACTGGCTGCTGCAAATCAACATAAAGAAAAATTCAAGAAAAGCTCAAAAGAACTTGGTGACTTGTTGAAGAATCAGAAACCTAATGGTGACACTAATGGTCTTGGCTTTGAAATTGGTGAAAGCTTCGGTACTGCAAACACATGGGATCATAGCAAACTGGTAAGACAACCTACTGCTTATAAATTCAATGGCAAATGCTTTAACGGTAACAAGTATGGTCATAGAGAAAATCAATGTAGATCTAGAAATTATCAGAATACCAATACACCCACCGATCAATATTCAAAATGCAACAAAGTTGGTCATAATTCAGAGAATTGCAAAATGAATGTGAGATGTTATGTTTGTGGAGGATTTGGACACTTATCTAATCAATGTAGAACACAAACCGGCATAGGATATGGAAAAGCTATTCAGAAAAATAATGTGACTTGCTATGCTTGTAACAAGATTAGACATATTGCAAAATTTTGTAGAAGCAAGTCCTCACCGGTAAATAACAAAGGTCCTAGTTTGAAAGGTAAAGAAAAGGTTGAAGAAGTAAAGCAGGAATTCTAAAAACAATGGATCAGGAAATCAGAACTAAATGTTGGTAGGAATACTCCTCCACTGGCAGAACAGAGTAACACTCCACCTATAGAAGAAAGTAACACTCCACCGGCAGGAGAGTCTTCATCTAGCTAAAGAAAATTTCTTTGAGGGTTTGGCAATCAAATGTGAAACATGCTATTATTCCCTCGGTTGATGGTCAGAAGTTGAAATTACTTCTATACCAGTAGACAAGTTAAGTGATTACTTAACGAACAAGCATTAAATGTGGCGGTTGGCAAAATTAACATTATAAATCAGTGTTTTTTGGCTCCATTCTACTTCACCGAGCATTCAAACATTCGAAGAGCGCAAAAATTATGAGCAAAGAAATTTCGAGCAAAGTAGCAAAGCAATTTAGCAATCAATCATTCCTAAGGTAGAGGAAGCTATTTATAATCATGGCATCTTCTTCTCTACCTGAATTCATAGAAAACCCTACTGTAGTTGAAGTAATCAAATGCCCTAGGCCCATATTTTAGTTAGTTCCTGAAATTTCTAAGAAGGATGATAATGTTGGTGCATTTTCTCAAAATCCCAAAGGAGTAGTTTTTGTAGAAGACCCTAGAATGTACATTCATTGTCACATAGAAGAATTAGGTGATGAGTAAATTAAGAACATGTATAAGACTATAATTTGTGATGATTCCGGTAATCTGAAACCTGAACACAAAATAGTCGAAACCCTGGGATTCATAGAAATCCTCAGTATTCCAGAATTCCCTAAGGATGTTATAAGGATAGTTTTAAGCATGATTCATGGTGAATTTTTCTGGTTAGACTTAGTTCAGAAAATAACTAAAGAGGCAGTAAAGGCTCTGATAGGGTTACCTTCCACCGGTAATAGACCTGATAAGACAAAGAAGGTCTCAAATGACCTAGTGACTAACCTGATAGGTACAACGTCCAATAAATGGTCTTTAAGATTAAATGATGTGACTGACATCAATGTCAGATTCATTAGCATGATTCTAGGCTACAAAACAAGACATGCAAACATGTTAAATTCAGTTTCTAGTTTATGCATAAAGAGTGCCTATGATATGATCAAGGATAATGAAAAAATAGATGTGTGTGAATGGTTGAAGGATGAACTGATTGATAATCTTGGAAAGATCAAGAAAGACAAAAAGAGGACATTTAGATTTGGTAACCTACTTGTCTATTTAATGCTGCACATAACAAAACAGGTGCCTGGTATTAGCAACAAAAATCTAGGTTTTGACATATTGGTATGCAAACAATTGTCTGATTTACTAAATAACATGGGTGAAAATAGAGAAAAGAATATATATGAGTATTTTCAAGCATTAAAGGCCCAGATGAATACTAGAGTCAAACTTTCACAAGCAATTGTAAATAAGAATAAGGATGAAATATACTTTGTTATTAAGAAGGATGAGATTTGGATGGAGGCAATTGTCCCAAGAACCATTTGGGTTACTGAAATGGGTTATGAAACTGATGACAACATAATTGAAACATATTTAAAAGCCCTTCTAGAAGCACCCAAGGAACCAAAAGAAGAGGTATTTGGTAGTGCTAAGACTACTGAGAATCAAATTCAATCAAATAAAAGAGTAAAGATGGTAGAAGGAATAGTAAGAAGAGGATCTAGGCAAGCAAAGGCTATCAAAGAAGATGTACTTAAACAAATCGGTATCACTAAAGATGAGTTAGAGACACTACAACCAGAAACTCACCTTTCATCGGTAGCAACTTCTTCGGAGAGTGATATGCCAGCTGCATTTAAAAGAGTTGTGAGGAAAAGAGAACCTTCACCAGTATCCACACCTTCATGTAGAAGAACCAGACAAAAACAATAGGCAGTAAGGCCCCCGACTAAGAAGACAACTCCAAAGAAGAAAAAGTTAACACCAAAGAAAAAGACTCAAAAAACTATTGCTCCAATTGACAAAATTTTAGATGAAATAACAGAGGAAGGAAAGCTTAAGAACATCAACAAATTATATGATACATTATTAGTTGATAACAAGGAGAAAGTTGAAAATAGTGTAATTCTATACTTGGATATCTATAAGAAATTTTTGATGCAAGTTGTAGATGAATTATCGGCAAAACTGTTTAAGAGACTTGAAGCTAGAAGCCAAGTTGTTGTAGAGCTTGACAAGAAAATAAAAATTGAGAAACTACTTGTTGTTTATCTTGTTAACTCACCAAAGGAGATAGATGATATGATCTCAAAGGCTAACCGGATAGTATTCTCAACTGCACACTGGCATGTAGCACTTATGGTTGGTAGAGTAAATGAGGTTGCAGAGGAAACTGCTAATGCATGGGACATATTCCTTGTTGAGAAAGAAAAGTAGGAAGAGTATAGAAATCCTAAACCTATCAAAGTATATTAGAAAGATAAGGATAAGGGTAAAGGAAGGTTGGTGGACCTCCGAGCATAAAAATAAAAGATAACTTATCCCCACCACCTCTGAATACTCCACCGATAGTTACAACTAAAAGTCAACCAGCTAATGAGAGTATGGAGATACCATAAAAGGACACAAATCCAAACTCTGAGGTGTTATACACAGTTGAAATTGATACTCAGAAAGTTAACATTATGGTAGATAAGGATACAACTGGAAAGACAGATATGGCTAGTGAGACACCAGTAACAGATAACACAGAAGGTAAACCAGCAGATGGTAACACAGAACAACAAGCAGAGAAAAAGGCTCCATCACAGCAATAGGTTCACATAGAGTCAGTACCACCGACATCGGCTGAGAAAGATAAACCTTTGCTTAAGGAAATGGAAACACAAACTGACCTACCAGAGGTCACCACAAGAAAGGATATTGCTCCCACTGGCAGGATACAGAGTGTTGGCACTTCAACTGTAGGATTCAAATCAACTAATGTAACAGAAGTTCTTTTGGACTCCTTAAAGAAAGTAACATATCGTAGCTCACAAGCATACAAGGCTATAGATGATACAATTCCAATTCTGAAGATGATAGCTCCAAAATGTAATGTAGATAATAAAGATTCTATGAGTCAACTTGACACTTTGTCTAAGTATATTATTGAAAACACTATGACAGTTGAACAAATAAAAGAGGAAGCATTCAAGGAGAGATTAGAGAAGGAAAAATGAAAATTCGTTGAGGAAGAAATAAAGAAGTGTACAAGGTAGTTTGACACACTTCTACCAAAATTATGTAGCACATTAAAGGAATTCAAAACTTTGTACAAAGATACTTGTAAGAGTAAATTTTTGACAGTTGATATAGACAAGAAGATCAGCAAGATACAGGAAGAAATAAATCAACTAGCTGACAATTTCATTAACTCATCTGATTCATTATCAGTTTTTAAGTAGAAGATAATAGGTTTTGAGGAAGAACTATTAAAGCTAGAAAATGAAAAGGAGAGAATAAAAGGTAAGGCTAAGGATCTTAAATGGAGACTAAGTCCAAAACCGGACTACCTCGCCACCTTAAGGAAAGAAATATCTAATGCTCTAATTCAAGGATAGAAAACATTGGCAGAGCAAATGCAACACCTCACCAGTATAGTTCAGAGGATAGAGGGCGCAATAAAAGATAGCAAAAAGTTCATTGAGAGTTTGAATCTGGTTTTGGCAGATCTTTTTCAGATTGTAACCAACCGGTTATAAGGTTGAAACAGGAAAGTACACTCTATTGAAATTTTGACAACCTTTGTCTTTGATGCCAAAGGGGGAGTAGTGGTATGAGAAAAATCCAATAACTTAGGGATCATCTGCTCAGGGGGAGCACACATTTTTGGTAACAATTTTTGGACTTCAATTTTCTGATACACTTTTTTGAATTTTTCTTATGAGTGTTGCCATCAATGCCAAAGGGGGGGATTGTTGGAAAATGTACACTCCAATGAGACATTGTAGGTGATTCAAGGTTTTGTCATTGATGGAAACCTTGCAATCCTATGACACCGGCAAGGCAATCCACTGGCACTAGCAAAGTTAGATTCTACACTGACACATAGACCACCGGCACCAGTAGTGAAAGGAAGCATACCGGCATAGAAGCCAACAAGAATTTTGTTTGTAATTTATTTTGTTTATTATTGTAAAATCATTGTAAGCCAACTTGGCAAATTGTAAAATGACTCGTATATACAAGAGATCATTGTAGAACAATTATGTAAGCATGGAGAAATGTAATTAGGTGAAATAAGGCAGACCTATTATGCGAATTATAGGTTAATGATTTATGTAAGAAGCAGAGCTATAAACCGGTACTGGATCTGGCATAGTAGATGCTATTTTGAAGCAGTACAAGACATTGGATTTATATAATCCATTTTGTAAGTCAGTGAGACTTCCCATTTTGTAATTGAGCAGTGAGCTCTAGGCACTTGACCTTCCTACATGTGCAGGCCCATCTTGTAGCGGTAATATTCTCTTATTGGCTAGTAAGTGAATATTGTGGGTCACAAATCCCATCGAGGTTTTTCCCACATTGGGTTTCCTTGTTAAACCACTGTTTTATGTTGTGTTTTTCATGTGGTTGTTGTTATCTCTGTTTATTGCATTATTTATTGTTTATTGGTATACAGTATTATTATGCTTTACATGTTTTAAGTCAAGAAAATATTATTACCAGTTAGATACTGATTCACCCCCCCCCCCCTCTCTCAGTATCTGTGGGAATCCTAACATCATGTGCATAATGCCTCTTAGATTTAATTAATTAATTAAACCCCCTTTTTAGTAACAATTATTCTAAGTCCTAAATAAATACATTTAATAAATTATTTATTTGTCCCCTTTGACCATTAATTAAATAAATTCATTAATATGAAGCAATAAATTAATTAATTATTTTTATTAATTTTCATGTCTATCTTCCTCCAAAATAAAGATTTTTAATAAATTTTATTTACTAATTCATCTTTATTTCCTTCTTTTCTTAATTCTTTTATTCTTCCATGTTATCCTCTTATGTGGAGATATGTAATAATTTTTAATTATTAAATCTTTTCATAAAATCCTCGTAATTTTCAAATTTGGAAACTAATATCTTTCCTTGATTTTCAAAAATCAATATTTTTAGCAATATCTCATTAATATTAATTTTTAAATTAAAAAATGAGGTATGCATCTTCAAAAAAATCTGCTTTTTGTGAGAGGATATTTTATTTATTATTATTCTTCTATTTATCTTTTCAAATGAAGATATTTAATAATTTTTAATTATTAAAAACTTGCTGATATTTTCAACTTGCTAATTTGGTATTTATGAGAAGATAATTAAAGATTTTATTATTTATTCTCATAGTATCTTTTCATTTTATTTCTTTTATCTTCATCCTTCCCTGAATGGCAGCTTTGTTGTGCACTCAATTTCATGTGTTGATTATTTTCCGTCTTAAATCAATCTTGGTCATTTAATCGATACTAATTTTTCTTTAGATTGAGCTCTCATTGTTCATTTTCAATAACCAAACTTATAGTATCCTTATGGTGTAAATTTTCTATCATCTTGTCATTATCTTTCTTTGAAATACACTTCCATTTGTAGGTGAGATCAACATCAAATTTGAAGGAGAAAGAAGAACAATGGTGGAGCAATGAAGGAGATACATGCTTTGGTTTGGATTGAATTTTAGTATTTCATCTTCATGCCTTTATTGAATGTGTTAGGATTACATTTCATAGCATTTTAGCTTTTGTGGTTGAGCTATTTTGTGTTATGATTTACTTTGCCTATTTCCTAGCTCACACAAATAAAAGTTCATGTTCAATCTTATCACCTATTCAATGTAGGCTTTCCTTTAGGAATGAAAATGGGGTAAATTTATGATGAGTGTTAATAGTTTTGTGATCAAGATATAAGTAAGACAAGATCATGATTGATTCATTACAATTTTATTTTAAGATAAAATTATTAATTGTTAATTTTATATGCTTATTTTCATATTTATATATTCTAAATTGATAGAGAAATTAAAAAAAAAAAAATTTACAACAGTATATAATAGTTGAGAATAGTTTTTATTAGGTAAAGTGGGATAGAGCTTGGAAAGATTATAGAGCAATCATAAAGGAAAAAATGAAAACCACAAGAAGAGAATAAGTCTCACAAGGAGTGAGACTAACGAAAAGCTTTATAATGAAGAAAAAAAATAATGGCAAAGAAGGGTCCTAGCTTAAAATTAAGAATTCTCTTTAAAAACTATAGACTAGAACAATGGGTTTTGAAAGGAAGCCAAAAACTCTTACTTGCGAGAACACCTTGAATTGTAAATATACAAAGAATGTGATAACAAACCAGGAAGAACTCGTAAGAAAACAAAGAGTCAAAATAAGAAGGTTGCAAACAATAAAAATAAATCTTTATAGGAATATAATATATAATCTCCACACAACATAATCCCTCAGTTGAAACATCCCTAAAATAAAGGCCTTTGAAAAAAGAAATCATGCACCCACATCTTTATAGCCTAGAGACAAGATCCCAACAAAATCTATAAGAGAATACACCCCAATAGAACAAGCAGGACCAAAAATCACAATATAATCTACTTCAATTGGACTAGTGATCAGAAGAATTTTTGAATTGTATATATTTTTTTAGTTTAGTTTATCTATATCTTAGTATTTTGCAATTTTGAAGGTCTTAAGGGTATTTTTAGCCCTTGCCACCGACATAGCTAAAAGATATCCTCTTTCAAATTTGGGTCTACATCTCTTGGGGACCTTTCCAACGAGATCAATGGCTCGTAGTTTCGAGTACCGAGTAGAAAGTTATGTCTAGTTGAAGTTAGGATAAATTTTCATATAATTTTTTTGAAAATTTCATAGTTTTTAGATTTTATTATGTAATAAACAAATATGACTGTTGGGCTTCAATTCTCAAGAGGTCTCTATGACCCTTGGAATCTCATGAACTTCTATATGTTGGATTTTTGAATGAAATAGATTACTTTTTGGCTTGCTTCAATTCGATGATTTCTGGTTCTTGTAAATAGAATTTACAATACCGCAAGTTCTCACTCAGGTGTTGTCATCCAAATCCATAATTTGAATTAGTGGTATCAAAGCAAGTTCGCTCTTGTATGTCATATCACACGCGATCAACATATCAAAGATTGGGCTTGGAAACAAGGAATCCTTCAGACTACCTTCCTTTGAGACACACACGATCGCAGATGGCTAAGTTGCAAATAGATGATGACATTAAAACATTAGTTGAAGATGCACTAGCAAAACAACGTGAAGAAATGATGGAGTATTTCAAGCAAATGCTGGAAAGTCGTGGGTCACAAGCAAACCCACCATTCACAGGGCATACACCATTCAAGGTGCAAGTGAATTTCGATATACCCACATTCCAAGGAAAGATCGATGCAGATGTTGTTGATGATTGGGTTTCAAAACTGGAAAGATATTTCTCTGTCAATCAATTTTCAAATGAAGAGAAGATAACTTTCGCTCTCCTGAAAGCTGAAAACCATGTGAAAGGTTCGTTGGAAGCAAAGTTAGCATCCAAGGCAATAGAAAATGGCAGGAATTGTATTTTTGACCAAAAACCCACATGGGGAGAATTCATGGAGCACATAAAGGAAGAATATTTTCCTATTGACATATATGAATAGAAATATATGCAGTGGCAATTGCTTCGACAGAAGAAGGACCAAACTATTCAGGAATATACTAATATGTTTCATGCCTTAACAACAAAGCTTGGCATCAGAGATTTTGAGAAACACCAAGTTTTAAAATATCAGAGTGGACTCCACAGGTACATCCAAACCAAAATGGAATTCCTGAACATAGAGACTTTACCTAGTGCATATAAATTTGCTAGCAAAATTGAGGAGAAATTAGAACAGAAAGGAAGGAGAGATAATTTCACAAACAACACATGGAAGAGTGAAGGTGACAAAACTACATGGAAACAAACCTCTAAGGAACCCTCTCCCAATTCACCCACAAAAAAAACATGGAGTATGAAGAAGACACAAGAAAATGGTATGTGGTGTGAATTTCATAAGAGTCCCTCGCATAATACAAAAGATTGTAGAACCATCAAAAGCTTAATGATGGAGACGCATGAAGACAAGGCATAATCTAAGGTGGTAGAAACATGCACAGAAGGAAATCATGAATAGTTCATTGAGGCTGATCCATATGCCACAGTAGCTACTACAAGGATATTGCCCTAGGAGGATAAGGAGAGATTGTTCCATTCACAAATGTGGGTCGGAGGAAAAGCTTTACACTTTATTGTTGATAGCGAAAGTCAAAAGAACCTAATATCAACAGAGACTATGAAGAGACTGAATCTGAAAACAACAACCCCCCCGCAACCCTATTCAATGGGATGGGTTAGTCAAGGAAGAGATATCCAGGTGCACCAGTAGTGTCGCCTTTCATACTCCATAAAGCCTTTCAAAGATGAGGTAATTTGTGATGTGGCTCCCTTAGATGTTTGTGATATTTTGTTGGGACAAGCATATATGTACCAGCGACATGGTGTTTATGAGTCCAGGCCTCGCAGTGTGACCATCAGATTACATAAGCAGAAATACCGAATACCAAACTTAAGCCCTGCATACACTACCTCTTTGATTAGTGCCAAGCAATGTAAGAGGTTAGTTGACAAACCTGGAACATTCATTTTATTGATGATTCATTCTGAAGAAGAAAGGAAATCTGTTTACAATTCCCACACCATCACAAACACCACAACACTGCAGAAAAAATCTATGGATCAAATTTTGATGAAATATGACAATTTGTTTAAGTTATCAACTGGGGTACCTACACACTGCCAAGTGAGACATACTATTGATTTGATACCAGGAAATCCATTACCTAATGAACCATTTTATCATAGGTCAATATTAGAGAATAATGAGATTAAGAGGCAAATACAAGAATTGATTGAGAAGGGACATATTCGTCCAAGTGCATCACCCTGTGGCAGCCCCATTGTTCTAGCAAAGAAAAAGGATGGAACTTGGAGACTTTGTATTGACTATAGAGCCTTGAATAAAATTTCAGTCAAAAATAGGTATCCACTTCCCTGGATAGATGACCTCTTGGACCAGCTTAGAGGGGCCCGATTCTTTACCAAAATTGATTTGAAATCAGGGTACCATCAAGTACCAATTGAATCAGCAGATGTGTGGAAGACAATGTTTAAATCTAAAGAGAGATTGTCTGAATGGCTAGTGATGCCTTTCAGTCTAACAAATGCTCCAGCGACATTCATGAGAATGATGAATGATATACTTAGACCATTCACTGATTCCTTCGTGGTGGCATATCTGGATGACATACTCATCTTGAGTAGAACTTGGGAGGAACATTTGCAACATGTGGAAAAAATTCTCTCAACCTTACAAGAACATGGGCTTTATGCAAACAAAGAAAAGTGCTCCTTTGGTATGCAGAGTATCAGATACTTAAGATATGTTATTGATAATGAGGGTGTCCATGTTGATCTAGAGAAGACACAGGTTATTAAGGACTGGCCATCTCCTAGAAATCTCACAGAGTTATGAAGTTTCCTCGGGTTAGCAAACTTTTATCGTAGATTTGTGTTGGGATTTTCCCATCTGTCTTGGCCTCTAAATAAGTCATTGAGGGGGGGGACACAAGCAAAGTTTAAATGGACAAGTGCTCAACAAGAAGCATTCGAGGGGCTAAAACAAAGGTTATGTTCTGCACCAGTTTTATCTCTTCCTGACCTACAACAGCCATTTGAAATACAAACAGATGCATCAGAATATGCTCTAGGGGTAGTCCTCATGCAACATGGTCATCCAATTGCATATCATAGTTAGACCTTTTCTGATATAGTGCGTCAATATGCTACTTATGACAAGGAACTGTATGCTATTGTTCAAGCCTATAAGTAGTGGAAACATTACATTCTGGGTAAGGAGACTATCATCCACACAGATCACAAACCCCTTCAATTTTTGCAAACACAAGGGAAGTTGCAGAATGATCAACATCAATGATGGTCAGCATATCTTCAACAATTTCACCTCAATATTCACCACAAGAAGGGAAGCACTAATAAAGTAGGAGACTATTTGAGCAGGGCTCCAATTGCAGCCATAAGTATGGTTTTGAACTCGTGTGGTCATCAAACTGAAGCCTGGGCTTGTTTGTATGAGAACGATGTTGAATTTGCAGATGTTTATAATCAATTAGTGAAGGGACAGCAAGTGAATGATTTCTATTTGCAGGATGGAATGCTTTGTCACCTTGGCCAAATCTATGTGCCCAATGCAGAATGCAAAAAGTTGATATGGGAAGCTCACTATAGTAAGGTTGTTGGTCACTTTGGTATAGGTAAGACTACTGCTATACTTCAGAAGTACTTCTATTGGCCAAAATTACGGAATGATGTTATTTCATATATTGAAGCCTATACTGCATGTGCTATTGCTAAGCTTGGCAATCGTAAACTTGGGCTGTACTTACCACTTCCTGTTCCTGAAAAACCTTGGCACTCAGTTTCTATGGACTTTATGTCTAGTCTTCCTACCATCAAAAGAGGCCATGATTGTGTGTATGTTGTGGTAGATAGGTTCTCGAAAATGGCAGTAATAGTGGCATGTAAAAAAACCATTTCTGCAGAGGACACTGCAAAGCTATTTTTTGAATACATTTGGGTTCATTTTGGTCTACCGAATACCATTATCTCAGATAGAGACAGCAGATTTCTTAGTAAGTTTTGGTTTACACTATGGGAAAAGATGGACACAAAATTGATAAAGTCTACTGCTTTCCACCCTCAAACAGATGGCCAAATAGAGGCAGTGAACCAGATGATCATACACATCCTATGAATGTATCACTCAAAACATCCCTGCACATGGGATGAAAGCCTTTCATATGTTCAACATAGCTACAACAGGGCAATTCACAGTTCAACTAGCCACAACCCATATGAGGTTTGTCTTGGTTATCAGCCACTTGCACCCATGGATGTTGCCATACCAATTATTTAGCCTGATTTGGTTCCACATGTTGGTAAGGAGGAAGATAAGGCAGCCCATTTCATCAGTAGAATTCATCATTTACAACAACAAGTTCATGAAATTTTGGAACACACCAACAAGAAGTATAAGGCGAGACATGATGAGCATCATACTCCTCATGTCGGGGACAAGGTGTGGTTGCATATCCAGAAGGAACGATTATAGGGTGCCAATAAGAAGCTTCATCCTCTGCATTATGGGCCATACACCATCATCAAGCAAGTTGGTGATAATGCTTTTGAGCTTAATTTACCTCCATTTTTGGGTCTTCATCTAGTCTTCAATGTGGAACTCTTGAAGCCATATTTTCCTCCACTATTAGATGTTGCATATGTGGTAGAACCAATCTCCACTATAGAATTGAATCCAAATGCAGCTGCCCCATTCCAATGCAATCAGATTGTGGACACCATGGTGAAAACACTCAAACAACAGCAGATTTAGTTGTACAAAGTGGTTCGAGCGGGGCAGATTGCTCAACAAGAAAAGTGGTTTACCAGAGAGTAGCTTCAAGAACATTTTCCTCATCTCATTCAAAGTGATGATGCAATGGGGCCCATTTCTTTCCAAGGGGGAAGTAATGATCAGAAGAATGTTTGAATTGTATATATTTTTTTAGTTTAGTTTATCTATATCTTAGTATTTTGCAATTTTGAAGGTCTTAAGGGCATTTTTAGCCCTTACCACTGAGCATAGCTAAAAGCTATCCTCTTTCAAATGTGGGTCTAGATCTCTTGGAGACCTTTACAACGAGATCAATGGCTTGTAGTTTCGAGTACCGAGTAGAAAGTTATGTCTAGTTGAAGTTAGGATAAATTTTCATATAATTTTTTGAAAATTTCATAGTTTTTAGACTTTATTATGTAATAAATAAATGTGACTATTGGTATTTGATTCTCAAGAGGTCTCTGTGACCCTTGGAATCTCATGAACTTCTATATGTTGGATTTTCGAATGAAATAGATTACTTTTTGGCTTGCTTCAATTTGATGATTTCTGGTTCTTGTAAACAAAATTTACAATACCGCAGGTTCTCACTCAGGTGTTGTCATCTGAATCCATAATTCAGATCAACTAGCCAGAGTAAAGAGTATGGTTAAGATAGAAAAATCCCCCTCATTGTAGCCATCCAAAAAAAATTGGGATGTTGAAGACAACATACCTAAGATGTCAATAGAACAGGCATGGCATTGACATCCAACCAATGTAGAGAAGGGATCCTAACCACATTTAAAAGAGATTAATCCACGTCTAAAGGAGGCTTAGGAGGAATAATTAGAAGCAGTGGAAACCCCCTCAATCTTGCTCCAGTAAGGCCCAAAAGAAAATTCCAGAAAATAAGTGCTTTCAACAAAAAACAACTATTATGAGGATATAGAGAAGATTCAAGAGAGGAAAGAGGAATAAAATCCAAAATGTGGGCAACAGAAGCTCCCACATAGATGCCCAACACCATATAGACCCATCAAAGAATGATCCACCTAAGGCAATATTGGCCTTCACACAGTCATATTAAAGAAATCTGAAACTAGTCCAAAAGCCAAAAGGATAACCATAAGAATGAGGATCCACAAAACCCTATTGAACATTATCTACCACCAAATGGCACTTGCAAGGATATGATATAGTAGAGAAGGAGAAATGAAATAATGCAACACAAAAAGCCTCCAAAACCATAAGAGGAGAAGGCACAAGGGAAAAACCCTCCACCATGGACAATCCACCAAGGCATCATGGAAGGAAAGCAAAAGTGGGAAGAGAATAAAAACCTAAAAAGAATATTTAGGAATGGAAGCCCCCTCATTGAAACGAAGCATGCAAACAAACCTTGCACCACCCTTCATTTAAAAGGCCATCACATGGTGAGGGCATATCGGCAACATAAGCCCTAGTAGCTTAACAACCTCCACACCGCTGCTAGGTCTAGCCCCTTGTAAAAGAGGAAAAGGAAAAGGGGAGAAGCCCTCCACTAAGGACACCTCTGATGACAGTAATAGAGGCAAGCATAAGGGGAAAAGATAAGAAGACCCAACAAGAAGACGAAAACTAAAACACCCTCATTGAAATGTTGAAGGTAAACATGTCCTAGCTTGAATGTCAGTTGAAAGGCTAGAAAAAGAATTCACAAAAGTGATGCAAACTCCATTTCACCTATAGAGCTAGTCCCTCCCCACCTCCATCAAACCTATAGAAGAATGAAAACACTAAAAACACTAATGCAATAGCCACCACAAAAAACTAATAGGGTCAACTCCAAACACAACTTTCTCAGCCTATTGAGAGCCAACTCAACCCCATCCATAGCAAACAAAAAAGGCATCTCTTCAACCATCCTTTCATCTTTGAGTCATCGTCAATTTCACTATTGTTGTCATCATATATTCTTGTGTGGACCCTTAAAGCTTTGCCCCCCTCTCTTAGGGTTTCATTCGATACAAAGCTCATGCAGTTACGTCTCTCAAATTCATTTGTGTAAATGTTTATAATTGTAAGATGTCAAAAACAAGTATCAATGAAACTGAAGAGCTGCAAAAATTAGTGTGTTAGATCTAACATACAAATTGTTTATAACAAAAACATGTTCTACATATAAATAACTAATACAGTAATACAATACTAATTGTTTAAAATACAAATAAATCTCATATGTAAACAAGCAATTCATTAATTTCTACATATAAATAACTAATACAGTAATACAATACTAATTGTTTAAAATATAAATAGATTTCATATGTAAACAAGCAATTCATTAATTCTAATACAACGAAGGTTGAAAAAATTAAAATAAACGACTATTCAATTATGTCTCTTTCAAATACACATTAACCACCAAAAGTGGTTGTTCTACTATCTACATCCCTTATCTAATATTATACACCATGTTTTACATCAAAAGTGACTTTGTAAAAACAATTGAATAAATTGCCAACCGTTTAGAATGTGCGAAAAGACAACTTCATAGTTGAATCACAAATTTCAACATTGTATTGAGAGAAAGGACAAAAGAAAGAGAAAATAAACACGAGCACTGAAAACTCGTTGGAGTTTATAGAAGAGGAGCGCAATAATTTATATTCCAGTGGAGCCACAAAGATAATTTTATAAGAGTCGCACACAGTATGATTAACCTAATTGTCAGAATAAAATATGTAGCTGTTGGTCGGCACAGACCACGCCGACTCGACCACCTACCAGGGCACAGCATCACTCACTTTAATAAATGCATTCCACTACCTGATATGAATAATATACAACGTGGGAAATGTGGAGTGTCAGATCTGCTGGATGTATTTTGCCTATAAATAAAAGTGCAATGAGCAAAGAGATTCGTGGGCTCCAATCTTCAGTTCAAATTAGTCACCTCCAAATTTAGCCATGTAATCTGTGTTGTTTCTCTCATCACAGCAGCAGAACCAAGTTGAACATGACTGCTTTGTGTTGAGACTGGCTGGATAAATGGGTTTCCTTGTGTAAGAGCGTAGGAGCCCTTTTAAAAATCTCTAAGCTGTGGTGTTAGTTTCAGTTCTGTGAATTTTTATCTTTAGGTCTTGTAATGTTAGCAGTGAGCTATGTTGGATGCCATCTGTGGGCTGCGATTTTGTTGAATTGATAAGCCTTTGAATTAAATTCTATTAAGCAATTTTTGTGGGACTTTGATTTGAGATTTTGAAGAGCAAAGAGTGTTTTCTTATTGGCTTTCGGTTGCAGTCTCAAAATAAAGACAGAAAATGGAGAGAATATTGCTGTGTGTCATTTGTATTATATAATATAAGTGTAATTCATCTAATTTCCATAATTGTCTTTCTGAAGTCGATATGTTTGTTATTTGTTTTAAAATTTTATGTACAGCTAGGTTATTACTGTTTGAGTAGTTTCATTTTTCCTTTAAATGGTGTGGATTGATTTTACTCAACCATACCATAGATGGATCGAGATCGACATTTAAGAGGATTTTCCACCAGATTGTGAATATGGGTTGTTCAGGATTTGTGTTGTTTCATTGTATTAGATATGTCAATTAAATTTGCAGGACTGTATCTAATTTCAGGCAAGGTTCACAAGCGTTTAACAAACTAATAAAAAACAAACTGGTTAAAATTAAACTTTAGTGTATGGAACTATGTTATTTTTCATAGTCCAGATCTCATTATAAAAGGCGAAGTTGTTCTAAGTAGTTGTTAAATAAGGTGGGCAAGACTAAAAGAATGTTTAAATATGGTATTAATGTTCAAAACGAGAAGTAGAGAAATAATTGAGTGTTTGAAGGGGTAGTAATTAGTGATATAATGTATGAAAACCTTTATGTATAGTTAGTTTGCTTTGGTTTTGAAATACATGGAAAATAATTTGCAGTTATGAGAAAATAGAATTCGTGTAATGATTTGCAATTGAAGATTTTTTATCATATATAAATAAAGTTCATGTAATACTCTTTAAAAGATATTTGAGGGTATAGATTGGCAAAAAGATGGTGAAAGACCCGAATATTCCTTGTGGAAAAGATATTTTGAAAGAGAGGCTAATGAAAGTTAAAAAGAAACTTTAAAGATTTGAAAGAAAAGTTTATTCAAGTAAATAGGTAGTATAAATTTTTTTCAAAGAAAATATGTTTACAAAAGAATAAAATATTAAAATAATAAAAAGAAGAAAATAATCAATTAATTGGAAAAAACTAAAAGGAAAGTGAAATTTTAAGGTCTAAGTCTTGACCATATAATGATTCATGTAATACAAGTGAGTGACTTTTCATTTGATGACCCATTTCATAGACATAATCTAGTTTAAGATTCTTAAAATAGTAATTATAAGGTTGAAGATTAATATGTTTAAATTTTCATATCTTTTTTATGGTTGTGATGATAACAAGAAATGATACTTAATAAATAATGTTAGTTTTCACATTATGAAAAAAATGATATTTGAAAATTAATGTTAGTTTTTACATCATGAAAAAAAAGGGTTATGATGGAAATGGTCAGGGAAAACATTGGTAAGTAGTTATAGAGGCAATGAATCAAATGTAAGCCTAAAGATTAAAGGCATTAGATATGTTCTAATTGGTTAAAGTAGGAGAGGGCCTGGACCATTAACATAACATGGGAGAACACACAAGCAATGAGACTAGCAACACCAAAAAAGAGGAACACCTTTTTTTAGAGAGAGATTTTGACCAGAGCATCCAACCAGGGAACCAAAATGAGAAGACCTTTTTTGAAAAGAGAGGATTTCAACCGGAGCCCCAACCCAGTGGCAACAAGGGTTCCGACCCTTCAAAGCTTCACATATTCAGAAAGAGGAGTTATGGAAGGAACCATGCACTATAAACCAAACAAAAATCATTGCACTAGAAACAAACTAACCAAGGAGGTAGAAAACTAACAATAGGTTTTGAAAGGCTTCCCATAAAACTTTTACCTGAAGGACCACCTTGAACAGAGACATTATCACACAAATATCTCAAAAAGAAATTGGTTTTGGAAGGTACCTAAAAACCTTGTGACGAAAGTAACAAAGTAACATAAATAGCTTAAACAAACCAAAGGGGAAATAACCAGCTATCATCAATAGTTGAACCATAAATAAGGGAAAATAATCAGCTAAATGTAGTAGCTAAAATAGTAAGATCCACTCCATAGGACCTATTGGACCACAATAACCTCAAAAAACCACCTATATAGGATCACGAGTAAGATTCATAGCACCAACAAATGTAAAAATAGTTGTATCAATAGGATCAGTAGTAGAAAAGAGCATAATAGAACCTACTTAATAATCCACCTCGACATGACCAAAAGTGTGAGAAGCAACAAAGACCAATGCTATAAAAAGAGTCACCTTCCTAAATTTTGTTGTAACAAAGTACACAATGAAAGCCGAATCCAGGCCAACAATTATGAAAAAACCAAGGCCCATCACCACCTAAACATCCAAGAGGGTATTCATAGATGGAGAAGGAATTAGCAAAGAAGGTATCCCCCCAGACATCAAGGCACATTGTTATGAAACCACCTAGAAAGGTCAACTATAAAATCCCTAAAGAAAGAAAAGAGACTCGAGGTAACACCATACGAGATCCCATGAATAGGTCTAACTAGGGATTCGTGGCATCTAGTACCCAAACACCCACCAGGCACAAGGCCACACCACCCCCACCAACACTACTACAAATAATGGAGGAACATGAGAAAGCATATCTACAAGAAGCTTGATCTAAGAAACAAAGAGATTCTACACCATCTAGATCTGAGAAGGATAAAAACCCAAGAGCCCGAACAAAGGGCCTATGAGAGACCTACATAGGCCAAGATCTTATCCCACACAACACGACCCACATCATGGAAGCCCCAAACAAACTCTTCAAGGTAAAAAACGTGCCCACAATAGCTAGGAAATATTCTAACCAATAGACAAAATCCCACCCTAGGATAGCAACCTCCACAACCAAAGAAATTTCCAAGTATGTAGAGTCCTTGACAATAGAATCTTCATACTCTACTCCATCCTCTCCTGAATCTCCAATATCTCCTAAAACACTAGCACTCTACTCTCATACACCTTTGTGCTTCATCGTGTCAAATAAATATTATCATAGGCAGAGAACTTTAGTGGAAAATTCTTGTGAATTGGTGAACAGTCAGGATCAGGGATTTTTAAATTCATGAATATGAGAGTCAAGGGTCTATCTCTCATTCGCCCAATTTTCTAGCATTTTTGGCCATAAGAAAAGTGCTTCACCATCATCTTTTGGGTTCAGTCATACATTGTGTGCCTCTTTTGCCAACAGCTTACAGAGTTCTAATCTACATGCACCCAATTATTCACCAATACCAACTAAGCAATTGGATACAACAATAGTTTAGGATGACCCATTTCATCAACTGTTTTGTAAGTTATCATTGAGGAGGACCCATTTTCGCCAACCTTGTTCCAAGGGAACAACAATTATAGGTCCATGATCGCCTTGGAAATCAAAATGTATCATTTGTTTAGCTGGGGAGATCCACCTATTTTCACTCAACGATGCCAATAGCCCGCTTATATTAGCCAAAATTTAAGATTAATTTTAAAATGACTTGTGAAATTCACCAAATTTGGATTGGTATAAATACACTCAAAAGTTGGTACTTTATTGTCCCAATTTTTAATGTTCTGAACTTTCTATAGTCAATTCTAATAAACAATTTTCTACTATAGACATTTCTATATACAAACTTCGACAAAACCAATTTGTAAGTGTGAGTAAAAATTTCCTTTTCAGTATTATAAGATTATTTATCCACATAGTGCGGATTTTAATTCATTTTTTAAAATTATTTCGTAGGGTTTCATTTATTGCCTGAGTAATTAGGACTCATGGGACTAGGGTCTATCTTCTTAGTTCTTAGTTTCTATTTCTTTCAATTTATATTTCTTGAGAGATGTCGAGTATCTAGAGTCCTGAAAATGTTGAAAGGTGGCCATCAAAGCATTGAAATAGAAGCATAAGGTTATACTTCTCTAATGTTAATATTGGCGGTCCATTAGAGGGAGGTACAATATTTGTACTTGCAGATGCACCAAAAAATATTGTTGAAGGAGAAACCTCCAAGAAAGATCGAAATGAGATAATCGAGATAGATACCAATGCTGTATCTAATGTTCTAATAGATTTGGATTACTAGAATAGTCGAAATAAGTCAATTTAAGTTGATGTCAATGCCGCAAGAAATGTTGATGTGAATGACCCAGATGATGTTGCTGGAAGTATAGGAAAGGGAAAAAGAAGAAGAAAATCAAAAGCAGGTCATGAGGGGGAAATGAAAATGAATTTTCAGTTGGACTGGGTGTCAAGGTACCCATTCATTGAAGAAGTGCCAAATCCAAACAAAGATGAGCCTTGAATAGAATGCATGTGTACGATCTGTAGTTGGAAACTAAAAAGGGACAAGAAGTTGCAGCTAAAAGTGGACACTATAGAGAAGCATATCGGTAAAGTTTATGAAAAATAAATCATAGATGGAAAACAAAGGAAGAATGTAAACATGTTAAGTACGAAGCAGATTATAAAAAGAATATGAAAATATTGGAGAATAATTATAAATGTCGAGGTTTGATTGAGGCTCAATTCAAACATATCATATCAGAAACATTCAAGTCAAAAATTGTCCAGTTGAGTGTTGATTTTCATCTTTTGAAAAATGGTTGTCCTATGTCAGACTACCTTGACTTTTCTACTTTATTAAGATTTTTTAATGTTCCTGGATTTCCTTAGAAGCATTGGTCAAAAAATAGTGGATGGGAATGGGCAAGTTGTCTTGGCAATGTGGAAATAGATGATGTAAAGGAAAATATTAAGCAGCCAAACTTTATTGCATTATCTTTACATTGAGTTACAGTAGTAGATAATAATTCTTGGATATGTTTGCATGTGTATACCGTAATGAGACATAAATGCAAATCTCATTTACTCTATGTTGTTAATAAAGGAGAATTCCATAGCACAAAATATATTTGAGGCGGAGGGGTGTGATACTGATGGCTCGGCGTCAAGAGAAGCTATGGGAGAAGGTTCTTGAGGACTCAATGGAGGGGAAGTAGGGCCAATAGGGGATCCAATTGATTGAGAGTATTTCGGTCTTTCTTCCTCCACTACTTGTACTGGAGGTAAAACCTCCAAGAGGGGCCTTTCCTAAGGTAGAGGCATTCTATCAGCATCTATATAAGTGGAAAAAAGTTGTCTCATTCTAGCCTCTATAATCAGTAGTGCTTCCAGGAAGGACAATATGAGTTGTCCTCTCTCCTTTTGTTATCCTCATAATGGATCTTGTACCGTATTTCTCTTATTTTCCATACTTTCTTATAATCCACCACATTTCTTATGAGTTCTTCATCATTCTCTTGATCCCATTGATCCTCTTGTGTCTTGGCCTTGCCAAGATTCTTGACAAACAATTGAGAATCATAGAACCTATATTTAACCTGGGGAAGCTTATACCTATTTTGTAGAGAGTCAAGGATTTCATATGATTTCCTATTCAGAAAATGATACATCCCAGTCAATACTTGTCATGGGATCATTGACCCTTTCTTGTGTGATCCCCCTACCAAAGTTTTATCTACTTCAACCAGTTGATACATGATCTCTAGGAAAGCCACCTTGTCTTGAACGGTAATAGGCAAGTGTCTAGGGGTAATAGGGATACCAAAAATATTATGATGGTGTGGTCCTTAAAATAAAACCATGATCTCCAATTGTGAGTGATTCCTAGTTCAGGCTTAAAGTCCTTAGGCCTGATAAATTCTTTACCCTCTTGGGTTAGAACCCACCTAACCTTCTTCTGCAAAATACTAATAAGCTTTCTAACAAAAAGATTGCCAAAATTTAAATTTTTAGACTCATTCATGTGTGAGTTCCAATTATAGGTCCATTCCTGAACCAGGAGGGGTTCTCCTCTAGCCATAGTAAAAAAAAATTCAATCAGGATACCACACCTTAATGCCTTGGTACAAGAATATATGCATTAAGAGAGAATAATACATGAAAATATTTGACTTTCAAATTTTGAAATCAGATAAGGCATTGTGCAAACCCTCGGCCACCATAGAAACATAATAAAAATGTTTGTTGATTTCCCTACTCTAGATATCCATGCAAATCATTAGCATCCAAGTTGGTATCAAGTCGTTGGTATCCGTAGCACATACTTGACACAAAGAATAGTACATGTCTAGAAAATAGATGACAAACAACCCTACACTGTAAGGGGTTGTCTGCTTTGGTGTAAGATTCTTATCCTCCCCTTTAATTTTTGGATGCAGGAATGTTGCCAATTTCCTTCTATATAGGTCTTCATTCTTCTTGTATTCCAAATTTGGCTCTTGTGGATTAATAGCCCAATAAATGTTAGGATTGAGCATAAACACTTCATTGAACACATCTTTGGTAATCTCTGTTAGACCGTCACATTCACTAGATACAATCTCTTTAGTGTTACGCTTATAATTTACTGCAATAGCAGCAACTAATTCAGTGCTCAAATAAAAATTTGGCACAACAACTCTACCCAAATTGTTGTTCCAAATATTGGATACTGGAACTCTTTCCTTATTCTTGTTATATCCTCTCCTCCAGAGACTGAAACCCCATGGTGGGATCAATGCATCCCTGATACCTCGAGTCTGGTTCATAATGAATTCATCTGCCTAGACCCAGGATTTGATCTCTTTTGTGTCTCCATTAATCCAGGGAGTTACTTTATGATCTCCTCACAAAACTTTAACTTTCCTAGACTAGAGGACTCCCCCATTTCAATGGTTAGGTTTTTACAAGCAAAATCAATGAAATGATGATGAAAATATTCAAAATTCAACACAGGATAATCTCTCTGTAATCAGAGCCTCAATCAATTATAAGCAATAGAGAATTTTGCATAAAAGATCAAAAAGCTAGGGAGAATGTAATTAAAATATAGTCGACAATCATTTCTCAAAAATCCTAATTGTCAAAGAACAAGCATATAAAACACTAACTGTGAAAGCAAAAATGTACAAAATAACCCAAAACATATGCAAAGTGTTGCAAATGCAAATTAGAGTAGGATTGATGCTAAAATAGTTGAAAATATGGTTCATAATGGGAAAACTGGCCTCATTTTCTACACGCATGTATGCTGGTTTGATGGCATTAGCGAGAGAAAGTTGTTATGATTCATATTTTAACCCAGAAGTCGACAAACTAATAAATTTATTATTTTTTATTTGTCATCGAATTTAATCTTATCTACTGCTTGTTCATCATCTCACTTATCCAAGTGTTCACTCTTTCATTGACCCGGTCATATGCCATAAAATTTTGTGGGTCCTACATGCCACATCCATTGTGGCATTGTGGAGTTACAATTTTGATGCACCTTCACTCAATAGTGCAATCACCCTAGCTGTTGATCTCATGGAAAGTGGTCACATTATAAGTTTTTTGGGTCCACCCAGGCTATGACTCATTTGAGTGGGGCTCATATGCTAAGTAGGTTGTAACATAGACCAATCATTGACACCTAGCCTACTGCCTAGGATGTCAGTGTTATGTCAGTCGATGCCACATCCATAGTGGCAATACGGAGTTAGCTTGGTCGTGCAGCTTGACTCAATTGTGCAAATGCGCAACAATCACAACCATTGACCTTAGCAGAGGTGCACAGTAATAAACGAGCCCATGTCAACCTTTGTGGGTCCTACATGCCACATCTGCAATGGCGTTGTAGAGTTAGACTTTGGATGTACCTTCAATCAGTCATGCAATCACCCTAGCAATTAATCTCATGAAAAGTGGTAACATTATAAGTGCATCAGGTCCACCAAGGCTGCGAATCATTTGAGTGGGGGCCATGTGCCAAGTAAATTGTAACACAGACCAATCACTAGAACTTGACCTACTACCTAGCATGTTAGTATTATATCAGTTGATGCCACATCCACAGCGGCAATGTGGAGTTAGCCTGGTTGCATAGTTTGATTCAATCGTGCAAATGCACAACAATCACAACCATTGATCTTGGCGGAGGTGCACAATAATTAAAGAGCCCATGTCAACCTTTATGGGACCTATATGCCACATCCACAATGTAATTCCGAGGTTAGACACATTATAAGTGCATCGAGTCCACCCAAGATATGAATCATTTGAGTGGGGCCCATCTACCAAGTAAGTTGTAACATAGACCAATCACCGGAACCCAACCTAGCATGTCAGTGTTATGTCAGTCGATGCCACACCCGCAATGATACTGCAAAGTTGGCCTTGTCGCATAGCTTGACTCAATTGTGCAATCGCACAACAATCACTACCATTGATATTAGCGAAGGTGCACAGTAATTAAAGAGCCTGTGTCAACCTTTGTGGGTCCTATGTGCCACATTCTACATGGTCCATGTGCCATGTGTGTAGGTGGGGCTGTAGAGTTAAGGTGAATGAGAACTTTGAACTAATTGCACAATCGCATGTTGATCTCAAGGAAGGTCCATAGTAAGATAAAAAGGCTTGTAGTTAGAGTGAGTGGATGACTAACACATGGGTCTGGTCATGACAATGATAGGATAGGCTTAGGTTACAACTAAAGTGATGGGGGACTAGCTACACAAAGTTAAAGATCAAATTGCATCCACTGTTAGATCATCAAATATCAATGACGAAGATTCAATTTTGGGCTAAGCTATAACAGAACAAATTTGAACAATGCATGACCATAATTGAACCAAGTGTCACTTTTCTATTGTATCTCAAGGAGAGAGCGATGAATGATTATTAATTGAGCAAGGATTTAATTTTAATAAACCAAGATCTTATGGTGGTTTATGAAAGTAAATGAATTCATTGACCAAAATTATTATTTTTTCCATGCAAATTATTTTAACAAAAGGTCAAAACCAAAAATATTACATTAATAGTATAAAGTTTAACATAATTTGTAGAATGGTCAAACCATAGATCTAGACTATCTATCCATAGATTCCATAGTAGCATATTGTAAATGCATTGATACCAAAATCACGCTTATGGCATAATGACTGTGTCTTTTCCAGTCTACCCATACTGAAAATTTCAAAAAACTAGATAATTACACAAAAAAATTGAAGCACCTGAAATTTAAAGGAGTGATGACATGGACACAACTGAAAAATTATAATAGGTAGGTGAGTCTCTATGATGTTGCTAGTTTCCCAGAGATAATTCTTTCCCCTTTGACATCCAAATTAGGAGTGTGACTGTGGCTCCTTCTAGCTTGAGTGCTACTATATTAGGACCCGGGCATCCTTTCATTATGTCCTCCACACCATCCACACACATGGGTTCCATATCCTCTTCATCACTAGTGTTAATTCCATCTGCCTACATGTAACCACATATCCATTCACCCTCTTCATTCTGCATGACACAAAAAAGTGTTAATAGGATGCAAGCATTCTACATAATATCAAATTTTCTAGCTCAAAAAAAATTTAGGTCCTTAATAACCAGAATTGGAAGCTGAGGCACTAGTTTCCCAGCCCTAATGATGATGTTATAGTCTTTAGGGTATGGGATAGTGAGGTCCTCATAAATTTTTTCCATAACCTTTTCAAGTTCCCCCAAAAATGCTTCCTTGAACAATTTTTGACACATCATCACAATGTTGTCCTTGGGGACATCTACATGCATTAGGGTGGCCATAAAAACCACTAGTATCTTTCTATTCACTCTATATTTATGCTTTGTAAAGAGGAACTCCTCTCCGAGTATCCTTGTTACTGCTCTAATGACCAAACAGTGAGAATAATTAAGAACCTCTTAGAGCCTTTTGTCCATAATTTTGTGTAAGAATGTTGTCTTCCTCTTATTGGCAATAAGGTGTATTAAGGGCTCCATACCAACTAGCTTCTCACTCCTATTCTTCTCAATTTCTACAATTTTTGAAATAGTGAGACAGATGATGTGGAAAACCCCTGGACCCTTATCTACCTTTTATAGAAGTTAATGTATCTTGCTCATTTTTTTGGTGCTAATACTTAGAAATGGAGGCTACTAGTTTGCAACTATAAATTTTGGCATTCTTTCCAGGTTGAGGAATGATTAATGCCACTACTAGTCTTCCATGGGCTTCTTGAGCCTCAACTACCTTACACAGATCATCCTATCAACCCTTCCAATTTGGAAACGTGTGATAATGTTCATTATTATCTTGGCATCCTTTCTTAACCGTCCCAATTTGGCAACGTGTGATGATAAAAAATTTGCATACACAATCAAATCCAAAAGAAATTATTGAAGAAAGATTATCTTCCGATCCTTTCTTTTAACTTTTTGATAACCATTTTAATGCACAATACTACCTCTATTGGATTCTTACCATCTGTCCCTCTGTATGCTTTGGGAGTGAGTTGGTCTCATCACTTGTGCCACAGTAATTGTACATATTAACTGCTCACTTTAAATGTGTGAATAATCGATATGATATCAATTTTCCAAGACACAAAATTGTGATGAAATGATGGATTTTTATAGTGACTCTTTAGCAGATCTCACTATCCCACGACACAAAATTGCTTCAACACAAACAATAAAAATGAAAAAAATGAAACATTGAAACATTGAAACAAAAACATTATCTGGGCCTAAGGAATTTATGCATTTAACTATTAAAAAAATTTATATTTCCAAATGAATTTTTTTTAATGATAGAATAATCGCTTTTACATCAAAAAAATCAAAAAAGATTTCACATGGAGACAGGCTACTTCATAGCTACCAAAATGAAGCAAGCCATCCCTACCAATAGACCTCCTATATACTGATTTATACTAGATTCATACATAATTACATCACTACATATACATATTTATTGCTCATCAATTGATTATCTATACAAAAAACAAAAGGCCCCATATCGGGCAACCATGAAATTATAGAGAAACTAGAACCTAATTATCAGAACCTAGTACCCACACACCTACCAACCCCGTCGCCCCTTGCTCTTTCAATCTTTAGCAGCTTGCCACACTTTTCTTTCTTCTTAGCCCAACAGTCTCATCCGCAGTTGGCGTGAACTTCTATTTTCGCGATGTCCTCTGCATCACGTTCACCATTTGGAATCCACTCCTTGCCTCGACCCAACACTAATAGGCTTACCATCTTTGCAGTATCATCAGGTGCAAAGTCATCCTCATCCAGAAATAATTCAGTGGTTAGGTAGTCCTTGTGTCAATCTTCATCATTAGGGGCTTTGATACCAGCCACACATCGAAGGAAATTGATACTCCAGTCCACAACATTCCTACGAGCCTGCAACACCTCTCGTTGCAGTGTGGTTACAACTAGGAATCTACGTGCCTATCTCTGGTAGTGTTCATGTACGAGTGTAATATATAAATCATCATCAATATTACCTAGAAATGAGTGTCTGAACAACATTTGAGTGAGATTCTTTTCCCATTGCTTGGACATACTCAAATACAACAACATAGCTAGGAAAAAAGAAGGGATATCAGAAGATACCCTATATTTGTGTTGGGACCACAAGAATTCCTTACCCAAAACCTCCTTTACAATGTGCTAGATGTAATCATGTTCATCCACCAGTACCCCACCTAGCCGCTTATTCGTTATATCACCCATGAATGCCATCTATGGCTTTGTGGCCAACAAGACAATAGGAATTTCCATTTCAATAGGCTCAGTCACAATAAGAAACTCAAGCACAACAAATAGAAGGTTGAAATTAGGAGTCATCTTGAATTTTCATCAATATTTAAGGATAGTTATGGTGCCTAAATCCTCTCCACATTAATTGGCATTAATGCAGGGTAAAAGCACAAAACTGTGTCAAACTTGTTTTAAGTAACTAGCCAGCACAACTAAAACTGTTTAACTTCAACCACAAAAAAGTGACAATTCTAAATTGAATTTTGAAATGATGTAAACTAATCAAATGTAGAAATATTAATGAAATTAATGTCTATTAATTTTTAATTTTTTTTTTAAAATTGATATTTTTTTTAATAAATTCAAAGATAGATTTTTCATTGCTGAAAAATGCTGAAAAATCAAGGGTTCTAGTCAGCGTTGGCAAAAAAAATGAAAACAAAATTTATTTTTTTTATATTTTTTTTTCAAATAGAAAATATATATATGCAGTGTTAAAAAAATAAAAAATAAATTTCATGTATATTTTTATCGTTATAATATTTTGAAGTCCAACATAGCTAAATTTGACAATTTTCATTCGACATCGCCTTTTGACTACTAAACTTATCATTAACAAAAAAAAAAACACTTTTCAAGAAGATCTCTCATTTAGTGAAATTTTTTTTATCATTTTTCTTTAATATCAATTAATATTTTTTTTTTAATTTCTAATTAACCTTTTTTTTTTACTTTAAAAACCTACTCGTAATTGTAACTACTTTTTAATTAATAAAATTCTTTAGCTTTGGCCTTTTATCGATAAAAAAAAAACCTACTCGTATTTTTTAGTTAATAATTTTATTTTAAATTAATCAAAATACTAAAAAACTTATGTCTAGATTTAGGACTTCAAGCTCTGTGAAAGGGTATTTTTTAGATTTTTGTAAAAAAAAAATTTGTTTGAAGAAAAATCAAGCACAAGTGAGAAATTTGAGAAATACCAAAAATTTTCACCAGTTTTGTGCCACATCATATGAAACATAGGCTAGTCCAGTCGAACTCAGTTCGGCTGGACTAACCTTAATTATAACATTAAAAAAAAATGAAAAAAAATTGAATGGAAGCATTTGAAAGAAGGGGAGTCTAACTAGACTCTCGATACCATTTCGGCGCCACATGGTAGCATGCGGCCCAGAGGTAGTTCGGCCAGACTGAGTCTCACCGAACTTAGTCCGGTCGAGCTACCCTCAGTTGACCCAAAGTGTTACAAAGCTTCATTCTTTTCCTCTGTATCTCTTACCATCACACATGTGAATAGCCACTCAAGGAGTTGTGTGGTTTATTAAAAATATTTCCAAATCTTCTTGGGGAGCTCGTGCTATTACCTTACATATACCGAAACATACGCAACTCCTGCTATTACCTTACACTAATAGTTATACCAAAAAATACCCATCTATACACTAAAGATTATGTCGACTACGAAGTAGGAAATACATCCACCCTTAGATCATCAAATATGAATGATAAAGGATCAATTCTAGGCCTAACACATGACAACAAAATTTGTTCAAAGCATTACTGGAATTGAGACAAGTGGCATTTTTTTTTTTGTATCACGAGTATAATAGAGATGAATTATTATTAGTTAATGTTAGTAAAAAGGAATTTATGTATTTAACTAGCCGAACAAAAGTTAAAACCAAAAGGAAAGATATCCTGCAACAAGGTGGAAAAACCAAAAAAATTATCCCCAAAACAAAGTTGGATCCGTATACTAAGATGTTGCTAAAATTAATTGAGGAATACCAAATTAGAGGGGCAATAAAGACATGGGGAAAACTAAAAAGTATTTAATTCACCTAGGTTGTAGTTAATGTCAAATTGACTATATAGAAAAATTAACAAAAAATTTAATATTTTTATGTCTAATATCTATAAATTTATAAAACAATAGCATATTTTCCATGATATATTTTTATTAGGGATTGAGGATTTTCTTAATCTCTTCGTTGATTTTTAAAAAATTTCCTTCTCGAAGTTGACGTCATGTTGGATTTTTGTTAACAGAGAAAGTATTAATTATTAAGCTTCTATCATTCATAAACTGTCGATTATTTTTTTAATATATGGCCAACCACATTTTTTGAGGATTGTGAAGCTTTAGCTAATAGCTTAGCCAACTTGTTGGAGAATGGTTGTGATAGTACCTATGATAGTACCACATAGGAGCATTTATTAAGATTGATGTTATGAGAAGCCTGCATTAATATTTTACACATGAATGCCATTAAGAATTTAAGATGGGGAGCTAGCCACTCATGTGGAGACTTTTATATTTTGTCATATTCTCATTCAATCTCTTGACAAAGCTTTATGGCCTTGTTGTGGAGTTCGTGGTTGCCTATCATGGACAATCCTATTAGGTTGAAGTACAAAAGACGTCAAATGGCTTTCTTGAGCATGCCTTTAGAATAAAGTGCATTACAAAAGGTCATCACTTTCCTTTCATTCAGGAATTGGAATTGGAAGCCATTAAAAAGGTCCTTGGGCATGATTTTTTGTTCGATGAGAATTGCTACTGATTCAACTCGGACATTTCTTCCAGATTTCTAGCTTCACTTTTGGATTTTGGGGGTAGAAAAGTTGACATTCTCCTTCTATTACAAGAGGTGTTTGATGGGGATTTTCTGGTGGATGATTTGGATATGGTGCTTTGGGAAGAAATTGGTGTAGGTATCCCTTGGGCGAATGACATCTAGAAACTAGAGGAGGGAATAGAGATGGTCATTCGCCAACCATTTACTTTGGGTTTGAGAAATAGAGCACTTGGCCACCATAATCATTGGGCCATAGTGCATGGTGATTTCCTACGAAAATAAAGGCACTGGAGGCACTCAAAATTTTTGATTGGTTGTTTCGCTTGGCACATCTCGTGCAGGATGGGGTTTACTAGTTTGGAGAATTAATTCTCCTTTTAATTCTAATTTTTGTCTTTTTTCGATGGGGAAGCTTAGGCTTCCATTTTTGTTAATGGGGATCTATAAATGTGGTTTTGAAATATCTACTATGTACAAGCTTTTTTAATATGAATATAACTATAGTGATGTAATTCTCTAGTAAAATTATTTTATCTTATTTTTTCGAAACATGATTTTCTAAGATTAACTTTATAGTTCTATATATTTTAAAAATTTCACCCGTAAATATTAATTTTTGGTTTATATCAAATATTTCTTTCGCCAAAATAATTATTTTATATTGGAAAATTAAGATAAATAGTCATCAATTTTTTCTACTGATTTTTCCCGATTCCAAGAAATTTTCCAGCAAAAATTATATTACGTTACCATGAAAAATGGAGAAATCACCAATAAGTTTTTTTTCCAACCTCCAACTAGCAAAAAAATTGCCAATATTTTTCACCATTTTCAAGGGGAGGGGGGGTTCTTAAAGTTTTCGCTGGTCAAAGGCCTTAGATATGTTTGAGGAAAAGAAACACAACTATTTTTTTTAAGTAAAATAGTTGAAAACAAATTGTGTTCAAGAATTGTTGTATTCACATTATAAGAATCAAGGACATAAATAAGAAAATTGTTCAGATCTCTATCCTTATATTATTTGATGATTCATAAATTATGGACGGGTTGTTGTATTTAATTGGAAATAGGTCACAAATATGTTCATAAATTTGTATAGCCATAAATGTTCACATGTCAAATAAAATATGTAATCAAGTAAGGCTTATATTTTTTATTAGGTGACTAATTATTACTTGTGACTAAAAAGAACTCATGAAAAATATTGCTAGTGATTGTCTTGTTACATGCCCTTAATGAAAGGTTGTGGTTTCAAAGCTAAATGATGTTTCTTTAAGTTAGTCAAATGTGGTACATGGTAAATACAGTAAAAGATTATATCTTGATAGCCCTAGAGTTGTAATAAATGACAATAATTATAACTATATAAGAGTCATGTTTGATAAAAGTGTATGTTAATTTGTGGTAATCAAGTGATAAATATAGATATAAAGTTAGTGGAGGGAAGTTATAGAAAGCACAAAGAAAGGTGTAATGTAATTTGGAATATTAGGATTCTTAAATGCTTATTATGTTAGCAAAAAGAGGGGAAAACCTCATGATTTGTCAAGTAGGAGATAACTAAAAGTTATGAGGGGATATTTAAAAGTAATCTATGGGGAATGTTAGAATAAAATTATTTTTATTTGGTTAGTATAAACTAAGATAGCATAGCCTTTGTTAGACACAATGCACCACTGACAGGGGGGTGAATCAGTGGTTCTCAATCTTTTCTCTTTATCTGTTCTAGGTGAGCATATCGATTAATAGATTCTAACTCAATGCAGACTTACCGGTTAGTGTGGAGACTAAACACAAATGCATTCACACACAAAGGGACATCACATAACACTATCATGTACAAGGAAAACCCAAGATTGGAAAAACCTCAGTGAGCAATGCTGCTGGAGTCTACTGCTCCAATCCAGCCTCACAATCAAATCGGTTACAAAGTTTAGGGAACCAACCTAAGGAGCTACAACCCTTGATTTAGGGAACCAGCCCAAGGAGCACCAACCCCTACTTGATTTATGGGCTACAACCCCTGCTAGTTTATTGGGCACCAACCCAAAGGATCTACAACCCCTACACCAAGATACAACTCAGTGATCATAATGATAGCATTAAATACAAAAGTAATCATTATGTTACAAGTGAATCTTGTAACCATTTCTTATAACTTACTTTGTCAGTGAGACACCTTGTTTTGTACAACGGTAAACCTCTCTCTCTACCAGTTCTCACTTTTTTTAGCTACTCTGGTGCTCACCAATGGTACTAAACTCGGCCGGTTCTATGCCTACCTTCTCTATAGTTACCTTTTCTTTTATTTTGCTGGTATGGACACTACCGGTTCTGCACTTCAACCTTGTTCTCGCTCACACTCAGTCTCTTTTCTATCTCCTTGAAGAGCACTTGATTGATCTTCTCTCACATGCAGTAGCCCTGTCTTCTTTTATTCAACAACAACCTTCAATGGTTTTGGCTTCCTTATTTATAACCTGGTTTTCCCACCAAAAGCCAATTCAAATCTCAGGAAGTTAGGGTTTCTTCCACTAATCAAATCTTAATTAGATCTGATCCAATCTATCGTGGATCGATCACCTACATTGGAGGAATGCATCAGTATGCATTTTCCATCATACAATGCATATTTGTTAAAAATAGCAAATCTAACCCTGTTCTTTAGCCTCAAAATAAGTGAGACATTTATGATCCAGTTGTTTCCTTCTTATGGTCAATCTGTAGTCAGATATCAGACATCATTCATAGTGCCAACAGATCCTTGATTGTCCTCTACCATTCATCTTTCATAGAATTGCACACTCTGCAACTCCTCCATGATTGTCGCAATCAACATTTAATGTTGACCGATCACAACTACCTCTTTGACACCAGACATCACCGACCTCTGCATATTTTCCACCTCAATTCCACGTGGCATCATAGTCGGTATCCACCTCATCACACTACTCTATCAGTTTATCTTGATCACCAACCACACACATAACTGGTACACCCAAACCTATTCACTAACCCTACTGACACTAACCACCTTGTCGGTTATCCTTCCTTATCTCTTCTCTGATGTTTAACTGGTTGACGTAATATGTCAACTATCACCAATGTAGATTTAGGTAGATGTATTTGCTAGTGGACAACATACTTTTCTTGTTCTCGGTGAGACACATTGATGACACCAAGTCATCACACGCCAATTGTTCTACACCAAGCTTCCTTTAGCATCCTGGTATCACCATATATATTCCTGCAGACTTACTAGCATCCTTCTTCATCAAACCAGTTCTCCTCTCAATTGGGTTTTTAGGATGACAAACACACCAACTCAACATCTCATTTTTCCTTGAATGTCCCAATAGTACACCTTGTTTTCACTTGCTTATCCAGTGTGCATTTATAATCTCATTCTCTGGAGGTTTCCTCATCTTTCACTTGTACATCCAGTCTTTGCATTCAATCACCTATCTATCTCAGGGAATCGTTCTGCCAGTACAAGTGTGAATTTACCAAGGGGAGGATACATCTTCACCACAGATGTTTTGGTGGGTTTCCATATGTCATCCTACACATAGAGGGAACATACTCTGTCAACCTATCACCCAGCCTATGATAGCTTCTTCATCCGATGGGAGTCTTGCTAGTTATTCTTACACTAGCAATCTAGTGGCCTGCTCATACTTCTCCTCCGTTGTTGATGTGAACCAAATAGCATTTTTCCACTTCACCAAAATTAATGCCCATGATGTAATCTCTTCATTCTGGTTGTGTGCAACACCATATCAAAAACCCTTTTATAAAGTGGTCACTTTATTGCACCTCTAGCATACCGGTCCACACCGGTTCTACCTTCTACATGAAGATGGTCACTTGGTTGTTACTAATGACAACACAACAACACTTCTCCCATACCGGTCCATCTTCTATTCTGATTGACATCAAACTCTAATGCCACCAACCTCTTGTTCACTAGTTGACATCAATGTCAGTCATACCGGTAACATCCTATACTGGTTGACATCAATGACAACACAATGCCAACAATCTCCCCCTTTGGCATTGATGTCAACACATATAGTATCTGGTATACTATAATATTTTTCTCCCCCTTTCACAACAATGGCAAAGGGTATTGTTAGGATAACATTCATCCTTGTATGTATCGAGCACTGACAAAAATATTTCTCCCCCATTTTATTGGGTGCATCTCTAGCTCCCTTTGTAGATTATGCACAACATCATCTCAATCACCAACACTTGAGATGGAAAGCTCATGTACCAAACAACCCTTAACAACATACACTAGTCTGTCTCTCCTTCTTTCTCTCAGGACTAGTTGAGGAATCGGTTTCTTCTCTTTTGTATGTGGTCCTACTGGTTTGCTAGATTTCTCTTACATTCAACTAATGACCCATAGTCAAATGAGCAATATCTTTTCTTGTATTATTAAGAATCTTCTAGAACTGCTTCTGTGTTCAGTATATCTGATATTGGTAAGAAGATATGGCCTTGAACTCCCCTTGAAACAGAAACCTCTTATCTTCATCTTATTCAGTCAAGTCCTAAGTTGGGACTCACATCAATACCTATGACATCCATCATCATGACTAAAATGCCAACTATAGGTCACATATCCAACCAGTTGACCCATAAAGATGTATGCTCATAATATCAGCTACTCGAACAATACATGTCATTCGGGTCCTTTCCAATAACACCTGATACATAACCTCATCCATCCAAGCTACCAGAGTTACTACAATGATCCTTCAACATCATTGACTTACATAACCTGCAACACTGATCAACACTCATGTCGGTAACATGCTGCACATACCGGTCTCTTATCCCCACCCTTGGACACTTTCCTCTTTACCTTTATCTCCCAGTTCCAATGCCCTCTACTACTCATTCATCTCATCGACAATAGCTTGTTCTTCTTCTTGTCCACCACTAAGGGGATGAATTATCTTATCAGCATTTGGCTCCCCTTTAGTCCTCTATCTCCTTTAATCAATAGGAGATATCACCAGTGCATTGAATGCACAATGTCGGTCCATAGTCTTACTTTCCTACTTCTTCCTCCATGTTTTCTTGGTCTAACTTTTCTTCCCCTTTTCAGTCTAGGGAGTAGGTTTCTTCTTCTCTTGCTGATTGATCCTTGCACTTCTGGATTCTGTATCATAGCCAAAAGTGGTGCTATAGTAGCACACAACATCCATCCCAACTTCATGATTGGGGAATCTCTTAGCATGCCAATTAGACCATCTTCTTATGGCCATCCCATTGTATCCTACTATCAAAACTGGTGGACACCTTGATCTTATGGGAACAAAATCTCTTCTACTTTTGTTCCATGAAATATTTTGTCTCTTATATGCTCTATATCCATTTCTATGTTGAGCAAAGCTACTAAACTAGTAGTCATGTGAGTGCAAGTTAATTCTTTTGCAGTTATGACTTTTATGACTAGAGCCATTACACCTCCAATAAATGACATTATTGTTTCTAGGAAGAACATACTCTCTATT
Organism: Cryptomeria japonica; assembly: GCF_030272615.1. NCBI lineage: Eukaryota > Viridiplantae > Streptophyta > Pinopsida > Cupressales > Cupressaceae > Cryptomeria > Cryptomeria japonica. The sequence continues at coordinate 381,750,298 of NC_081411.1, read as the reverse complement.
CCTAGACATCATTTTTCATTCATCTACCCTATGGTTGTATTCCTTCCATGCAAAACAATAATTGGAAAGAGCAGGCACATTACTTACAAATTTGTTTTGCCAGGCTTGAGGAGACCTTACCGGTTTAGCGTTTCCATTTCTTCTTCTCTGGGTATGATTGTTGGATTGTCCACATCTTGTAGCTCTTCCATCCATTTTCTCCTTTTCCCATACATGCTTTATCTTGTGGACATCAACATTCCCTTGTCTTCTTCCAGGAGGAGGTCTTTTGTGCTATCTTCTCATATTCTTTCTTTCTGTGAAGTCGCCTTCTCTCAACTTCCCTTTTCCTTTTGGATCTGTATGATTTCTTCTTGTAGCATATTGGACTGGGAAGGTTTTTCCTTCACCTTTTCCATTTGAGGAGACAAACTGAATGTCTTCTTGAGAATTTTCCTTGCTAGTGGACCATTCACCGACACCACATCCTAGTCCTCCATTGTCCTTGGAATACTTTTGTAGGCTTAACATTCTATCCAAGGAGTCAATGTCACCATCATATTTCTTTCTCATTTTAAGCTCGTCTTGGCAATTATCCAACTCGAATATGAGCTTTGTAACTTAATCCTTAAGAGCATGACACTCCTTTCCATTAGTCTCCAACTCTTGGTCTAACACTTTGCACCTACACTTGTTGGTATCCGAATCCAATCTAGATTCCACATTCACATTCTTAGCATCAACCACTTGTGGTTTCAGATTAGCTAGGGATAACTCTGATTCTTAAAGACTATTGACCAACTGGTTTTGTTCCATAATAGTAGCATTCTTGAACATCTTGTATTCTTTCCTCAGAATCTCCATTTCACATTCTTTGGAGTCCAAGACTGATTTCAAGTTATCAGTCAATCTTTTTGCCTCTTCTAGTTGAGTGGTCAATAAACCTACCTTTTGGTTTGATTCTTCAGGGCAGGTTCTCAACTGGCTACAATCCTCATGAACTAATCTTTTATATTTTTTAAATTCATTTCTAACATTTTGCAGCTCTTCTAGATCACTTACCAGTTAACAGTCAAGATCTACTTCTACATCTTCTTCTTCATCATCATCATTTTCAAATAGATCTTTCTAGCTATATATATCTACCTTGTCTCCTTCCTCTTCTTCTTCTTCAATGTCATTGTCAAACACATCATGTTGGTGGGATCTATCTACATTATCCCCTTTTGATGTGTGATTCTCAATGTCTGTGTCATGGACCATGAAGAGATGAGTCTCCACATCACCAATGCTACTGCAACAAACTAAACTGCCTCTATCATCTGCACATGTATCTCTTGCATTGTTCTTCTCACTCTCACAAGTTGATTCAGTGGTATGGGGTTCATTTCCATAGAGTTTCTTTAGTCTATCCCACAAACTTTTTGTCGATTTACACATCCACCTATGAGGAAACACCACCGGTGAGTCCACAAAAAATAGCCTTCATGCCTTCATCATTACACTTACATCTTCTTTCTTCTTTAGGACTGGTGCGAGGACTAACATTCTTAGGGAGACCATTAACAACTACCATCCAGACATCATAACCTAGGGAGGACAGGTAGACTTCCATTCTGCAGCTCCAAATGGCATAGTTAGATCCATTAAACACTGGAGAAGGGATTGAAACTAAACAAACCATTGTGTCCTTAAGCCAGTATTGACCCAAGCGAGAGAAATCTTGATAAACAGGGAACCTGGCTCTGATACCAATTGTTAGACACAATGCACCACTGAGAGGGGGGTGAATCAATGGTTCTCAATCTTTTCTCTTTAATTGTTCCTAGTCAACATATCGGTTAACATATTCTAACTCAATGCAGACTTACCAGTTAGTGAGGAGAGTAAACACAAATGTATTCATGTACAAAGGGACATCACATAACACTATCATGTATGAGGAAAACACAAGATGGGAAAAACCTCGGTGAGCAATGCTGCTGGAATCTACTGCTCTAATCCAGCCTCACAATCATAGCGGTGACAAATTTTAGGGCACCAACACAAAGAGCTACAACCCCTGATTTAGGGCACCAACCCAAGGAGCACCAATCCCTACCTGATTTATGGGCTACAACACAAAGGAGCTACAACCCCTCCTAGTTTATGGACACCAACCCAAAGGAGTTACAACCCCTACACTGAGCTACAACTCACTGATCATAATGATAGCATCAAATACAAAAGTAATCATTCTATTACAAATCAATCTTGTAACCATTTCTTATACCTTACTCTGTCGGTGAGACACCTTCTTTGCTACACCGGTACACCTCTCTCTCTACTACTGCTATTTTATCAGTTCACCTTTCTCTTTGTCAGTTCTCACTTCTTCCAACTACTTTGCTAATCTCCACTGGTACTAGCACTCGGCCAGTTCTATGTCTGCCTTCTCTACAGTTACCTTTTCTTCTATTCTATTAGTATGGACACTATCGGTTCTGCACTTTTACTGGTTGAACACTTCAACCTCGTTCTCCCTCACACTCAGTCTCTTTTCCATCTCCTTAAAGAGAACTTGATTGATCTACTCTCACATGCGATAGCCCTATCTTCTTCTGTTTAACAGCAACCTTCAATGATTTTGGCTTCCTTATTTATAACCTGGTTTTCCCACCAAAAGCCAATTCAAATCTCAGGCATTTAGGGTTTCTTCCACCGATCAAATTTTCATTAGATCCGATCCAATCTATCTTGGATTGATCACTTGCATTTGAGGAATACATCAGTATGCATTTTCCATCATCCAGTGAATATTTAATCAAAATAGCAAATCTAATCTTGTTCTTTAGCCTCGAAATCGGTCGACACATTTATGATCCAATTGTTTCCTTCTTGTCATTAATTTACAGTCAGATATCACACATCATTCATGGCACCAGCAGATCCCTGATCTTCTTTTGCCGTTCATCTTTCATTGATCTGCACACTCTGCAACTCCTCCACGTGATTGTCACAATCAACATTTAATATCGACCAATCACAACTATGTCTTTGACACTAGACGTCACTGACCTATGCATATTCACCACCTTAGTTTCATGTGGTATCATAGTTAGTATCCACCTCATCACACTACTTTGTCAGTTCAACTTGGTCACTGACCACATACATAACCGGTACACGCAAACCGGTTCACTAACCCTACCAACACTAACCACCTTGTCGGTTATCCTTCCTTATCTCTTCTCTGATGTTTCACTGATTGACATAATATGTCGACTATTACCAATGCAAATTATGGTAGATGTGTCTGCCAGTGGACAACATACTTTCCTTCTTGCCGGTGAGACACATTGATGACACCAAGTCATCACACTCCAACTGTTCTGCATCAACCTTCTTTCAACATCTTGGTATCACCATATATATTCCTGCAGACATGCTAGTATCCTTCTTCATCAAACTGTTTCTCCTCTCAACTGGTTTGTTAGGATGACAAACACACTAACTCAACATCTCATTCTTCTTTCAATGTTCTTTTTGCACACCTTGTTTTCACTTGCTTATCCAGTGTGCATTTTTGATCTCATGCTCTAGAGGCTTCCTCATCTTCCACTTGTACATCTAGTCTCTACATTGAATCATCTATCTATCTCAAGGAATCATTCTGCCAGTACAAGTGTGACTTTACCAAGGGGAGGATACATCTTCAACATGACATATGTCCTAGTGGTTTTCCATATGTCATCTTGCACATAGAGGCAACGTACTCTATCAATCCATCACCCAACCTATGATAGCTTCTTCATCCGATGGGAGTCCTGCTAGTTATTCTTACACTAGCAATCCGGTCGCCTGCTCATACTTATCCTCCAGTGTTGATGTGAACCAAATAGCATTCTGCCACTTCAACATAATTAATTCCCATCATGAAATCTCTTCATTGTGGTTGTATGCAACACCATATAAACAACCCTTTTACAAAGTGGTCACTTTACAACACCTCTAGCATACCGATACACACCGGTTCTACCTTCTGCATGAAGATGGTTGCTTGTTTGTTACTAATGACAAAACAAAAACACTTCTCCCATACCATTCCATCTTCTATTCTGATTGACATCAAACTCTAATGCCACCAGCCTCTTGTTCACTAGTAGACATCAATGTCAATGATATCAGTAACATCCTATACTGGTTGACATCAATGACAACACAATGCCAACAAGTTATCAATTCTCACCATTGACAACATTAATAAATAGTATCAATAAATTCACATAAAAATAATTTATTTAATGGTGGAAAATAGGGTTTACCTGTTTATGCATTTAAAAAAAGAATTACACTTTCTTTCCAAGCATTATATTCAAGGTAGAGATAATTTAATTGATCCAATCTCACTTTAAGTATGAAATGGATTGAATGCAAACCAAATTCACATTCCTTCATGGAATTCAATTAAAAATGTATTAAAGAGTTTGAAATTGAGTTCTAGATCTAGGGTCAAAGGTGGAAAATATACATAAAATAATATGAACAGTAAGTTTAAAATGTAGTATGTAGATGCTCATTTATTTCTAAAGTAAGGGAATAAAGAAGAACCTGTATCTAAAAATATAGCCTGAAAGTACTGGACAAGGTGGCTTGGGGAGACCCTGTTCTCTATTTGTCAGGTGTGGACAAATAGGAAACATTCCAAATTAGAATGTCACTCAAAATATTCTCCCATAAATTCATCATCTCCAATAAAAGTTAGAGCTAATCGTCATCCTATAAATTCACTCAAAATATTCTCCCATAATATCACTCAAATTATCCTTTGTTTTTTCCTCCTATAAAATCTAGACCTAATTGTCATCATCTCCACTACTCGAATCTTAATTTGTAGCTTTTGGATTTGTCACTTGTACACCAAAAGAGAGGAAATCATGTTTTTGATAGGGGTTTTCCTAGGTCAAATCCCAAGTTTGGAATTAACCCTTGAATTGAAGTTGAAATTGAACTTGAAATGGAATTTAATTGGTATAGAAAGCTTTCCTTTTGAGGGTAATGCTAGATCTAAATTCAAATTCTTGAATTGGAAGATGATACCTTGACGAATGTTGATTTGAAGTCTTCATGCCAAGGTTTATGTTGTCAGGTCTAATGACTTCAAAATGTTTTGATCATGGATGCCATCATGAATTCTTACAGTCTGAATTGGACCTCTCTCTCCTTCATTGCCTTGAATATGCTTGACTTCTTGCTCACTTAAATTATGGATTTGATCTTGTGAAATTGTAATTTGTAGATCTCCTAAAATGAGCGGGTAAGCCTTTCTTTTATATCTAACCACACCAAATTTATTTGAATCTTTGAAGTGAGCCAAAATGGAGAAAGGTTTTCCACTACAAAATATGACCATTGAGGAGTCCCAATTTGGGCTCCTTTTGGGAGGACAAGGGTTCCCAAGGCATCCTTGTCTTGCCCATTAGGGCTGAAATTTAGACAAATGTAGAAAGGTACTAAAGATGTTTATTTTAGGGTTGTGTGAACATAATCAAAATAGAGTTAGGGCATGGGAGGCCGAAACACTAAAGTGATGCCTAGGTGAGGACAAAATTGTATAGGGATATAATTTATGATGTTGCATTTAGATCCCACTTTAATAGTAGCATGAGCCTAAATTCATACTCTTAGTAAATTATAGAGTAGCATTGAAAAAAATTAATCAGTATATTAAAGTGGCAAGACACAGTAAGCCACCAAGGATGTTAGGAAAATATCTCAACCATGTAATAATAATGTAAATTATAATAGTGCTTTTAGAGTCATTAATATTGTATTGATGTTTTAGATGGATGAAAAAATATGTTGTTAAGTGTGTTTAGAGTGTTGGATAAGGAATGCTCAATTTTTTCTACTAGCGCATTCTATGTACTGCATAAGTTCTAGAATGCTAAATAGTTGATAAAGCCATATTTTATGTATAACTTATCATTGTAAATGGTAATCATTTATCATTAGATGTAATGGTATATATCTTGTGTATTTTGTTTGTCCTAGAAGGCAAGAGTATATTATAAGGGCATTGTACTATGACTATGTAGTGTGTTGTATTATCAAAGTCTTATAGCTATTGAGTTACCTCTAAATCTTCATTAACAATACTCCTATGAGAATCTTACTCTACAAGTATATTTTAATCTATTGTTGATTTTTGAATAATATATTGGGTGGCTTTTGGAGTGTGGGGTTTTACCCTTCTCCATGCAAATCACTGTGTTGTGGTATGCATGCTATTTATGTTTATTATTATTAAGTTTGTGTAGCTGTTGTTAAGATATGTTAAAGTTTTTGCATTACCCTCCTCTCAAGTTGGTGTAGAAATTTGTTTTGCTACTTAACTTCCTTACAAAGGACTTAAGATCTTATTAATCTAATATAAAGGTAAAAGGAGGAACACATGAAGATAAAAAGAGAGCATGAATATAAGAAACAATATGTGAGATTTGATTCCAAGTTGTATAAGTCTTATTTAAGGCTTGAGTATTCATGGGATGAAGCCACCACATCTTATGGAGTGCTTCAAACACACTTTTTTAAGCTAGTAATGACAACTCCTTGAATTTGTAAATTCTACTCATATATGGGCTCCCACTAGTTCTAATTATTAAACATAGATACTAGTGGATGTAAAAAAATAAAATAGGAGTGTTCGGTGATGAGTTATAAGTCAAAAGAAAAATGATTTTGAGATATTTTTTTAAACTTAAAATCATCTTGTGGTGAAATATGAAAGCATACATAGCCCATTGTTGATGCAAAAAGTTGTAGTTTAAGATGATTTTGATTTCCAAGATCACCTTTCAATGCAACAAAAGAGAATACACAACTAATTGCCTATGTACACTCTAATGTAAACAACAAAACACAAAAAAATACAAAATGAGAATAAAATAATAAAATCACAAACAAAATATAATAAACTCTCTCATCTACCAATTTAGCATCAATAAAAATCTACATCATAACCAAATAAATGAAATGAAAAATTAAAAACTAGTACAAATCATCATTGTTTAGAGGAGTGAATCTGCTCAAATGATTGGTGATGATATTTTCTTACTGTTGTAGTATCTTCTTGCTCAATTCAACATGAGATAAATGAAGGCTTAAGCTCAATTTTATAAAAAATTTGAATGAGAATTATATACTAGAGATCTAATATTAGATCTTGATTTTGATCCATGATTGGTCTAATAGAAAGAGGGGGAAATCAATTTTCAAAATAGATGGTGATGAATATGCAATGAATTCATTTTATTGGGGATTTAATAATGATTAGTGTATTAAATAATTTTTTATCTTGACTTAACTAGATTGGTTTATTTGTCAATTGGGACTAAACTAAATTGATTATCTAGTTAATTATTTTGATTATATAGTTATTTCAATAGATACAAAAGAGAATTTAAATTATTTAAATTATGAACAATTTAGTAATTCAAATAAAATAAAATAAAAATGTATTAGCTATTTAATGAATTTGATTGTGGTCAAGTAAGCTTAAATAATATTAATTATCTTAATGTATTAAAATATGTTATGTTAACATCGATTTATATTACAAAAATTAAAAATAGAGGAGTGGATGTGCTCAAATGGTTTATGATTTTTTTGCCTATTGTTGTAGGATTTTATTTCGAAAGAGAATTAAATAGTGGAGATTTAATCTTGGACCATGAGATCCAAGAATGGTGGCTGTGATGGAAACAGGTCAAAAATAAAGTTTTAAAATAGATGAAGATGAATATGAAATTAACTGATTTGATGAGTGAGTTGATAATGATTAGTTTTTTAAGAAATCTTTGATCTTGAATTAGGTCAATTGATTTGCTTGTCAATTGGGACTTAACTAAATTGATTGTTTAGTTGACTATTTTGATTGGATAGTTAACTCAATAGATATAAAAAAGAATTTAAATTATTTAAATGAACAATTTAGAAATTGGAATTAAATTAATTAAAGGTAAATATTATTTAATGAATTTAATGATGATAAAGTAATAAATTAGATAATATTAATTCTCTTAATGTGTTAAGAAATATTAAGTACATTAAATATTAACATAATATTATATTATGAAAATTAACATTTATTCTATACATATTCAATATAAATCTCAATAGTAATATGAGAAAATACAAGAACTCAAAAAATTGATACCACATTTTAAAAATAAACCATAAACTCAAATAATTAAATAGATGTTTTTCTAGTCAAATCTCAAGATTACCTCACAAAGCAAATCTTGATTACCATGTTCAAAAATTGAACCATATCTTTAAACAATAAAAGTGAAATTTTATTTAACATAAATCTCAAAATTACATCACAAAATAGGTCCAAAAAATTGTTGCCATGTTTCTGGAACTAAGCTATGTCTACCTACAAACTCGTTATAACATTCAGTGAATCTACCGAAGCCAAATAAAATTCACTACTCTGTATTAATTTATGGAGAAGACAAATCTCCATCAGGAAAGTCTAGCAGGAAGGAACCTTTACACCTTGGACAGCTGGCCTCTTTCCTACATACCATGTAATACGTTAAACATGCTAGACACCCAACAAGCCTCATGGCAGACTGAATTTCTGATGCACTATTATCATCAGTGCAATCATCAATATAGTTGGTACTATTTTTCCTGCTATATTTCAGGGCATTTGAGTTGGACAAATCCAGTTGAAGCTCCAATCCTTTATCTTCTTCTTCAGTGGAGTCGAATCCCGAGATTTCCTTCCCTGGTAAGGTCACAGAGCTTAGCCCAGTTTCTCCTGAATCCAGGTAATACACTGGTCCAGTCTGTACAATGGTAACCACACAAAACATTCAGAAATTTGTAAAACATTAAAATCACAATGAAGGATATCATCTGCAACTAAAAGCATGAACCTTTACAATATGGTATGAATTGTAACCTAAAGATCAAAAGGATTTGAGACATATTTGACCTTGAAATCTGAACACTTATCCACACCAGAGGGAAGGCATTGGCCTTGACCCAAAACCAGCATATCATCTTCTATTGACTCTGATTCAATTGATTCTAGCCCACATGAAGACGAAGAAGATGGTGAATTTATTATCCTGGTTCCCAGCAGATTCAGAGTTGTTGGATCGCTCCACTCATTCAAATGTTCAGGAATAAGCTTTACCACTTTCTTCTTATCTTCATCCCATTCCTTTAGCTTCTTGCTAAATCTTTCAACCGCCATTCTTCAACAAATTCTCACCAGTCTGAATGAATAACAATCTTGATCAAGGTATTTATAAACAAAAGAAAAATTCACAACACAAGCTGTGAGCCTTGAATTTTGGACAAGATTGCAATATCAGTTCTTCTGTAGTGGTTGTAGGATGTAACCATGACATTAAATATTGGAATATGATCAATTGACCAAACCGTAAAACTAATAAATGTTCCAAGCTTCTGATTGATCGTTACTGTTTATTTTCCAACTATTCATTTTCAAATTTACTACCGTGTCTTTATCTTAAGGTGACTACAATTTATGACATTTGATAAAAAACCATAACATTAAATACTATCATGGGAACCGTTTGTAGACTTCAATTCAAATTATCAATCCAACCTGTAAGGATTGGCATGGCATCATTGTGACATCTGAACAACCGATTTGAAGTATCATCTTTAATGTTCATGACTTTATTATACACTTTTCTTAAATATAATAATCAAAGATGATTTTAAGTGAAATATCATATTGTTATTGGTCCGCTGATTATTGAAGTATTGCTTCCGTGTACTATACTAAAAATGGTGCTCATCATAACACTCATAGCCGGCAAAACTTTAATATGTGATTTATGGCTTGTATCTTTCATGCACATAAATAGCGTGTGAATAGCAAGTGGATTCGTTTTGAAAAAATCTGATCTTAATGATCTTCAACTTTTATATGGTAACATATTGTAATAATAAATGTTACTTTCGGGAAGGAGTAAGAAGAAGCTTAATGTCTTTTGGTCGTCTGGTATACCTGTTTACGTTTTGTTCTTAGTACTAGTGTGGAGGCTCATCTTTGTCTCTTTTGGACTCTTGCAAGGACAAAATGTTTAAGTTATTCCATGAATAAAATGTTTAAGCAATAAATAAAACAGCCCTAACTCAAATCATAGAATATAAAAATTATTTAAATAAAATAATATTTCAATTGTTTAAATTCAAACAAAAATATTATATTATTCAAATATAAATTATATGTTTCATTATATTTTAATATTATTTAAATGAAAATTGAAAACTACAATTATGATATTTTAAAATGAAATATAACAATATTCTATTACAATAAATATCATTTATATCAAATTTTAAGTATTTAATAATAATAAATATTACAAGAAAAACAATTGAAATGAAATAATTCTTAAATCAAAAGACAAAGGACAAAACATCTATATCTAAGCCTGCCCTTCCCATTTAGGAAAAAATCAAATGTCTAGTTTGACGAAATTCTAAATATAAGAAGAAAAAGGATTTACTAGGTAAGAGTTGATTCACTTTTCAATATTGAATAATGCCAAATAACCATTACAACAACAATTAAGAAATAGTAACAATTCTACTCTGCTCTGCAACTCTGCAACTTTCTCGCCCATTTTTGAGATTCTGTGTGCCTGGATGGCCCCCCCCCTTGCTGGACCCAATGCCTGCTTCCACGGTCGATGCACATGCCTCTGGGATGGTTGCAGGGTCCCCATGTTCTGTGGACCATATGGAAGAAAATGACAGTCTACGCACCCTTTCCACTCCTCCATGTCTGACGGATTCTGGACCGAATGAGGAGGAAAGGAATATACCCCATCCTAGACCAGAAACTTCTGCCGGTCAGAAGGATAAGGATGCTTGGGAGGTGAATCCCAAGTCTAGCTAGAAGAACACCCTCCTTGGGTCAACAAATTCTCTCCCTCTTGACACTGTGGCCGCCTTCTCGCAAACGAAAGACAGAACGAAAATCAAACTCCCGGACAACCTAATGGACAGAATCGATACCTCCCTTCACTTGGCGATAGTTGGTCGCTTCTTCTCCTTCCGACCTTCTATCGACATGGTCAGGCGTTGGGCTAAATCTTGATGGAAGCTGAAAGGAAGCCTGGAGGTTTTAGCCATGCTGGGGAGACTCTTTCTATTCAAATTTATCACTGAGGAGGACTTGATTTATGTCCTGTCGGGGTCCTGGGTGGAAAGCACTTCTTGACCATGGCTAAATGGAAACCTGGTTTTGACCCCTTTGCAGAACTAAACCACATGACCCCAGTGTGGGTTAGGCTACCTGGACTCCCTCTGGAGTTTTGGGATGATCAAATCTTTCGATGGATAGGAAACTCATTTGGTTGCTTTGTTGCAGCGGATTCGGTCACTCTCAACAAGTCCAGGTTGGTGTATGTTCACTTCTGTGTCAATGTTATGATCAACAAAGCCCTACCGAACTTTATCTCCCTAAAGTCCAAATGGGGAAAATGGTCCCAGGCCATTATGTACGAAAATGCTACGCTGTATTGCCAGAAGTGTAACACTCAGGGGCATTCCTATACGAACTATAAAGCCCCTATGGTAGCTAAACCCAAGATTAAGAACAAAGCCATCTGGGCCAAACCCATCAACCCTCGTGATCCATCATCCTCGACCCCTCCTGAGCAGACTACTGAGAATGTTATTCCTGAAGCTCTCCAGCACAATGACAAGAGCCTTGAGATCTTAAAAGCCTTAGCGGACCCAGTCAAAAACCCTAAATACACCCTGGAAGAGGGGGAGATCCACCAGGAAGTCTCCCTCATCATGTCCACCATCCCTTTCCCTTCTGCCTCCCCCCCACCCCATGCCCTCCCTAACCCAACCCCAGTTGTGGTTAAACCTCTCAAGATTGAAAGTTCCTTACCCACCACTCCAACCCCTTCCTCCCCTTCAGCTAGGGATGGAGAGGAGTTCTCTGGAAACTCACTGTCAACTCCATTGAATGTATCACCCCCGTATTCACTGCAGACGGATAGCGAAGAATGGATAACCCAGAAGAAGAAAGTCAAAGCCAAGAAAGCTGATGTGGGAGGAAACAAAAGCAAAGTTGGGAAACCTACAGTAAGAGTCCTGAGACAAAAGGTGATGGCAAGGGACATTGCAAAGGGAAGAGAACTGACCCTGGATGGGCTTAGCAAAAGTAAGAAATGAAGTTTCTCTCTTGGAACATAAGGGGTCTGAATAGCCCCCAGAAGCAATTCGCCATAAAACAACTCATTCTTGAGATGAAAATCAACATCTGTCTAATTCAAGAAGTTAAGATGCCTTCGCAAACCTTCGCTGCAATTGCTGGTAAACTTTGGCCTGGAGCAGACTACCTGTATGTCGATGCCTTAGGTGCATCTGGAGGTATTGCTACCCTATGGAATCCTGTGAAAATAAAAGGCAAGCTATTTGCTAGCTCTCAATATTTCCTAGTGGTTTCTCTCTATTATGGTGATCTCTGCTGGTAGATGTTCAACATCTATGCCCCCAACTATAGGGCGGGAAGACAGAATCTGTGGGAGGAAATTTCTAAGATCACTATGACTAATTAGAAGGATAGGATGATGCTTGCTGGGGATTTCAATGCCCCCCTCTACCCTTTCGAGAAGTGTGGTGGCTTGGAGGATTTCTCTGACAGCATGAGTGACCTTGCCACCTTCATCAATGCTTCAAACCTTGTGGATATTGACCTTCAAGGTGCCCCTTTCACTTGGTCGAATAACAGGAAAGGTAAAAACCTCATCCAAGTCAAACTGGATAGATTTCTGATCTCCACCAATTGGGATTTGGGAACGAGTTCCTTCTTGAAATCCCTCCCAAGGACAGTGTCTGACCACAACCCCCTTCTTCTCCACTAGAAAGACAGACCCTACCAGGGTCCACCCCACTTCCGCTATGAAATCATGTGGGCCTCCCATCCTGACTTTAGGGATTTGGTCAGAGGCTGGTGGTCCACCCCAATCCAAGGGACTGCCATGTTTAGAGTAACGGAGAAACTAAAAAGAATCAGCAGGGAGGTCAAAGGATGGAATGGGAACACCTTTGGTGACATCTTTAAAAGAATAAAGGACCCGGGATCCAGACTGGAACAACTTCAAATTCTAATGGCTACTAGTAACCCCCCGGACCCCATTTTGAAGAAGGAGGAAGATTGTCGAAAAAGCTGGAAAAATATCCTTGCCAAGGAGGAAGTGTATTGGAAACAAAGATCCAGGATCTAGTGGTTGAATGAAGGGGACATAAATACTGCCTTCTTCCATAGATCAGATTCTAACCACAAGAGGAGGAACTACATCAAAAGTATTAAGGATGAAAAGGACCAGGAAATTTCTAATGACTCTCTGATTGGACAGAACACAGTGGACTTTTTCACCAGTCTGTATGCGGATGGTGGAACGGCCTCACTGCTCCAGGACTGCCTCATTAGTAAATTGTTGATGGCCATTGAGGAAGATGACAACCGGCAACTCCTGTCCCCCATCTCTTCTGAGGAAGTTCACAGGGCGGTCTTTGCGATGGGAGCCTATAAAACACCGGGCCCAGATGGTTTCCCCCCGACTTTCTTCCAGGACTATTGGGGTATTGTTAGCTATGATGTTACTAAATTTGTCCAAGATTTCTTCAAAATGGGGAGATTTCTTAAAAAGATCAACAACACTTTCATTGTCCTCATCCCCAAGACCACCACTCCTAGCTGCCTGAAGGAGTATCGGCCCATAAGCCTCTGCAACACCATTTACAAGATCCTCTCCAAGGTTCTTGTAAACAAAATCAAACCTTTCTTGGAAAAATTTATCAGTTAGTCTTAGAAAGGCTTTGTCCCGGGACGCAAAATTCTGGATGGCGCCATTACTACTCATGAGATAATTCATTCCATGGATAGGAGCAGATTACCAGGTATGGCCTTTAAACTTGATATATCTAAAGCTTATGACAAGGTTAATTGGGAATTTCTTTTCAAAGTGCTCCTAAAACTGGGATTCAAAAAAAAAATGGGGAGTATGATTTGTGAATGTGTTACCACAGTCCAATTCTCAATCCTGATAAATGGGACTCCTAGGGGAGGCTTCAAAGCTAAGAAGGGTATCCAGCAAGGTGATCCCTTATCCCGTTATCTTTTTAGCATGATAGTTGAAGTCCTAAATAGAAATGTGACTCATCTAGTCACCAATGGTAGGCTCCAAGGATTCAAAGCGGCCTCCATGCTCCCCACTACTAATATCCAGCAGTTCATGGACGACACATTCCTTTTTGGCAAAACTTCGGTGATGGAGGCTAAAGGTTGGAAGACGCTTTTGGAGGACTATGCCAAGGCGTCGGGACAATGCATCAACTATGAGAAGAGTAATCTCTGCTTCTTCAATACTCCAAATGACCTCCAACTTAGAATCCTCTCCATCCTCAGATGCAAAATGGCTATTCTCCCGGGGACCTACCTGGGACTCCCTCTCACTATCAAGTAAGACACCCCCACCTTTGGAACTCTATCTTGGAAAGAATACAAAAAAAGCTTGCAGGATGGAAAGGGAAATTTCTCAGTAGCGCGGGAAAGCTCCAGCTCCTTGCTGCCTCCCTATAGGGAATTCTAGTCTACTTCGTCTCCATGTTCAAAATATCAAGGACCATGGGTGAGAAGCTGGAAAAAATTCAAAAAAACTTTTTATGGACTGGCTTAGAGGTAAAGAAACGCTAGGCTCTAGTCAATTGGGATACTGTGTGTCTTCCCAAATCTCTGGAAGGTTTGGGAATATGAAAGATTAATGCCCTCAATAAGGCGCTAATTGCCAAGGTGGGATGGACCCTAGATAAAGGGGAGGTGGACTAGTGCAACATCATCAAAGCTAAGTATTTGGACTGGGAGCATTTCTTCTATAATCTCAACTCGTCTGACCTTCCCCAAGATTCCAAATTATGGAACAACATCCTAAAAATCCAGAATGATGGTCAGAGATGGTCTAAAGTTGCAGCTTGGAGATGGCAAAAAGGTGAGATTCTGGGAGGACTTTTGGACTAAGGATAGACCATTAATCAACACTCGCTTCCATCAAATCAAGAACCATTTCAAGGCTAACCTGGGGGAGTATGCTACGGATTATTTGATCCCATGATATGGTTGGAAGGACTTAGTCCCCATCTGTAGCAATCAACCGAACCTGGTCCCCCTGACTCAGGAGTTACAACTCTTATTGCTAAAAACTAGAATTCCCATGACCACGAACGAAGACAACTTCATCTAGAAAGAGACTCAATCAGGCCAGTTCAAGGTCAAATCTGCATACTTTCAGCTCCTAAAACCCATTGCGGATGTGGAAGGTTGGAAGAAAGTTTGGAACCCTCAGTTAATTCCCAAAATTAATTTCTTTTGGTGGTCCCTCATGCATGGAAAAACCCTCATGCTTGATAATTTGAAAAAGAGGGGATTCCATCTCCCTAATAGATTTCACTTATGTAAAAAGAATGAGGAATCTATTAAGTACCTTTTTATTCTTTGTCCCTTTGCAACTCACATTTGGTCTATCATGCTTCAGAAATGTGGTCTGTGTTGAGTCTTCCACAAGAATATTAAAAACTTTGTGCTTGATTGGACCCCCCCTTCCCATCATCCCCTCATCATTCAACTTTGGAAACAAATTCCTCCTTGCATCTACTAGGCTTTGTAGAAGGAGAGAAACAACAGAACTTTCAGAGACACTGAGACCCCTCCGGACTCTGTTTCCCTCACCTGCTTCAAGTTGATATCGGAGAATCTAGAAGCTACAAAATGGAAAATCCTATCTTATCCTCTTGATGAGATGGATAAGAAGATAACTCGAGGCTCGAAGCTCCCCCCTAGATTCGACCATTTCAACGACAACACCAAGAAAAAGAGACAGATGACTAGGTGGTCTCCCCCCAGAATTCACTAGTTTAAATTGAATTTTGATGCAACTGCTCAATGCAATAGTCAGGCTGGTGGTGGAGTCATCAGGGATCAACTAGGGGACATGATTGCAGCCTATGCTAGCAACCTCAGTGAAAGCTTGGTCATCCAAGCTGAGGGAATGGCCCTCCTCTGGGGGTTGAAAATGGCTAATGACATAGGAATAAAGCATCTAGAAATTGAAGGAGATTCTAAAGTTATTATTGACTCTATCAAAGGGAAGGCTTCAGCTGGGTGGAAAGTGGAACCCATTCTGAGGGATATCAGGCAGTTGCTGGTCAAACTAGAGGACTTCACCATAGACCACATCTTCAGAGAAGGAAATAGAGCGGTGGACTCCATGGCGGCTGAAGGAAGGCTGCAGATGGGCTTATGATGCTGGAGGAACCCCAATATGCTGCCAATCACTGTTAAGGAAATCCTGGATAAGGAAAAAGCCTTATGCTAGGAAAGGACTAACCCTTCCACCCAATGATGAAGGAAAAAATGTTAACTTTTTCAAATTGGCATTGAGATCCCGCCAATTTCTACCAAAAAAGGACACATAGTAGAGATATGCGGAGTCCTCGCTACCATAGGGGACAAATTTATAAAGAAAGGACTGACATCAGGAATGATTACCTTTCCTTTATGACTCGGATGGTGCCAACTGGCAACAACATAGGTGGTACTGAGGAGTTGTAAACACACATTGGCCTGAGCAACGAGCTGTCAACTCACATTGGCCCGAGTGATAGCTCGCATGCCCCGAGTAGATTTCAAGCCAACGATATCTACGAGACCTTAAAGGTTAATAATTACTATGATTATTACAACCGTTTAACCCAAGTCTAGCACATTTTTTCCTAACCATTTCGTCTTGAGTTTTCTTTGGCTCTGCATTATGGTTTTCAATTATTTTCAAACTATGAAGCTGGAGGATTCAAAAATGGAAGGGGACAAGCTCAGGCTGGAATCCAACAAAGTGGAGGAGTTCAAAGCCAAACCTGCGGCCTAGTTCATGTGCATCGAAGGAGGCATTGACAAATTTAAGGAGAACATGAAGGGCAACAACGAGAGACTCTCTAAACAATTTGTATCCTCCTGGGAGGACAAAAGGGTGACTGTGGGAGGAATCTCCTTCGAAATTAATGAAGAGGTCATAGCCTAGGTTACGGGCCTCTCTATGGAGGGCAGAAAATGGAAAAAATAGAGCTGCACTATGGACTCTACAAGCCTTAACCAATTTTTCTGCCATGGTGAGAATCCTATCAAGAGGGTCGGAGGCTTTAACAAAGAGAAACTCCCACACCCTTGGGACAAAGTCTGCTACATTGTGATGAAGTACTTCACACTCAAAGGCAGGTATGGCATTTTTTACTATTACCACCTCCCCTTCCTAAACCATTTGAGGAACAAAGACCTCATTTCCATTCTGTTCTTTTTGTTGCACTTGATGGGTGCTAACATTAAAGATATAGCTGAAGCCCAAAAGAAAGGAAAAGAATTTCCTATCCTGCACCAGGGCCTTATGCTCTGCTTGTTCAACTTCCACCTCGCCCTCTGCCTGCCCCATTCCATTTTTGTGTAGAATGTTGGCCCCTCGACCCAGCCTCTAGCCATCAACAACTCAAGCCCCCATGGCACGGAACTTGGCTCCTCTAGTAAGAAAACCAAGAATCACTCCCCGAAGGAGGTCAGAACCCCTAAAAAAGTTAAAATCCAAGAAATTGATTCAGACCCAGACTTTACTAAAGATGACAATACACCCTGTCGCTCTACTAGATTGGTGTCTAAACCCTCTGATAAATCCCTAAGAGACCCCTCCTCCTCACACAACATGGGAAAATCCATTCCAATTGATAAAACCCCCCAGGGCCAGCTCAAACATTCCCCCCTTTCTGTGAGCTCAACCCATGTTTTCGATAGTCCGGCCGCCTCTTTGAGCCTGGAGCCTGCCAATTACCCATCCTCAACTTTTAGGATTGAGAAAATGATGGTTGTTGAAGAAGCCAGTAGTGTGAAGGAAGAAGATCCCAACCTGGCAGAGCTCGGGAAAAAGATAGAAGCCCTTTCTAACAACATGCAGGTGATTACTGGAGCAGACTGGAGGCGACGGAGTCCAACATGCATGATGTGGCTAAATTCACTCTGAATGTCATGAGATGCTCGGCCACTACTCTGTGCCTTTTGCAGGATAGCGTAGATAAAGGAAAAGCCAAGGAGGATGAGGACTTTAAAGGCCTGTTCAAGTTCCTCACTAAAGAATGGGCGAAGAAGCTGCTCCCTAAGAAGAGCCATGGGAAAAAGAATTAGCTATCTGTATGTGGAGGAATTTTTTGTTTATGTGGTATGGTAAGCTTGATAGGTCTATTTTCGGCCTATTTTTTTATTTTAATGCTCTTAGCCCTGCGTGGCATTGAAAGTATACACTGACTGGTAATATTTTATTACTGTTAAACTCTCGTATGATTGTTTTTGTTTTTGATAGAGGTAAAAGGAGGCTTATGTGCTGATTGTCTGTGGACAATGGTCCTTCCATTGTTCTTCTAATTGTACTATGGGTCAGCCCCCTCGTTTTTGGCTACTATTATTATCAAAAACAATTAAGAAGACTCGGAATGTAAACAAACTAGGAACTGCATAACTAAGCACTTGGTTAAAAATCAAACTATTTTGCACTAAATTATCAGAGTTAATTAGAGAGAACTATTTTTAGAGACAAAATCAGATTTTTTTTACCAATTCAAACCTTTTTATATAAGAATAGCACAACAACAATTGAACAAACTAGAGAAAAATTGTAATAAAATTGTGAAAAATAAATATGTATCAATTCAATTTATATTCATTTCACTTAAATATTATGGGCTCTAATAGTTAAATAGATAATAATTTTTATATTTTATTTATATATATATATATTATTAATTAAGATTTATATTTAATTATTAAAATAGATGATGATTAAAAATATTTGTTAGTTGAAATAAGATTATCAAAAAAAAAAATGGCTCTGCGTGCGAAAAATCGATGCAAAGCATCGACAACCATTTTTGAGCATTCACTTTTGCCGTGAGGAATTCACAGGGGCTTCACAAATCGCTTTTCTATTTTGGAAAACAACTCTTGGGCTAAGGATCTTGGTATGACTATATCACGGACCCACGAACAAGAGGCCTTCTTTGCAAAAACAAAATATTCTCTGATTGACACAACTAGGGCTCCCCCTCTTCCCTGCGAGGGTTGGGATCAGGACTGGCAGATGGTGAGTCACAAAAATAAAAGGGCATTAGAGCAACCAAATTGCCACAACTAGAATTCCAATCATTGTCGGGAGGAGGGTTCTGTAAAACCTAACCATCCAAAAAGCTCCTTTGCTCGAAATACTTAACCTACATGAAATTCCTCAGTTAAATTAACAAGGGGTATGGAAACCCTAGGTCGCCATTCTATCATGAATCATAAAAATTCAAAGGAAGTAAAGCATCCTAAGACGGATTTATCTTCGAATCCTCTAGAAACTTCAAATGGGTTGGTCATTGAAATTGATACCCATACTCAGGCCAGGTATCAAATGCATTGCAATGAGCATATGATCTTTGCTCGATGGAAAGGATGGGGGATCTCGTCAGAACTAATTTCTAACTGGTTGTCTTCTTCTTTCAATAACCAAGTAAAAATCAGCATCCTTCCTAATAATTTCCTTGCTATTGAATGTGGTAATCAGGGTTTGAGAAATAGATTGCTAAATGGGGACATATTAACATTCAAGGGTCTTGGGTTTGATTGCTAGGAATGGCAACCCCTCTTTCTCCCATCTTGATTAAATTCCTGCATGGTTAATAGAGCAATTTCACTTGTAAAATTTCCTGTAGAAATGCGAAATAATGATTTTTTAAGATTAATAGGCAATAAAATTGGTAAATTTGTAGAAGTTAAAAAATTCAGCCCTTAGCTTCTTTAATCAGCTTCTTATTGTTAACATGATTATTAACATTAAATCTTTAGAGCCCATTACGCTGAAATTCGATAATTATAGTTAACCCTAGAATTACCCTTTTTTAATGGCTCTTTCAAAGATATTATTCCAAGGAACATCCCTTCTGAGAAGCCTCTCCCTGGATCATTTCTCCAGTGTGATGGTGCCTCATTCAGATTTGTGGAAGGAGGGGGTTTTACCTTTGAAGGCTATATGGCTAAAATTAACCCTAATCATCACACCCCTGATCCTTTAGAGAACCCATGCCCTCATTCCCATCCCAATAACTCCCCTGTCAAGACCTCTCGCTCCCTTATCCCCCCCACTTCCAACTATTAGTCTACCTATAGCTGATTCAATGCTTAGGGATCGAGATCTGGAAGAAGGCAAAATTGGTGAGTTGCCCCCTCAGAAGGGTCAGCTTGGACTTGCAAATATTTCATCATCTGACTCTCTCATCCCACCAAAGAGGTTGAGTCCCTCAAGGTCTCCCCCTCTACTGAAACTAACCTCCTCTATGCAATCAGTGGAGATGGAAAGCTTCTCCCTAATATCAAGAATGGCATCCTTGCAGGGTTAACCAATTTCTCAAGTCTCAAGTGTTGAGGCCTTTGAGGGGGCAAAGGATCGCCCTCCACCTCTGAAGGTTGTTTCTGATACAATTGTAGAATCTGAGAGTGATCAAGTGGCTAAGGAGATTAACATCATTGCCAATTTTGTAGGGGAAGAAGTAGTAAATGATCTTATAGATCAACTTGTTGATGAAATTTGTGATGTTGAGGAATTGGAAAGACAAAGGGATCTTTATGTCAAAAATCTAGTGGATATTGCCAGAGTCAACTTAGAAATAGAGGAACTCTTTAGAGCATTAGATAACTTAGAGAATGACAATCCAAACACTCTAGGCATTTACATCTCTGAAGAAAGAAAAGACTCTCCTGACTGCGCTACACTCAGTGAGAGAAGAGGTAGGAGATCCCTTGCTAAACTAAGATCAAAGGATGGGGAAGCAAGGGGTCAGTCTAAAATATCTACTCTTTTTAATCCAAGGGGGTGGAAGTTCCTCCCCACAGAGCCATGCAAATCATAACATGGAATTTTAGGGGTCTGAATTCCCCTAACAAACAACGCATCTTGAAGCACTGCATCTCTGATTCAAAACTAGACATAATTGTAATCCAAGAAACTAAAATGAACTCCTCTAAGATTGTCCTTTTTGAGAACAAACTAGGTGTCAAACAGCTGAAGCATTCCCCTGCTATAGGGGCCTCAAGGGGTTTAGCAATCATTTGGGACTCTAGATTTATCTCATTTACACCTCTATAGATTAAGAAAAATTGGATAGGAGGAGCAGTAGCCAGATATAAAAATAACCTTAGATTCAAATTGATTAACGTTTACCATCCTATCCATAATAGGGATAAGGCTCGAGTGTGGATGGAATTTGAGGCTTTCCTCAAAAGTTACCCAAATGAAGTTTGTATCATTGGTGGAGATTTTAATGCCATCACTAAGGTAGAAGACAAAAAGAGGAGGCAGTAGCAAACTCCCTCCAGTGGCTGTAGATTTCAATCATTGGATCAATAGGAATTCCCTGTTGGAAATCCAGACTACAGAGAATGCCTTTACCTGGAACAACAAAAGGATAGGTTTCTATAACATTGTTGAGAAATTAGATAGGTTCTTTATCCATGGGGGACTCTCAGAGCTTAATTACACCATGGAAGTAGAGCCTCCCCCTTTATCAGGATCTAACCACTTTCCACTCCAGCTAAACTTATTATCAGACCACTCCCTTAGAAACTTCCCCTTCAAATTTGAGAGCATATGGTTCAAAGATAATAACATCTGAAACCTAATTGAAAATTGGTGGAGAGGCTTTGTGTTCTCAGGATTGAAGATGTTTATTGTTGCAAACAAGCTAAAGCTTATCAAAAGGAAGCTCTTAGAGTGGAATAGGATAAATTTTGGAAATATTTTTGATAAAAAACTTTTAATAGAAAATAATCTTAAGAATGTCAACACTGAATTTTTCGAGAAGGGGATGGATGAACATATCTTCCTCAAGGAAAAAGTACTACTCTCTGAGTATGAAAATATACTGTCAAATGAAGATATCTTTTGGAGACAAAAATATAGGGAGACTTGGTTGAGTGATGGGGACTGGAATACCAAGTTTTTCCACAATAGTACCAAGCAGAGGCGATGGGTTAATCGAATTTCTAGTATATAGAATGACCAAGGCTCCATCCTGTCTGAATTGGATGATGTTGCCTCTGAGGGAGTAAGGTTCTTTGACAAAATTTTAAAGAATACTCATGGCTCCAACCGAAGAAGCCAACTCAATATTATCAAGAATCACCCAAAACTCATTAACGACGACCACAATAAGGGCCTGTTAAAGAAATTCTCTGAGGAAGAGGTTAAATCTGTCCTAATGAAGATGAATCTGGATAAGGCACCAGGCGCGGATGGCTTCCCCACCATCTTTTTCCAAAAATGTTGGCGTTTTATGGGGATAGAGATCATTGAAGCTTTAGAAGGTGTTAGGAACTCAGGAAAGATTCTCAAGGAGATCAAAAATACCTTCCTCTCTCTAATCCCCCAAAAAGAAAAACCTAATAGCTTCAATGACTTCAGACCTATAGCCCTATGCAACACTCTTTATAAACTCCTAACCAAAACCCTAGCAGCCAGACTTCAAAATCTTCTCCCCATCATCATTAGTGAAGAACAAACCAGTTTTGTAGTGGATAGATCAATCTATGATGGCATAATAATAGCCCAAGAAGCTATTCATTCGGTCTAGCTCAATAGTGCCCCAAGCATGCTATTCAAATTAGATATAAGTAAAGCTTACGAAAAAGTTGATTGGCACTTTTATGTAAAGGCTTGGAGGCATTTGGCTTTTCCAAATCTTGGATCAACCTAACTTTTGAGTGTATCTCCACCCCTAAATTCTCTGTTATGGTTAATGGTTCTCCAGAAGCTTTCTTCAGTAGCTCGAGAGGGCTCAGGTAAGGAGATCCTATGTCCCCCTTCCTCTTCATCATCATGGCAGAAGCCCTAGGAAGATCCATCTCTAAGGCTAAAGAGGAGGGTGGGATCCACGGAATCCCTATTACCAGTGGTCTCCCCTCCTTCACCCATCAGCAATTTGTTGATGACATGATTCTTTTTGGTCAAGGAAGCACAAGGGAAGCGATTGCCTTCAAAGCCATCCTCAATTCCTATATGTTAGCTTTGGGTCAAGAGGTGAATCTGGAATAATTGACAATTTTAATGTTCAACATAGAGCCCTCATTAGGACTAGAGATCTGTAAAGTCCTGGAGATCAGTCAGGGTACCCTTCCTTGCAAATATCTAGGCATTCCCCTTGACAAGGGAAGGAGATCTTCAAAATTGTGGGACAACTTGGTGGATAAAATCAAGTCTAGGATTAAGACCTGGAAAGGAAAAAGGCTTTCATCTGCAAGCATGGCAACCTTGGTTAGATCAGTTTTGTCAGCTATGCCCATTTACTAGCTCTCCTATCAATATCTATCTTCTTCCAAGCTAGCTGAACTCAACAAGCATCTCAGAACTTTCTTTTGGCAAGGTGCTAATGATGACTGAAAAATATCTCTCATATCTTGGGATAAGATATGCAAACCTAAAGAAGAAGGAGGAGTTGGCATTAAAAACCTCCATGATCAGGGAAGAGCCCTGGGGGCCAAGTTGGTCTAGAGAATGTTCAGAACCCCCCACCTCAAATGGGCAAGGCTGTTGCACCATAAATACCTTAATGGAGGGAATCCTATCCAAATATTTGGAGAAATCAATCCTCCAAGAGGGTCCTGCTTATGGAATTTCATGCTGGATTTCAAGAGTATTATTTCAGAAAAACTTACTTGGAACTTGAGGTCCAAGGATAAAGCCCTTTTTTGGTCTAATTCATGTGGTGGGTATAAGGAAATTGAGAAGATCCATGACTTTAGTGCCACCTGTAACCTCGTTGAATCACACAGAGGACCCCTGTTAAAAAACTATATCTCCCCTTCAGTTGAAGGGGTTGGATGGCAGTGGATTGAGAGGGAAGATGAGGATATCCCAGGACGGGATAAAAGTAAACTTATGGCAATTCTCATGACAAGAAACATAGCTTTAGGTCATCATGAGGATAAGCTCGTATGGGATGGATCCTTAAGAGGGGAATATAACTCCAAGGATGGGTACTCTCATATATCCAAAGTGTATTTAAGACTTATGTCTTAGCTTCCCTTGAAACTTTGCTGGGATAGATAGAGCCCGCCTAAGGCTGGTATCTTCTCTTGGTTTGCAATTCAGAAAAAGCTCCTAATTGTAAACAAATTTAGGAGAACAGGGTATGAGGGTCCCAGTAGATGTCCTCTTTGTGAGGCAGATGAAGAAGACACCAACCATCTCCTCCTCAATTACCCTTTTGCTTCCCAATGTTGGGTCTGGTTCACCAATAAACTTGAGTGGTCTGCGGCCTTCCCCCACACCATCTCTGGAATGCTCAAAGCTTGGCCTCTCCTTAGGCGAGGCTATCTCTTTAAGGGTTTATGGATATCTCTCCCATCTTCCATAATGTGGGAGCTATGGAAGGAAAGAAATAGACGTCTCTTTAAGAATGAAAAACTTGAGGTTCATAGAGTCATCAATACAATTGAGTCGGCTACCACTGAAGTCATGAACAATCGAATTTCGTCTGGCATAATTAAGAATGCCTCAGTAACCTACTAGGATGAAAAAATGAAAAAACACTGGGAGGGCTTATCTTTTCCTCCCTTTGTAGGGGATGGTCTTGTTGCAAGTCTTCGATCAAGAGTTGAATGCAGATGGCAGCCCCCAGGTGAAGGTTGAGTGAAGTTAAACTTTGATGGGGCATCTCGTGGCAATCCAGGGCAAGAAGGTATAGGATGCTCTATCCATAATTGGGAATGCAAAGAAATTGCCACCCTTGCCTCCCCGGTGGGCATGAAAAACAACAATTGGGCAAAATTGATGGCCTTGGTGGAAGGTCTGCAGCTCTGTAGGAAATTAGGAGTTAAAAATTTTGATATTGAAGGAGATTCGGCTATAATTGTCAACACTCTTAGGAAAGGCAGCATGCCTAACTGGAGACTAAAAACTTTTCTATCAAAGGCTATTGACTTATGCAAAGGTTTTGACTGGATTATAGTCAATCATATTTATAGGGAAGGTAATAAAAGAGTAGATGAGTAGGCCAACATGGGAGCGAATGGCATCAAACTCCTCTCTAAGCCTCCCTAAGGCCACCCCTTCTTTTGTTTTCTAGCCCTAGAGTTTGTTAGCTTGTCTCTCCTCCCATCCCTTATGTTTCTCTTGCCCATACTTCACTAGTCTTTCCTTAAACCATCCCCAATAAGACCTTTCCATGGCCCCCCCCCCTCTCTCTCTCTCTCTCTCTCTCTATATATATATATATATAGACATATATACATATATGTATACCCATATATATATATTCATAGACATAAACTCAGACAGTTAGGTAAATTTCTTTGAGATGTATATTCATTAACATATAGACACAGTATATTCTCTCAATCTCACCCATCAGGACCCCCCATCCTCAAGCTTGGGCAAAGGTTCATCTTTCAATATTTTCGTACATACTTATTTGGGTATTTACATATATAGATATTCACCTTGAAATACACATATATCTACATATATAGCTTCATATAAATATATATATATATATATATATATATATATATACATATATATATATATATATATATATTCCTATACATATATATATATATCCGTATATATATCTTTATATATATATATATATTCCTATACATATATATATATCCGTATATATATCTATAATGATATACATATATAGATACATATATATTCTTATATATAGTTTTGCATAAAATATATATATCTTACATTCATATATATATATATATATATATATATATATATATTAGTTTCTCGGAGGTATAAAGATATTTAAAGATCTTTATATTTATACATATATATATATATATATAGATACATATTTTATATATATTCATATATATATATATATATATATATATATATATATATATATATATATATATATTTATGCATATATATACTCATATACTCTTATATTTATATACATACTTATATATATTTATAGGTATATATGTCTTTATATACATACATATATATATATACTTAGAAACATACTTTTAAATATATATATTTATTTATATATATACAAATATAATCCTCTTATATATAGATGTATATACATATATATAGGTATATATATATTTTCTCTCACAAGTCTCATTTATTCTTATTTACTTGAGTACTCCTGAACTTAGCCTTTCTTCGATCAAGCCTTATATAGTCTTGTTGCTCCGTATGGATAAGTTTTAAGACTAGGAGGAGGCAATACCATACATTAATAGGCATAGGTATATAAATGTGCGTGCATATCTCACAACTTAGATACATGTGGTCATGGATATATAGGTATTATTATTCATGTAGATACTGCCTTCTACTAGGATTAAAACTTACCAAGCTATCATCCTCTCTATTTTCCTAAATGAACCCCTATATTTAGCCAGCTGCAGCAGACGTATGAGATGTCATGGTCAGACATCATACACCAGCTTTCTTTCTCGATCAAATCTTCTTGACGACTCCCTACAAAGTCGAGGTGATGCTCCCTCAGTGATTTGACAAATGAAGTACCCTTAGCTTGATGGCTAAAGGCGGTGGTAATTATGACCTTGATCCTCAGTGATTGCATTCCTTGCATCATATCTACTTATTACGAAGTTGCTCATTTTTAAGCATTAAAAATGCGAGTTCTATTTAGAATGCCAAGCGTGTCTTCCTTGTCATTTCTCAGTTGAGCTATGATAGATACCCCTCTCAGGCTTCTAGGGTTGAAACACCAAATGGTCTTTGTGGGTGAGATCAAGGAAGAAAGAATGGAGGGCATTCTCGCCCAATAGAACCCTCTAATCTCTTGAGCTGTAATGAAATTTCTAGGGAATGACTTCATCATGAATGATGATAGGACCAGAGTGAACCCTAACATTGCAGCAATGTTTTTAGCCCTTGCAATGCATTTTGAGAAAGAAAGGGATATTGTGATGAAACTAAGCAAGAAGGTCTTCATTAAAGACATCTCGGGCGAATTAGAAAGGGTGGTGATCAACATACATGAGGAACTCACGGCTCCCAAACCTCAGGATTACAATATTCTTATTAGAATGAATAACCTAGTTCCTCGCTACCCCATTCTGTTAATTGACGACCCCATGGCCTTCGAAGCTCTTCACCCTACCAGAAGTAGAAACCTTCTATTCCTCTCATGGATTCTTCAAGTTAAGAAACCTCCTTGTGAGAAATGGCTGATCAACTATCTGGAGGCGGAGAATATCACGGTTATCCCTGATAATGTGCCAATCCCACGCTCCCCTGTAGGCCCTTCAGCATCAAAACCAAAGAGCTCTGGCTCCAAGCCTCCTCACAGGCTAGGAAAGAAGGGTTGAAGCTCCTTTTGGATGACATGCATACAGGTTTCTACATCCTAGGTTCCTTTTTTGTAGCTTTCTCTTTGTGGTGGTATGCTTTTGTTTTCGAGGAACTCCTTTTATGTTTTCAGAAGTAACAAACCAATTACATTTGGATGTCTTTACTTAGCTTAGAGATCTTAGATAAGATGTCTCATAAATATTTTTATGCTTTGCTAAAACTATCTCTATGAACTTTAGGCTTTAAATGCCTTTTACTGCCGTAATATAGATTTATATATTTCTAGTATATATCTACATACAATTATATATCCATATTTACATATAGATATATGTATTTATGCTTATATAAATACAAAAATGTCGGTCTTTTAAATTTGGTTTCTACTTAGTTATTTCCAGTATTATCTCTTTAGGATGGGGCTCGCTCTGATAGTTTTTTTTTTGTCATTTCACTTAAAGCTTTCCCGTAACATACTATTAGGGCATGGAGGGATCTCTATTTGAACTGAAACCTATGATGGATGGTAGCCTATTGTGCTATCTATGGAGAACTTTTTATGGGAGTTTGCTTCTTAACTATATAGATAGCTTATCCATTAGTCTACTATGATGGGTCTTGAGAAATGACCATTCATTATGTTTTTTTGAAATTTTGTGGGGCTAATATCTTGAGTTTTTATGTTAGCAGGGTGACCATCCTGAAGGTATGATCAATTTGGAATTCTAGATTAGAAGCTGATCTCTGTTCATTTTTCTTTTTCTAATATTTTGGTAAGAAATATCTAGAGTATTTGTACAACTTAGGGGGTAGGGCCGACTTTCCTCACCTTGTTATTTCAGGTAAAGATAGTGATGTCACTTACATAAAGTAGGGACACCCCAAGAGATCGGAAGGTTGCTGCTCTAATTTACAGAAGGGATTCTCTCAAGCCCTCTTCAATATTATTTGGATAGGAAACCATTATCATCCCCATTATTGTAACTTAGACTATTTAAGATAGGGAACCATTATCATCCCCATTATTGTAACTTAAATTTCATTTTTTCTTTTCATCCTTACAGGATCTGGGCTAGACCAGAGGTTTTCTTTCCTCCATTCTTTCCTACCAGTGCCCACACTGAATGGAGGTGTAATTGTAACTACTTTTTAATTAATAAAATTCTTTGGCTTCGGCCTTTTATTGATCATATATATATATATGTATATATATATATATATATATGTATATATATATATATATATGTATATATATGTATATATATATATATATGTATATATATATATATATATATATACATATATATATATATATATACATATATATACATATATATATATATATATACATATATATATATATATATATACATATATATATGTATATATATATATATATATATGTATATATATATATATATATATATGTATATATATATATATATATATGTATATATATATATATATATGTATATATATATATATATTTGTTAGTTTAATCTAGAATATGACTTAATTGGTCTTATATATAACTAGCATACAAATATTAAATATTAACATATATAAAATATGTGAAGAAATATCTTTCTCAAGGTTCTTATCCCACCTTAGAAATTGATGAGATTGGTATTTAATATATGTGTGACAGCATTACTTATGAGGAAACATTTAATATATTACATGAATTAATATATAATCATATAGTATTACTTTATTATATTATTACATAGAATTATATTTTTGTAATATATTTAAGATAAAATATTATTAGATATATTATGATATTTTTATATAATATTATATTATAATATTGTTTTCTTTTGGCAAAAGGCATATGCCATATATATAATAAGTAATTATAAAGTGAACACAAAAGCCAATATTATAATATTACCCAAGATGTGCTTGATAGCCATCACACAAGATGTGCTTGGTCTAGGTAACCCAAAGATCAAAATCAAACTGATGGTTACCTATCGGTATAACCCATGCCAAAATGAGGCAAAAACAAGACAGTTATAGAAAATGTCATATTTATCCACAGTGGCTAAAATTGTTAGAAATGCGCAAAATTTAGAAACATCGATGGAATGAGTAAAGTCGATGTCACGCATCATCAGAGCAATAATTTTTTTGAAAGGACTGCCCCATTTATTTATAGATTGAAACATTTATTGTTGCATAAACAACATATTCTAAGAAACACAATGCATGAAATTTTTGCATAAGAATGGCAGAACACATCGAAAGCATAGTGCTAATGGAGATGGAGGCTTAAGACAACATCCTTGGTTGTGACACTCAATACAATGAGAAATACTTGGCACATTTAACTAGTGTGCATTTATGTTTAACTAGATAATTAGTTTTTTTTAAGTATTTATTTTATTTCCAAAAGACTTCTTTCAAAGGGTGTAGCCCTTTGATATGTTATAAAATACTCATTGTAATCATTTCCAAAGTATTCAGAAGTTTTAGAAAGTTTTGAAAAGGTTTAAGTTTCAAGCATTTTGATGTTTCTAGAATGAGAATACATTTCAAAGTAATACAAAGAAATCAGTTTTATTATTTGCAAATTATGTTGTGGAGTCTTTCATTTTCTAAAAAATTCTCTATTATAATTATCTATGGTTGATAATTACTACTATAAGTCACCATGTAAAGAAGTTGTGTGTTGTTACATAGTTGGAGCATCAACATACATCTAAGAATCATTTTTCCTATTGTGTTTTGTTTAATTAGTCTTTCATAAGGAAATTTATACTCAATTAAACTAATTGTGAATAATGCCATGCATTTATATAGCATTGGAGGTTGGGTAGTTGACAGGTCTATCCAAAGGACGATTTAAAAATTATCTTTCAAAATTATACATAGGATTTACAAGTGAATGACTCTATTGCCCAAAATAAATAAGGCACTGGTTAAGTTGCTCATAAAATTCAATTCGAGATCATTCAAATCATTTTCAATTTTATTCGTATGCTAGTAGGGGATATAAGTAGGACTTAGAATAGCAAGAGTTAAAGAAAGTATAGTATGAATTGGATTAAAGAAAAAGAATTAATCATTTAAAGAAGATAATTGAGAAAGTAGAAGAAATCAAATAATCAGAACAATAAAATAATCTATCCTAGAGGTATATGCCACTCTGAGATAAAACTAGAAGTAGAAGATACAGTGTGAAATCTCCTAGAAAAATAACCAAGTAAGAAAATAAATTGGTGAGTAGGTACACCTGCCAAGGTTTTGCAGAGCCTAAAGTGGGAGAGTTAGCAACATTGAAAGGTTCACTCTATTAGTTGGCCAAATCAATTAAAGGATTTGATCATTGAGCAGGGAATACTCATAGAATTTTCCAATTTGTTGATTTGAGCACCAATAGATTGGCGAGTCCACTAGGGAAACAAAAAACGAAAGAACTCTCCTGTGGAAATGAACTCAGGAGAAAATAATAACAAAATATTTCTCTTGAAGAGAGGTGGAGACTCTGATATAAGAAAACATATTAGCATGTATGGCAGGAGATCTCTGAGACAAGGACATCCCCTCATACAATTGGAGCTCAATCAAAAGAGAAATAAAACTAATCAAAATAAAAACAACTCACTAAACAATCCAATGGAGGCTAAAAATCTAGTCCTGGATGAACGATACAATTAGTCTAATGCTAAAAAGGATTGTATTCAAAATCCATCTTTAAATGTGCAAAAAGATATGTTTTTAGTTGGCAGGGGATGTGAAGTGATGGATTTGACCACTATAGATAGAACATGAAAACATAAGAATAAAGTTCATTCACAAGGAAGATTTACCTTTCCTCCTGTTTTCTCTTCTCGACCCTCTAGTTCATCCTCAAGAGATTATAGAATGAATTCCATAAGTTAAGGAAACCTGAATGGATTACTAGGGTGGTTTGAAGGACTAATAAAAAAGGTTATCGACATAGCTCTTGAAATGAGAAATCATGAAATGACACAAGAATCCTTGGATTCTTGTGCCAGGTTAAGCATAAAACTTGATTAAGATGACTTGGTCCATGATTTACAAAGACATAACGGAGAGGGTCAAAAAGCAAGTCAATCCCAAAGGCCCCCTCAAGGAGAAAATTTTGTACAGGGGAGACACAGTGGAGGTCAGAACTTCAGAGCACGTGAAAACCCTTTATACCAAAGGCCTCACCAAAATCATAGGCTAAGTAATCTAGCCCACAATCAAAACTCTCCTCAATATAATCTATATAACCAAACCCGACCTGGACAACAATATAATCCATATAATCAATTTGCTCAACATCCCCATTTTAAGCCACAGTATAATCAAAAACCACCTTTTACCCATCCCTATAACAATATGAACCAAGGCCAATATTATTGAGGTCAATATCAAACAAACCTGGGATATAATGCTTTGGGTGGATTTATGAACACTAAATAGTACAAGCAGTTTGATTTCTCAAGAATCATAGGTTACCTACACCCTATCTCAAATGATTAAAGAACTACTATTCCGAAATTCACAGGGAGTGGTGTAATAAAAGGAGAAGGGTATTACAATGCATTTGATACCGTGATAGAAGACTTTGGATTTCCACCTAAGGATGTCAAGATGAGATTGCTCATGCAGTCAATAACTAAGGATGTAAGGGATTGGTTTAGATCATGACCAGATGCTTCAATCACTAGCATGGTAGAATTCAAAAGACTTTTTTTTGAATAGTATGGAGATCAAAATAGCCTTAAATTTTATTCTAGACAAAATTATGACCATACAAAAGGGGCATAATGAATCAGTAATTGAATTTAACAAAAGGTTCGATAAGGTGTTGAACAAAATTCCACAACACCTGAATCCAATAAATCAAGTAAGTATTCTCCATTATATAAATGCATTTCATAGCAAGACTAATTATTAAGGAACCCATCTACCTTAAAAGAGTCACTCAAGATTGCAATCACCATAGAAAATAACAAAAAAATGTTGGTGGGATTGGAAAGAGAGATGACACAAGGTTGTATAACCCAAAAGCTCCTAAATAGAACAAAGAGGAAGACAAGTTTGATAAATTATTAAGTGCCTTGAAAGATCTATCTATGAAAGTAGGTAAACTTGATAGACAACAGTTTTATAGACATGATAGACCAAAACTCCATGATATGCCTTACAATACGAATTGGAAGGATGGAAACCCAAAGGTTCCAAAACAAAACTCTAATAAGGATTTACCTGAGCCACTCAATAAAGGAAATTACATGATAGGAGACAATCCTTGGTGTAATGCATGTAATCTACCATATTCTCCACTACAATGTGTGGTGGCTCAAAGTTTACAAAATTAAGAAATGACATATGATCAATATGACCCTGGTCAATCAATAAATATAGTGTCACTTTAGCATTTTAATGGAGTAATGATTATGACTCATCTAAAGAGGACTATGAATATGATGTAAATGATCGAAGGTATAATCATCAGTGCTACATGCAACAAGTGTTTTTAGATCATGATGAAGAGGAGGTCCCAAGATTAAGAAAGCCTATAGAGGAAGAGTGAAAGGTATTGACCATTGCAATTGTGGCTCAAGAAAGGAGCAATTACAATCTAAGAAATAGAATTGTGAATCCAAATCAAGTGAAGCCTATAGGGTTATTTATAAAAGAAAATAACAAGAAAACCAAACCATCAACCACCACTGGATGAAAATATGGCCAAAACAAAATATCAGCACTAAATTAGTCAAGACATTAAAAGTGAACACATTGAGAAGACCGAGTCAAATACTTCATCTTTTGATATCACTAATGCATTATCATGGATGAAATTTTTAGTTCCTCCCTTGGAGATGATGAAATTCCCTGAATATAGAGAAAAAACCATGAAGATGATATCTGCAGTTCCCATAGATTCGTATAAAGAACAAAAACACCAAGGTCAAACAAAGGAGTGAAAGGAAGAAGTTGCACCTATGGTATACTTGGGAACCACAATGAAAAAATATCCTTCACAAGTGGACCCTTTTTATATGATATTGATGATTAACAATAAATTGGTAAGAAATTGCATGCTAGATTTAGGAGCTGCCATAAATATTATGCCTTTTGAAGTAATGAAAGAATTAGGGATGTGGGTAGATACTACTTATGGAAGCTATTATGCCATGGAAAATAGGTCTGTCCCCATGGTGGGTGTCATGAAGGATGTAGAATTCAAAATTTCTGCTTGTCTTGAGGGTTCATACAAAATAGATATAACAGTGGTGGATGTTCCCCCTAACTATGCGATGTTATTGTCTAGACAATGGTCGGGCCTAAGAGGTCATGTCCAATTATACCCATCATATGCTACTATACCAATAAATGGGAAGGGAGTGAGAGTGGATAGGGAACCAAGGTCCTCTTACATCATTGAAGACACATATCATAAACAAATGACTTGTTTCTATCATTTAGACATGGAGAATTTAACAGTTCAATTGAGAAAGCCTGAGATGAAAAATATAGACCTCATTATCTTTAGTGACCATGAAAGCATGGATCAAATATGGTGAATATATTTTGATGGGGCTTATAGCGAGAAGGGAAATGGAGCAGGAGTTGTTTATATTTCATCGAAAGAAAAAACATTCAAATATTCATTCCTTCTATCATTTGATTCCACCAACAATACAACAGAGTATGAGGCTCTTTTTTTAGGATTAAATTTGGCATCCAAATATGGGATAAAGCTCCTAAGTGTCTATGGATACTCAGAATTAATCATTTCACAGGTGAGATTTAGATATACCACTAAGAACACTAGGTTAAAGAGATATATAAATGAAGTTTGGGATACTATTGAATATTTTGATGTCTTTTCAATAGAGTGGGTTGATAGATCCCAAAAAATCATGGTGGACTTTCTATCTAATGTAGCCATCAAACAAAATGATATAACATGTAATGGTATATCCAAGGTGGAAGTTAAAACTAGACCTTATGTCTCAGATAATATACACAATTCGCAAGTTTTTGAAAATGATGAGGATCTATTAAACTTCCTACATTGTGTAGAAAAATATGAGTCCCAATAGATTGATTTCAATGCTTATGTGGAAGAGATTGATGGGAAAGAAACTATATTTGGGAAAGAAGTAGTACAACTAAAAACAAGAAAGATCCCTAGAGGTCTTCGTGTCTTGGAGAGAATCTTTGATGAAGATGATAGGATAGAAATAAAGAAAGCACCAGTTAAGGATGATGATGTTGAGAAGATAAATCTTGGAACAAAAAGTTCTCCGAAAATTGTGCTCATTGAGAAAAGGCTCACACCAAAGATAATGGAGGAATTGATAGCACTGCTAAGGAAATATAGGCATATTATTGCCTAGTTGTATGATGATCTAAAAGAATATAGGGAAGACCTATTTCCACACGAGATCCCACTAAAGCCGGATGCAAAACCATTTAGACAGAAATAGAGACCCATTAATCCTACCTTGTTGCCAAAAATGCACAAAGAGATAGTAAAAATGAAGGAAGTAGGGATAATCAAGCCAGTTAGATACTCAACATGGGTTTCAAATCTTGTGCCAGTATGAAAGAAGAACAGTGACATTAGACTATGTGTTGATTTCAGGAACTTAAACATATCCTCCTTAAAGGATAATTACCCACTGCCAAACATGGATGTACTATTGCATAAGGTAATAGGATGTGAGCTACTATCAATGATGGATGGCTTCTCTACTTATAACAAGGTGAAAGTCAAAGATTCATAATAGTTTAAAACTGCATTTACCACCCTGTGGGGAGCATACGTGTACACTAGAATGCCTTTTGGTTTGACAGAGCTATGGATGTAGAATTTGTGGAATTTCTCAATTTGATCATTATAGTATACCAAGATGATCTAACCACATACTCAAAGAAAGTTAAAGATCATTGTAGCCACCTTGAAAAGATATTCATATAAACTCTAGAGTATGGTATCTCTTTAAATCCCAAGAAGTGTCATTTTGGTATCACAGAAGGGAAACTACTGGGACATATAATTTCAAAGGAAGGGGTGAAAATTGACCCAGAAAGAGTTGCTTCTATTAATAAAATTTCCATTCCTAGAATAGTCATAGCCATACAATTATTTTTTGGATAGATAAACTTTGTGAGGAGGTTTACATCTAATTTTGCAGACATTGTGAAGCCTATATCTAAGATGTTGAAGAGGGTGCAAAATTGTATTGGAAAAGTGAAGCTAAGGATGCATTTGTGGGTATTAAGAAGGCAATTAAGGAAGCTCATGTGCTAAAGTCTCCTTATTTTTCCAGACCATTCCAAATATTCTCTTTTGCCTCTTATCACACCATTGTTGTTGTTATGTTGCCAAAAAATGATGAAGGTCATGAGTAGCCTATTGCATTCTTTAGCAAAGCCTTGCAGGAAATTGAATTGAAGTATGACATCAATGAAAAACAAGCATATGCATTGGTTAAAGCAATGGAAACTTTCAGATCATATCTAGTAGCGGCAAAAGTGGTGGCATATGTACCTAATGCAACAGTTAAAGACATATTCAGACAATCAGAGGTTACTAGCAAGGGATGTAGAAGGATAAATTAGGTACAAGAATTCAATATAAACATCCAAATAAAAAAAATTAGTAAGAGGACAAGGGTTAGCCAAGTTGATGGTTGAATCAAATTTGAAAGCCTCCCAAGTTAATAGTATCATCTTATAATATGGTGTTATGAGTATAGAACAGGTTGCTTGGTATTCAAATATCGTCTATTACTTGAAGCATATGCAATGTCCTAAAGGTTTAGAGGAGAATTAAAAAATATCGCTCAAGCTACAAGAAGCTAAATATGTCTTAATACAAGGGGATTTATATTGGAGAAACATAGATGGTGTTGTTATTTTGCTTAGGCTAGCATCAATAAAAGATGGTGTTGAAAGATATGCATGATGGAGTATGTGGAGGACATTTTTTAGCTAATACTACTCCCTGCAAGATTCTACAAGATGGATGCTATTGGCCAAGCATTTTTAGCGATGCATTTACATATGTAAGGAAATGTGAAGCATGTCAAAAGTTTTCAGGGAAATTGAAATATCAAAGAACCTTTCAATTAAGGCCAATGCATGTTGAAGACCCTTTTCAGCAATGGGGGATTGATTTAATAGGAAAGATTATTAACAAGTCAAGTGGAGGTCATAGATGGATCCTAGTTGCCACTGATTACTTTACTAAATGGGTAGAAGCTATTCCTACTAAACAAGCAACCAACAAAGTGGTAATCAAATTTCTGATGGTAAATATATGGACAAGGTTTGGTGTCCCTTCCAGATTCATAACAGATAATGGCATGTGTTTTAGATCCATTAAATTCAATAGGTTCTATGAAGAATATGACATTATAGTATATTATGCTTCACTATATCATCCCTAACGAAATAGTCAAGTTGAATCAAGCAACATTTTGAAAATCATAAGAAGGATGCTTGACAACAACAAAAGGGCTTGTGATTCCCAATTGAACTTAGCTCTTTGGATAGACAAAATTACCACTAAAAAAACAACAGGAAAATCCCCATTTGAGTCAATATATAGGAAACGATCTATTCTTCCATTGGAAAATTTATTACTAGTCTACAAGTTTATGAGTGAGGAAGACCTTTTGGATCCAATGGCAGAGAGGTTTATACAGTTGGAAGAATTAGATGAGATGAGGCGAGAAGTACAAAAACCAAATCTTAAAGACCAAACACAGATGAAGCTTCTTCGTGACATAAAATCAAATGATAGGAAGTTCGATGAATGAGAATGGGTTCTTATGTGGAATCCTAGACAACAGGACAAAGGAAAGCAAGGAAAATTTGAAGCATTGTGGGTTGTACCATACATTGTCACAGGAAAAGTAGGTGAAAATTCATATTTCTTACATAACACATTAGGAGAGAGATAAGAACTGCCAGTGCATGGAAAATTTGTGAAGCACTTCTTTTCTTAGGGAAAGGAGTTGTTATCCATGCACAATAGATTAAGATTCCTTTCACCATTCTATCTTTACATATCTTCTCCCTACCATGAACACAATGTATGTAACATATTACTTGGTCTTCTTTTCCCAGAGATTGGCCTGGATTCTTGCAAGTATTCTATTGAACACTTCATCCTCATACAGAACCACTATTGAGACCCCAAAATTTCAATACTTTGTATCCATCGCATGTCACTCATCACCAAGATTTTGTATTTAAGATGATGAAAGGTTGAAGCTACAAAAGTTTTCTTTGTCCTAGTATTAAAACCCACAAACTACCTCTCGTGTGCCTCAGTCCTACATGAGAATTCTTGATAGACCCAAGAAAAATCAACAAAATAACCTTCACTAGTCAATATTTCATGTGTGCATCGGAATAGCTATTCTGATCAAATAAACTAGTGTTAGACACTTATATCGGGATAATATTACTGAACATGAGGTCTTGATTACCTGGCAGAATAATTAATAAAGGCAGAAAAAACAATTCTTTGTAATCCAGATGGAACATATTATCCCGACATCACTACTTCGGTGTAATTATACCAAACAGGGCATATAAATATCTATTAGAGTAACCACCAAAGGCAGAGTAGCAACATTATGTAATGCTGATAGAGAAAGCTATCCAGATAAAAGAAAAATGTAAAAAAATGTGTTATGAACCTTCATCGGGATAACTTATGAAGTCTGAATAGCATACCAACTAGGTTTTGATCATTAAAACTATCCCAATGACAAATAAATGGAACAATGTCGGGACACGTATCTCGATTACGAATTCATGACTGAAGAAATTAATATCGGAGGAACCTTAAATGATGAAAGGAAGATGAAGACAAAATCCTTATCGATATAATTAATGAGATCGAGATAATGAATCAAATATGATGCGATGGCATAACTTATTATGAAATAGGCATAAAAGTGGGTATTAGAACAGTTACTCTGATGGTGTGCTTTTGGTTGGAATACTTCTATTGGGATAACTCATAGTGAATTCAATGGCAGAGCTTTCATCGAGATGACTTGAGAAGTCAGAAGGATAGTTTTTTGATATGCTGATAATGAAAGTGACACTGATAGGTATCATCCAAGATGTGTTTGCTATAGGTAGATACTTATAGAAAGTGCCATATTTATCCACAATGGCTAAAATTTTTAGAAAGCCGCCAAATTTAGAAACATCGACAGAATGAGTAAAGTCGATGCCACGTGTCATCAGAGCAATTCAAATTTTTAAAAGACTTCCCCATTGATTTACAAACTAGAACATTTATTATTGCATGGACAAAATTCTTTGAGAAACACATTCCATGAAATTTTTGCACTAGAATGGCAGAACACATTGAAAGCATGGTGCTAATGGAGGTGGAGGCTAGAGATATCATCCATGATTGTGACACTCATTACAATGAGAAATACTTCGCACATTTAACTAGTGTGCATTTATGTTTAGCTATATGATTAGGTTTCTTTAATTATTTATTTTATATTCAAAAGACTTCTTTCAAAGGGTGTATATGTTATAAAATATTCAATGTAATCAATTGCAAAGCATTCAGAAGTTTTAGGAAGTTTTCAAAAGGTTTAAGTTTCAAGTTGTTTGATGTTTCAAGAACAAGATTTCATTTCAAAGTAATACAAAGAAATCAGTTTCCTTATTTACAAATTGTGTTGTGGAATATTTCATTTTCGAATTTTTTCTCTGTTATAATTATATGTGGTTGATAATTACTACTCTAAGACACCATGTAAATAAATTGTGTGTTGTTACATAGTTGGAGCATCAAGATACATCTGAGAATTGTTTTTCCTGTTGTGTCTTGTTTAATTGGTCTTTCATAAAGAAAGTTAAACTCAATTAAACTAACTATGAAGAATGCCATACAGTTATATAGCATTGGAGGTTGGGTAGTTGACATATCCATCCAAAGGAGGATTTAAAAATTATCTTTCAGAGTTGTACATAGGATTTAAAAGTGAATGACTCTATTGCCCAAAAGAAATAAGGCATGGGTTAAGTTGCAGAAAAAACTCAATTCAAGATCAATCAAATCATTTTTAGTTTTATTCTTATGCTAGTAGGACTTAGAATAGAAACAGTTAAAGGAAGTACAACATGAATTGGATTAAAAAAGAACAATTAATCATTTAAAGAAGATAAGCAAGAAAGTAGGAGAAATCGAATAATCAAAACAATAAACTAATCTATCCCAGAGGTATATGCCACTCTGAGATAAAACTAGAAGTAGAGTGTGAAATCTCCTATAAAAAGCACCAAGTAAGAAAATAAATTGGTGAGTAGGTACAACCGCCTAGGTTCTGTAGAGCCTAATGTGAGGGAGTTAGCAACCTTCAAAGGTTCACTCTATTAGTTGGCCAAATCAATTGGAGGATTTGATAATTGAGCAAGGCATATTCATAGAATTTTCCAATCTGTTGATTTGAACACCAACACCACTTCCACTTCCATACCCTTGTAATGCACTTGCTTTCCTTTATATATACAAGAATTTATTATCCCTTTGTGACTCTATTATGACTGTAGAAAATGCCTCTCAACATAAATATCAACCTTCCAAAATATTTTTTATAAAATAATATTTTACATAACAAAACTTACTATTAAAATTCAGTGAACGGCTTACCAATATACCACCACGCACTATAACATTAAGTATTTCTAGCCTATGACAAGGTTTTATATGATAGCTATCCTCATCCAAACCTATATTTTACTGTACAATAGAAGACTAAATTACTGGCTCCGTTTTGTAACCAGTCAAAAAAGCCTCTTTGAACACCTTTTATATTTATGCATTCTTAATCTCTCAATTGCATTAGCATCCAATACCTTGTTATACACAGAAAAGTCCTCGTCGCAGCAGATAGCCAGAAAACAAAAAAAATTGAAAATTTATCCTTCACTGAGAGAAAATAGCAATCATAAAGTGGCCTTACACCACAAAATTAGCATTACCATCGTTTCTCATTGTAATAGTAGAGTATACCTGGGGTGTCGTGTTCGAAACCTGAACCAACTGGACGGGGGGATTTTGTATGCTTTGGAGGCGACTACGAGGGGATCGAACCCTGGCGTTGGCGATCGTCTTGTTCTTGTAGATCTTTACACCTGGGAAAAGGTGAAATTTGAACTGTCATTATTGATAACATGTTGTGGGTGTGTTTGTCGAGACTCATTTCTTGAGCGTTGTTCTTCTTCACCAATTGTCTGCCATAAAGGTTTTTTGTCTTCTATAATTTGCCAATTCAGGCGTGGGCCTGTGCATGTATATTTCCATTGGTAATTCAAAGAGACTTCTTCTTTCGCCAAGTTGTTGATTGCATAATCAATGTTTTCTGTTTCTTAAAATTGGGATTTATTCGTTCAATAAAGACAGGGCGATGCAAAGTCTGTAAATGAAAGAAACGGCCTCGTCCCAAATATCGCAACTGCCCAGCGTCCATCTTTAATATTACACCGCTTCACCCAGCGCCAGTATATCCGTGTTTAGATGATTCTACAAGAAAACAAGCTTTCTTAGGAGTTGATTTAGGTTAGTTATTAAGTGTATTAAATTAAGTAGAAATTAGTATAGATTTGACTAATAATAAAATGCAATGCTTACTATAAAAGGTTAATGTATTAAATGGGGATATTTAATTTTATGATTCAAGAATCAATGTTACAAATTTATGATTTCTTGGGATCAAAAACAGGATATGAGACTGAATTATTCATCTTGAGATCAAATTATTCTTGATGATTTTTTTTCTTGGAGTCTCGTTCACTCCCTCTTGATCTAGCATATGGAATTTTATTAGGTGATATTGCAAAACGGTATCCCCAAACATTAATTGAAGTTCAGAAAGAGGGAATAATATAATTTTTTTGAGAGATAGTTGGATTGATGATAAAGCTTGAAGGAAGGATCAAAAGTTTAGACCATTGGTGACACATTTTGAGGAGACAATAGAAGATAAAATCAAAGAATACTAGGTGGAAGGTTCTTTCCTAAAGCTGTGTTGTTTGCTCATCCGTCTAGTGCCTAATTGTGAAAGGTAAGTGATGTGGTTTAAGCGATGTGGGATGCTTGGCCTATTAAGAATGAGGATAGGGGAGATAATATGATGTAGAGAGGACATGGGAAAAGGTTCTATAATGGTCAAACATGCCATTTTCAATATTTTTTATTTTTTTTTAGATATTAGCTTAGATTTTGAAAGAACTGATAAGATTTTTTTTTTTTTTTTGGAGATATTAGCTTAGATTTTGAAAGAATTGATAAGCAAATTTGGATTCACAATGGGCTCGCTAAAGTGAGTACTTTTCTATGGATTGTCTCACCAAGAGGAGCTCTTAGATAGGATACACTCTAAATTTTTGGTAAATAGGGCCTCTCTAGGTGCATTATATGTCTCTATTATGATGAATCTAATGACATTTTTTTCTTCATTGTGATTTTTCAAGGAGGTTGTGGATTTTTTTTATGAAAATGTGAGAGCTAGCATGGAGTATGTCATTGAATATGTCAATTCTCTTCGCTTGTTAGCCCTTGAAGATTAAGATTTCTACGCTGAAATTATTTGGGACTATTTCCCATCACTGTTATTGAAGAATATTTTGTTTGGAATGAATACAAAGCTCTTTCAAGATAAGGTTAGGTCAATGGAAACTGATTGGGGTATAATTAAAGGTTCAATTAATGAGTTGGGTGAGCTATACAAACATAAGTTTTATGTCACTTAGATGAAGTTGGTGAAACTTCCTACTGGTTGTGTTTTACAAGGCTAGATGAAACTACTTAATAAAGGAAGTTGGATCCCTCACCATGTTGATAGGAAAGACCTAGCAAGGATTAGATTAAGTTAAAGCTTGAGGACATGGACAAATTAAACCTTAGTGAATCTAGAGGTGGTAGGGTGTTGCACGATCATAGAGGATAGCCTCTTGATATCTATGCTTGTGTTTTTGGAAGTAAATTAAACAAAACTGCAAAAGAGCATGCAATGTTATAGAGGATGATTTTGGCTAAGAAAAATGGCTAGAGATAAGTATCAATTGAAGGGGACTCCAAGTTGGTTACTAGATCAATGAAAGGTAGAAACATGGGGAATTGTAGGTTAAAGACAACCATGGAAGAATCATTTAGGGGATTATAGTGGTTTGAGTAGATAATATTCTCTCTTATTGGTAGACAACAAAACAAAGTGACTGATTGGGGGGCTAATACTAGTATTTCAATCATAATTTCATTAAGTTGTGGTTTGGATTCCTAAGACAATACATTGATATTACCATGTTATTCCCATCATAATGGTATGGTACCATGGTCTAGTGGACTAAACCTAGTTTGACATATGTGAATTAATGATTTCTTGGGAAGGATTGTAGAAAAGTTATCTGTATTATGACTATTATAAGTGGTATGGGAGGTGACATCAATTTTTAAATGTCTTTGTACTATTTTATGGAGGTGTATTTTGAGTCAATGCTTCTAGATGGTGTCTATTGTTGGCACATGAAGTAAAAGATATTAGATGGAGGCTCCTAAGTTGAGAAAAAAGAATTTTTCACCGAAGAGGTGTTTGTGAGATATATATTGTATATAGACAAAGAAATTAAGGATCCTCCTCTATGATTTTCTATTGCAATAATTTGGGAAATAGTGAAAGGGGTGAATGTAACTCTTATTGTGTGTATTTGGGATTCTCTAGGTAAACTATTGCAAGATTGGGGTTGCACCAAAGGGTGCTAGAGTAATTCTGATGTGATGCAATCATTGTAATGTGCATCTTGTTAGTTTGTTCATTTTACATGATTAGATAATGAATTTTTCAGAATATCATCCCTTTCTGGTAGGTAGAAACATCCACTATTATTTTTCCTATTAAGAGTGATGATGAAGTCATTATCATTGGTTTTAATCTCCCTTATTTTTGAATCATATTGATATATACATTCCAAGACCAAACCGGTACACTAAACTACTATAGTAAAACTAGCTGCTTTTAAAAGACAACTTTTTATCTTTCTTTGGGTAATTGGAAGCCTATTATATTGGTTAATACATTCCTATAAGTTATTTAATTTTATGTTCCTTGGTCTAGTGTCACCAATTTTCAGCATTATGCTTGACAAACTAGAGAGGTGTTCATAGCCTAAGTACTTATATTTCCTAGCGGTGATGCAATGTTCTTTAGAAATTTCTAACATATGTTAATGCAATAATATGATAAACATAAAATTGCAAACATAGAACCATACTTGAATGTAGAGTGTTATATTTCATTTCTCCTTGTAAAGATTCTCTCCTCTAATGAAACATATATTTTGTAAAATATTTGAATGTGACTTAATATTCTTCTTTTAATTTTGAATTAGCCTCTTCTTAGATTTAAACAACATAT
Organism: Cryptomeria japonica; assembly: GCF_030272615.1. Classification (NCBI taxonomy): domain Eukaryota; kingdom Viridiplantae; phylum Streptophyta; class Pinopsida; order Cupressales; family Cupressaceae; genus Cryptomeria; species Cryptomeria japonica. The sequence goes on along the minus strand of NC_081411.1, from coordinate 381,706,419 downwards.
TTTCAATATTTAAGAAAGAAAATATATTAAAATTAATCAAAATATTAAAAACTATATGTCCAAATTTTTTACTTTGAGCTCTACAAAAGGGTATGTTTAGAGTTTTGAAAAAAATCATTTTAACTATAGAAGAATATAGCAGAAGTGAAAAAGTTTTAGAATTTATTCAAATATGATGTGGCAACCACTTAGGATGCCACCCAAGCATGTTCAACCCAAAGTGTTTTTCCTGAAAGGGGTTTGGCAAAAACCTATATGGTCGAAACGTATCGGCTGAATTTATTTTGCCCTACTGGTAGCAATTCTCTAAGAAAACTTGATCTCACCAAGCTCCTATAAATAGAATTTTTTTCTTCTTCATCAAATCTATAGTGTTTCAAAATATTCTAACAAAAACAATAGAATTCAACAAGGAAAGTTTAATTTTTTTTGCAAGTATGTTCTAAAAATATTAAACCAAGAGAGTTTTGAACCTTACATATCTGTAGAAAAATGAGATAAAACCAAGGGCTCATGAGGAGTGAGAACCCATGAACAACCTGCTACCAAAAAAATGGACTCAGTAGAAACCACTTAACATAAACAAACCTAGAAACTAGAACCAAGCACTAGACACAACAAACAAAAGCAACAAACAAATGACAACAACACTCTACCACCTAAAGCATGGACCAGTGGAAAACTAGGTAGAAGAGAACTCCAACTTCCTTTCTAGGCATACATCTTTACCTTTCTCCAATACAATGATCTTTATAGAGGAATCTTTCCCCAAAGGAAACAACTAGGGAGTCTAGAGTGTCTTTCACCCTTGAAATAGATGCTTCAAGCCCCATTGTAGTTCAGGACTCTAGGTGTCTTCATTTCTTGGCCTAACTCTAGGAATTTTTTGCAGTTATGTTGATTTTGAACTTATTTATTAACATTTTCTTGACTTTTTGTTGATTTTTTATTTATTTTTTATTGATTTTTGGTTGATTTTTAATTGGTTTTTTATGAATAACATATTTGTTTCTTAATTCACTTGACATGTGTGTTTTTGTATATGTGTGTGTAGGTGAATTAAAATTCAAAGGCAATTTTTGCAATGGAGAATAAAAGGACTAGATCAAGGTTGTATAATTGAAAAAAAAAAAGAAAAAAGGTTAGAGATAGAACACCTACTAAAGAACAACCCATTGATGACCAAGTTACCGCAACTCAAATACAAGAAGAAACTAGTCCTAGTCAATCTAAAATATTTTTATTGTGTGGACAATTTGATGGAAATGGATGAAGATTCACTTTTCAATGATATTTCAGCTAGTGATATGATACCCAAAAGTACACTAAAATTACACTATAAAAAAATTGGGATGATTTATTTCAAGATAAATCTCTAGTCAGAAGAGCACAATTATGTGCAAATTTATTTAGGAGAAGACAAATTACTCTTATTTTGGAGTTGTTGGGTGTTGATAATAAGAAAAAAATCATTAGATAAATTAGTAAAACAAAGAATCAATAAAAACTTGCAAGAAATTATTACATAAATTAGTGAAACATAGAGCATTGATGACTAATATTTCTAGTAATAAATTATCTCATAGAAGACAAGTTCAATAAATTTACCAATTATTAAATATTTTTAAAATAAATATTAAAATATATATCAGGAAGAGAAATGTGTTAGATGAAAATATTTTAAAACATTGGGTAAATATTTGTATGGTTGCTAGAAAGATGAAATTTCTAAAAATGTAAAAAGATAGGTAATTGAATATTAGACCAACCATTCTCATGTTTCTTCCAATAGAAGAAACACTATACAAATGACAAATTAAGATGGTGCAAAAATGGCACATCCATAACATTTTATAGATACAACACAGAATGAACTTTTTGAAGCATTCAAGGAAAAAAAATTAGATGTGGATATTTTTCAGAGATTATGGCCATATTTTCTAAGTATAAATAAAGTGCATGAAATTTGTTGTCTAAAATGAATGTTAAATTTCATATGCACCTACAAGCATATAAATAGGCCACAAGAGTAACTAATCCAAATGCATTCATCCTTGGAAGTACAACACAATTTGTGAATTTTATTTTATGTGAAAAATCAAAAGATTCAGATGACTTCAATATATAGCGAATAAAAACATCATAGAATAATTATGGATATTTGAAGAAATTTATATAAATTGAGAATATTTATCTTTCAATGCAAGTTCTGTGGAATAAATTTGAATTGAGAAACACCAAACAAATTCACTAGCTGAATCCAAAAAACTATGTTGAAAGAGAGTTAATTGCCTTACAATGAGTTTATGCATATATTTTATAATATCATATATCTATATATCCAACATTGTCATGGGTGCAAGATGGCAAGCTAAACAATTTTGTGACTCACCAAATTGCTTTCCACCATGTTGTATTCTTTCAACTTTAGCTTTCTCTGACAACTATACATTTAGTCTTCACATAGAGATTCAAAGTCAGTATTAGCGTTCTGAGTAGGTTTCAATCTTTCTACAAGTTTTCTATAGAAATGCTATGTTTCACATAGATAGTGTAGAAAGTGGCGTAGATGAATGCATTATCATTAAGGAGGTTCATATTTATATCACCAATGATAGAAGTCATGATAAGAGCTATGTAGCCCTTTGTTTTGAAATGATTTATAAAGATATTCAATACAATGTGGGATAAATGTTTCACAACATTGGATTTCATTTAATGAATTTATTGGTAAGTGTACAAATTGATTTTAATTTCTATAGTATTTTAATTAGTTTTTCAATTGAAACATATTAAGTTTATATATAAATGTATGTACATGTGTATGTATACATGTTTAGTTTTTTAAACTAATATTTGGTTTTATTTTTGGATTTGATTGTAACTTCATAAGACAATTTAGGTTGAAAAGAACATTTAAGTGGTTATCAGAACAACATGCTAGATGTAAAATAAAGTTTTTGTGGTACTTTTTCAAGAGTTGACATGGAAAATGTGAGCACTATGGAGCAGGAGCATGTGTGATGCATTCTATTTGCCAACATGAACTTGGAAGTACATGCTTAATATATATGTGCACTTGGTTCTATAAATCTCAATTTACTTATGTATCTTATGGGTCCACTTTGCTAAAATTAGTTCTTGTAGGTAACACCTTACAAAATTCATATGAAATTGTTGAATGGTGCAAAAATAATTTCGATGCTCATGACACAACATACAATAAACATTATTTTTTGAAAGTTAAAGGTAAAAAAATATAAATTCCTTAAATTTTACATGAATATCTAATTTTGAAATACACAAGTGAATTTGTTAATTAGATGAATCTCAAAAAAAAAAATTTATTGTAAAGTTCTCGAGACTAAATAAATTTGTTTTTGTATTTTTAATAGATATTGATCCATCAAATCCTTATAATTGTCAAACAATAAATGGTATTAGAAGTTTGCATCCAGTCATGGCTGTGGGACTTAGCAAGCTTCTTTTTATTCAAGTAAGAGAAAAATCATGGTTTTGTGCCAATTGCATTGAGCACACAAAAATTCTATAGTGTGAGAACATTAGAGATGGAAATGTTTCATAATTGGAAATGAAAAAATTGTTTGCAATGCCTCCTTATGAAGATAGTGACATTGTAGATATTCATGATCCTCTATATTTAGCCAATTATGAATGTATTTTTTATTTATTTGTTATAGGTACACATGCATTTTATTGAAATACAAATTTTAATTTTATTTTATTTATAAATTAAATTTTAATTGTGTGTAGTATTAAATTTATAAAATTGATTGTAATTTGTGGTCTACAAGTGATATTTTTGTTGTGGTTGTAGATCCTGATAATATAGAAGGTGTAGAATATTATTTACTAAGATGCATGAAACCAAAATATAAATTGTTAGAATCAATGGAATATGGTGATGGGCAACAATATCCAATTAGATCAGTTGTTGTTTAATGTACCCATTATAAACAAACAAAGATAGATAAAAATGGTGTTACATTTATTGATTGCATGTCATGTCAAAAAGTTCTACACTATAGTCACTTAGTAATCACGATCAAATATTATCTTTGGAGACTTTACCAAAAAAGAGGACGTGGCCAATAACAAGAGCTAAGTTAAAATTTATTATTACTTGAGTGAACTTATATTTTCTAACCATATACATACACATATACATATTCATATACATATATACATATATGCATATACATATATACATATACATATACATATACATATACATATACATATATACATATACACATATACATATATACATATATATACATATACATATATACAGACATACATACATACATATATATACATACATTCATACGCGCGCGCACACACACACACACACACACACACACACACACACATATGTATGTATATGTATGTGTATGTATATATATATATATATATATATATGTCTATGTATGTATATATATACATACATAGACATATGTATATATATGTGTATGTATGTATATATATACATACATATACATATATATATATATGTGTGTGTGTGTGTATGTATGTATATATACATATCTATATATACATGTGTATGTATGTATTTATACGTACATACATATATACGTGTGTCTGTATGTATTTATACGTACATACATATATACGCGTGTCTGTATGTATATATACATATCTATACATATATAGATATGTATATATATAGATACCTACACACACATATATATACACATATATATATGTATAGATATGTACACACAGACACACACACACACACACACACACACACACATATATGTGTGTGTGTGTGTATGTATGTATAAATATACATATCTATACATATATAGATATGTATATTTATACATACATACACACACACACACACGCACATATGTGTGTGTGTGTGTGTGTGTGTGTGTGTGTGTGTATACATACATATATATGTATGTATGTATGTATGTATGTATATACATACATATACATACATACATATGTATATGTATGTTTATATATACATACATACATGTATATGTATATATATACATACGTATGCATGTATATGTATACATATGTATATATATACATACATACACATGTATAGATATATATGTATATATGTACATATATGTGTGTGTGTGTGTGCATGTATATATATGTATGTATGTATGTATGAATGTATGTATGTATGTATGTATGTATGTATGTATGTATCTGTATGTATACATATATATAGATATATATGTATATTCATACATACATACATATATACAGATATATACATATACATGTATACATACAGATACATACATACATACATACATACATACATACATACATACATGCATGTTTGTTCTAAAAATATTAAACTGGAAGAGGCCTAAACCTTACATAACCACAGTAAAACGTGACTAAACCAAGGGATCATGAGTAGTGAGAACCCATGAAAAAACTTGTGCTGCCAAAAAATTGACCTAGGAAAAACCATTAACATAAACATGTTGCTTCCCCAAAATAAAATGGGTTTTTAGATTGCAAGAGGGCAGAAACCAAGTTGACTCTTCAAATTATCTATGGAGAAGCCAATTCCAACTATCAATATTATTTAAGAACTTGGACCAACATATGATAAGGATTCTACTAATCCTTCTACACTTTGGTCTCTACAAGACCCAGGAGGGTGATCCCTTAGTGAATATATAATCTCTACACCATACTCATAATTTTCACCAAAACTAAGCATTTAATTGGTCCCTTAGATCAAATCATAAACAAAAACTACATATGTCAAAACAATGCACTAAATGAAATAAATCCTTGATTACATTTCATTCAAAAGATGATATAATTGGACAATGGAGAAAAAATAAATCAGAATTGTATTTCTATTCAAATAAATTTCTATTTCTGTCATAAAACAATTTACATCTAACTCCTTCAAGAACCTACAAAAATATAGACATGAGACTCTTTTCTATTGCTCTATGAAATCTTTACAATTACTCATTTCCACCTAAAACTTACTATAGGAACCTATGACTCTAAATTTTAGAAACACTAAGTACATAGATCAAATTAGGAACCCTGTCTCTTATCCTTGAATTTCCTTTTATAAAAAATAAGGGAGCAAATAAGCTATGGGCCATAGGGGACACCTATCATTGAAAAGTGATTAATTACTGATAATTCAGTTACCAAATATTTCACTTAAGGAATGTCACAACCAATACCAAATATATGCAACTTATTCATCATAGCCCTTTATTCACCTTTTCCCTTTTTGTTGTTGTTGTTATTGAAGATCTGTGATGGTCCCACCCTATTGTTGCTTACATCTAAAAAATAACTATTGGAAAGAGACAAGACCACTTGCCACACTGTTACATCAAACAGTTAACTGAATAACTAAATTTTTTTGTCCATAGCTTACTCTTCCTTTAAGTAAGTATTACTCCATTCACTATATTCCTCATTTGACAACCATTTGAAATTCATAGTTTCATCAAATTTTTCTCTGTATGGAGTATACTTAACTGCCACTTGATTTCCCTCTCTCTCAAAAGATTCAAATAATATTCTTGTACATATTATTTTGTCCATGCTATCCTCGAGCATGTGAGTATCTAACTCCTCACAAATCAAGTCTACTTGAGTGTTCATGACTCTTTCTGCCTCTTCTTTCCAAAATTGTAAAGACTTGATTGCCCCACTCTCATCTTCAATACTTGGAAGAAGTGTTTCATTCAACTCACTAAAGCTTCTCATCAACTCCCTTATTTATCTTTCTATATTTTTTGGCAGCATCTGTGCTTCCTTTATTGATTTTACCTGCAAATAGGTTGGCTGAAGTTTGGGTAGCCTCTCAACATGGTATTTGGAAGCCATTGACATTACTCTGTGTTCATTTCCTCTTTGTAACCATTTTGTAAACAAAGGGATTTCTACTTCCTTATCTCTATCAAATATTTGAATAGCATTAAATAATAAAGAATATAAAGAATGAATTCTATTTAGTCTACTATCTACCTTCTCATTCAAATGAGTCGGCATTGAGCTAACTATCTCCTTTTTGTTAATGGTAGACTGATCATCTGACTCCTTTCGCTTATTTTATCTCATTTATTTTCTCTAAAATTTGAACTCTTGTTGGGTTAGTTGATCTAGTGGGTTTAGGCTCTTCATCCATATATGGCACTAATGGTGCAATTGGAAAATCAGTCTCACTATCAAATGGAATTGTTTCCTTTACATGTAAGATAGGTGGAGACCTAGACGTTGATGGGACTGATGCAATTGCAGGAGTTGAAGAATATGCTCCTATATATCTCTTCTCAAGAAGTTAAACCTCGGTTTGCAGCTCCACAAACCTCTGTTGAACTACATTATAATCATTGAAAAGATTTTCAAAATTCTGCATTAGCTCCTCTTTTTCTTTAGCCTCCCTCTTTGAAGTTTCGTGGGCCAATTTGGCCACATCAATAGCTAATTTTGAGGCCTCAATATTTGATGTATGAGAGGCTCTTTTTACAATAAGGCTTCCCCTCATGTTTGGATTTATATCACTTCTATTAGGCCTCTTAGGCCCCTATTCTAGTGCCCATATTACCAAGGGTACATGATCACTTACAAATTCCTACCCTTTCAGTGCCAACCTTGCTTCTTCCTCTGAATTGAATTGTTGATCTTTCAATTTTTTGATTGTATCAAAGGCCATTACATCATCTATATCCCACTTTGGCAGAATTAAGGCTTCAGCTTGGTTTATAATCATCCTGGTTTCATATGGAGTAATTCCTTTAAATTCTTCCATCATTTTAATTTTTACCTCCTGATTTTCCTAATCAAATCTGTCTGGCCTTTGGGCCTTTCTCTTGTCACTTCTCCTCTTGTATTCTTCTATCTTTGTTTTCCATACAAATTACAATAAGGTCGGGCTTCTTACGAAGGCTTCATCTTCAAGAAATTTATCACATGCCTCCTTCTTGGAATCTCTAAAAGATCTTCCCTAAATATCCAAAGGAGTGGGATCCACTTCTAAAGAGGGTGGCATAAGAGGAATACCAATCTGCATCTCTACATTTGTCACTGCAATGGTATCTTCCTCTTGGTTCTCTTCTACCTACCTTGGAGGTGAAAAAGGTACATCAGGTGGTCAGGGATTTTTGTCTAAGTATTCAAGATCAATTATCTTTACCCCTTTAAAAGGTTTTACTTGGACCTTTGGGGGTGGCTTTTTCTTCATTATCTTCTTTCCTTTTCTTCTCACCAACCTTCCACTATCACTGCTACTCTCCTCTTCACTACTTAGTTCTTCTCTTACCCTTTTTATCACAACACCACCCCTCAGAGGAGCCACATAGCTAGGTCTATCTTCCACTAGCTTGTATGTTCTATGAGGTGGAGGAGGGGTTGAGCCTGGTTGTTTCATTTTCATCTGATCAATCAGGGTCTCTTCTTCAAGTGTGATGGGTGTAGGTTGTTGCACTTTTCTTCTTTCAACTTGTTGGCCATGAACTTCCTCAAGTTTGGCTCTCTTCTCTTTTAATACAAGAATTAACTCATGAAAGTTGTTAATGACAAAATATACTTTGGCACAAAATGGAGATAATTTTTTTAATGGATCATTGTTGGGATTCATTTTATGTACTATATCCCATAGCTTCCTAAAATATATCCATTTCTCCTTTCTCCAATCCTGAGACATGAGATCAAATTCATATCTTATTATATCCTTAGGGAAATTATGCTCATGGGGAAATGAGCTTCCTTTTATTCTTGCCATGAAAACATTGTAGGACCCCTCTAGGTCACTATGTCTAACTATGGTAGCCCCTAAATGATATGGTGCAAAAAGCTTATCAAAATGCACATATCCCCCTTATATAATTACAGAGTATGCAATGACAGTGTAATCGGGGAAAATAGTCCCTTTGCCTCTACCCTTCAGCTCCTTATCATGTATACAACCTATTTGCCACACTACTTCAACAAAACCTAACCTCAAAGGAACATTAAAAGGTAATACATGTGGTTGGGTAGGAAAACCATAAACTCTGATAACTGTACTGACAGGATAAGGGATAATGTCTCCCTAGTTGTGTTCAATTTTAAACAATGGAAAAGTATCCTTTGGCCTTACAAAATCATGTAGTTGTGTGGGAATCCTTGTTGGATTAACTGTTAATCTCTCCCTCAATCTAGAAGAAAACTATTATCAAACCTAACAAAACTTGATTCCTATATGTCCCAAGACATGTCCATACTTCAAAGTTGCATCGACACCTCAATATTATCAATTGTTCTCTTGAGATTCATTACACCCTTAAAATAATCTATATTTTTTATATAAAAACATATGCATTAACATTGAATACCAATACAAATGAGTGCTAAATACACTATTCTTTATATCTTGGAAACCCTCATGAATATTTTCTTCAAGGTAAGGTGTAAACTCAAAAACCACTGTAAAATCTGGATGTTGAATTTGTATAGCCATGTACATAAAATCAGGTGGCATGGCTGTAATGGGTTTGAACACTAAAACTTGGCACAAAGAGAAGAAAGTGGCCTGCAAATATTTGGCGAAAGAACCAATAGGAAAAGGCTCTTATGAATTAGGAGCAATATGATATGTTGTATCCCCTGCTTTTGCCTAATGAGCTAGAATGAGGTTAGCTCTGATAAAACCCTTCATTTTGTAGTACTCTTCGATTATTTCATTCTAATATATCTAAATCAAGGAAGTAGAAGGTTCACAAAAATAAAATATCTCTTCAAATTCCTCCCTCCTGATTGTCAACAAAATTTCTCCATTTTCCCTTATAACTCTAGAAATAGGGTCATATCTATCTGCAATAGCTTTAAGGAGGTCGGCATCCATGAATACATTGGGCGCTACTAACTTTCCCAAGACATATTGCTAGGCCCTTAAAAATTGGGATTGCAAATTCCTCTATCCATACCACAACTAAAAAAAATCCACCCCGTTCATTGGCACCCTAGCATGCGCGATGTTATATGCACCTTATCAGTTAATCCTTCTCCTAGGGTTTTTCCTTGTACAAGTCTATGCCCCTGATATTTATCATTTGTCCAGGGCTTCAATTGATCAAGAAAATCATCAAATAGATTCCTCTTTAAATACTCTATCTATCTTGAGTGGTTTCGCAAGGGAGCCATCCTATTTAACTAGGGCATTTAACAATTACCCACAAAAGGAAAGGAGAAACAAGGGCTTAACACGAAATTATCAAATTCAACACCAAAGAGTGCAAATTTTTACCCCTTTTCCAAATTTCAAAAACTCTTAGAACAATTCACAACCTTATCATTATAGTTCTCATGCAATTCATAGCTTTAAGGCTTTAAAACAAATGAAATAATTTAGGCGAACTTACTACTTTAATCGCACTAGAAAATCCTAATATCACACTGGAAGAAATCATTGAAATCTCCCTCGACTCTAGAATCGCTCTTCAATTTCTTCTGAATTCTTCGGTGGTTCAAAATATCCAAGAAAATGTATTTAATCATTTCTCTGGAATAAAATTTCATCATCTCATCTGCCATTACTATTCGCATGAGTGGAGAAACGACTCGAAGTGAATTTGAAATAAGTTTGAATCTCCACCATTGATTGATTCCATGCTGGCAAATCGCATGAACAAAAGTGGTCAATCTGATATTGACCATCACATGTGGCAAGTGGGCCTGTCAAAATTATAACGTAGCATCTCAAACTCACCCTCCATCTTACCTCAGTCAGCGACCCCCACCTTTTGGCTTACCTCGACCCGCCTTGGACATGTGGCATCATCTTCTGATGCCACAATTGATAACCTCCAAGCATCTTCCTTTACGAGACTGCAAAGGCTATTGGATCTATTCGTTCTTTAACTCTTGACCATAGTGTTTGCCTTCCTTAGCTAGTTAACGACCGAGAACGTTTTCACCAAGATTAAAAGATCTTCATCCATTTAAGCATGTGCAAATAGCAAAAAAATTTAGTAGCTCGATTATTAAGATAGAGTCACTAGTAGAAGTATTAATGCTAGAGTTAGGAAAAAATAATCAAGCACTGGCTTAAATATTAAAGGGGACCTGCCCAAGGGAAAATTGAAAACATCTTAATGCCTAGAGAAAGACAAGGCCCCGCTAATGGTAAGAAGACCCTTGGTCTTAAGTGGAGAAAGGTAACGCCAAATTATAACAAGCTTAAGTTTTTTACCAAGACTTAATCAAAATGCAAAAACCCTAGACCTTAAGCATGAAACACATGATAAAAGGTAGAATTAAATCTAAAATGACCAGTATTTTGACTAAGCCATGAAGATTTTTCACTAGGTCATTTTCAAGACTATCAAAATAAACACATAAACTACAACCAGACACCAGACATAGAAAACAAAAGCAAAAAACAACAACAAAACTATCCCACCAAAAGCACAAACCAATGGCTTATTTGGTGGGAGAGAACTCCAAATTCCTTTCTAGGCAGATATATTTACTTTTCTCTAGCATAGTGAGATTTTCAGAGGAATCTTTCCTAGAGGAAATAGTCGACAAGTCCTACATGTCTTTCACCCTTGAAAAAAACAATTCAAGCCCTGTTGTAGTTGAGGACTCTAGGCGTCTTCTTTTCTTGGCCCACCTCCTCACAATTTCATCAAATTTCATGAAGAGAAAATGACTTCTTCTCTGTAAAATCCCTATTTTGGTCAAACATTTTCTCCATAGTCATCATTTTATCCTAGTTTTCTTGTAGAGCTTTTCCAATATCAACCCAGTCTTTCATGTTCTTGGTTTGGTCAATTTTCTCTATGAGCTCCTCAACTGAGTTGTCCAGTGCTTCCCATTTCTTGATCATCCCAAAAAAATTCCCCATCACCATGCAAGCACTCTTCTCATTCTCATCATCTACCCAAATAGGTGCACTAGCCTCTGTGTCTACAATAGCTTCAATCCTATTAATTTTCTTTTCTACCACCTTAAATTGGCCCAAAAGCCATAAGATAATACATTTGTTATTTTTAAACCCTTCACAAAGTTAATTCACTTTGGCCACAAATAGGGTAAATTCCTCCCTAAGCAAAGCACTCTAAGGAGAGGACTTAGGATAATCATGGGGGGAAGGGGGGCACACGTGATTAGCCTCTTTACTTGTAGTATTATCTAAGGTCTAATCAAACCTAATAGACCAAGAAGAGGTTTTTTCCTTTGAGTCCTCTTCAATAATGACTACTTTCTGAGCAGAGTTTTCACCAATGGGGAGGCATAGAGGAGTCTTGGATTTTACATTTTAAGAGGGATTAATTCGGGTGGGAACCTTATCAATTTTGGGAGAAGCAATATCTACATCCAAATTGACTAAAAGATCGACACAAAGACCCAGACCACAACCCAAGCCAAAGGAGTAAAGATTAGGGCCACTAGAAGGGATTAGACTCAAATTGAACTTATAGATATGCAAGATGAGACCTTAATGTAGTGGGGGGGAACCCTTAGCCTTAGCAACCTCTAAAAACTGGGAAGTAGAGTTGAAAATATAGAAGGAAAAATTCATCCTTACCCCATGCCAAAAGTTATTGAGCATTAGGAACAATTGAGAATTAAATCGCTTGAAATGCCCATCTAGGGTGAAGAACTTCATCAGAAGAACCACCCAATCCTTTCAAAAACTAGGTAGGTCATCCATTTTAAAACCACTTTGGAGGTGGGCCACCTTCTCACCCAAGCCCATAAATCTATTAAAGTCTTCCTTATAATTCCCTTTTGTATTCTTTTAGAAAGTCTTACCATCTATAGATTGCACTATCACCACAACAATAGTCTATGTCAACACATTAAGTTTTACCTTTCCAACTTGAACAACACCATTTTTCCAATACTGAGCAAATTGATGTAAATCAAAATCTCAAATCTCTCCATACCTTTGACATAATTGGCTAAATTTTCTTCCACCACTTTCTCCCATAAGGCATTATTCTCTTTATATTTAACACAAGTATTGGGCTCAGTTTGGATTAAGTATCCTCCCACCCTAACTATTAAAAACCCAGAGCCAAGAAACAAGATAGTTTCACACAACCAAGATAGAGAAAATCCCAATCAGAAGTGGTACAAGAAAAATTACTTTGCTTACCATTAATAGCAATTGTCTACCTCGAGATATGATAGAAGTACATTGTGGAGAGGGAACTGAACAAAAAGGCAATTTTCAAATCTTTAGGCTCTATAGCTTTATTTATCGCCATTTAACATGGCATGTATTTTGTTATGAAAATCATATGGATCCATCCAGACTTTAATGCCTTCGAAAAAGGGGCCCAGGTTGGCAAGCCAATCATTAGTCTTATTACCTTCTCTAAATATTTGTTGAAACATAAAGTGGTCAAGTATGAAAATGACATGAACACAATTTTAAATGGTATTCGCCTCCTTGTCACCTAGATATGGTTGTGCATTGCAACATCATGATTAAATTATTTTAGTCCACTTCTATGATTATCCTTTGTCCTTTTTTTTGGCAATGGAAATGCCATTAAAGGCCACCATCATCTCGACCATGCTAGAAGTTTGAGTGGCTAAATTTGTCACTAAGGCTGCCACTACTTTCCTCTCTGAATCGCTTATACATATATGTTTATTTGGATGACTAATTTATTTAAATTTAACTCATGTTCTTTTCCATATTAAATATGTTGTTGATCATAATTTGATATTTGATGTATAGTTTGACATGTGGTGTTTATTAGCTCGTGTGTTGCATATTAGTACACTTCACATGCATATTTTTAGGAAAAATAGAAATATTGCATTGATGGTTTAAATGTATTATTTTTTGAAACAACCCTTTCCTTCATACTTTTGAACTCTTTTAACATAATGTAACTCATGCCATTTTCCATAATCTAACTCATGCCCTTTTCAATAATTTAACTCATGCCCTTTTCCATAAGTTAATGTGGTGAATGTGGTGTTTATTAGTCCATGTGGTGTGCATATTAATATGTGTGCATAATTTTATGTGGTGAATAGTTCATGTGGTGCATATTCTATAATGTGATAATATATATAGTGGATCATAATTTCTAGGACCATATTGTATGTTGTTGATCATAATTTGACATAATTTAACTCATGCTCTTTTCTATAATTTTTAGGAAAAAGGTCCAAACATTGTATTGATGGTTTGAATGTGTTATGGTTTGAAACAATCACAATTTTAACTATGTAACATTTCTTATTAGGATCAATATTATGTGAGAAACCATTGATATATACAATAGATAGAATTTAGTATATTATTGTACAATATACCATGTATTAGTATCAATATTAGCATGTATATTCAAATTATTATGTCTTATTGATCATTTGCAAGATATTGTCACCTTTTAAAAAAATTGTCCATGTTGGGTAGTATATAGTTGTTCTTAAGTGATGTCAATTTAAAGCATCTAAAGTTCACAAGTTAAAATATTGGAATCCACGTACAAAATAATTATTAACTTGAATCATAATTGTGTTTAATTAGATAAATTTAATACTCCAAATGCTTTCAACATGTTGACAAAAATTGCACTTAATTAATAACCATGGTATATATGGGATATAGAAACATATCTAATGTTTACATAAAATCAAAGTTCACACGTGTATAGAATTTGTAAGAAGAAAAACACAATGAAAAAACACGCATAAGAATAAAACATGTATATATTGTTTGAAATCTAATGTAAAACACACATGAACACACAAGTATACACATATGTAGTAAGATAGATATAATAAAATGTATACACATGTATGTACTAAATGAGCTCATAAAAAATGTATAAAATATTTAAATGATGTACATGTGTGCATATGCATATATGTATAAAATAATTAAAAAAAATTATGCCTAATATGTATGTGCATGGCTCATAGATAAAGCCTCACTATCTAGGTCAATGGGTCATGTCTTTATCCATGTCCAAGTCTATGTCTTGACATTTGTCCCTACATAAGAACACACACACACACACACACACACACACACACACACACACACACACACACACACACACACACACACACACACATAAAAGCACATTACAAAAATAAATATCTCTAACATATGTACATGTGTACTTAAAAATTTAATTTGAAATTTATAGCCTACAAATTAACTTGTCTTGAACATCTCCATCATGTACATGTTGTGTAGGAATTTGAACAGAAGAAAGACATGATCCAGGAACCTATATATATATATATTTATATAATTGAGTAAAAACAATTAAAACATGTCTTGATTAAGATGAGCTCTCTAGATTTCTATATAAATCTTAAAATATGCCTAAGTGTCATGATGCATAAGACTATCGGGAGAATCCAAATCTCTAAATGTTGCCAACATAACACCCTAGAATAAAATTCAGAATTCAAATTATGTGAACAATTTTGAAGTTGATATCCACTGTTCAAACTTCAACATGTCATCTAGCTAGCTTAAAATAAATTTAAAAATATCATAGAAATTTATGTACCTTAAATTTGTAGCCTATATGGATATCTCAATCCTACTCATCTTAGATAATTAAAGAACACATTATCAACACTTGTATCCATTAGAAAACTAGTGTAAAGGCCTCAAACTCTAATATGAGGTGTACACTTATGCTGCATATGTTGGGGGGGAGTTGTAGGAACATGCAGCTACATCAGATGCTGAGGGATCTTAGGTGTAGGATCAACGATTTCTTGCTAAGGAGGAGGTGTAGGGTCAACTAATGTATGCTAAGGAAGAGGTGTAGGGTTAACCAATATATGCTGAAGAGGGGGTGTTGGATGGACTAAAATATGTTCTAGTCTCATGGCACTCTCAAAAGCTCTACCACCATGGCTACTAGAAGTCGGTCTACCAAGAAATCATCTCACATATGTCGATACTTCGTGAAGAGGGATACCACACTCTAAATAAATAAAATGGTAAGCATCTAATAGATCGCTTGAGAGGCAGGCACTCATGTGATGCAAAGGATCGACCTTAGACAATTGTGCAACATCAATAAGAGATGATATGTTGAAATGGATGTAAGGATCATAGCTAGTAGATATATCATCAATAGGAAGAATGGTAACCTGTGAACATATATAAATATCTCCCAACACGATCCAAGGACATCCAATCAACCTAAGTCATAATAGTTGCAATGCTATAGAAAAATGTCTTCTCTAGTATCATTAGTTGCACTATTGGATGCATGTGCTATTTCCAAACATTTTGGAAGAAACAAAATATTTGGACCAACTAATACCCACTTATTAATGGGCATAAATGAATTTGGATCTCTAAAATTATCACAAAATCTACCTCTCCCTTGTTCAGGGTATGATGAAAAATAGGTATAGTCTACATCATACTAAAAACACAAAATTTAATATTATTATTTGAAAAAATAAAGTGGCAACTCGGGTTGTGCGGGAGGGCATGGAGTGAATAGAGATTCATGTGGCAGCCTCCTCCTTATCTATGTGGAAAATCTTGGAATTCAAATTTCAAGCATAGTTGAAGTGGAAACTATTTATCATGGGCTAATCGTAGCCAGGGAAAAGGGGCTCAAGCATTTAAATATTCAAGGTGACTTGAGAAATATTGTTAAGATGCTCAAAAGGGTAGTTAAACTAGAATCGAAAGCTAACTCTCTTATCACCAAGTGTCTCGATCTCCCTCCCTTAATGGGAAACATTGGTATCTAACATGTGAGACATGAAGGCAACTATGTGGAGGAAAAGTTGGCAAGGATGTGTGTCTATGTTAATGATTTTAAAATTTGGCTCTGCTTGCATGAAATCTCGATGGAGGCTCAAGCCATGATCTTGAAGCACTCATTACCTAATGATGTATAATCCTAAAGTTTGCATTTTTGTACTTGAATCTTTTCTTTCCCTTTCCACTCCTTGTTGGTTAAGTTGGCAGGACTTAAAATTTATTCATGGTACTTCCTACCACTACGTTCCCCTGACTTATCACTTTCTCAACCTCGTTTACTATTTTGGGAATATGGGAGGTGATTTGATTCAGATTGAACTCGACAATTTCTCCAAGTTCAAGAATAATGGGGAGCTATGCGACAAGGTGATCAAGGGGAAACTCAATAACTATATTTAAGGGATGAATGACTATGACTCTAAGCTCTCTAATAATTTCCTTAATTCTTCAGACAATGTGAATGTGAAGATTGGTATTGTTACTTTTGTGGTTTCGGTCGAGGGTATTGCAAATGTGTCAGGGCTGGTCCTTGATGGTGTGTGCTTTCCCAAAAAACACAAAGGGAATTACAAGGATGGATAATCATGGTTTTCAACCAGGTGAAGGAGTTTCCAAGCTTCAAAGTGGTTACAATAGAGAGGATCTCCCCAAAATTTGAAAGGATGTGGCTCTGCTCATAATCAAGTATTTCACCTTGGATGGTAAAAATAGAAGGTTATGTACATAGATTTTTCCCATGCTAAATAATCTTTAGTATGTGGTTAGAATGAATTTTCCTTTCTGGATTATGCCTTCTTTATCACAATTTGTTTGCAAATCCATTGCAAAGGGTAAGCCCCACTCTACTAGGATCTCATCCAAAGACTATATAACATCCACCTAGCTTTATCCCTCTCTAGTGGAGTCCCTTCTATTGTAGTTGGGTCTACCAATGATCCCAATCTGATTGTTAACCTTATTGTTACCCTCTCTAATTCTGAGGAATAGATTGTTCCTCTCTCTAGTTCTACATTCCCACTAGGAAAAACCATGCTAGAATGGCCAAATTTAAGGCCATTGCTACCACCAAAGAGGATCGGCATATAGGTGTCCAGCCTAAGATGTAACAAGAAACGGTTAACAAGCTTGTTCATGATTCTATCTTTGAATCTCAATCCTTGAAGGATTCAAACTCTTTATATACTTCGAGATCAGATTGGTCCCTCCTAGAACTAGAGGAAACCCTAGCCCTCCCCCTCTAAACCATTCCTTCTCTAATCACTCTAACTTTTGGGGTACTTCTTTGGGTTTAGAAAAAAATGGCTCTTCCTGCAAATCAAATTGGCCATCAAGAAGATCAATAGGCTAGAGGCCAAGGTCGAAGCTTAGGCCACGGCCAACACTTGGGTTAAAGAGTTGGGTAAATATAGAGTATGGAAAACTAGCAATGATCTAATGGGTATTATGAGGTAGTGGGAAAGAGTGCGCATAAAGATTGCTGAAATGGACTCTAGGATCAGGAATGCAGGTAATAAGTATGAGCTAGAAGAGATCAAATAAACTTAGGAGGCCCTTAAAACAAATTGACAAGGTCAATTGTTATTGTAGGGATGTGGATAGCAAGCACAGTGCCTCTCTATAGGCTATCCATGATGATATGGAAAGGAGAAGGGGAAAAAAAGAAGACACATGGATCCCCTAAACATAGGCTCTAGCCCCACCGCTTCAATGGTTAAGGTGACCCGCGACTCTCTACTGGGCTCTTTTGGTTTTGGGATTGGATCGAGTAAAAAATGTGTCTTTTTCTAAAAAATTTATTAGTTTGTTACATGATTAATAGGACAAGGGTACCCCCACCTAGCAAACAATCACTATGCATTTGTGTTCGGTGGTTCTTATGTGTTTTGGTGGTCCTAGTTCTTTTCTATCTGCTAGTTTTTTACTTTATCTACTATTTCTCTATTAACCCACTAGATTTTTGTTGTATTTCGGTGGGGGGTCTTTTTGCTAGCTCTGCATCCCTCATGCACTCTTGGTGTTGCTTTGTGGTTATGTAATGCTACGGGCCTATCTCACTTTAATTAATAAAAGATAATACTTTTGGGGCCATTCATGATGAGACACCAACCATCTAGGATAAATGAATGATACGACAAGTGCATCAATATACCTAGTGATGAGATAACCTCTAACTCTATCTTCCTTTGATAATGGGGAACATTATTTGAATAGTAGATATAGAAACGTCCTTAGAGATGGTTTTCCATCTCGTGCCACTAGCAACACAATGGGAAAGAAAAATATAAATATGATTACTGCTAATATCATCATAGGGATTATATGACTGAAAAATGTCAATCCTATGTAGTGTCCCATCCCTAATACTGAGTGTCTTATCTCTATTTGGTAGGATAGGGGTGTTATGTAGTGGTTGGTCAAGCTATTGTATGGAACATTGTAATGTATCAATGGTTTTGGTATAAAGTTGAGCCCTAGAATCAGTATCATCAATGGGTAAGTGACCAGACCAACGAGAAGTCTAGTTGCCATCAAGGTGAAAATAGGCCTAAACTACATGATTTGAACTATAATAATTCATGCGTGAAAAATATTGTCATGTATTTAAAAAGAAGAGAAAATATATTTAATTTAAACTTAAAATACTATTTAAAATTTAACTATACATGTAGCAAAACAAAAAAATTTCACTGATCATAAATAAATAAGAATTCAAAAAACATACCATGCATCAAAACTAACAAATTTAAAACATGTATTAAAAATAATTTAATTAAAAACATTCAAAGCATGGGGATATGATGCATGATAAGGTCACATGAGTTGAATTTAGTATAGGAATATATATATATATATATATATATATATATATATATATATATATATATATACCATGTAAAATTTTCATTGTATAAAGGATAATCTAATTGAAAGGGAAACATTACATGGATGGTTTGAAGGTATTATACTTTATCCAATCAACTATGTTGTCTAAATATTAAATTAGCTATATTTAAAGAGTTATTCATGTCATCATGGATAGTTAACATCATAGGACTTCTATAATAGAATATCAGTATCAAATGGGAATGGGAGCGGGAGATGCAGAATATTTGAATGTGTAGAAAGCGGGAAACAACGGTGATGGATGCAGTGGTGCTGATCACATGGGAGGATTCATGGAAGAATTGGGAGAGGAAAAATCTATGGATGGAAATGATCATGGGGTTTGGGATGGTGGGACTTGGTATATCCCGACAAATGGAAAAGCTTCCCCTATTTCTGGGATGCATGTTGTGGGGGGACCCAAGACTTCCTTAAAGGGAAAAGGTGGTTCCCCTTCCTTGGAGTGCAACTGAAAGTGGTCAGCTCTCTTTATCTCTAGGCTCAAAGGTAAAGCTATCTCCCCCATTCCTCATAAAGTTGACCCCATTTTGGGTTCTTGCTCAATCTGTATACCAGATTGAATCGATTAGGGATTGGGTAGCCCAAAAATGGAAAGGGAAAGGTTAGATAGATGTGGTGGCTATGTCAAATGGTTTTTTCTCCTTCTCCTTTGTCTGTGATGAGGATCTTAGATCTGTCCTTGCAGGGGGACCTCGGATGCTAGGTAAGACCTCCCTTGCCTTAAAGAAATGGGAGCCTGGGTTCAACCCTAAGGTTTGAAAATGCAATGAGATGCCCATTTGGGTCCATCTTCTTGGACTCCCTTTGGAGTATTGGGATGAGGCAATTTTTTCTGGCCTTGCGGCTGGCTTCGGTGAGCTTCATTCGATGGATCAGATGATTGTTGCTAAGAGGAGATTGGTCTATGCACGGTTGTGTATCAACGTAAAACAAGCTACAAATCTACCTTCTAAGATCACTCTGAGTTTGAAACTTGTGTTATGGGTTCAGAAGGTGGAGTATGAATCTATTCCTTTTTCTTGTTTTCATTGTAAAAAAGTGGGTCACTAGGTGAAAGACTGTTCGGCTGAACCAAAATTGAAGAAGGTCTAGAAGAAGAAAGTTGAAGGACGTGCTAATCTCCAAAATCAACATGCTCCTTCTGCTGGGGAATTTAGTGTTTTGCAACAGAATCAGGTTGCAGACTCCTCCATGAAGCTACCTCCATCTGTTCTAGACAACTCCAGCCTAATTGGGAGTGTGAGTGAGATTCCTATAGAAAAGAATGATTCTATTCTGCCATAGGCTGATCCTTAAGAGAGAAAAGAAGATTCTACTCAAAATGATAATGGGGTGATCTTGGACCTGACTATTGAGTTGGTCATTGATGTCAGAAGCAATTTGGAGTAGAATAAGAATGAGAAAATGGATGCGTAGATGGAGAAAGATTTTATTCAAGTTAAATCCAGGAACCGAAGAAGCAACCCTCTGTCTCAAGTTACCAATGGCCTGACTGCAGGAGCTATGGATGTCACAACCAAGAATCGACATAGGATGGACTGTGGATCTAAATCAAGAGGGGTGGTAAGACCACCAAATAGTTTAAGTCGGGAAAGGCAAATTAGAGTTGTTATTGTTGATGGGGTTTAGAAAATGCTTCAGGAAATGGGGATAGGATCGCCCTCCCCTGTCAAATGAAGATTATATCATGAAATATAAGGGGGCTTCATCACCCACACAAACATGATCTCTTATCCAATATGGTAAGAGATCATAAATCAGATATCTGTCTCATTCAGGAGACGAAAATGTCATCTTGTAGAGTGGAGTGAATCAAGTTAGCCATTTTTAAAGACGATGTTGTCCATTGCTCTGATGTGGATGGAGCCTCGGATGGTTTGGAAACTCTTTGGAATCCCAGGATCATTAAAGGTATGGCGATTTTGTCTTTCTCTAACCATATTGTGACTAGATTCACTAGTCTTAAAGATGGATCTTCTTGAATTTTATCCCATATATATGCCCCCAATGGGAGGAGTGCCAAGAGAAATTTGTGGAATTATTTGATTCAAGCTAGACTTTCTTTTTCGAGTGATAGATGGATTTTAATGAGGGATTTTAATACCCCTATCTCTAATTCGGAGAAAATGGGTGGTGCTCCAATTTATTAGAGTAAACAGGATCTTTTTGATATGATAAATGCTCTTGGCTTATTGGATTTGGATCTTAATGGTGCTAAGTTTACTTGGTCTAATAGAAGAAGTGGTCTTGACCTTACTCAATTCAAACTTGATCGAGGTTTAATCTCGCCGAATCGGCTAAAGAATTTCTCCTGTAGCTTGTCTTCTCTCTCTAGAATAGGATCAGACCACTTCTCAATTATTCTAAATATGGTGCCCCTTGTTGGAAGGAGATCTTTTCCCTTTAGATTTGATAAAATGTGGACCCTTAACCCTAAGCTTCATGACAAGATTTTGGAATGGTGGGATGTTAATATTCAAGGCTCCGCTATGTATAGGATTTCTAAGAAACTTTCCAATGTTAAATCCAATATTCAAAATGGAATAAAACTATTTTTGGGAACATTTTTTAGAAGAAGGATATCCTGAAAAAGGATTTGGATGACATTCAACTTATTATTCAGAGGTTGGGCTACAACCCTCTTATCATGGATAAAGAGATTGAGATCTTTAACTAAGCTCCATGACATTATAACCAAGGAAGAGGAATATTGGAAACAAAGATCGAGAGCCATATGGCTTAAAAGTAGGGATAAGAGTACTAAGTTTTTTCATATGACTACTTTGAAACTTAGAGATACCAATAGAATCAAGAAATTACAAGTCAATAATAGGTGGGTGGATAAGCAGGAGGTTTTTAGCAAGAGGCAATTATTTTTTTCTCTTCTCTCCTCTCTGAGGATGGTTCACTGTATCTTGATGCTCAGGATGAAATTCTTTAGGATATTCTGCCTAAGGCCACCCTGGAGATAAACAAGGAGCTTACCAGAATCCTAAGTTTTGAAGAGGTCAAAAACACCACTTTCACCTTTGAAGGGAACAAAGTCCCAGGCCCAGATGGTTTTCCAATGTTCTTTTTCCAAATGTACTGGAAAATTGTTGGTAATGATGTTTTTGAGGTAGCTAGAGAGTTCTTTGGCTCCTGCTCTCTTTTAAAGGAGTTGAATACCACTTTTTTTGTTTTGTTCCCCAAAAAATCAAATGCTAGCAACTTTCAGGATTTTAGACCCATTAGTTTATGTAACTCGGTCTATTAAATCTTCTCTAAGATTTTAGTTTTTCAGACTCAAAATTGTCCTACATATTTTGATTTCCAGGCACCAAAATGGTTTTGGCTCTGGCCGATAAATTTTGGACTCTATTATTGTGGTTAATAAAAATGTCCATTCCCTTTATTGTAATAATAAGCCTAGTTTCTTTCTTAAGCTTGACCTTTTGAAGGCCTATGGTCGGGTTAATTGGCAGTTTTTGGATTTTGTATTCAATTTATTCACTTGGTCAAGCAATGCATCTCTACACTGAAATTATTTGTCCTCATTAGTGGTGCTCCCTCTAGTTTTTTCTCAGCTTCCAGAGGTATTAGGCAGGCTGACCCCTTGTCCCCTTTTCTCTTCATCTTAACGAGTGAAGCTCTAAGTAAGGTGATTTAGCGAGAAGTCAGACTGGGTAATTTAAAAGGCCTCAAGCCTTCTTCTCAAGATCATGTATGCTCTCATCAACAATTTGTTGATAATACCATGCTTATGGGAAAAATCTTTGTTAGGGAAGCTTAAGTCTTGAAGTCCATCTTTTTCATCCCTATATAAAAGTGGATTTGTGCAGATGATAAGCTTGCCTAAAATCTCTATTTTCTTTCTTAACACCCCTGCTCATAGGAAGATTAAAATTGCTAACATATTGGGGTGTAAACTTGGAACTCTGTTGGATGCTTACCTCAGTCTTCCCCTTTGTCCCAGCCCTCCTCCAGAAACATTTTGGTCAAGTCTTATTGATAGATTTCACATGAAGCTAGCGGGGTGGAAAGGTGCCCTCCTTAGCCAAGCTGGTAAACTGCTTCTCATCAAATCTTCCTTACAAAATCTTTCAATTTATGCCATTAGTTTATTTAAAGTCTTGGCTAAATTTGTGGATCGTATGGATAAAATTCAAAACACCTTCTTCTAGATTGGTTCTAAAACTAAAAATAGATTGCATCTTCTATCGTGGGAATAGGTTTTCTCCTGTAAAAAGCTTGGTTGCATGTCCCTTAAACACATTCAGGATTTTAATAAGGCTCTGTTAACCAAATAGTTTTGGAGGTGCCTTAAAGAAGATAATGAATGGACTTCTATATTCCACTATAAATATCATATTCGTGGCATTCAAAATGCTCTGGAGAATTATTTTATGTCCCTTGTGGCTTCCGATATGTGGAAGAATTTTCTCAACTATAAGGACATTATGGCTCAAGGAATGAGATGGTCTCTCGAAGATGGTAGAAATATCCATTTCTGGGATGATTGGTGGGTGGGGGAAGGCTCTTTATCCACCTTTATGTGGGTGGACCACCCCAGGGATAGATGTGTTAGACTTGTTGGTATCTAGGTTGTTGATTATATTCGGGATAGGGTTAGGATTGATCTTGTCAGTATTGATATGTCCCTTCATCATGTTCAGGAGTGGCTTTCATGGATTCGTATTCCCTCTTTCCCTGTTGGTGATGTGGTATTTTTGAGTGGATCGCCCTTTGGGGATTTCTCAGCCTCATGATTTTTAGCTCATCACTAAGACCCTCTCTTCGGCCCCTTTCTGGGCTAGTATTTGGAACAATATCCTGATCCCTAAAATCGATATTTTTTTTTTTCTAGTTTTTTATGCGGAAGAAAGTTTTGACCATTGATAATCTTTGTAAAAGGGGTATGACGATCCCCAATGGATATTTCCTATGTAAAGAGAATGTGGAGAATGCTAATCACCTCCTCCTACATTGTTCCTTTGTTGCTTAGGTCTAGGCTTTTTTCTTTTAGTTGTGGGATTTATGGTGGATTTGGTCGATTAACATTAGGGATTGCTAATCCTAGTGGGTTTACCCCTTGGTGAATCCCTCTCTTAAGGTGCTCTGGAGTTGCATGATGACATTGCTTGGGGTTTGTGGAAGGAAAGAAACAATAGGATCTTCAAGGACATGGAATCCTTACCTATTGTTGTGGCTCATAGAATTCAAAATAATATTAAGGAAAAAAAAATTTCCTCCTGCCCTAGTCGCAAAGGAGACCCTCAGATTGATATCTTTCAGTAGGATTTAGAAATCCTCAGTAGATATAACTTAAACTTGGATATCTCTATTCTGACTACCAAGATAAGACAGCCCATAAGTAATATTATTTGGATCCCTTCGCCTAGTGGATGGATTAAAATTAATGTTGATGGGGCAGCTAAGGGTAACCCTGGGTTGGCTGGTTGTGAGGGAGTTGCTAGGGATCACAATGGTTAGATTTTCTCAATAGTGGCACTCCCCTTAGGCACCCAGACAAACTGCTACTCTGAGGCTTACACGGCTTACATTGGTTTACAAATGTGGTTAGAGAAGGGATCAACCGTGTTTGGCTGGAGAGTTATTCAATGAACATAATCAAATGCATTGATAGACATTAGTAGCCAAGTTGGACAATCAAACATTTGATTGAAGAATGTCATCTTATGATTGCCAATCTAGATGATTTTAACACATCTCACACGTATTGAGAAGGAAATTCCCCTGCTGATTATATGGAAAATCTAGGGGTGAACTATGTGGAGGTTAAATGGTGGATGGAAATGGAAATTTTCTCGAGAAACCTGTGTGAGATTACTAGAAAGGACACCGAATTAATTGGCCACTCATTACCAATTCATAATGACAAAACATCATTGGGATAATATCTTTTGGTGGAAGTTTTTCACGCCTCCCAATTCCAGCTATTCTAGAGGCTTTGCTTGTTTCTAGTCCAGTTTGTTGCTGTGTGTTCTAGGTGTGTTTTCTTGCACTTTCAAAATTGTGCATTTTATGGGGAGCAACAAGAATAGGATGGAACCTACCTCTTTTGAGAACTAGAAAATGAATAATGAGGTTTGGAATGATATTTCGGATGGGGCCTGGTGACGTATATGGAAAGGTTGAAGGGGAATTCACTGAGTGCCACTCAATATCTTGTGAGAGGCTGGGATAATGGTATCCTAAAGGTCTATGACACTGAGTTTAGGATTGATGAATATTTTATCACTAAAATTACTAGTATGCAGATGGAGGGAAGAAAGCTTTTTAGAGAATGAAAATCTGCTGAAGAATTTATCTCCACTTTCTTCGACTGGCAGAAGGAGCAGGATAGGGTTCAGAAGATGGTTGATGGTGGTTACAATCAGAAGAATCTTCAGATGCCTTGGGCTGATGTGGCAAAGGTTATCATGAGATACATCACTCTTGATGGCTGGTATGTGAGAATTTTTTCCTACCACTTTGTCATTTTGAATCACTTCAGGAACAATAGAAAAATTTCCATTCTGCTTTATTTGCTATCTTCCTTAAGGCATAGTCTATAGAAACATGCAAATAATATGGATAATTCGGTCCTCCATGAGGGCCTTATTCATCTTATTATGGATTATGCCAAATCCCACAAAGTCAAGTCGTCCCCTATTTTGAATACCCGTGTTTCTTCTTCCAACCCGGAGGTTCAGGTGGTTTCTGACATGGATTTGGAAGGGGAAGATAGTAAGCTTGCCAAGGACTAGTAGGATCAAGACTTGTCTGACAACCTTGAGTATTGTCCACCTACTGGTGAGGGTCCCATTCAGACCCCTGGGATAGGTAGTAGTAGGCGCAACAAGCACCCTAGGTGGGCCGCTAGCAAATATAAAAATCTAGGCACCAAGTCTGCTAACTTTGTTTCTCCCAACTATAAGAAGTCCAAATCTGCAAATGTAGTGGGAAATAAAGATAGTGAGAAGGAGATTGAAATTGAAATCCCCCTAGATCTTGATCATAGGAAACAGGGGAGGGTTTTCATTGACCCAACTTTGGATAAATGCATTTCCTTTGTGGCTGGCAGATTTAATTGTTAAAATAGGGTATAAAGGGTATTGTGGATACTTTTACAAACAACCCTGGACTTAATAATATGGAGAAAATCCTCAGTTTGACCTAGAAGGTTAGTGAGGACATGGAAAAGATGAAATCAAATCATGAAAGAAGAATATGTAATCTGGAGGTTAGATTGGAAGAAATTAAAGGAAGTTTGAAAAATTTGGTAGAGAACAACAAGGCTGCCATGAGTAATAATTTTGAAGGCTTGATGAGGGTCAATAATATGATAGTGGACTATAGGGTAGATCCCATTGCCAGTGTGACTCCTTTGGATTCCAAGCAAAAAAGGAAAGTGCAGAGTGGAGGTGGTCATATTGCTCGTTCCTATACAGTGACAGGTCCATGTACCGGTACCAGGAGCAAGAACTAGGAGCAAGGAAGCTCTAGATTTATCATGGACGAGTTGGAGGATATTAACAAGAAATTTATTCAGAAGAATGTACATGTGTAGTATTCTTATCAATAGTTCTTTGTTTCTTCTGGTTTCAGTCTATTTTGTGTTTTATGTTGTTTTGCGGGCTTGGCCCAAGTTGGTTTGGCTTTTGTTGTTGGTTTTGTTCTTTGATGTTTATTCTCTAGTTGTTGTAAAACTTTTGTGTTTTAGGTCCCTATAAAACCTGTTTACCTTAATCAAAAACATCATAGGACTTATATCAAAAAAATTCTATTGATGTAACACTAAAGCGACAAGCATGTTAGCTAGATGAAATCAACAATTTTTACTTCCAAGATTTTTAGCACCAACAAATTTAGTGGAATCACATCTTCGACTCACATTTAAGTAGGCTAACACTAATTTTTTGTATAACTATTGGGGTAGCAATTTGAAATAGGCAAGAGTGAGAGAAGCTGTAGAGGGGCTAGGGTTTCTTGCAATGGAGGCAATGAAGGGGCTTCTGATTATGATGAAGATGATGGCAAGGAGGGTTGTCTGTTGTTCTTTTTTGCATTGTTCCTTCTAGATTTTGGGGTTTCAGAGTTTTTAGTGGCTTTGTTCTTCTCTATTTTGGTTTCTCATTCCACTTACCCTTCTTCTTTCTGAGGGCATTTCCTTGATGCCAGTTTCTTCACGACCTTCTCAACCTCTGTGATTCGTGGCTTTGATGTTGTTGGGAGGCCCTATTGCTATCATTGGGGGTTGGTTTAGTGCCTTTGGGGTTCGTTGTAGGGTGTTTTGTGCAGTCTACATGTTGGCCTTTCCTATGCATGTGGTGGTGTGGGGTTTCTCGATCTTTGGGGTTTCTTGTCCTTCTTGAGGTGTGTTTGTGAGGCGATAGATATAGTGGAGGTTGTTGGGGTTCCTATTGATGTCGTCGATTATGGCATGGGGTTTGATTATTATGAGACTGATATTTTGGGAGGGGAGGTTTTTCTCATTTCAACAGCTCTATTTCTCTTTTGGGCTGTTCTGGGGCCTGTGCTTGGAGGTCTTTGTCTTTGGCCCTGATTTCTTTCTGCTTCGATGTTGCATCTTTTGGTGCGTATTGGCTATTTTTTTTCATGATTTGTGATGCAACCAGAACCTCCTGTGCCCTTGGGTATTTTTTTAAAGATTTATTGGAGGGTTGTTGTCTTTGGTCTAGCTATGCTTGTGTTTGTTTAATCTTTTGGTTGGCCCTCTCTCTATTGTCTCTGCTTTCTCTGGCTTGTTTGATTAAGGTGGCCCTATCTTCTATTGATGTGAAGATAGGTGGTGCTGCAGTTAACTTTTCTCCTATGGAGGTAGATTTGGGTGTTGCGGTGGAGGTTGGGCGGTGCTAGTGGGTGGTTGATGGCACATTGTTTCTATCAGGTTGTTTGGGTACAAAGATTTGTCTTTTATTTGGTTCCTATCCTTTTTCACCTATTGAGGTGGTGATCCTGGAGGGGATATTATCCTTTGCTTAGTCCATCCTTAAGATCAAGGTTTTTAGAACCTTCAAAAGAACCATTGTTTTTGGTTGTGGGAGCCTTGTAAAACTCACTTGTAAGGTTATAGGTTGTGGGAGCCTTGTAAAACCCACTATGTGTTGTTGGAGGACTGATGTTACTCATTTTTTTGGCTGCACGGGATCTTCTAATGGTATTGTTGCAATCTTCTTGGATATGGGTGTGGGAGCCACGATAAAAGCCATGGTTATGATGGAAGGTGCCTTCTACCCTATGTTCATGATTGTCTAAGTTCTTTTGTGGGTGACTTTGGCCTTCTTTTGATGCGACCAGTTCTCTTTTTCTTATTTTGTTGTGTTTGATTCGGGTTGGGCTGCTTTTTGTCTATGTTCTATCTTTTGGCAACGTTTCTTAATGGGTTCCATATCAATGAAACATTTGAGGGTTTTAGGTCCCTTCAAAACTTGTTTTACGGTGTTTCTAGTCCCCTCAAAACCTGTTTACCCTTAATCAAAACCATGTTACCTATATTATTATAGTAGTCATGATATCATTTCATATTATACTTAATAATAAATGAGTTTCATAAATTTGTTTGGATAATCCACTGGATGCAAGAAATAGAACTGTTATAAATAACAATAAAATTATAATACCAAAAGTATAATCTTTTAATCACTTAAAGTGTTATTAACAATCCCAAAATATTTTTATATACATACTATGTCACTATTTTAGTTTAAACATTAGAAGGATCTAGAGTATCAATAGTTTAGAGAGTCATAGGTTGACTATGCCACAAGAAACATATTTATAATTTAAAAAATGTTATCATCTCTTAACATGAATATCATAAGCTTCATTATGATTTTCAAGGCAAAATACGATGATATTAAAGGCCACAAAGAGGACAATCACCTAATTAACATCATAAATTTTACAAAACTCTACATATATCTATCTAATTAAAAAGAACTTTCACTAGTTTTCAAGTAAGAGAAATACTTTTGCAAACAAGATGTCAGTGTAAATAAGGAAATTTAATAACTAGTTAGCTTTTGGCCTTTCTAGGAATGTCCTATTCACACTTGTTAATTCCAAACTTAGGGACTTTTTAATTTTTCTCTCCTTTCATAAGGATATGATAAATATACACAAACTTAAATACACCTATCTTGAGTGCACATGACACCTGAAGTACATTTGTCTCATACACATACAAGGTGGGTAGAGTCTTCAACCATTTTCTCATCTTAGCCTTGACTTAATATATAAGGTTCTCATTGTATATTTTTGTTTCACCTTTCTATGATAGATATGTGGCTTAAGATGCTTAGAATTTTTTTTGGGAAGCTATTTAGATATTTTAGTAAAATCTTTGCTACTCCAACACAATACAAAAATGAATGGTAGGTTGATTCTCATATTTTAATAAATCCTACACATACCTATATCAATGGTATCTTGAGTATCTAAACAAATATTACTATAGAGATTTAAAGACACAAACTAGATAATATTTCTTATAGTTTCATCAATTTTAGATATAAGAAAAGTTTCTAAGATTTTGGGATGCATGTACTATATTATTCCATATAGAATTCATACTTGCACAATTTTATGATAAGAAATAAAACTTTTTTTTATAGAGGGACCTCTCAACTTTTCTTACCTTTCCCAACCTTTTGGGATTGATTTATTTACATTTATTTTAGGAATGAATAAATTTTTGTAGTGTCCCTCCTCGACTTGTCTTTTGTTTCATGCTTGATAGACTTTTCTAGAATCATTTGTGATGTTTTGGATTAGGACTATGACTCTATTTTATATTTTAGGTGATTATGATGATACTAGACACTATATGGACATATGCTACTTGTTGACCTATGTGGTTGATGATATTTGCTATTTATGATCATGCTATATGATGGACATATCTTGATGATTCCTATATGATTTGCTATGTTGAATGGATTATATTGATTACGGATTTGATGGCATTTTGGTTATACTTACCCTATTTCATGATTATATGTGACGATTGGCATTATGATGCGTATATGCATTCTATGACTGTCTTTGTGATAGGGATGATGTCACATCACTCATTGCAAGAATGATGTGGCGTTGCGATTCTTTATCACTTGATTGTCTATGATATATTTGTATATGTTGTATCGTGGCTTTGTGGATGTAGGATTTTCAAGTACCAAACATCGACTCCACCTGGCTTCATAGGTCTTAGCGTGTCTTTAAATCCCAATGGCAAGTTGTCGAAGATGGCATGAGTTCCATTCATATACTCTAGGCTTAAGATGTCTACTTTGGGTTGTTAGTTGTCTTGGCATGATTCGCCATGTCAGTCAGCGAGATGTGGTTCTTGTTGGTTTGTGAGTATGTAGTTATTTATATATTTATTTATTTAATTGATGGATTATCATAACTTAATATGACTTTATTTATTTGGGATTTAGTGTTTATTTATTAATTTTTGATTTATTGTTAT
The DNA here is from genome assembly GCF_030272615.1 of Cryptomeria japonica. Lineage (NCBI taxonomy): Eukaryota > Viridiplantae > Streptophyta > Pinopsida > Cupressales > Cupressaceae > Cryptomeria > Cryptomeria japonica. Next base: position 381,675,274 of record NC_081411.1, on the reverse strand, counting down.
TTAGTATTTATTGTTTAAATATTATTTATTCATTTATATTATTTATTTAATTGCTTTTATTTTAATTAATAGCCCTTGGTTATTTAATTGGGCATGGTTGTTATTTATCCATATGGTGAATAATACTTTATATTATTTTATTAATATTCTCTTGTTACTTGGTAAATAAGTTTTATTATATTTCCTACCTATCGTTAATCGTTACTGGTTAAATGTGTATTGGGAAAATAAAATATTATATGAGGATGGGCTGGTAAGATTTTTAGGTTTTGGATTATTTTCATTGGCCAGTTTTGAGGCTTGGTTTTGAATGCAATTATTTTTATTCGATAGCTTGTGCATTGTGTCAAGTTACCAATTGGAATATTTCTTTTGTATTTTGATTTGGAGCTTGATGATTTTGGCTTGTTGCTTGGATTGTTGGGTGCTTCATCAGATTTTCATTCTTTCATGACTTCAAATCTCAGGTTGGAGGATTTGCTTTGCATTTTATTTTTTAATCTTATCTTCTCTATGTCTATAGAAAAGATTGCCTTCTAAGCTTGGGAAAATGATATTGTATAGTTTTTATATAGTTTAAAAGTGAAATATTTCATGGGGAAATTTCTATTGTATAGTTTACATTATAGTTTTTGGGGAAATTTATTATTATTCTGAGAATATTGCTTGCCATGAGCAGATGAATCTGCAAATATTTGTTTGTGCAATGTCTTCATGTGTGATTGAGAGTGTTGCTTGCATTGGAGGTTTGGGATTGCATATTCTATTGAGAGTCCTTGCATTGTTTATATAGAGTCGGGATTGCTCTTGGTTTTCTCTGTGAATCTCCCAGTTTGGAATTGTTGTAAGAGAGATATCTCAGAGATTTATTCTTTTCTATATGTGATTATTTATGCTTGAGGTTTGTTAGATTATTGAGCCTTTATTTGAGTCTGTTGTTATTGTGATTGTGCTATCAAGCCATGTAGGCCTTCTGTGAATCGTTTCCGATGAAGTTTTCACCGAGAGATGTGTAGTTTTGAAATGTGATATCCTTGTTTAAGTTAATGGTTTGTTAATTGGTTTATGTCAATCCCTTCCTATTGTTTGGGCATCCCTCTCATGTATGGTTTCAGGACTTAGAAATTTGAAGTCGTATTCTGGCTTTTTTCGTGCAATTTTTTTATCTATTTTATATGTGCTAATTTTTTTGTCATATGCACCACTTTACTTTTCATATGCACTTTTATGTTGATCATATTCTCATTTTTGTTGATTATATGCACTAAAGGATTATTCATATGCATTGAAGGATGTTTTAAATGCGTTGTTAGAGATTGTATATGCACCGCAGAGCTCGTCATATGTGCTACTATGCGTATCATATGCGCTACTCCGTGTAGTTTTAGTATTTTCTCAATTTTTCTTATCTGATCTAGTATTTTCTGAATTTGTTCTTGTACCAAAGGCTTGTATTGAGGCTTTTTGATGTTTTCCTGTATTGTGTGCCTTCAAATTTGATGTTATATTGTGATTTTATGCTCCGACGATTTGATATACCTTGTCATAGAGGTCTTACACTTCTCCAACATGTTGATAAGCTGTGTTGAGGTTTGTTTTTTTTTTTTTGCTCCAACAAGTTGATAATCCTTGCTATGGAGGATTGCATCATGTTTTATGGCAGATTATGATTGCCCATGATATGGCTTTTGATTCATTATTTTGCATTCAGGCTCTTGATTGGTATTGATGGATATGTATTTTGTTTGAGCCTCCATGTTGTTATTGTTGTTTTGGGAACATGTTAGGGGGAGTGGGCTTTCATGTGATAACCGGGTTCATTAGAGATAGGCTATTAAGAGGTTCCTTGTAAGGATGCTTAGAGTCTAGGCTGCCAGGGCACATTGGAAGTTTTCATTATTGTAAACAAGTGGTATCATTAATAATTAATTAGAGGGTTGGATAATTAGGACTCCTCTAATCAAGATAATTAATAGTTGTGAGCCCCAAGACTTGATCCTAGGGAGGATGTTTTAGGATAAGCTTGGGAAGGTTGTTGCCATGGCAAGTCAATCTCCCTTGATTTTCTCATAGGTTTAGATGGCTCCACATGTCTCTCAGGATTATGCCTTCTAGGGAAATTTTTTCTATGTTTTTGGAGGATAGCATGTGATGACACTCCACTCCTACATGTGCCCTTGTTTTATTTACACTTATATATTGAATGGTTAGCATGCTTCAGGGAGTTTATATTTGTGGTTGTCTTGTGATGGATGTATGATTATGTATTGTTGTAGTGCTTGAGTTGTTGAGTCTCTCTAGTTGTTAGGTGTCAGCTTAAGTCTAGAGTATGTGTTGGGACCTTGTATCATCTCCTAGCATGGGGGGTGGTTCCTTTGGTTTCACATGGTCAAGTGATTGATGCCTTCTTACATTAGGATGTCTTTGTTAGTTTCTTTGTGTGTGGATGTGGACTCTTCTTCATTGCAGATTATGGATGATCATTGTAGTAGATGGATGTAATTGATATTATGACATTTGTAACGTATTTATCATGTAAATGATATAGATGGAATTATGTATTAGGAGAGATATTCTCTTGATGTATAGTTCATATATTTGTTATAGTGCATATTTACTTAGGACTTGGTATATGATTATATAGATAAATAATGAGATATATTTTGCATTTATTCTTGTGAAGAAATGGAATTGTGTCATTAGATGATTATGATGGATTTATCTTGAAATGAAGTAGATTTGTGTTATTGGATATTTGCAATGGTATTCTTTTCATAGATGATTGTAATGGCTAGAAAGGAATCTATGGTTGATGGATGATTTGTAGGACTTAATGTTTAAAGGAATTCATGTAAATGGAATTGTCATATTGTAGGAAATATGGTTGGTAAATAATATTGTGTCTATGTGGATGGCGCTTATATTTATGTTGATGTTAAAGGATAGGAAGGAACAAGTAATCATGTATAGCTTGCATTTAGGTAATCTTTGTAGAAAGGAAATGCATCCATGATAGTAAAGAAATGGTTAAGGGGATTAGGAATTTTGGAATTGGTTAATAAAATAAACTTAAGGAAATGGATTGGGTTGCATTGAAAGTAAGCATATCATGTTAGTTAGTTGCATATCATGAAAGATAGGAATTAACTGTATTGCATAGATAATGAATATCTTAAGTGTTGTAAAGGAAATGAGTAGATTGTTATTTCTTATGTTGGTCTAGTATAAGTAATGACATTGAGGTGCCCTAGGGGGATGATAGAGATGTTATGTTATCCCACTTGCATAATTAGTTTATGTGTTATAATTCATGTTCATAATGATTAGATGATAATGGACGTAATTTATAGATGATGATATATGTTGTATGAGATGTTATTTAAATTTTTTTTATCTCCATTAGTATGTTAGTTTCTTTTTCTCTCTAGGGTATGTTGGTGGGAATTACAATTTTGAGCTCTTAACTTATGTATGATCTATCCAAGGGTTCTCTATTTTGTAGATCTATGGATTCCCTAATTTGAATTCCTAATTTTGTATAGATGAAATATTTTCTTTATTGAGTCATGGCTTCCTATCTTGGATTTATGTGAGACAAAGCTCTATAGAATTGGAAAAAAATGAATCTAAGGATGAAAAAAAATATTACTACTTGAGGGTTATATATAGTTGAAGGTTATTTTTACAAAAATTATTCCACAATAGTAATGCTAACACGTGCAATAGATTCATTTTTTTTTCTTGTAGTGATTATTTCTAACAAAAAACATACTTCCTAAACTTGCAAATCAGACTAGTCAAACAAGGAAACAAAAAAAAGATCTACCCTATAATTAAAATTGAAACAAGGAAAATAAATAAATAAAAAGAAACATGGAAAATACCTAGAGGTTTGAAGAGGTGGTGATAGGTAGTCTTTAGGTTTTGGTTGAATCTCTATAGAACCTGATGTAGCCCTCTAGCACCCTTTGTAGCTCTCTACAAAATGTTGTGGATTGATTTTATTTTCATTTTTAGTCTACATAGTTTTTGCTAAATAATTTCCAGCTAAATAGGTTTCGATCGAAACACCATCATCAAATAATTTTCTTCCATGTGGGTGCCACAAGGATGCCATATAGTTTTGGTCTAAACCAATATGGTTGAAATAATTTAGTTGGCCTAAAATATGACATAGGTTTGTACTTTTACCTTGATTTCAAGAAGGCTTTTGACATAGCCTACACTGGTAGTAGAGTTGTCTTGGACCATGGGTTTTCTCCCCTTTGGTCTTGGGTTTGACACCGAGGCTCAGGTTCCCTTAATGCACATGGCTTGTGGATGACTAAGTGCATCCCTAGAGGGCTAGTCTTGCCTCAACTTGTCTCTTCCTAGCCTCACTTTAGTGGTAAGCCCAAGGTAAGGCAAGTTTGTTATTAGGTTGGGTGGAAAGAATACCTCTACAGTTAAAAAGAATGAAAGAGGGCTTTTGACATGACTCTTAAAAAAATTTTATATTGTAGAATGAAGGATATTCGTATCCAAGTACAATGTAGAATGTTTATTCATATGCTTGATATAGACACTAAGGTAAAAAGCAAAACTCAAGAAAATTCCTCAAAAAAAATTAACAGCAACATTGGAGTTAAGAAAGGTTGTCCATTATCTTAAATATTTTTTGGCATATATATCAATAAACTTGAAAAATGGTTAAATTTGAAAAGTGGGAATGGTACTCTTTAGGGGAATACATTGTTAAATTTCATATTATTTTGTTTTCCAATTCCTCTCAAGGTTTATAGGATCATTTTTTTGCCCTTGTTTAATTTGACAAGGATGTGGGTATGCAAGATAAAACTAGCAAGATTGTTTTGGTAGAAATTTTCACAAATATATGTGAAAAATGGCATTTGAGAGAAAGAAAAAAAAATATTAATTTAAGGAATTTAATCCCACTTTTTGCTATCAACAAAAAATCTATTTAGAGTTCAATATCTCTTAGAGAGTAAAATTTATCATAGCTTAGTCAAAGACTAAGGCATTAGAGAGAAAGAACAAAATATTACTTTGAGGAATTTAACCCCAAATTTTGTTTTCAATAAAAGTCTTATTTAGAATCCTATATTCCTTAGAGAATAAAAATGATCATAGCTTAGTTAAAGGCTTAGGCATTAAGGAGAAAGAAAAAAATATTACCTTGAAAAATTAATCCCACTTTTGTCTATTAACAAAAAGCCCTATTTAAAGAACAGTTTCTCTTTGAGAACAAAAATTATCATAGCTTTCTGAAAGACTAACTCACATTGTCTTCAATGTGAAATAGATAAATGAAAAAGATCAAAAGAGGCATAGAAAAAGAGAGTGCATCTTTTCTATAGATAGAATTGTGAAAATAAATGAAAAAACCACTTTATTTTTTATAATAAAGTTAATTATGACATCCAGGTCATGTACACAAATAATTAAATAGTAGCTTCATTTTAAGAACCATTCAATAAGAAGAAGGTTGAGATAATAGTAGAATTCATTATCAAATTGAATAGTAGAAGATCAACACTTAAAAAAAATTGATGGTTGAGAATAATAGAGTTCATAATCAAATTGAATAATGGAAGATCACTTCAAAAATAAATTATAACTTAAAAAATAATAAAATTCATTATGAAATTGAATAATGAATAATAAAATAATTAATAGTTAAAATTAATAAAAATAGCAATAACATACTATCCCACCGAATATTTGTTGATGAATAGGCCTTCTCTATTAATTAAAAATATTAAAGAACATATTCACATAAAAAGGCTATGGGATACAAGGTCACCTCGCGAGAGTCACGCGGCTAGTGGCCAGAATCAAGAAACAAAGCTATTCATCAAAAAATTTCCTCAAGCAGTCAAAGAAGAGGCAACCGAGGGAGGAGGATCAGGATCATCTTTCTTTCCCCATACATCAGGGGGGTCTAGAGTTGTGTCCAACACAAACCACCCATCTTCAAGATCTTTGTTAATTTCTCCTTCCTCCCGCCTGGGAGGCGAAATCACCAGAGCCAGGCGAGGAAAATTTGAAGACATGGTAGAAGGCCACCCAAAGCCATCACCAGCAAGAGGACCAAAATTCACAAGAGCAGCAGAAGGCCACCCTGAGGCAGAGCCATGATGCCTACATCATCTCTCCCACCAGAGGAGTGGTGAGGAGCCTAGGACCATGAGGTCAAAGAACGATAGGCAAAGGAACTACGGCCACGACGGTGGCCATGGGACAAAGTGCGGTCGACAGAGACAAAATCCGACGACACAGTGGCATTTGCACAAGGGGCGTTGCCCCAGTACTGGAGGAGCTCCTGAAGGTGGCCCACCCCTAGAGCCCCTTTGTCAGCTTGTACCTAAATCTGCATTAATACATTATTACAAATGTGAGCTTTAGCATAAAGCGAGACACTAATATCCAAAAAGTTGTGAGTAAAAAGAACTGCATTTCTATCCTTCCAAAGAGTGAATAGGATCTCCATTATGAAAGAATGTCATATATGGGAAAATTTGAAGGGGATTCTAGGCTAATCACCCAGGAGAGCCATATGCCAAGAAAAGGGCTCAGGTCGAAAAGGCCAAAAGAAATCATGAATCCAGCTCCAGTACTATTGAGCTCTTCTACATAACCAAAAAATATGCATAAAAGTTTTTGGGTGACCACAAAAAGGGCACCTGGGATTAGGAACCCCCAAATGCTTAAGTCTAGAACCCAAAGGAAACCAAGCTTCAAAAAGCACACACCAAGAAAAGTGTGCAATCTTGGGTTCAGTGGTGGCAGACCAGACTACAAGAAACCTGAATCTCCAAGTCTAGAAGACTGCAAGTGCCACCACTAGTTAAGGATATGGACCATAGGAAAATGAGGAACCAGCAAGAGATAACTTATTTTGGGTATGTAGCTGGTGAAAGGAGTCCAAGGATACCACTTCCAATATTTCCACCAAGGTCTAATAGACTGATTGCCAAGCTTTAATAAAAAATGTGAGGGTAAGGCTGAGACCAGAAGGTCATAAGTCTGTCGATCTTGTCAAGACGAATGAAAGGGGACCTAAAGGTCCTCCCATGACTGGAGGCTCATAGAAGCTCTAGAGAACATATCCTTAGGTGTTCTAATGTTGCGTTTGTGACCCTTGATTTTGGCCAGTGGTAACCCTCGCACCTGAAAAAGAGGTGACCACCAGAGGTTGTGTTGATTCATGGATATCCCATCCCGAAAACCATCACCCGCCCATCAAAGCCAAGGCTTGATAGCTTCCTAAGCACCCCAGATACTTTTAACCATAAAAGTACCCTGGATCTGAACGAGCTCTTTCATAATGAGCAGGGTTTGAAAACCAATCCCCTTCCAAGTGGGCCTGTTTGCAGGAAATCTTGAAGAAATGTAATACCGAAGAAGGATTATACAGGCCTCATTGCCAAATAAGGCTCTGATAATCCATTTAGCACATAGGCCAAGCCCTTGTTTCTAGGTAGAAATAAGGTCGAGCCCTCAGAACTCCTTGGGAAGATAACAATACTCCCAAGCGACCCTGTGGTAGCCTTGATGGTCAAACCTAGAGGCCCAAAGAAAAGCCCGCAAAAGTCTTTCCAAATTCATATAATATGCCTGTGAAGGAGCCCAACATGAGGAATAATAGACATGGGTGGCAGCCAACACCTTAGAACAAATCTGGAATTTACCAGCCAAAGAGAGAGGCTTGGTAATCCAGTATGCTTGGAATTTTTCCATGATGAAGCCATTTCCAGTGATATTGGAGAATCCAAGGCAGGGTGGGAAGAAAAGATTGCCTATAACATTGCATCTTGTGCCATTGAATGGTTGAACCAGAAGCCAAGCAAAAGGTGTTCAGACATTGAAGAGCGGCCTAAACATTGTCTTCTTCCTCAATTAGAGTGAGGAAGGAATCATCCACAAAATGGCCATTGACAATTTGAGAAGGTGACTCAAGCAAGGAGATACCACAGACACGCCCAACAGAGATAGCATTAGCAAGTAAGTAACCAAACCCTTCTATCGCAAGAACATATAAAGTAGGAGCCAGAGGACATCCCTAATGAATGGATCTGAAAAGGCCAAAAGCCTCAGACTGCCGACCATTAATGGTGATATAGGCTCAGGCATCTCTGAATAACATTTGTATAGACTGAATGAATCTGGGATAGAAGCCAAGGGCTTTGAGCATAGCCAAGATAAATGGCCACTCAATGCGATCATACACCTTAGTGAAGTCAATCTTAAGAAAGATTGCTTGTATTTAGAGTGTCTGGCCCAATTCATCCCTTCCCAAACAACAATAATATTGTCCAAAATAAATCTCGACTTAATAAATCCAATCTACTCCAGACGAACAACAAGAGGTAGGAGAAGGCAAATCTTGAGATCCGAGGCTTTGGCAATGATCTTGTAGGAGACATTGAGTAAGGTAATAGGCCTCCAATTGCAAATGTCCGCTGGATCCCCAACCTTAGGGATAAACTTGATGTTACCTCAGTTAATCATTTTTCCTAGGGATTGGGAATGAAAAGCTTCCAAATAGACCTTATGGAGGTCAGGACCAACACAAGGCCAAAGAGCTTTGTAGAATTCACAGGGGAAGCCATCACACCTAGGGAATTTATCATCTGCCATAGAAAAAACAACTTCCTTGAGATCATCAATGGTCAGTAAGAGATCATAGAAGGCCTGGTGAGACTCAGAAAGCAATTTGGGAACAACAACTAAGCAATCTTGCAAAGCTTGGGCTCTGGTCGGAGAGTCTCCCTGCGCTGTGAACACCTCCTCATAATGACAGACAAAATCTTGCAAAATATCAGACAACTCAGTGAGAAGTGCCTGCGCCACTTTGATTTTCTTGATCCTTACAAAGGTATGTCGAGCACGCAAAGCTAGGAAAAATTCCTCAGAGGCCCTATCACCCACCTTGAGCAAGTGTAGCCTGGATTTGATTTGAGCTCCTCTGGCAGAATGGCTATCTGCAACTTGTTTCTGATGGCGGAGCTGGGCTGGATGAAGTTGCAGGTTACAATCAAAAGGATTCAAGGCTAGAACATCTGTGGCAGCACAAAGATCTTTGGTGGTCACGTCATACAACTGCCTGCGGTACATGGCAAGTTATCTACCATAAATGCGCAGATACCTCCTAGCATGGGTAATGGTGTCATACCGCAATGCAATCCAACCAGTGTGATGATGAGGACTTGGCTCTAAATTCTGAACCCTTTGAATGTGGGTCATCATGGTTTGATGATGCAGGAGAGATGTGTTGAGGTAGAACTGTGTTTTGGAAGGACGTTGCCTAGCTAGCTGCCATTCAATGCTAAACTCTATGGGGAAGTGATTGGACAACGTCACATCAACAAGAGGCATGACGGGCAGATCTTGATCTTAAAAAAAAGAAAAAAAAGATTGCGCAGTTATCATAGCACGATCAAGCCTTTTAAGAATTCTGTCAGAGCCAGCTCTGAAATTAGACCGTGTGCCAAACCCCACCAGGGTGGCGGCAATTGGTGTTGGGGTCAAAAAGATCCAACTTATTCCACATATGGTACCAAGCTTCTCGCTCACCAACTGTCCAGCGAAAAGGGAAAATTTCGTCCTTATCAGTCACCACCTCAACCATATTGAAGTCCCCACACATGACCCAAGTTGCAGGTGGTAGATTGTCAGCAATCCAGTACCATAGGTATGATCTATCAACCGCATCATTGGGAGCATAAACATTAACGATCCCAATAGAATGATTATCAATTGACAGCAAAACCCAGACGGCGCGCTGCATGGGATCAAGCTCGTGAGAAATAACTGCAGAGAGCTAATGAGGTGAAATGAGTGTAGCAACTCCACCTCGACCAGCTTGATGTTGGGAGGTAAAAACAAGGCTATCTGGCTAAATAACACAGGATGCAGTATTGAGCATGAAACCAACAATTTTGACTTCCTAGAGGCATAAAACATCCAGGCCTACAACATGTTGACGAGCATCTCGAACAAAATACTTTCGAGTGAGGTCTGTGAGACCTTGAACATTCCATGAGATGTAATTCATGAGAAAACTTGCATATCTTCCTCATCCCCAAGAGAGGAAAAGCTATTGCGCAAAAAATATGAATTGGAGATGACTCGTCATTTTTTTAAACCGCCATCTGCAATCTCCGCACGGCCAGAAGGGCTGCGAGCGCGGCATAGAGAGTGTGGAGCAGGAATTGCAGACATAGCTTGAGGAGTGCGCACCCAAGGTGGTCGAGCGACACCCTCAGAAGAGTCCTTCCCCCGCTCGTCAGGGTTTGAAACAGAAGTAGAAACTGCCTAGATAGACGATGTCTGCATAGGAGGTTCCGTCGTTTGCTAAGAACTAGAACTGATGGGAGTCTTTTGGGTCGAAGCCGTAGAGTTTTTGCCCTTGCGAACTACAGTGGTCCATTCATTCTTCTTAGCTCCCTCCACAAGTCAAGAGTCGGACTCCTTAATGGGGGGTTTTATTTTTGAAATAGCCAAGGGACAATCCCTGATCTTGTGTTTCGTCGACTGGCACCGATAACAAGTGTTGGGAAGATTCAAATAAAGCACCTTCTAGGTGAAGGTATTGCCTCCCACTTGGATATCAACAGTTTCTTTCAGGTCGCATGAAAAGTCGACCTCAATACAAACCCTCTTTTGTGGGCGAGCATTAAAAAATCGGTCTAGCTCAAGGCAAACAACTTTGCCAACAGACTGAGCAATGGTTTGCATGAAAGGCCATCAAGGCAAAGGAAGACCAAGGAACTCAACCTAGACCGAAACCCACAATATTTTGTCATCTGAGACAGAAAAATCGCAAGACCAGCGTCAAAAAAGCAGGACGGAAGACCGAACGGTCTATGGCCTATGGGAGAGGATAGCCTCAACATGGGAAGGGTTCGAAAAGTGAAACAAAAAGAAACCCTTCGTGAGACTTTGGACGCCATCAAGTTGGACTCCTCGAGGAGACCAGGCTTTGGCGACCCAATCAGGAAGCATGCTTTCAGGAGGGATCCTACCCACAAAATATCCTCTCAAAGTGCATTTTTCAAGCCACTCACAAGAATTATCAAAATCTTGAACAGGAAGTACAACATCAAGCGAGGACATACCTCGTGAAACACTTTCAGAACAAATTTGTGAGGGCGCTTGTTTTGAGGCGCCATGAAGGTCCGTTGGAGCAACTCCAGCACCAGCATCAACTATTGGGCTAAAGTTGACCAAAGCCATAATAAACGCAAAAATCCCGCATTAAATGCAATCTGAAAAAAACAATACATAATACGCAACCCCAAACCATACCAGATTTCATTTTATTTCAATTTGATATACACATATACATCTCCCCACCGAATATTTTTAAGTATATAGACGTGGAAATATCTTATATTATATTCTATTCCATTGCATTGAAAAAGAGGACAAAAAGTAACTGAATAGAATTATGCGTATATACATCGTATGCCTACGCATATACTCGTGGGGTCCAGTTATGTACATCACGGAGACGCAATTGGGGGTTACATTAAAAACAGTGAAGCCAAGGATTTTGCTGCATTCGGTAGGAGGGCTTTTTCGTTCGCCTTGCTCTGTCTCCATCGAAAGCCAGGGATGATCGATCTGTAGACCGCTTTGAAGTTGCAACATTGGATTGCAATTTAGAAGCTTGGAAAAGAAGAAACGTAAAGAAAACCCATTTTCCCCAAATCATATTGGTGATTGGAGGGACTCATGGAACAAGGTCTGGTAATTTGCAACATCTTGTGTTCGAATCCCGGGGAGCCCTGATTTCTGTCTCAGATCTGCCCATGGAGAAATATATGCATCGGTTCCCGCCTCAGCCGCAACGCCAACAAAAGGAATTGGGAGATTGCAGAAGACGAAAACCCTTTGTGGAGGATGACTGGCGAAGAAGCACACCGTTCAAGAAGATGAGGCTCATCCAGGACACACAGCACGTTATAAATAATAACGAAAATTCAAAATCCACCTTTTACCAGGTGCATGGATGTGCCCGAACAAGCAGATCGCCACTGCCAGGGTTCGATCCCCTCGCAGTCACCTCCAACGCACACAAAATGCCGCCGCCCAGTTCGGCTCACTCGCGGTCCAAAGCAGTTAATTGGCGGCTGGCTTGTTTTCTAGCGAGGGAATACCTGTGCCATGGGACATTGCTGGGGAAACCTTGGCCACTACAAGATTCGAACTTGAGACCCCAAGGAATCGGCACCGCTCAGTCGAAGAAGGAACTCCACACGGACAAAGCGGCCAGTGAAAGGGAAGCACAGTACTTTACTTTCACCACCAATTTCCTCCGCTCGGATGACACCCACATACCTGGTATTTGTAATCCTTCACAGATGGTCGCTTGGCTCGGATTTAAATGATTAGTCTTCTGAAACCCTAGAATGAAAAGATCAGAAGAGGGCTCTGCTATTTTGTGGTTTAAGTCCTCTTTGTGATTGCTATCATCTTTAGGTTGAGGAGGTGAAACTTGGTCTTTTCATTTTTGCAGGTTATCAGCTGTGACAGATTTTTCTGTGTATAAACGGGTGTTTTATGCTCAGGCAATTGACAGATTCGGAACGTATATATATGTTATGGACGTGGCATACTATGGGTGGATTTAATGACTGCAAAGCGTTTTTAGTCCGCGGACTGAGGGTGTATGATTGTGTACCATACAAGCAATTATGATTGTATGGAAATAGATGTGTTTTGAGTATCATTTACGCTACAATTCTTGTTGGTATTATGACGATTTGTATGCTAATTGAAATTTATTATTATAATCAAGTCCCCCACTAGTTAAGAATATTGCTCTTCATTTTCCTTCAAAATAAAATTCCAAGCAATAAATAGAACTCAAGAACTACCCCTAGAAATGAATGCAAATGAAGTTACATAAGGCTATAGTAAGGTGTAAATAAGACAGAGACAAGGATTTAGACTTTGATTAGAATTAGATGAATTGAGGATCAAGAATGGTGCTTATGAATTAAGTCATGTGACATAAAGGACAACAAGGTCAAGGTGAACACAAAAAAAAAATGAAACTATATAAGGTACAATTTTACTTCTATGATTGTAAAACTACTATTAAATGTATTTTAATCTATATAATATAATATTTAATATATTATACTAAGCTTATTGAATTAAAAAAAAAATATAACATATATTTAAATTTGATTAAAATATGTTGAAAAACTAAATTGAAAATGTTCATAGCTTAGGTGATATAGTTGGTCATTAGTAATAGAGTTATGCTAGTCTTAAAATAAAGACATCATAAATGTTATAAAAAGAAGCACTGTCATAATGTTTAGTTAAATAAGGCTTTCTTATAATCTTTATTAAAAGTCAAAATATAAAATAATTATAGAAAATTTGTTTTCATCATCAAAAATAAATTTGGTTGAAAAATAAAGAAAAATATTAAATTTTACAATTCTATCTAATTTAGAAGTTAGATTTAATTTCCTTTTACAACCATTACATTGTGAAGACCTTATGATTTATTAATTCAATATTTTTTAATATTCATAACATGAAATGTATCAAAAATACACACAATGAAGTAGTAGTATTGGCAGAAAATCAAGATAAACTTAGAAAAAGGGATGGCCAAAAATTAATTTCATAAAAAAAATCAAGTCACAAATAGTAAGAGAAATAAGACAATTGAAAGTTGTAAATTTAAATATGATTATTTTTATATAAAAAAGACAATTAATGCTAGAGATACATACATGTTTAGATGAGATTGGATATCTCTAATATCTATGTTAATATGCTAAAGGAGAGAATAACCATAATTGAATTATATGTTCAAGGTTGAGCCCTTTGTTGGCTTTTAGAAGAAGCTCTATTAACTTTTTCTTCTAACTACATTATTTTAATACTATAACATTTATGAATATTCTCCTTGTAAAATTAATGGTTTTCTTTATTTGTGATAGATTGTCCATGCCAAATAAGGTAGTATAACATTCTTTTATTCTAGTCATATTTTTTAAAGGAGTTTTGTTTTAAGTACATAGAGATGATTTTGAGATCTAGGTGTGCTTTTTAATCAATATTATGACTATTACAAGACATACCACTCAATCAAATTTTTTTAACATTTCCAAATAAAAGAATCAACTTTGAAGTTTGTTGTTGGAGAAAAACATTAGAATTACGTAAATGAAGATAGATCATAGGATGGCCAGTCGAATGTTTGGTCACTTTGAATTTGTTGTGTAGATAGCGAACTGCAAACAACTTTATTCGTTGTAAAGCATAATCAATTGTAAATCTGCGATAAAAATCTCACATTTAGCCTTTTTTTCCCCGCAGTTGTCTTGGGCCTGATCGTTGTATTCAGATAAAAATGTTGGAGATGGATGGAATAATGATAAACAACGCAAAGTATAAATAAGAGAAGGACAAATCATAACGATAATCAAACAACAACAAAACGAGATTACTGAAACACTTCATCAAATCTGCTACTGCAGAATTCTACTTATTGAACACAATACGGATATAATGGTGCAGACTTCTCCTAACGTCTTACAAATTGGATTGCACACGCTACATAAGCAACACGTATTTATAGTTCTTTTGTGAAGCAGTTTACATCACTATCTTGTAGTGCACGTAACTAAAGAGATAAGATCAGATAACCTTTTAACATTATCTTCTGGCAGAGATAAGGACAAGATTATTGCATCTGCAATATATGGTTTGGATAAAAATCTGATCTGAGACGGTGGGAGAAATTAATTATAATGCATGGTAGCTTATAAATAATACTCCAGAATAGCGCAAGCATGGACTCCATTTATGAGATTTAGGGTGCCAAATTTAGAGTGCTCATGATATGTTAGAAACAAGATATTTAGTGTTTCTGGAGAGAGCATGTGTGTTTTTCCTTCTATAAATAGCTACAGTGTTCTTTCACAAACTCGTAACAAAGCTTTTTGGTGGAAAAGGATCTCATTTTATCCATTTCGTCTGTGTTTCTTTTTTCTTTTTAATCCGTATCCAAAACGAAAGTTAAGGTTTCACCTAAGTCTTTCTTCTACTGCTACCCAAAAATTAGTAGTCTAAGTTATACTAAGCTTCATTGATGTGTTCCTTTGGTGATTTATTAAGACTAGGGAAGAGCACCAATAGTCGTCATAGTTAATTTCGTGCACCTACAGATCCTAAACGATACATTGGATTTTGAGTTTTTTTTAGTTGTCTTTGTATGCGACTTAATTGCTTATAGCTATTGATCTGGCTTCTGGGTAGTAACGATGCACACTATGTAATCAGTTATGCGCACAAAGGTCAAAAAGTACACATTTCAAAGTGTCACCTCATATACCTAACTAAAGATGTTCAGTAACCATCAACTCAAAATCGCTAGTACTTGTTGACAAATGTCCCAATAGTGGTGCACAAATGTTCCAATAGTGGTGCACAAGTGGGCCAATTATGAACAAAACATTACAAAAAATAATCGGTTTTTGGTACAAAATTTTTTTATTAATGGTGTTTTCACTATGATGGTTATTGGTGGGTCAACACAACAATAAGGTGATGGTTATTGGAACTATGTTATCTATTGGTGCTCTTCTCCTAGTGGATGTCTTCTTTTGAAAATTTCTCAAGACCAGTAAAATATTTTGAAGGTCTATCAGATGTTGAATAGGTATACGACCTTTTATCAGCCATTTGAGAGTATTTCTATGTGGGTTTGTTAGTTCAATTTTTGCGGGTTCAATGCATTCTTCCATTCAGTTGCTTCAAAAATTGTATATTGAAAAACACTTGAGAAACAAAGATAAACCATATGATAATATAAAGGAGTGGCAAAGGACATGTGATTATGTGGGGAATACTTCATCTCAAAAATTTAAGTGCACTTTCTTTTAGAGTAATAAGTTTTTGGAGGGAAAGAGGGTATATTAGAGAAGTTTGTTTTACAAAAGAGTAAAATATTTTTGTTCAAGTATATAGTAGTGATGAATCTATTATAACTATTTAGATTAGTTCAACAGAAAGAGGGTATATTAGAGAAGTTTTTTTTACAAAAGAGTAAAATATTTTTGTGCAAGTATATAGAATCACTATAACTATTTAGATTAGTTCAACAGTTGGAAATAATGCAAGTTGATAATAGCTCAAAAATATAATAGTTTCATGATGTACACATTTTTATATGAGTGTTTGCTTCTCATAAATTATAATATTTCATGTTTACTTCTACTAGGATGGAAAGCCTCACAGAACATGTCTATGTATTTATTTTCATTCAGCCTACACCTACATGGGACTCTATTAATAGAAACAATAAATTGTGAAATAAAAAATGAATTTCCCATCCTACCTTTAGAGGAATTTCATTCTTTGATAAGAATGGACAAGATCACAAAAATATGAATCTAGATAACTAAAATCAATAATAAATTATTTATTTCTATCATTGACTATTATTGTTGCAACAAGTTGGGTTTTTGTAGACATGGATTGATTATGTGAGCACCCAAAATCAAAGTCAAGCATGCATATATACAATACTAAATTTGTATGCTCTATATCAGAGGTTTTAGAGCAATTTGCAACATGCTCATCAACTTGAAGTTTACTTGTAGATCATGTAGCCACTTAAAAGTAATTAAATTAATATTTAATTAATTTAATCCTGTCAACATAATTAACCAGTTTAATTGTGTTAATTCCCTTCTTCCTAAGGTTAATTAAATCAAATGTAATCAATCTTATCACTATAGTCTAATAATTAATTTATCAATAAATTAATTATTTCCCTATTCTTCTAAAGTCACCTCAACCATTATTTCTTTAGCCACTTAGTTAATTAATTTTAATTAATTACCTAAATAAAGTGATTCCTACAAATAACTTTCCCTAATCTTCATTCAGCCTAATTAATTCTTCCTTAATCATACTTATCATTATTCACCAATTTCATTTTCCTCTACTCATTCTCTCTCCTCATGTCACATCCTCCTAACTTTCCCACTTTCACTCTAATCACTCATTAAGCCACCTAATCAATTCCCTTAATCATTTGCACATCCCTAATCACTTTGATCTTTTCAAAGAAATTTAAATTCTTTGAATCTCCCCATGCATCCTCTTCCCAAGGAATTTTTAATTCTTTTATCCATTTAGTCTTCCAACACATCCTCTTCTCCTCCTCCCTCCCCCCAAGGAATTTTTAATTCCTTTTTCTCTTCCCAATGTACTTGGGAGCTCTTCCCCATGTACCTTGAGAGGTGTGGAGACAAAAAATGTCTTTATGGCATATCTCTTGAATTTCACACCTTGTCCTCTCAATGTTAGGATAACTGGTGAACAACTGAGAGGGGGGGGGGCATGAATTAGTTGTTAACAAATTATAACTTTAAATACACTTAATAACCTTTAAACAGATCAAGTGTCGATAAAGCACATACAGATGTTGGTAGGAACAGATACCGATAAACAATACAACTTAACAATTAAACAGATAGTCAATGCAGAGTAGCCATACCACTTAACACCATGATTTGTACATGGAAAACTTGGAAAGGGAAAAACCACGGTGAGAGGCCTACCCACAGTCAGATGATACTTCTGCAGAAAGAATGTGTTACAATGAGGGGCCTACACTTGCAGGAAGGCACACATCCTAGAGCGTACTGCTCATTACAAAAGAGTCTCACTGACTACAGAGAGGCTACAACCATCTCAAGATAAATGGACAACAATCCAATAGAGTGAATTGTGAGAAATAGCATCTACCATGCCTAATTACAATCCTGGTTAAGCTCAATACCGGAGACCTTTGACCTCTTCCTTAATCCAATTTGATCACCTATGATCGACCAAATCTCCTTTGCATATGATATTGAATTCCAAGACCATGACACATAATCCCATACCACAATCTACAAATGAGATCTTATATTATTTTATACAAACACTAAGGCCTAAACCAATTAGGTTAGCCACCTAAATTATATTACATAAATCCATATTACATTATTATTCCATGTCGGCTTAAGATCAATAGAAAATCCATAAATCATCTCAAAACATTTTGGTAACATGTAGAGTACATGTTATCATGATACTGGTCCATAATCTAGATAGGTACCGGACCTATTATGGGTCTACTATGCCAAAGCAATGTCTTCAAGCAGTTGAAGCATGATCAAATAACATCTTTAGCATCTTGAAATCTATGTAGAAGCTACACCAACACCATTTATGCATCCTGTCAAGATTCCTTAGTGAAAGCTCTGTCGGTAGAGCCTTAAACCAATGTCGATAAGGGTTTACTAGAATGTATGATAGTATCCAATAGCAAGAGAATACAAACTGACTAAAACATGCTTATGAAGCACGTGTCACATGTAACCAAACATACTTCACTGATCCAAACATGTCGGAAGTGTCCAATAGATAGTCTCTTCTGCTGGTAACACTAGATCTTCTACCAGTAAAAAAAAACTGTTTGTTGACAACCAACCATATCAGCTAATGTTGACATCAATGACAAAACATCAATGCAACACATAATAAATTCATCCATAATGCCAACATTCTCCCCCTTTGGCATTGATGGCAACACTAGATGTGAAAAATATCTAAGTACCAAAAAAATGCCAAACAAATCTCCCCCTGTCAAAGACAACCAAAAATCTATGTGAATGATATCTCTATAGAGTTCTTAATAAATCTCTCCCCCTAATGTATACAACTCCTTTATTTTTATTTTCACATCAATATCTCTTCCCCTTTGACATCACTGCGAGAATTCTGATAAAAATATCGAAGCAATAATGTAAACCTTTGAAACTCCAAGCTAACTACCCCCCTGAGTAGTAGCACCATTCATCAGTGCCAGAATGAATAATGTCTCTAGTAATGCATGCCGAACTAATGACAAACTGCATCAATCAAGTCTCCACCGGAGGGGTAGAAACCCCTAACCTGTCTCTCAAATACTCAAATGATTCCTTAGATAGTGGTTTAGTGAATATATTTGCAATATGTTCTTTAATGTTCACATAAACCAATTTGACTTCCTTTGCTTCTACCTTGTCCTTCAGAAAGTTATACTTTATTGAAATATGCTTAGTCTTATAGTGAAATACTAGATTCTTAGACATGTTAATAGCTGCAGAGTTATCATAGTAGATAATTACCAGTTCACTACAATTTACCCTGATATCCTTCAACATTTGCTTCATCCATAAGACTTGAGTGCAATAAGTTGCTACTACAACATAGTCAGCTTCTGCAGTAGATAAAGAAATGCATGACTGTTTTTTGCTGATCCATGAAACTAGTTTCTTTCCAAGAAAGAAAGCGCCACCAGAAGTGATCTTTCTATCATCAGTTTCTCCTACCCAATCCGAGTCAGTATATGCACATAAAGTGAAATCATCATTTTTAGAATATCATAAACCATATTTTGTTGTTCCTTGCAAATACCGGAATATCCTCTTTACTGCACATTCATGATTTTCTTTAGGATTACTTTGATATCTTGAAACAATACTTACTGCATTCATAATATCAAGTCTAGTCTGAGTTAGATATAACAGACCACCAATCATAGACTTATACCTTGTTGGATTTATCGGTGTAGAAGTATCCTTGATAGATAATTTCTCACTTGTCACCATAGGGGTACTTACCGGTTTGGAATTATCCTTACCAAACTTTTTCAAGAACTCCCTTAGATACTTAGTTTGACAGATAAAAATGCCTTTGTCAGTTTGAGTAATCTGCAAACCTAAGAAAAATCTCATCTCACCAATCATGGACATTTCAAATTCATTCTTCGTGTTGTTAGCAAATTCCATGCACAATTTATCTTCTCCTCCAAAAATGATATCATCAACAAATACTTCAATAATCAGAATATCATTATCAGTGATCTTATACTATAAATTACTATCAGCACTGCCTTTAGTAAAACCAAGATTCAAAAGATATTTATCCAACCTTGCATACCAAGCTCTAGGAGCCTATTTCAATCCATATAAAGCTTTCATCAATATGCAAACCATATTTTTATCATCTGTCAGTGAAAATCCATCAGGTTGCTCAATGTAAACTTCTTCCTCAAACTTGCCATTCAAAAATGCACATTTAACATCCATTTGATAAACCTTATAGTTCTTAAAAGCTGCATAGACAAGAAATAGTTTAACAACTTCAATTCTAGCTACAGGTGCAAATGTCTCACCATAATCAATTCCTTTCATTTGAGAATATCCTTTACAAACCAATCTAGCCTTGTTTCTTACAACTTGACCATCCTCATTCAGTTTATTCCTAAAAACCCATTTAGTTCCAATAATATTCTTATTTTTAGGTCGGGGAACTAAAGACCAAGTCAAATTTTTCTCTATCTGATCTAATTCATCTTCCATAGATTTTAACCAATGTTTATCCTTGCAAGATTCAATAATAGTTGTCGGTTCAAATTGAGAAATAAGACATACCTCTTCATTTGCCAGTTTTCTTCTTGTCATAACTCCCTTGTTCCTATCTCCAATAATTTGATCTTTAGAATGATTTAATCTTACATATCTTGGTGTCTTATGAACTTCAGATTCACTGCTCTGATCATCAGTCACAGTTGAATTTTTTGATTGTGTCGATATAACTGTTTTAGTTTCTTGTACTAGTTGAGACATTGTCGATTCAGTTATGATCATTTCCACTGCCGGTTCCCTGTCATATGATATAGAATGATTTTTGTATTGTTCATGAACCATCACATTAGCACTATCCATAATTTTTTACAATCTTTTGTTATATCTATATGCTTTGCTTTGAGTTGAATACCCAGGAAATATCTCTTCATCATCCCACAAGGGTATCTTGAATTAGGACATGTCAAGGATATCGATTCTCTCGACGTGATCTCGAGCAAGTTTTTTGAGCTGCTATATAAATATGTTGGTCAGACGACTGAGGTGCTGAGTGAATTTGACATATGTGGGGGCCTTCCCTACACTGATAAGCTCAGTTAGAGCCTTAAGTGGCTTGCTTCAAGAATCCGTTGTTGGATTGGTGATCCCTCAGAAATTTCACTAAGATCCTTGTTTTAGTAACCCAAAATCCCACATTCATAGTGCAGGGGATGCAGATCATACCCCAAAGTTACCTCTCATGTACCTACTCAAGATTAGATAGGAATTCCCCATAAAATAGATCCTTGGATCTTTGGGGTAAGAGAATCTGGTATGCCTGAGAAGTGAGTGCACTGTAAGGGGGAACCAGTGGTACCATAATCTCCATCTATCCGCTTGTTTGAGGTATCGCTTGTGCAAGAGGCCTATTTAATGCTTTCCATCTTCCAACCTAAGTTGTATGTCTAATGCGTGTCTTCATCTTGTACAAAATGAGTGAAATTTTATTTGGGCTAATCTAGGCCCCCTTCACTTTCACGCTTGTCATAAAGCGTTTCTTTGGCTAATGTGCTTGTCATTATTTGATTTCTCTTGCCAAGAGTAGATAACATCCAAAATATTCCTAAATTTGACCAAACCCTTCAATCTCCACTTTGTCACTGTCAAACCTCTATTTCATCTCCATTTTGCATTAAACCCCCAATCAATTTTCATCCATCCAAATGATCATCAATCTCCAACAAATATCTTTATCCCATCATCAATCCATTCCCGGGTAGCCTTCCCATTCTTCTTCCTCATCTTTTCTTCACAAACTGGTTCTGTAATGGCAAGCTCATTTCCAAAGAGCTTCTTCAATTTGTTCCATAGGCTTTTTGTCAATTTGCATCTGTCCACCTATGAGGAGACATCATCTGATAACCCATAGAGTATAGCCTTCATTGCTATATCAATACACTGGTTTCTTTTTTCTCCATCTAAATCAGTGGGAGGAGTGACTTTGCTAGGGCAACAATTTACAACCGACATCCACACGTCAAACCCTAAAGAGGATAGCTAGACTTCCATCCTACAACTCCAAATAGAAAAAATTGAACCATCAAATTCAAGAGTAGGGATTGACACAAAACAAACCATTATGTGAAAATACCAGAATATACCCAAGCTAGAGAAAGATTATCAACAAGGAACCCAGGCTCTGATACCAATTGTTGAACACACGATGTCACTGAGAGGGGGGGGTGAATCAGTGATTTCCAATATCCACCCTTTTCTAACCTATGTGTGTAAACCGGTTAACGAATCTAACATAAATCAGACATATCGGTTAGAAGGGAGAATGACACCAATGCAACCACACATAAAAGGGATACCACATAACACCATATGTACAAGGAAAACCCAAGATGGGAAAAACCTCGATGAGAAATGTTGCTAGGGACTACAAATCCAATCTAGCCTCACAATGAAACATTCGGTTACCAAATTTAGGGCATCAACCCAAGGAGTACCACTCCTGCTTTAGGGAACCAACCCAAAGAGCACCAACCTTTAATTTAGGGCACCAACCCTTGCATTGAGCTCCAACTCAGTGATCTATAATGAATATATTCAATTACAAAAGTAATAGCCTTGTTACAAAAGGAACTTTGCAACTCTTATGCAAGTCTCTCCACCTATTCTCCTCTCTCCAATTCTTTGTCGGTTCTCTTCTCACCTCTCAGCTGCAACCCTATCTCTTGATGTAACTTACTCTCCGTTGCACCTTCACCGGTTCAATCTCTTCTTCTTCTTTGTTGGTTGTGCTCTTTGTAGGACCGTTGGTTCTCTTTTCTCTCTATCACACTACTATTATCCACCAGCAGTCTTGATAAATCAATCAAATGTCTACCATCTGATTCTTGTTGGTTCTTATTTTGCCTTCTCTGCAATCTTCTCTGACTCTTCTCTGTCGGTTATGTCACCACCGGTATACTCCTCTCTCAGAATCAATGGTAGGCTACCAGTTGCCTCACTCTTGCCGGTTGAACTCTTTAACCCGATTCTCACTCATACACTCA
Organism: Cryptomeria japonica; assembly: GCF_030272615.1. Taxonomy (NCBI): domain Eukaryota; kingdom Viridiplantae; phylum Streptophyta; class Pinopsida; order Cupressales; family Cupressaceae; genus Cryptomeria; species Cryptomeria japonica. The sequence goes on along the minus strand of NC_081411.1, from coordinate 381,652,293 downwards.
GTCTCTTCTCTGATTGTCATTGAGAACTTGATTGATTTTCTCTCACATGTAGTAGCCCCAACAACATCTTTTGTTCGCACTCTTGTAGCCATATTTTCCCGCCAAGATGTGAGTTTGAACATTGGTAAGTTAGGGTTTCTTCCATGCACTGAATTTGCATCTGATCTGATCTCTTATCATTGTGACATATGATATCATTTCCTTGATCAATGCTCAATAATCAATCAATGAGCATCGCCCTTGAATTGTTTTTCTTGTGGATCACGTCTTCTCTCTTTAGCCATCTATAGCATGATTTTTGACCTTTATTCTGATTAATCATGTGCGTGATATGGTTCCCTTCACCCTCTTCAATCTACAAGATCAGTCTATACTGGAACTCTGTTGTTTCCTTGATCTGGAGCTACAATCTGTTGCCTTCATTCCTCGAGCTTCGTAGTCATCATAAATTTTGGACCAGTCGCCAACATCCTCATCGACTCACCACACTGACTTGTGTATGCATGCCACTTCACCTCCACGTGGCTCCTTTGTCGGCATCCACCTTTGCTAAGTCTTCTATGTCGGTCTGGATAGGATCACCGACCAACCACACAACTAGGTTCATCTACCGGTTCACAGACCCTGTTGATTATACCATAACCAATCTGCCTTCAACCTTTCACTTTGCTTCTCTTCTGGTGGAGCACCTAAACCGACTAGCACACATGCCAACCTACCAAATGATCACCTTCATCGAATGGAAGCCTTTTGCATCTACAGTTTGTCGTCATTACAGGTGGACATACTTACTAGTAAACACCTTGATGACACCATGTCATCAACGTTCAATTGCCTCCATCTGTCTGCATCTATGCTAACACCTTTCTTCACCACTAGACTAGTTCTACTATTAACATGTTTCTTAAAGTGACAAACATATCCTTCCTTCTCTGTACCAGAAACTCATCATGACTACTTGGTTGATCCGGTACAAATCCCTGATGTCATGCAAATAAGGCAAGTTAGTGTTTCACCAATTGATCTAGTGTGAACCTTCAAACACCCGCCTTTAACTCTTTTGTCTTATCTCAGAGGACTTGATGCATTCCATGCATAATAGGAGATAAGCTCTACTTACCGATGGGAGTGGATCCTTGTCATCTGCATCCAACATTGCACCATTATGGCTTCCTTGTCTAAGAAGCCATATCCTCAAACAGGCACATGCGATCTGGTTGAGCATACTCTCTGTTAGACCTCACTTAATCCAGTGGGAGTCTTGTTGTTTCACATCCACATAGCATATCGATGACCTACAAATACGCTACCTATAGTGTTGATGTGATGTTTGTAACATTCCACCTCTTCATCACAATAAACACCCCAACATCTTGTTCTCTTGTCGGTTGGCAACAATGCACTGCCAACATGCCACTTATCGGTTGTTATACCATACCCGTCTCGAGTCCTTATGTCTTCAACACAAGCTAACACTAACTTGTGTACCGATGACCTGCTAGGCTAGGTGGCATCAAAGACATCACATCCTGTATATACCAATGACATTACTGCACATATTGTCGCATGTAAAAGAATTCATCTCTAAAGCATCAATTAGAATTCAAAGGGAAATCATGAATCCCTATCTAATCAAAGAATTCAAACAAACAGACAATGAAATAACACAATCAAAACAAAATAGGAATTATAAAATAATTCAATCAAAACTCCCTATTATGTGACTACGTATAACTTCCAGAGCTCTTTTCCTCTCTATGGTATGGTGGCTCTCAGATATTGCGCTGGCAACTTGCAAGTGACACAAAGATTCAAATTTTGTGAGTAAGAGAAAATGGAGATTGAATGCTCAATTTATAGATTATTGGAGAAGATTGATTGAAAGGTGGAATATATTGATCAAGAGGTGGAACTTAGGTGAGTTCACATGAAAATTGTTAGTTGAACTGTTGTTTTGGAGGTGAAACTGAATAGATTGAATAGATTAAATGAGTCAACTAATTGAGAAAAATCCAACTGCGTGATTATGATAGGGCGACTGCGTGATTCTAACAGGTCGATTGTGTGATGATAACAAGGCGACTATGTGACACACAAGCAGATAACACAAAAAGTAAAAAATTGAAGCTAAATTTGATCAAAAACCTACAAAACAGATTGTGAGGCTCTACCTAGATCTCTCATCATCCATTCAATGTTAGCCAGATCGTATTTCACTCGATATGAGAGAACTAAGTTGTTGTATTCGTCAATGGCTAGTTGGTCTTCCCAATCTTGTATCTTCTTTTTTGCTTTGAGAATTCTCTGATAATGTCTAGCTTGTGTTCTTTGCTTCTTTGTCCTTTTGGCACATCAAATACTAAATTGTACCTTACATGCGATAAATTGTTATAACAAAAACATGCAATAAAAATAATTTGTTTCCAGATTTACTCAATTTCATGCAGAATTACATAGATCAGAGAACACAAAGGAAATAAGAATAAAAATAATAGAACAACAATTTTCCTAACAAATGCGTAATAATCTCAGAGTGAATGTGTGATTATGAGAAATCGATTGCGTGATCCTGAAAGGTCGATTGCATGACCCTGAAAGGTCGATTGTGTGGCCCCAAAAGGTCGATTGCGTAGTTCTGTCTATGGGATTGTGTAATGATGCAACCATGAATGCATGACGAAGAGATCTGTTTTTGAAATCCGTACAAAACCTGCAAAAAAGGAATAAATCTATACGATCTGCAAAAATGACACAGAAAATAGAGAAGGTTAATTAGCTGTTGTTCACGTTGGGTTCACCAAAATGTCACATGTAAAAGAATTCATCTCTAAACCATAAATTAGAATTCAAAGGAAAATCATGAATCCCTATCTAATCAAAGAATTCAAACAAACAGACAATAAAATAACACAATCAAATCAAAATAGGAATTATAAAGTAATTCAATCAAAACTCGCTATTCCATGACTGCGTATAACTTCCATTGCTCTTCTCCTCTCTGTGGTATGGTGGCTCTCCAATATTGCGCTAGCAACCTGCAAGTGACACAAAGATTCAAAGTCCGTGATTCAGAGAAAATGGAGATTGAATGCTCAATTTATAAATTATTGGAGAAGATTGATTGAAAGGTGGAACATATTGATCAAGAGGTGGAACTCAGGTGAGCTCACATGAAAATTGATAGTTGAACTGCTGATTTGGAGGTGAAACTGAATAGATTGAATAGATTAAATGAGTCAACTGATTGAGAAAAAGCCAACCGAAGGAAGAAAAATGATGATTGGAGGAAATTAAGAAGATGACAAAGAAAACTTTATTTATAAAAAGCTAACTAAAAGATGAAAATAAAGATTGGAGAGACAAATGATTTAATTAATTAATTGATGGAATTAATTAATTTAGCATGTGCTTGCACTTTGACTTTGATTTTCAATTTAATCTTTGCATGAGATTTAATTCAAATAATTGAATTTATTTTAAATTCAATCTAGTATTTGAATATATTTAGAATTGACTTTGATTTTCAATTTTATTTTTGAAATCATGCACATGTAATTGAAATTAGAAATTAAATGAAATTAGAATTTGGGGATTTGAAAATGGAAGAATTAATTAGCTAATTAAATAATTTAAAGAAACTATTTAATTATTTTAGAAATGGAACTTAATTAAATAATAAAGATTATTTAATTTAAATGATTAAATAATAATTAATTAGATAATAAATATTTAATTAATATTTAGAAAAGGGTTGAATGATTAATTGATTAGAGATAGAAATTGAAAATAGAATTTATTTAAATAATAAAGATTATTTAAATTGGGGAATTAATCGGAATTAATTAAATAATAAATATTTAATTAACATTAAAAAATGGTTAAAATGACTAAATGATGACAAAATAAGAAATAGAATGATTAGTAAGATTATGAGGAAATATGAAATTAGAGGAATTAGATTAATTAACTTAATTAAATAAATATAGAAATATTTGATCAATTAGAGGAATAATTAGCACATGATCAATGGGACATTTTTACATCTCTCATACCGGTTGTCATCCTATACCGGTTGACATCGATGACAACACAATGACAACATATGATACCAATAAATGTTTTAGTATGATCATATTACTATTAGGTCAAATAGGTAAATAAGAATTAGGAACTATTAATTTCCTTCCATTTTTATCTAAAATAATAGATATTATTTATTCAAAAATTAAATGATATGTTTGAGTTTAAAAGAATAATTTACTTTTTATTTTTATATCAAATTTTATTTAAGTTGTTTTGGCTCAAATAATTTAAAATAGATTTATAATTTTTTAAAACTATTAGAAAAATTTAAAATACATTAAGTTTAAGAAATTATTAATTATAAATATATAATGATAATTTTAGCATTAATTTTGTTAAAAAATTAATATTACATTATTTTAATTTTATAAATGATGTACATTTAATAATTATAACTAAACTTGGATTAAAATAACACTAACAGTACATATAAAATTACTCTTGAAAGAAAGTAAAATATTTCTTCCAAACACCTATATGAATAATTGGAAAGATAGACATTCAACTAATTTTTATGTGACTGAAATGAAATAATTGGAAAGATAGACATTCAACTAATTGAGTCTAAACTCTATGAGTATATAAAATTTAGATGAAGTTTATAGTTGGCTTCAATAAGTCTACCACCATGAAAAGACTCACAAATTTCTTCTAAAATCCATTTGATCCTTTTTCAAATCTAACGAAATCTCCAAACTTTCTCATCAACTACTAAATAAAACCTATATTTCTCATGACTAAAGGAAGATTTTAGTCTAACTCAAAGAGTAACTTTGACAATCAAATGAGTATTTGCATTAATAAAAGGAATCCAAAGATGTGCAAAAATATTAGACTTACCAAAGAACTATGGTTCATTGTTCTATTGAAAGAACAATATATCTCAAAGCGAAATTGGATAAAATAAAGCTCTAGTCAACAAGGAAATGGAAAGAGTGGCAAATCTTTTCCAAACATTTTACATCCAGATTTTCTGCCTCCAATCAATTAAATACAATTAACATCTATAGTCAAACCAACCACCTCTTCCACTAGTTTTAGAGGGACACCGACCAAAAAAATGAAACCATTTACATTCTAAGAAACCTTATTATTTGCAACCATTACAAAGTCACTTCTTGGCAAAGCCCTCAAACCTTATTATTTGCAACCATTGTAGAGTCACTTCTTGGCCAAGCCCTTTCTTCATCAACTCGGTGACATAGGTAATGAAATGAAACTTGTTTAAAATATAATGGGCAAAAAAATTGTGTTTTACAAAGGCATGAAAATCATGAAAATGATTTGAGGCATTTTTTCAATCTAGAATACCATACTCAACATCTTGGATTAAGATTTTATAGTCGAGCAAGAGGCTTTCTCACAAATAATCTTTCCCTCATGTTGTTTGTAAGACTCATTGCTCTTATACAATATTCCAATATATTTGTAATTTGAAATTTACTCAATCCAACTATTTTACCAAAATATTAATTTATTTTCTTTATTATATCCACTCTTTCCACATTATTATTCCTTTCACTTCCACACTCCATCTAATTATTTTTTAAACTTCTCTAAATAATAATCAATTTTCAATATAAAAGATTAAAACATTTTTAACTTCAGGAAGAGAACAAAACATCTATACTTAAGATTGCCTATCTCACGTACAACTACGATCTAATATCCAATTTCATCAATTTCCAAATAGGATAAATGAATTAACCTACAAAGACCGTAACTTTGAAAAATGAAATAAACAATATATGAATAGTCATAAGAGTAATAACAATGGTTATTGGAGATTATAAAAACATAAAAAGTAGGTTCAATCAGATATAAAGTGGGTCCACAAGTTTTTGAGAAAACAATTCCTGCACATGATAACATGATTGATGCATGAAAGAGAACAACAATTACTGCCTTATATAACTTCAAAATCCCGTCAAATGAAGGACAAAATCCCAAACTGAAAATTAATTCAACCAGTGGGCCAGGTGGAGTGTTTCCTGGCCGAGTGTTTCGTACAAAAGGGTAACTTTATAAGAGCAGCTTTCTGGATTCGAACTTGTATCCTACCGTAAATTAAATTGTTACGAATTCCCCCTTCATAACATAAAAGAAAGAATAACACCTCTTTTACACATAATTAGGCAAATTATTTTCAGTCTGCGGGCTCTAAACACTCTGCGGGTATTTAGTCCAGCCATAAAATACCACCCCCATATTCATACTTTCTGAATCTGTCAACTGCGTGAGAATCGAAACCTTCTTATACAAGAAAAACTTCGTCGCATCAGATAATCTGAAAAGAAATATATGGGAAGTTTCACCTTTCCGACACGAAAACAATAGTAATCGTAAAGGGGGCTTATATCATAAAATAGCACAGCCATCTTTTGGACATTGCATTCCAGGGTTTGAGCAGAATTGTATCAAATTAATCCGAGCCAAGCAGCCATCTGTGAAGGATTATAAATGCCGGGAATGTGAATATCATCTGAGCGGAAGAAATCGGTGGTGAGAGTATAGTAGAGCGCTTCCCTTTCACTGGCAGCTTTGTCTCCTTGAAGATTCTTCTTCTCCTGTGCTGTAGCGTTTTCCTGAGGTGTCATGTTCGAATCCTGCGGCGGCCATGGTTTCCCCAGCAGTGTCCCGCGTGAGAGGTATTCCCTCGCCATAAAACAGGCCAGCCTCCTGTTAACCGCTTTGGTCCGCGAGGGCGGCGCAGTGGAAAGGGAGATTTTGTGAGCGTTAGAGGCCATTGCGTGGCGATCGATCCCTGGCGATGGCGATCGGCTCGTCCTGGCAGATCTGTGGATCTGCCCCTGGGAAAAGCTGGAATTTGAACTCTCATTATTGATAAGATACTGTGTGTCCTTGTGGAGCCTCATCTTCTTGAACGGTGTGCTTCTTTGCCTGCCGTCTTCCACAGAGGGTTTTCGTATTCTACAATCTCCCAATTCCTTTTGCTGCTGTTGCGGTTGAGGCGTGGGCCAGTGCATATATTTGTCCATGGACAGATCTGAGACTGAAATCAGGGCTCCCTTAGATTCAAACACAAAATGTTGTAATTTACAAGATCTTGTTCCACGAGACTGAAATCAGGGTTCTCAGAGATTCGACACAAGAGGACCAATATAATTAGAGGGAAATGCCTTTACTTCTTCTCCAAAAACCTGATTACAATCCAATGTTTTTTGTTTCTTAAAAATATTTTGCAGCCCTGTCCAGGTTAAAACGGAAGAAAATGCTCCCAAACATATGACCCAACCGCTTGGTTTCTTCCCTTTTTAATGTAACCCCAACCGCCCCCTCTAAAGGTAGAAAACCTCACCCTCCGAGAAAGTATAAATATATATAGGCTTGCTTATTTATTTAGATATAAGTATAAATGATGAACAAGCACAATAATAGGGAATGTCACTCAACTTTGCCACGTGGACATCTGCTTTTTGTACAGCTTTTCTTCTAGTTGGAAGTTATGCTGACAGCTGTAGTAAGCATAAATAAATTGATTATTCTTTAACATAACCTGTTAGAGAATTAAAATCGTAAAGCAAAAGCCCTTCGTTAAATGCGTTAGATTATTTAATTAATAGAAGTAATAAGTGTACAAATAAAATTAGGTAATAGAATATTAACGTTAAATAAGGTATTTATAGGGATATAAATGTTAAAATTAGAAAATTAAATTGTTAAACATTTAGTTTAAAGAATATTATTGTTGAATAATTTTTTTGATGTATTAAAATTTGTTTTGAAATGGAAATAGGCTTCTTTTTGTTTATAGTTTATCTTAATATTAGAACAATCTATTTATTCTATACAATAGATCTGTTATATCTATAAGTATGAAGTTAATTTATGTCTTATAGATCTGGACATTCATACTAATAATGCAGAATTATAAATGTAAAATTAGAATTTTTTTATGTGGTCCAATCATAATATTCCTAAAATGCTCTTTTTTAAATACAAATATTTATATTATCTTCATAAATAAAAAGAATATTCAAATAAAAATGAATATACAAATACATAGCAATAATCACATACATTAAAGATGGAAAGCGAAGACAAGAACTAGCCAAAATAAACATGAGATATTGCACGTTTTCCCTAGGTAATCGTAGTAATTGCTTGTATAATTTAGTAATAGCAAGGTAAAAATATGGTCATGGTGGGAGTAATTTAAAGCTTTTTAGTATGTAATATTAGCAGACCATGATCTTAATCAGAGGCATTTTTGTCACATTATCACACTCCAATTAATTTGTTTAGATTCTAATTCTATCATAGAAATTAGCTTCACTTTTCGCGAGAGGAGTTAATTGTTGACACTTTAGATTAATTGTGCTTCCATAAGAAGTAGATTTCGAAGAAGAGATGAGATAATAGTGCATTAACAATTCAACTAGGCAATGGCAATATAGCAAAACGGAGCATGAATTCTAATTTAGTTTTATTATATTAATTGTACATTCTTTCCTTTATAATAGCAAATATGATTTATCGTCATGTTTTTGAATTGTGGCAAGTTTTTCTTATTTAGATATAGAATATCCGATGATATTTTTATTAGCTAGATTTTTTGATTATGTTAATGAATATATGTTGGATTGCTAATAAAAAAGTACTTCTTGTTTGGCTTGCTTAATATTACTACATTCTTTATATTATGCTCAGTGTAAATCTATTTGTATTTTTATATATAGATATTTAATATTTTATTTTGTGCTTCGATGAATGGTGAGCAATTGTAATGAAAGTTAAATATTTTGTAGAATTTGAAGTATTCACAGTATTCTCTATATTGACGATTTTTGTTTGTATGTTTTCTTTTATAAGATATAAGATTTCAAATTTACAAAGCTCCAAGTTGTAAAAAAATAAGATTAAAATATTTCATCCATTTTCATGGAGTTTGAGAAAGCAACTAGAAAGATCCTCGATTTCAAATAGTGAATCTGCTGGAGCAATGCAAAGTTGTAGGCAGTATTTGTCAAAACAAATAAACAAAGGCATTTTAAAGCAAAGAAACCAAATCTTAACTCTAAACCTAAGAAGGGAAAGCCTACAAATTCACCATCTCTATTGTAATCCTAATTAGCAAACTACAGGAAACACAATTCGAATCCAAAATGAAAAGCAAAATCAGGAGCAGAACAAAAATCAGTGCCAAAAGCTTCAGCAGAAGATGTTTTATAACTTCTTATTGCATATGGAAAACACAGATGAATTCTCGCACGGTTTTCCAATGTCCCAAATTCATAAAATATTTGAATCTGTTTCTGAAAAGTGTCTCGATATATATATTTTATTTTGAATTTAATTATAAATTCAAGGTGTCCATCCAAATCCATCAAATAGTTTTATGTCAAACAATGATATCTATGATTGGAAAGGGCACATTCATTTGAATAATTTCCCTTCAATCCAACCTATTACTGGGGAAACCTTAAAATTCTTCTGCACACAAACATAAAGGATGTAATTTGTATGAACAACTATTATAAGGTAGAACCTTGTATTTCATTACCCAACTATAATCATCATTATATTGTCTATTAGCAATTTATCAATAATATACAAACAAAAAGAAGCTGTAAGACGGTTCAGTTAAACTTTTTCAGTGAACTTAACCGACTAAAAGAACTCTCAAAAATTTGAGAAATTAAGGTAGATTTATACATAATTTTCTCAAACTTCATATACAACTAAAATTTGCTTTGAAATCTCACATATGCCATAACTAAATTCAAATTATTACATTGCCAAAACCCGTTTATTCAACAATTTTTATACACCAAAGGCAGTCTCTACTTGTTATAAGCATCAATGCTAAGGATCTCCACCATTAGGAATTAATGCCTTAATAGAAGCTGGTAAAAACATATTTGCCATGTAGAAGTATGATCTGGCATCAAGCAAAATAATTTTGTAAACCGCTAACAATTTTTCCCTCTTATGGAATGGAGATGATGATTTCCGTTAATGGTAAATATTCTTGGCAAACCCTAGTTTATCTTTTCCAAACCCTAATTAAATCTATGGAATATACTGAAGCTGACCGGAGAAATTTACGAAATACAAGGAAGAAAAGTTTTACGTGCTTCATTGGGAAAAGAACCAGATTTCTCAAAGCATTTGAAGGATTGCTGCCAACAGTAGTGAACAGTGGATGCTAAGAAGCTCCAAAAGATGATGCATTCATGGACCAGTTTCCACCTGCACCTGTAACATTTTTTGCCAATGGATACTGCTGGTTTTTAATCTCAAGTTGTGCCCATCGGGAAATCTTGTAAGGACGTGCTGGTGGATAGGACTCCGCTCGTAGAGAATGTGGCGTTCGTCGTGCAGACAGAGAAACCCAACAACGAAGATGGCAGAGCAAGAGGTAAGTGCCCTGCCATAGAAAAGCTCACTGTCAAACCTAATCAACACATGTTTAAAACTATAACAGATGAAAAGGTTACGCTTAGAGACTGGGCGATGTTTCTTGCTACATTTGACTTAAATAAGTTACCCTCTCTCAATTTCATGAACTCATGGCTACAAAGTATATGGGTCAAAGATTGCTTATCTTGGGCTTCAACTTGCTTTCGAGGGAGGTCATAAAAGGGTATGGCTTGAAAGTAACTTCCTAAATATTATTAATTGTCTAATTATACATGCGACTCCTAGCTGGACAATTAAACACTAAATGATTCAAGATTGTCTTGACATGATTACCAAGTTGGATGAAGTTCGAATAACACATGTTTTTCGGTAATTTGATCAACTTGCGTATTACGTTGCTAATTTGGGTGTGGTTTACGAGAAAATCAAATGGTGGAAGGAAGGGGAAACTTTTTCAATGCACTTGTGTGAATTGGCACGGAAAGATGTTGCAAATATAGTGTATTTTCAACTATCGAAAATTAATGATGTCAGCTAATCACATGTGTAAAGCCACTCTAAAATAATTGGAATTGACATAACATTAGGGTTTCCAGATTGTTCTTGGTATCTTGGTTTTGTGTCTTCTAGTTTTGGTCTAGTTATGAGATGGTGAATCTCAAAATTGGCAAGAGCAACTCGAACATGGGGGGAGATAAAAACAAGATTGAGTCATCCTCATATCAGAAGTGGGAGAAAAATAAGGATATGTGGGCTGATATTATGGATCAAAGTCTTGTCTCATACATTAAGAAACTGCATGGTCATGGCCCTAGGGCAATAGAAGGATGGTTGGAATAATGGCATTCTCAGTGTATATGGTACTAAGTTCAGAATTGATGAGGAGTTTATTATGAATATCACTGGATTGCAAATGGAGGGGAAGAAATTTTACAGAGAACACAAGGTGACATAGGAAGTGCTCTCCATTTTCTTTGATAAGTAGAGTGAAAGAGATAGAGTTAGGAAAACAACTAATGGGAGCTACAAAAAAAAAGACCTGATGAGCCTTTGGGTTGATGTTGCGGAGGTGATTATGAGGTACATTACCCTGGATGACCTTTTTCTAAGTATATTTTCTTATCATTTTACTATTTTGAACCATTTTAGACATGGTAGGAAAATCTCTCTGTCGTTGTATTTTCTCTCTTCTTTGGAACATAGTCTTTCTAATCATGCAAAAAAATTTGAAAACCATATTTTACATGAGGGCCTTATTTTTCTCATTATGGAATATGGTAAAAAGAATGAAGTTAAGTTCTCACCTACCCACAAAATTGAAAGTAACCCCAAAACCTCTACTGGTCCTGATGTACATGTTGTGTTAGATACTTAAATTGAGGATGAGAGGATGTCAGGTGAGATGTCTATGGATTGGTGTGACCTTCAAGGGTCAGAAGATGACCCAGAGTATCGAACCTTTGATGAAGAGGGTCCCCCCTCAAAGGTCACTCCTGACACTAATAGTAGTAGAAAGTGTAAATTCCCCCCTTTAAATATAGCCAAAAGGAAACACACCCCTCTACTGTAGGAGTTGGTTAATGATAGCCTTAAAAAGAAAAAAAGTAGGGAAGTTTGTGGATCTCAATGATAAAGGGAATAAGGAGATTAATTTAGATATCCTCCTCAACCTAGACCAGGTGCACTCTGATAACAGTAAAATTTATATGGTAGATTTCCACCTGCTATAGGCTAATTCCAGTTCTAGTTAGGAGAAGTGCTTGTGTCGAGTGATTAGTGAAATCCTCTTCCTCAAACAGGGAATAAATGATATTATTAATACCTTCATTGAGATCCCAATGCCTAATAAAACTGATAAGCTCATTAAATTGACCCAGAAGATGACTAAAGATATTAAAGTCATGAAAACTGAGCATGAATCCAGAATTGCCAGTTTGGAGAAAGAATTGGAAGACCGTAAGGGAAGTCTCAGGAATTTGTTTGAGATCAGTAAAAAAGCTATGAATAACAATGTTGAAGGCCTTAAAATGTTGAATGAAAAAATGAAAATCCATAAAGCTCAATTGATCAATAGTATTCTAACATTTGCTACTGCATCTAAAAGGAAAATCCTAGGTAGTAATCCACAAGGATCGGAGGTGCAGGTTTCTATAGACCTGTCTGCAAGGACCGGTTGTAGGAATCAAGAGAAAATTACCATGAAGAGCATCATGGAGGAGCTGGAAGACATCAATAACAACTTTATTGAGAAAATTTTTAAGCCTTTAGGAGCCCTTGTTCAGCTTTTTCTTAGTTTTCCCAAGGCTTTAGTGTAGTATTTTTGTTGGGCTTTGTGGATTCTACCCCTATTTCTTTTACTATTTGGTTGTTGGTTCTGGACTTCCTCACTATTGTTTTTATTTTTTTGTACTTGGATTTGGGTTTCAGGTCCCTATAAAACCTATTTTTATCTTAATCAACAACTGTATGGGTCAAGAAATTTTCTTTTTCTTATTCTTTGTGTAGAATGGTTTAGAGGGGATTGTTTATCATTTTCTTTAAGAATCCTAGTCACCAAAAACAAGCTGTCAAAAGGAAGTTTTTGAAAATTGGACATGATTGCTTTAGGGTGCTTGGATAATTTATGGATGCTAATTGTAACGAGGTCCTTGCATTGTTGTGCGCTAGATGGGTTTCTATCCATAGTGTCCCCCCATACCTCTGGCAGTTGATTCCCAAAGTCATAAAAAATCTGGGCAGTGTATTAATCCTGAGAGGGATTTTCCCAATGAGATTTTTTTTGTACTTGACAGTGAATCAATATCCTCTCCTTTAAAGTTTTTGGGTGGTATCAACGCTTGCTTCCTCTGTAGAATGGAAAGTAATTTGAGAAAAAAATGAATTTGTAAATTCTAGTCATACATGGGCTTTGACTAGTTCCAATTATTAAAAATAGATACTGGTGGACCTAAAAAAGTAAAATATGAGTGTTTTGTGATGAGGTCTAAGTCACAAGAAAAATTATTTTGAACTATTTCTTTAATCTTTAACATCATCTCATTAATAAAGATGAGAGTGTACATTTTCCATCCTTGGTGCACAAGGTTGTAATTTAGGATGCTTTTGATTTTCACCTCACAATACAACAAAAGAGCATATACAAATAATTGCAAATACACAAACTAATTTAAACAACAAAACACACAACGATACAAAAGGATAATTAAAAAATAAATTTAAACATAAAATGTGATAAACTCTCTCAGCTTCCAATTTAGCATCAATCAAAATTTACATCAAAACCAAATAAACGAAATGAAAAATTGAAAACTTGTATAAATCATCATTGTTAGGAGTGGATATGCTCAAATGGTTTGTGCTATTTTTTTCTTATTATCTTAGCACCTTCTTGATCAGTTTAAGATGGGAAAAATGAAGGATTAAGCTCCAATTTATAGAAATTTTAGAGGGGAATAATGCATTAGAGATCTAATCTTGGATCATGAGTTTGATCCATGAATGATAGATGATGGGTTTGATCCACGAGTGATGGTTGTGATGGAAAGAGGTGGTCATAAATTCCCAAAATAAATGGAAATGAATATGCAATCAACTCATTTGATTGGCGATTTGGTAATGATCATTTTTTAATTAATTTTTGATCTTGACTTAATGAAATTGATTTTTTCTCAATTGAAATAACTAAATTGATAATTTTGTTAATTATATTGGTTAATGTATAGTTAGTTCAATAGATATAAAAGACGATTTAAATTATTTTGATTATGAATAGTTTATAGTTTTAAATTAAAATTATTAAAAACATAAATACTATTTAATGAATTTAAATTCGATAAATTAAAAAGTTAGATAATATTAATTAATTTAATGTATTAAGAGTTTTTATGTTGAATAGATGTTTTGATTACAAGGGAAAACTAGTTTTTACAATGACTAGAAACCCAAAGTCATAAAAAAAGGAACCAAAAGTTGTCTTAAACAACCACCATCCAAGACCCAACAGAAAAACAGCTGCGAACCAACCCACAAAAACTAGGGCAAAGAAACCCCACAGAAAAACAACCAAGAACAAAATAGAATATTTAAGGAACAAAATAACAACATTTTGACCAATTTATCATTCTTCTAAATGACATCCTCATTGATATTGTTAACTCTATTAATGATTCTATCAACAAGCTTGGGTCATACCCTTATCCTTGCTACGAAGCCTCATCATTAGACTAGGCAGGGGCTTCTTGTTCACATCCAGATCCGCATCTACATCCTCTAAGGGAGCCCTCAGTTTCTTATAGGTGCCAAAATTCACCACCTTATCTTTCTTACCCATCTTGATGCTACCAATGGGGGACTTGCATTGAGAAATAGCATAAAGAACTTCACCATGTTCATTGATTCTACATAGACCAAGGCTAGTATTGTCCATGGCGGACATACTCACCTCCACCACTGCACTCAAACTCTCCTGAATTTTATAAAAGTCATTTTTCAGAGCCTTAATGTGCTTTTCGTGGTCCTCCTTAAGGTCTTTAATCCCATTAGCCATGGTATGTGTATTTGCAAGAATACAGTCCAGGTCCCCATTGGGCGGATTGGCATTCTCCTTGATATTATTAATCTCCTAAAAAATCCAGGTGAACAAGGCATTTTGGTTGTCCTATAAATTCCTCAAGTTAATGTTCATACTCATATTCTTAGGGACTGAGGAACCCATCTCCTTAGGAGTAGAACCACCACTATCGGTAGGTGTAAAAACATTGACACCCTGATCCTCCATAGGCCTGTCCAAATTAATCTGAGAGGAATTCGGTTGCTTATAAGAATTCTTGTTGACATTGACAAATGTGGGCCAAGAGATTTTGGTTTTTCCCTTAGCGCTCGACATAGAAACCCTAGCCACCCTTTTACCCTTCACATCACAACTATAGAGTAAGGTAAGAAGATCCGCTAGGATCTGATCATAAATGTTCCAAACTTTCCTACTTGGCAAGCCGACCCAATGTTGGCCAAATTATTTGCAACCTTATTACCTTCATGGTAGATATGTGAAATTTTAAATTCATAAAAGTGCCTAAAAAGAATTAGGCTATCTTCAACAACATGTTTAATCAACCAACTATGGGAGGAGGAACCTGTTAAACAATTAATGATGTTTAGGGAGTCACAATCCAACCAGACCCTTCTCAAATCTTTCGTTTTTGCCAATTTGATCTCTGCATGGGGTGTGAAGGCCTCAACAAAGTGGTTTGTTTGGGTACCCAAAGGGAGGGCCACCACCAAGACTAGCTTGCCATTATTCTCGCGCACCACTCCACCACATCCAGCAAGTCTGGGATTCCCCTTTGCTGGCCCATTATTATGTGCATTAGGTGTTAACATAGAGTGGTATTACAAAAATTAACATAGAGGAGTGGATGTCTTCAAATGGTTTGTGATGTTTTTTGCTTGTTGTTGTGGCATCTTCTTGTATAGTTTAAGATGGGATAAATGAAGAATTAAACACCAATTTATAGAAATTTCAAAAAAGGTATTAAATAGTGAAGATTTAATATTGGATCATGAGTTTGTCATTACTGGTGGGTGTGATTGAAAGAGGTGGAAATCAATTTTTAAAATAGAAGGAGATGAATATGAAATCAACTCATTTGATGAGTGAGGAGATAATAATGAACTTTTTTCCTATTTTTTTATGTTGGCTTAGCTAAATTAATTTGCTTGCCAATTGAAACCTAACTAATTCGATTATTTAGTTAACTATTATGTTTGGATAGTTAACTCGTTAGATATAGAAAAGAATTTAAATTATGAAAAATTATGAAAAATTTAGAAAATCAAATTAAATTAATTGAAGATGTAAATACTAATTAATGAATTTAATTGTAATAAAGTAATAAATAGATAATGTTAATTCTTTTAAAGTATTAAGATATATTAAGTATATTAAATGTTAACATAAGATTATATTATGAAAATTAAATGTATACAAAATTTTATTCTCTAAGTATTCAATATAAAACTCAATAGTCATATAAGAAAATAAAAGAATTTAGCAAATTAATACCACATTTTAAAATTGAACCATATAGTCAAATAATTAAATAGATTTTTTTAAACTTAAATCTCGAAATTATGATCTCAAAACAAAACTTGATTACCATATTCCAAAATTGAACCATTTTTTTGAACAATAAAAGTGAAATTTTATTTAACATAAATCTCAAAATTACATCACAAAGTAGGGGGTCTCAAAAAAAATTAATGCCATCTTCTAAAATTAAGCCACGTCTATCTAACAAATCGTTATAACATTCAATGAATCCACCGAAGCCAAGTAAATTTTACTACTCTATTAATTTATGGAGAAGACAAATTTCCCCGAGGAAAGTCTAGCAGGGAGGAACTTTTACACCTTGGACAGCTGTCATCTCTCCTAGATACCATGTAATACGTTAAACATGCTGGACACCCAACAAGCCTCATGGCAGACTCAATTTCTGATCCACTACTATCATTAGTGCAATCATCGATATAGTTGGTGCTGTTTTTCCTTTTAGATTTCAGGGCGTTTGAGTTGGACAAATCCAGTTTAAGCTCCAATCCTTTATCTTCTTCTTCAGTGGAGTCGAATCCCGAAATTTCCTTCCTTGGAAAGGACATAGAGCTTAGCCCAGTTCCTCCTGAATCCAGGTAATACACTGGTCCAGTCTGCACAATGGTAACCACACAAAACATTCACAAATTTGTAAAACATTAAAATAACAATGAAGGATATCATCTGCAACTAAAAGCATGAACCTTTACAAGATGGTATGAATTGTAACCTAAAGATCAAAAGGATTTGAGACATATTTGACCTTGAAATCTGAACACTTATCCAATCCGGAGTGAAGACATTGGTCTCGACCCGAATCCAGCATATCACCTTCTATATATTCTGATTCACTTGATTCTAACCCACATGAAGATGAAGAAGATGGTAAATTTATTGTGCTGCTTCCTAGCAGGTTAAGAGTTATTGGATTGCCTTGCTCATTCAAATGATCAGGCTTAAGCTCTACCACTTTATTCTTATCTCCATCCCATTCCTTTAGCCTCTTGCTAACTCTTTCAACAGCCATTCCTCAACAAATTCTCACAAGTTTGAATGAATAACAATGTTGATCAGGTTATTTATAAACAAAAGAAAAATTCACAACACAAGCTGTGAGCTTTAAAATTCGGACACGATTGCAATGGCGGTTCTTGTGTGGTGGTTGTAGGATGTACCCATCACATTAAATTTTTGAATATGATCAAATGAACCAGACCGTAAAGCTAATAAATGTTCCAGTTTTCTTATTGATCGTTACTGTTTATTCTCCAACTATTCATTTTCAAATTTGCTAGTGCGTCTTATCTTAAGCGGCAACAATTTATTACACTGTAATTCTAACCACAACATTAAGTAGTTTCATGGGAACAGTTTGTAGTCTTCAATTCAAATTATCAATCCAACCTGTAAGGATTGGCATGTCATCATTGTGACATCTGAACAACCGATTTTAAGTATCATCTTTAATGTTCATGACTTTATTATACACTTTTTCTTTATTTAAGAGAGTTCTAATAATCAAAGATAATTTTAAATGAAATATCATATTGTTATTGGTCGACTGATTATTTAAGTATTGCTTCAGTGTACTATACTAAAAATGTTGCTAACAATAAGTGGTAGAACTGATAGCCGGCAAACACTTTAATGTGTGATTTATGACTTGTATCTTTCATCCACATAAATAGTGAATGCAAATGGCAAGTGGATTTTCGCTTTGAAAAAAATCAGTTCTCAATGATCTTGAACTTGTATATGGTAACTTAGTGTAATAATAAATGTTACATTTGGAAAGGAGTACAAAAGCTTACTATCTTTGGGTCATCTTTTATTCCTGTTTACGTTTTCTTGTGAGTAGTATTTATGTGCTGCCTCATCTTAGACTTTTGCAAGGATAAAATGTTTAGGTTAATTAAGTAAGAAATAAACAACAATTCAATTTAAAAAAATAAAAAATAAAGGTAAAACAAGAAAAATGTTTAAAATATAGAATATAAAAATTAATAAAAAAAAAATATTGTTTAAATAAATATTATTCAAATTATTTACATTCAAAAAAAAGTATTATATTATTCAAATATAAATTATATGTCTCATTAAATATTAAATTATATTATTATTTCAATATTATTCAAATCAAATTCAATTATAAAATTATAAAATGAAATATAACAATATTCTATTACAATGTCATTCAATGTTGAAGCGATGGAGGCGAGAGTGGCAGGATGTTTGAATGTACAAAGAGCGGGAAGTACCAACGATGGAGGTAGTGTTGTCGTTCACGTGGAAGGATCCCTGGAAGAATCGGGGAAGGAAAATTCTACGGATGGCAGTGATCATGGGGTCTGGGATGGTGGGACTCAGTGTATCTCGACAAATGAAAAAGATTCCTTTGCTTCTAGGAAGCATGTTGTGGAGGGGCCCAAACCCTCTTCTATAGATGTTTCCCCTTCTTTGGGATGCAACCAATCATGGTCAACTCTGTTTTACTCAAGGCTTAAAGGTAAAGCTATTTCCCCCGTTCCTCAGAAAGTGGACTCTAGCTCGAGTACTTGCTCGATTTCCATACCAGATTGCATTGTGGAGAAAAATATGTCTAATCTGGAGTCGAATCTTGTTGGGAAATTTGTTGGCCCTCGCCCTAATATTGAATCGGTTAGGGAATGGGTTGCCCGAAAATGGAAAGAGAAAGGTGAGATTGATGTGGTGGCAATGGCTAATGGCTTTTTCCCCTTCTCCTTTGCATGTGATGAGGATCTCAGATCTATCCTTGTGGGTGATCCTTGGATGTTAGGTAAAACCTCCCTTGCCTTAAAGAAATGGGAACTTGGTTTTAATCCTAAGTCTTGGGAATGCAATGAGCTACCCATTTGGGTTTGTCTTCCTGGACTCCCTTTGGAGTACTAGGATGAGGCGATACTTGCGGGTCTAGAGGATTTCTTTGATGAACTTCTCTCTATTGATTTGATGACTGTGGCGAAAAAGAGGTTGTTCTATGCTCGGTTGTGTGTCAATGTAAAACAAGCTACTAATTTACCGTCTAAAGTCACACTAAGCTCAAAACTTGGTTTATGGGTGCAGAAGGTGGAATATGAATCTATTCCTTTTGCTTTTTTTCACTATAAAATAGTGGGTCACTGGGCAAAGGAATGTCCGGCTAAGCCAAAATCGAAAAAGATCTAAAAAAAGAAATTTAAGGGCCAGTGTACTTGCCAAAACCAACAGGTTCCTCCTATGGGGGAACATAGTAATATGTTGCAGAAGAAGGAATCTGAACCTGCTAATGTACTACCTTCATCTATGCCAGATAAATCAAACCTGAATAGGAAGGTGAAGCAAATGGCTTCTATTCCCCCATATGCTTACCCCTAAGTGAATATTGAGGATTCTATTCAAAAAGATAATGGGATGTCTATAGAGCCCCCCATTCAGTTGGTTATTGATATGAGTAGTAGTATGGAGAACAAAAAGATTGAGAAAGTTGATGGGCTAACAAGGATTGATACCCCTACGGATCTTTCAGAGGTAGCCAACCCTTTTATTCAAGTCAAATCCAAGAATCAAAGATGGAGTCCATTGTCTCCTATTACCAATGGCTCAACTCCAAGAGCTTTGGGTGTCACAACCAGAAACTGACAGAGGATGGATTGTGGGTATGAACCCAAAGGGGTGGGAAGACCAACAAATAGTGTAAGAAGGGATAGGAAAAGTAAAGCCGCTATTGCAGATGGGGTTCAAAAAACTCTTCAGGATATGGGGATTGGATCCCCCTATCAAATGAAGATTATCTCATGGAATATTACAGGGTTGAATTACCCCCACAAACATGATCTCCTTTCCAATATGGTTAGAGATCATAAACCAGATAACTATCTCATTCAAGACACAAATATGTCTTCTAGCAGAGTGGATATAATCAAGTTAGACATTTTAAAAGATTGTGGTGTTCATTGCTCTGATGCGGATGGAGCCTCAGGTGGTTTAGCCATTCTATGGAACTCACGGATCCTTCAAGGTATGGTGGTTCTTACTTGTGCTAATCATATTGCTACTAGATTCACTAGTCTCAAAGATGGTTCTTCCTGGATTTTATCCAATATTTATGCCCCTAATGGAAGAAGTGCCAGGAGAAATCTGTGGGGTACCTTGATTTAGGCTAGACTTTCTTTCCCGAATGATAGATGGATTCTTATGGGAGATTTAAATACTCCTCTTTCTAACTCGGGGAAAATGGATGGTGCTCTGATCTCTGAGGAGACTAAACATGATCTTTATGATATTATCATTTCTCTTGGTTTATTGGACATGGATCTTATTGGCACTAAGTCTACTTGGTCTAATAGAAGGAGTGGTTTGGACCTTATTCAGGTCAAACTTGATCGAGGTCTTATTTCTTCAGATTGGCTTAAAAATATTTTTTGTACCTTGTGTTCTCTCTCTATAATTGGATCGGACCATTTCCTGATTATTGTGAAAATGGTGCCCCTTTATGGCAGGAGATTTTTTCTCTTTAGATTTGAGAAAATATGGACCATCAATTTGGAGCTTTAGGATTGCTAAGAAACTATCCAATGTTAAATCCAATATTCAAAAGTGGAACAAATCTGTGTTCGAGATTCTTTTTCAGCAGAAGGAGAACTTGAAGAAGGAGTTGGATGATATTCAGTTTCTTATCTAGGAGTTGGGCTACAACCCTTGCATCATGAATAAAGAGATTGAACTATTGATTAAGCTTCATGACATTATTTCCAAGGAAGAGGAATATTGGAGAGAAAGATCCAGAGCCATATGGCTTAAAAGTGGGGACAAGAATACTTTTTTTTTTCATATGACCACTATGAAACACAAAGCTACCAATAGAATTAAGAAGTTGCAGGTTAACAACAAGTGGAGGGACAAGTAGGAGGATTTGTGTAAGGAGGCCATTGGTTTTCTCTCCTCCCTCCTCTCCGAGGATGGTCCTCTAGATCTTGAGGCCCAGGATATTCTTTAGGAGAATTTTCCTAAGGTCGCCCTGGAGATCAACAAGGAGCTTACCAGAATCTCAAGTTTTGAAGAGGTTAAGAAAGCCACTTTCTCCCTTGAATGGAACAAAGTGCTAGGCTCGGATGGTTTTCCGATGTTTTTTTTCCAAATGTACTAAAAGATTGTTAGTAATGATGTTTTTGAGGCCACTAGAGAGTTATTTGGCTCTTGTTCTCTTTTGAAAGAGTTGAATGCCACCTTTTTTGTTTTGATCCCTAAAAAACATGATGCTGGCAGCTTTCAGGATTTCAGACCCATTAGCTTATGTAATGTGATTTATAAGATTTTCTCTAAGATTTTGGTTTTCAAATTCAAAGCTATCCTGCCTATGTTGATTTCTAGGCATCAAAATGGTTTCGTCCCTTGTCAACAGATTTTGGATTCTATTATTACGGTTCATGAAAACACCCATTCTCTTTTTTGTAATTAGAATCCTAGTTTCCTTCTTAAGCTCGACCTTTTGAAGGCCAATGATCGGGTTATTTGGCAGTTTCTGATAAGAGTCCTGCAGTCTTTTGGTTTTTGTAGTCAGTTTCTTTAGTTGGTTGAACAATGCATTTTGATGCAGAAGTTTTCTATCCTCATTAATGCTGCCCCTTCTATTTTTTTCTCTACCTCAAGAGGTATTCAACAAGGTGATCCTCTATCCCCCTTTCTCTTCTCTCTTAATGAGTGAAGCTCTGAGTAAGGTGATTCAATGAGAAGTCAGACTAGGCAGTTTAAAAAGCCTTAAGCCTTCCTCTCAGGATCATGTGTGTTCCCATCAACAATGTGTTGATGATACTATCCTTATGGGAGAGAGTTCTGTTAGGGAAGCTAAAGTCTTTAAGGCCATTATGTCTCTATATGAATGGGGATCTGGACAAATAATAAGCTTACCCAAAAGCTCTATCTTCTCCCTCAACACCCCTACTCATAGACAAAATAAAATTTCTGACATTTTGGGGTGTAAACTTGGCACTTTGCCAGATACTTATTTGGGCCTACCTCTATTCCTTGGTTTTCCTCCAAAGACCTTTTGGTTAAGCATTATTAATAGATTTCATAAGAAGTTGGTAGGGTGGAAAGGTGCCCTCCTTAGCCAAGCTGGTAAACTCCTTCTTATAAAAGCCTCATTGCAGAATCTTTCGGTCTATGATGTGAGCTTATTTAAAGTCCCGACGAAATTTGCGGAGTGCATGGAAAAGATTCAAAAGACCTTTTCATGGTCTGGGTCTAAAACTAAAAACAGATTGCATCTTCTTTCATGGGAACAAGTGTGATCCCCTAAAAAGATTGGTGGCCTAAGCTCAGACACATTTAGGATTTTAACATGGCTCTGCTATCCAAACAATTATGGAGATGCCTTAAAGAGGATAATGATTGGATCTCTATATTCCATCATAAATATCATATTCAAGGAATTCAAGATACCCTGGAGAATTACATGTTGCCCTTTGCAGCTTCTGATACATGGAAGATTTTTTTCAATTCAAAGGATATTATTGCTCAAGGGATGAGAAGGTATCTTGGAGATGGTAGAAATATCCGCTTCTAGGATGACTGGTGGGCGGGGGAAGGTTCCTTATCCACCTTCTCATGGGAGAACAGTCTCAAGGACAAATGTGTTAGACTTGTTGGCGTTTGGGTTGTTGATTATATTTGGGAGGGAGAGTGGATTGATCTTGTTAGTATTGATCCTTCCCTTTGACCTGTCTAGGAGTGGCTTTCACATATTCATATTCCCTCCTTTCATGTTGTTGACAATATTTTTTGGAGTAAATCACCCTCTGGGGTCTTCTCTGTGGCTCATGCTTTTCAGATGATCACTATGTCCCTATATCTGGCCCCCTTTTGGGCTGGTATCTAGAACAATGTCCTAATCCCGAAAATTAGTATTTTTTCTGGGTCTTTATGCAGAAGAAGGTTCTAACCATTGACAATCTCTATAAAAGAGGTAAGGCTATCCTCAACAGATGTGTCCTATGTAAAGAGAGTGCAGTAAATGCTAATCACATCCTCCTACATTGCTCCTTTTGTGCTAAAGTTTGGGTCTTTTTCTTTTAGCTATGGTAGTTAAGGTGGACTTGGCCGAGTAATATCAGAGATTGCTAGCTCCAGTGGGTTTGTGCCTCTAGAAATCCCTCTCTTAGGGTGCTCTAGAGTTGTATCATGCCTCACATTGCTTGGGGACTATGAAAGGAGATAAATAATAGGATCTTTAGGGATAGGGAGGCCTCACCTAGTGTTGTGGCACATAGAATACATAACAATATAAAGGAAAACTTTGTATCCTCTTGTCCATACTACAAAGGAGACTCTTGGATTGATGTGTTGCAGTAGGATTTTAATATCATTAGGAGATGGGACTTAAATTGGGATTTCTTTGTCCTGACTACCAAGACAAGACAACTCAGAAATAATGCTATTTGGATTCCTCTGACTAGTGGATGGATTAAAATTAATGTTGATGGGGAAGCTAAGGGTAACCTTGGGCTGGCTGATTGTGGGGGAGTTGCTAGAAATTACAATGGTAAGCTTGTCTGAGTGGTGGCGCTCCCTTTGGAAACCCAAACAAACCACTATGTTGAGGCTCACGCGACTTACATTGGGTTACAAATGGTAGTTAGACAAGGGTTTAACCATGTTTGGTTGGAAAGTGACTCGATGAACATAATCAACTACATTAACAGACACCAGGAGCCAAGCTAGACAATCAGGCATTTCATCGACGATTGTCATATCATGATTGCCAATCCAGAGGACTTTAAAGCTTCGAACATGTATCTAGGAAGGGAATGCCCCCGCCGATTATATGGAAAATCTTAGGGTGGATTACATAGAGGCTAAATGGTGGACGGAAATAGAAAGTTTCTCGAGGAACCTGTGCAAGATGTCTAGAAGGGATGTCTAATTAAGTGGCCACTCATTACTAATTCATAATAACTGAAAGCCATTGGGATAATTTTTTCTGGTGGAAGGTTTTCTTGACTACCAATTCCTGCTATTCTAGAGGCTTCACTTGTTTTTGGGTTGGTCTGTTGCTATGTGTTCTAGGTATTCTTTCCAGTTTTATCTGAATTGTGTATTTCATTGGGGATGATAAGAACAGGATGAAACTCACCTCTTTTGAAAATTGGAAAAGGAAATCTGCATTTTGGAATGAGATTTTGGACGTACGAGTGGTGTCGTATATTGAAAGGTTGAAGGAGTATTTACCGAACTCTACTGAAGAATTTATGAACAGATGGGATAATGGTATCCTTAAGGTCTACAAAGCTGAATTTAGGATTGATGAAGACTTTATTGCTAAAATTACTGGCCTGCAAATGGAGGGAAGGAAGTTCTATAGAGAGAGGAAATCTATAGATGAAGCCATATCCACCTTCTTCGACAAGCTGAAGGAGCATAATAGGGTTAAGAAGATGGTTGATGGTGGCTACAATCGGAAGGATCTTCAAATGCCCTGGGTTGATGTGGTGGAAGTGATCATACAATACATTACTCTTTATGGTCGGTATGCGAGCATTTTTTCCTATCACTTTGTCATTTTGAATCACTTCAGACATGATAGGAAAATATGGATATCAATTTTTATCTTTTGTCTTCCTTAAAGCATATTCTGGAGAAACATGTTGAGAATGTGGATAACTCGGTCCTCCATGAGGGCCTTATTAATCTCATTATAAATTATGCTAAGGCCCATAAAGTCAAGCCGTCTCGTATTTTGAATAGCCATGTTTCTTCTTTCAAACTAGAGGTCCAAGAAATTTATGATACGAATTCAAAAGGGAAAGATAGTGGGCTTGTCAGGTATTGGTAGGATCAAGACTTGTCTGATGATCTTGAGTATTGTCTACCTACAGGTGAGGTTCCCATTCTTACCCCTAGGACAGGTAGTGGTAGATGCAATAAGCACCCTAGGTGGGCCGCTAGTAAATACAAAAATTTGGGGACTAAGCCTACCAACTTTGTCTCTCCTAGACCTAAGAAGTGCAAATCTGGAAAGGTGGAGGACAACATTGATAATGAAAAGGATATTAAAATTGAAATCCCCATTAACGTTGATCTTGGGAAATAGGGGAGGGCTACCATTGAGCCTACCTTAGATGATTGTATTTTCCTTGTGCCCAACATTTAGATGGAATGCCTCCCGAAAATGGGTATATAGATCAAAGTCCTTAAAGAGGGTATTAAGGGTATTTTTGATAATTTTACAAACAATTCAGGACCAAATAAATAAAAAAAAATCCTCCAACTGACACAGAAAGTAAGCGAGGACATGGACGAGCTAAAATTGAATCATGAAAGTAGGATATGGAATTTGCAGGTGAGTGTTGCAGAAATTAAAGGCAACCTAGAAAATCTGGTTGAGATTAGCAAGGTTACCATGAATAGTAGTTCAGAAGGTTTGTTGAGGGTCAACAACATGATTGCGGATTATAGGGTTGATCCCATTGCCAGTGTGACTCCTTCAGACTCTAAGCAGAAGAAGATTTTGAAGGGTCCACGTGGTTAGACACCTCGATCCCAAACTACGATTGGTCCATGTACCCGTACCAGGAGCAAGAACCAGAAGCAAGGCAGCTCCAGTTTATCATGGATGAGTTGGAGGATATCAACAAGAAAGTGATTCAGAAGAATGCAGATTTGGTGCATTCTTATCAGTAAGTATCTGTTTGTGTTGGTCTTAATTATTGGTCTTTTGTAGACTATTTTGTGGGCTTGGCCCAATTTTGATTTTCTTTGGCTGTTGGTTTCGGACTTTAATGCTTATTTCCAGGATTTTTGTAAAACTTTTGGGTTTCGGGTCCTTATAAAACTCGTTTACCTTGATCAACAACAATATTCTATTACAATAAATATCATTTATGCCAAATTTGAAAATAATCTACGTTGTAATTTATAATAGCTATCTTATATATTTAATAATATATATAATAAGTATAGATTTATAATAATAAATATTCTAAGAAAAACCTCTATATCTAAAATGGTCTCTCCCATTTAGAAAAATTAAATGTTTAGTTTAATGAAATTATAAATAAAAGAAGAAAAAGGATTTACTAGATAAGAGTTAATCCTCTCTTCAATATTGAATAATGCCAAATAACCATTACAACAACAATGAAGAAGACAGGGAATGGAAACAAACTAGGAACTTCATAGCTCAACACTTGTTGAAAAATCAAACTATGAAACGACAACAAAATTTGCATTAAACTAGCTTATATATATATTTAATAACATATATAGAATAAGCCCAGAGATATCCTTCTTGAGGTGTTCTATATATATTATTAACTATATATAAGCTAGTAGCTAAATACTTGTGTTTGAGGTTGTCCTCTTGCTTTTCTCTTATTCTCAAGATTTCAATTTCTAAATTATTAAAACATATAAACATTTAAAATAATATGTTATGAAAACTTAAATGAAACAAAAATATATCTTTTTCTTATCAAATTAGTGCTAAATTTCTAAAGACTAATTATATTGATATAAATAAGGGATAATTATGAACTCTAACCCTACACCTAGAAATCAAAATCATAAACCAAATTGTATGCTAACTATAAAACTAAACCAAATTGAACACTATAGCTTATAATTTAATATACATTTTATTATAAATTTAGTATCCTCAAAAGCTTGAAAATGCAGGAACAATATTAAAAAACTAAACTTCTACAGTACTATAAGACTAATTATCGTGGTAATTACATAGAGTGAAAAAATACAATACATAGATTATATATATATATATATATAATAAAATATTTAAGCACAAATAAAATAGAGCACAAATGAATATACATAGGCAAATTTGTTCTATAGGAGAATAATAGAGGATGACTCATAGTTGTGGCCATAAACTGCAAACGGTTCGCCTGTTTTCTAAGTGTATAAGAAATTACCAAGATATTCTAGATTGGATAACAAATTTGCCTGTGCTTATATATATTACGGTTTTGAATAAAATTATCACTCTAAAAAAAGAGGGCTCTTCTTGTTATTTGGTTTTTAGCTCTACTCATTGGGACAGACAAAGGGTTTCATATAGCCAGTTTCTAATACAGGGCAATCGGACTATGCAAAACCTCTAGTAGGGATAGCATCCCCTTCCTTTTTCTCTCTTTTTTGAACATTATGGGTAGAGCTTTTTGGCTACTGGTGACCATGAATGAGTAAATATTCATGATACAGGCGATCATAGGAGTGATTCAGTGATTATCTCGTAGAGCAAACCATTCAAATATTTGAATTCAGAGAATTCTTATTTTTTTCAAACATAGGAAGGCATTCAATACTTTTTGTTATTTAGATGGAAGTTTTAAGGAAGTTGTTTCAAAAAGTTTTAAATTTATGGCCTTTGTAGTTTTAGATATGCAAGCATTCTCGTATTTTCATCGATCTGTTGAGAAGCCAAATGACTAAATGATTAAGGGTTTCTATTTTATAAGTATTTTTGAGTAAAATCTTTGCGAAAGATTTTATTTCTATCAGATATCACGTTGACGTATTAAGAAATCTGCATTCATAAATTCAGTATTGTGTATTTCTAAAGCATCTCCGACACCGCTTATAATAAGCAAAAAGCCTTTTAAGGCGTGTGAGTTCAAAGAGGGTGAAATCTACAAGAATTTCCTAAAATTTATTTTAGTTTAAATAGATCGATAGGCACCAGGCCAACAAATGGATTCATGTTGCACCAATCATAGCAGATCTGACGTGAGATCATATTGATGGATAGGAAGGTAACTGATAATGTTGAAATAAACAGAAGGACTCAAATGTGTAGAAGGCTGAAACTATATAAAGAAAAGATTTCAAAACGAGGGATGAAAATTTCAAAGAAGTGATATGTTTATAATTGAGCTTCATTTCTTGTTTCTATTTCCATTTCCAAAGAAGCGGAAAGGGGAATAAGAAAATTAACAACCGATTCTAAGATATAAAGTTTAAAAAAGATTGTTACGTTACAGAGTTTGTGAATCATTATACAATTTTTTGCAATCATAAACTAACCTACAATATGACAACAAAATGAAGATTCAACAATGGTGTATCTAAAAACCTATCTATGTAATGTTCCAAAGGTTTAAGATTAATATATGGTTGATCCTACAATTGAACGGACTTCTTAATTTGTTTACAACAAAAAAATATTGTGAATTTACATAGATTTTGATATATTATACAAATATTGGCAATCGTAAACTAACCTACAATATGAAAATAGAATGAAGCTTCAATGGTGGTGTACCTATAATGAAGAACCATTCCAGATAATATTCCAAAGGTTTAATACTATGAAACTGTCTCAGTAACAGTTTTGCCACTATTCCTAATATATTAATATTAATAGCATTATTACTTATTAATCTAAAGTAGAATACCTATATTTTTTACTACTCAAATTCAAATTCTAATTTTTTAACTTATGATTTCAATGCCCGTTGTAACACTAAGGCTATTATAATATATTATATTCATTACAATGCAAGTTAATTGGTGCTCTTACACCTTTTTCGTCCCACCTTTGGAATCATCTTCCCGTGCCTAGATTAATTTTTTTTTGGCTCTTCATGCTTCGCCACATTTCTTAGGGCATCTAGAAGGAAAGGAACAATCAAATATTCAAGACAAAGAGTCTTCGACCTTCTTTGTGGCCCATCATATTCAAAATTCCATTAAGGAAAACTTTGTTTCCTCTTGTCCATCATGCCGACTTGACCCTTCTATTTCTACCTTATCGTCGAGTTGGGAGATCATTAATAGATGGCACATCAATTGGGATATCTCTAAAGCTATTGCTAAGTTTAAGCATACTAGACCAAATATTGATTGGGTTGCGACCCCTAGAGGGTAGATTAAAATTAATGTTGATGGGGTGGCTAAGGGAAATCCTGGGGTGGTAGGTTGTGGGGGAGTTTCACGTGATCACAATGGTAGGCTTGTCTCAGTAGTGGCACTCTTATTGGGTACATAGATAAACCACTTTGCTGAGGCAAATGCTGCTTACCTTGGGCTTCAACTTGCTTTTTGAAGAGGTCATAAAAAGGTATGGCTTGAAAGTGACTCCCTTAATATTGTTAATTCAACGATTAAAGATACACCCACTAGCTGGACAATTAAACACTTAATTTAGGATTGCGTTGACTTGATTACCAAGCAGGATGAAGTATGAATAACACATGTTTTTCGAGAAGGGAATCAACTTGTGGACTATGTGGCTAGCTCGGGTGTGGCTTATGAGAAAACCAAATGGTGGAGGGAAGGTGAAACCTTCCCAATGCACATGTGTGACCTGGCATGAAAGGATGCAATAGATCTTGTGTATTCTCAATGACCAAATATTAATGATGGCATCTTATCACATGCGTAATGACACTCTTTGCAATAATGGGAAATGACATAAAGCTAGGGCTTCTAGATTGTTCTTGGCTTCGTGGTTTTGTGTCTTCTAGTTTTGGTCTGGTTATGAGATGGTGAATCTTAGAATTGGCAAGGGAATTCAAACCTAGGGGTAGATAAAAATAGAGTTGATTCATCCTCATATCCAATGTGGGAGCAATATAAGGATATGTGGACTGAGATTACGGATGTCAGACTTGTCCCGTACCTTCAAAAACTACATGGACATGACCCTAGGGGATCAGAGCTGTAGGTGTCTATAGGCCCGTCTATTAGGACTAGGAGCAAGAATCAAGAGAAAAGTACCACAAGGAGCATCATGGAGGAGTTGAAAGATATCAATAAGAATATTATTGAGAAAATTTTTGAGCTCATGGGAGATTTGTTTAGTATTTTTATGGTTTTCTCGAGGCTTTAGTGTTATTTGTTTGTTGGGCTTTGTGGGGTGTTGCCCCTGTTTCTTTTACTATTTAGTTGTTGGTTCCCGACCTTTTTCACTATTGTTTTGCTTTCTCTGTTCTTGGATTTAGGTTTTAGGTCCCTGTAAAACCAGTTTTATCTTAATAAAAGACAATGCAAGTTAATTGTTGTTTGGTAATAGATAAATGCAATATTCTTACCCTTCACTTTAACAAAGATTAACAATAGAAATCTCTATATATATTTTCACTCTAACTATTGCAAACCACCAAATGACAATCAAATTTACTCAAAAAGCCAAATGTTAACTTATACTTTTACTACCATTTTAGGAAGCCTCTCCGCTTAATAATAGAGGATGACTCACAGTTGGCCATAAACTACAAATGGTTCGCCTATTTTCTAAGGTGTATAAGCAAACATGAAGATATTCTAGATTGCCGAATAGATTCACCTATTAGTGAACTCACAATACTAGTTCCCCCTTTTTGACCAACTTTGACACTTAGATGAACATTTTGAAAACAATATTCACTTTTCGAGACCTGTAACTTTTAAAAAATTAAGAATTTGGAGCTGATGTAAACTAGCGATTTGTACCATCTTGTCTATAGATTCTAAATATTTTTTAAAAAAAAAAATTTAAAGAAAATTTTATTGATTTTTCCATCTCCCTCGAAAAGTAGATTTTTACAACAAACGACATTTTTTAAGAGTGATGTGCATCCTGAAATGCATAATTTTTTTTTCTATAAATCATAAAAACTTAATTCTTATGAAATTTTGGTTTTCAACATCAATACCCAGGGAATGTAATAGGTTTGATAGTGAGATGCTGAATATTTTTCATTTTATAAAGTTTTGAATTCAAACTAATTATAATATAAATATAGGTGTACGTTTGAACACATAACTTGTTCTATATATATCAAAATTCAATTTTATTTTTTTTGTTAGAAAGAAGACATCAATACCTAGAGCATAGATATTTTTTGGATTTTTTTGAATTAGTTTATTATTTTTCCCAATACATTGAATAAAGAAGTTCATGTTCAGTAAAAAACCTACATTCATAAGAAATGAAACAAAAATATATTAATGAAATTAAATATATTAAAAATTATACTATTTATAAAGCTTATAATAAGGACTAAATAATTAAAAAAATAAACTTTAAATGAATTCATCTGATCCCCCAAAAGCTAATGTAAAATTGGTTTTTTATCAGCATTTGATAGATGCAAAGGAGACTCCATTGGAAGTATGATTTAGATGTAGAGATGTTCTATCCAAGAAATTTTGATCTAAGAGCCTTTGATCTAACTCTCTTAAATTAATTATTTCAAATAGGACCTCTTAAAGCTTAAATCGTTATATTTTCTAAAACATGTATGATTTCAACAAAAATAAGGATGTACCAAAAAGTGAGAACCAGCTCACTAGGTGCTTATATATTATAGTTTTGAATAAAATTATCACTCTAAAAAAAGAGCTTAGTTCTCCCTATTATTTTGTTTCTATCTCTACTTATTGGGACAAACAAAGGGTTTCATATAGCTATCTTCTGATAGAGGGTGATTGGGCTATGTGAATACCTCTAGTAGGGATCGCACCCCTTCCTTTATCTCTCCTCTTTTACAATGATTAGTTGATTTCTTTGCTACTAGTGACCATGAATGAGTAAATATTCATGATACAAGTGACCATGAAAGTGATTCAAAGAGTCACTTATAGAGCCAAGAATTACAATATTTTAATAATTTAAATTAGAAATTTAACAAGTTATTTTTAAAAAAATTGAGACTTCAAAGCATTCTTATTTTCATCAAACATAGGCAAGCATTCAATACTTTTTGTTATTTAGATGGAAATATTTAAGGAAGTTGTTTCAAAGCCTTGAACTTAGGGTGTTCACATTTTCAAATCTTCAAGCATTCTCATGTTTCCATCAATCTGTTAAGAAGCTCAATGATTAAAGGGTTTCTATTTAATAAGTATTTTTGTGTCAAATCTTTGCAAAATAAATTATTTCCACCAAATATTGTGTTGATGTATTAAAACACTTCGATTCATAAGTTTAGTAGTCTGTGTTTATAAAGTCTCTCAAGCACTACTTATAATAAGAAAAAATTCTTTAAAGGCATGTGAATTCAAAGTGGTTGAAATCGACAAGAAGTCCTAAAATTTTTTTCAGTTTAACTAAATCGATATGCACCAGGTCAACATATTGATTCATGTTACACCAACAATAGTAGGTTTTGATGTGAGATCATGTTGATGGATAGGAAGGTAACTAATAGCAGTGATATAGGAGCATCCCCAATCGATGAGCAATCTTGCATCAACCAAAAATATTTCCTTTTAGTTTTGTTCTTGTTGCAATTTTTGTGTTACTTTCAGCATTCTTCGATAGTTGTTCCTTTTTCGTTGTAGATTGAATTTTTGGCTTCCATGCTAGTTCTTGTTTAGTATACTTGATTTGTAGTTGTTTTGGGTTCTTTTCTGACAAGTTATCACTTCTAGATTGGTTGGTTCTTGGTTCCAGAGCAGTTTTGAGCTTATCATCTATATTGGAGATTTCTTCTTGTGCAGAGAACTTTTTTGGCTTGCAGATCAATTTGGCACCACACGATGATCTTAGGCCCTTGGGCAACCCTCCTTGTGGTTTGTGCTTCATGTTTGTTCTTGGTGGATGAGATCATGTTTTGCGGCCAACCTATTTTACATGTTTCATTTTCCTTCCTTTGTAAATGTAATCTTTTATGGCTGACCTGGATGTGTTTCAAATGATATATATTGGTGTATATGATCCTTTGATATAAAGAAAAGTAGTATGATGATCTAGATTCATGAAATGTAATTTAGATACTTTTTTGAGGTCTGGATGAATTGTGTTATGGAGGTAGTCTGTAACTAGGCATGTTAGCCTGAATGTAACCCAGATGTTACTAGATGTTCTATGATCAATATAAAATGATGCAGATGTCTGATCTTCTATTTTCTATGTTATGTCTTGTTGCTTCCATTTTGTTACTCTTGTTGCATGATCTAGATTGTTCTCTTTGAGGATCCTCTGGGTCATGGTTGTGTTAGATGGTATCAAAGTTGGTTGCAAACCTTGAGGCATTCCTTTGGGCAAATAGATCACTGAATTGAGGTAGGTTGTAAGTGTGTTCAATCGATCACTGATAGAGAGGCAATTGAAACCTTGTAGTCACATCGAGCCAAGCTGAGGTAGTTGCACTAGAGAAAAGGAGGATTTTCCACCAAGGAGGATGAACCCTAGTAGGGTACAGCAGAAGATGGAGGATTTTAAGAATGAGATAAGGAATGAGATCCAAAATCTGTTGGCTAGTTTGTAGAGGAATTCAAAATTAGAGGATGAGTATGAAGAGGCAGGAGAAGAGCTTGAGGCTGAAGAAGTGGAAGGACCGACAAATGAGGGTCAAGAAAGATTTCTTAGAGTGGTGGCGCGAGTAAGCAAAGTTCATAAAGTTGAGGTTTCAAAATTTTCGGGTTCGTTCAATCCAGAAGACCTAATAGACTGGATCAGAGATTTGGAGAAATAATTCAAGTTTGAAGATGTTAAGGACCCACAAATAGTCTAGTTAGCACAAACAAAGTTGACAGGGCATGTTGCTTTATGCTAGAAAGAGTTGTAGAGAGATAGAGTGGAGAACAATGAGATTAAATCACCTGATGGAGGCATATGGTCGCGAGATTGAAGGCTAAATTAATTCTCAGAGACTATGAGTTGGAGTTGTTCAAAAGGTTGTAGAACTTGAAGTGGAAGGACATGAGTGTGAAGGAGTATACTGAGGAATTCTACAAGGTGATGATTAGATCCGATCATCGAGAGATGGATAGGGAAATGATGGCTAGATACATAAATGGACTCTGATTTAACATTCAAGATGAGATGAGTATGTTGAATATTTCTAAAGTTGAGGAGGCTTATCAATATGCTTTTAAGGTTGAAGATAAAGTAAAAATAAGACAACGGAATAACCCTAGGGGAAGAAAGAGATATGCAGTGAATAAAGGGAAGATGAGTGGCAGTATGGAGAATCAAACTACTTAAGAAGAACCAAAATCTAAATGGAGTAAAGAACCAAATCAAAAGACACACAGAAAAGGTAGTGGTAGTAGTAGTAGAGAATTTTTAGGTAGATGTTTTAAGTGTAGAGAAACTGGACATAGATCTTTTGAGTGTAAGAAAGGAATAGCAAGGAATTGCATGGCAAATGAGGAAGCTAGAGTTACCAGAGAGAATGTGCTAGAACTAGAGTAGGGAGAGTCCCTTTTGTTAAGAAGAGTCTTGATGAAGCAGAACAATGACAATACTAGACCTGCTCAAAGGAAGAATCTTTTTGGGTTGTTTGAAAATTAGGTTGTAAGTGCTATGAGGTTATTGTGGATACTGGAAGTACTGATAATTTGGTATCAAAAGAGATTGAAGAGAAGCTTTCCTTGAAGAGACTTGAGAATCCTATACATTATAAGGTGATTTGGTTACAAGATGATCATAAGGTGGAAATGAGAGAGCAGTGCTTGGTGAATTTTAATATTGGACCTTTCAAGGATGAAGTCTTGTGTGACATTTTTCCTATCAGTGCTTGTCATGTTTTGTTGGGTAGACCTCGGTAGTTTGATAGAAGAGCCATCTATGATTGTAGAAGAAACTTGGCCACTATTGAGAAGAATGGGAAGAAGTTTAGTTTGGCTTCCTTGAAGGAAAAAGAGAAGGAAGTGAATAATTAAGAGTCTTGTGAAGAATTGCAGTCCTGAGAAGCAGGTTGCAAGGGTTACACCAAATGGTGGCATGGATTTGTAGATGGATCTAGTAGATAGGTTTGATAGCAAGGTGGTACCGGATGACAGAAAGGTTAATGTGATGGTGGTAGATCGGATAAAATATTGTGGCATAAATAAATCAGAGTTGCAGAAGAGCAACAGTTAGAGATAATGTGCAACTATGAAGCAAGTAAACGGAGATAAAAAAAATAGAATCTAGAGAATCTAACTTTGATTTTGGAAGAGGTTAGGAAGAAGTTTGTAGACAAAGAAGACATTTGGATAAGAAATGAGCATGAGGTCTATATCCCAAAGCCTTTTCGATGTTCATGAGTTGCCTCTCATGAAACATCGATTTTCTACATGGGGTGTCTGATGCAAGAGCATCCTTGGTTGATGAGAAAATTTGCATCAACCAAAAATATTTTCTTTTAGTTTTGTTCTTGTTGCATTTTCTATGCTACTTTCAACATTCTCCAACAATTTTTCCTTTTTCGTCGTGGATTAGATTTTTGGCTTCCAAGACAATTCTTGTTCCTTATACCTAATTTTTAGTTCATTTGGATTCTTTTCTAGCATTTTATTACTTCTAGATTGGTTGGTTATTGGTTCTAGAGCAGTTTTGAGCTTATCGCCTATGTTGGAGATTTCTTCTTGTGTGGAGCAATTTCTTGGCGTGCGGATCAATTTGGCACCACACACAATGTTCTTAGACCCTTGGGTGACCATCCTTGTGGTATGCATTTCATGTTTATTCTTGCCATATGACATCTTCACGTTTTGGGGCCTACGTATTTTACACTATTCATTTTCCTTCCTTGGTAAATATAATCTTTTTTGAAGGACCCATATGTGTTCCAGATGGTATATATATTGTTGTATGTGATCCTTTGATATATAGAGAAGTAGTATGATGATCTAGATTCATGAATTGTAACTCAAGTACTTCTTAGAGGTCTGGATGAATTGTGTTATGGATGTAGTCTGTAACTAGGCACATTAGCCTGCATGTAATCCAGATGTTACCAGATGTTTTATGATGAATATATGATGATGTGAATGTCTGATTTTCCATTTTCTATGTTTTGTGTTATTTATTTTGTTGTGTTACCCTTGCTGCATGATATGGACTGTTCTCTTTGAGGAGCCTTCAGGTCATGGCTGCGTCAAATAATATATATAGATTGCAATATTCCTACCCTTCACTTTCACAAATATTGAGATTAGTAATCTGTATATATACTTTTAATCTGATCATTTAAAACCACCAAATGACCGCCAAATTTACTCAAAAAGCTAAATATTAATTTATACTTTTGCTGCCATTATAGGAAGCCTCTTGGCTTAATTATAGCCATAATTAGAGAGAACTATTTTTAGGAATAAAATTGTATTTTTGATGATATTTTATATATGAATAGCACATGAGAAATCAAACAAAATAGAGAAAATTTGCAATAAAACTGTGAAAACCATATAAGTATCAATTCAATTTATATTCATTTCACTTAAATATTATGACATTTATTAGTTAAATAGATAATAATAATTTAATATTTTATTTATATAAAAAAATATTTTTTATTTTATTAATTGAGATTTTTATTTAATTATTATAATAGATAATGATTAAGAATACTTGTTACTTTAATCTAAAAAATGACTTCCTTGTCGTTATACTATAATATATTATATTTTTTTATAACTAGCATACAAATATTAAATATTAATATATATAAAATGTGCCAAGAAATATCTATCTCAAAGTTCATATCACCCCTTAGAAATTGATGAAAATAGGCTAGTTGAGATTAATATTTAATATATGCATGCTAGTAGCACTTATGATGCAACATTTAATACATTACATGAATTATTATATAATCATATTGTATTACTTTATTATATTATTACATAGAATAGCTTTTTTGTAATATATTTAAGATAAAACATTATTGGATATATTATGATATTTTCATATAATATTATATTATAATATTATTAAATATTTTATAAAATATTAAAATTTAATAAAAGATGTTGTGATATTTTATGATAGATAAAGTGGGTAAGGACCCCAAAATCCATAAAATAGTACGATTGGAGAGAAAGTTATCAAAACATCATGAAACAATCAAAGACAAAAATAGAACAATCAACAAAGACAAGGTTGTGTTAGCTTTGGGGGTAAACCAAACTAGATAGTTATGACAGTTTAAAAACTAATGCCAAGCTATGGTCGAAAGTTGTTAAGGGTAACCTTGCAAGTTATGTGGAAATTATGCAGGTTTTGATCTTGACCTCTCCAAAAAAAAAATTCCAATCATGGGAGAAGGGTAAAGTGAAAATTGAGGGAGTGGCCTTTAAGGTCTCTCTAGATATGATCATTCTTGTGGCTAGGTTATTGCTAGAAGGAATAACTTTTCCTAAAATGCTGAAAGGGTCATACAAAGATGTGTTCAAGAGATTCTTGGAGCTTGGACAAGGAGTTTCGAGACTGCAAAGTGGATATAACAGAGAACATCTTCCTAGGGTTTCGAAGGATGCATCCCTATTGCTAAAGAGATACTTCACTTTGGACAAAATATTTAAAAAAAATTATATAGTTCAACTCTTCCCTATGTTGAATTATCTAAGGTATGACATCAAAATAAATTTCCCCTTTTGGGTGTGTTTTACTTTATCACAATTGGTTTCTAGGGATAAATTCAAAAATCCCCCCCCCCCCCCATGCCAAGGATTAATCCTAATGCTTTACAACTTTCACCTGGCTTTAACCCCATCTAGTGTGACCATGTTAATTTCCCCTAGCCCCTTGTCAGATTTAAATTTAGCGGTGGAGCTTTTTGGTGCCCCTATTTCAAAACTGGACCTTAATGTTTCCTCATCATCCAAAACAAAAATATACCCAAGCCCCATCTTCCAAAAAAGTTGAGCTAGTGGACTCAGATGAGGAGGAGGTTTCAAAGAAGTCTAAGTCCTCCTCAACCTTGGAGTCTATAAAGTGGAAAATTGAACCCTAGTGATTCCCCACCTAGGAGAGAGAAAGGAAATCACTATAATAATTTTCACTTGGGAGATAGTTTACATTCAAAAGAGGGGTTGAATTCACTAGATCCAAACCCTAGAGTGAATAAGGATCTGAATATTAAGTGAATTGCAAGGTAGAAATGCAATTTACCCTTTTGTAAGTAGAAGAGTTGACTTGTTGACTATGCAGAAAATAGAGATAAAATGGGTGAAATGAGGAGCTACTAGTTCGGGATCGCATTGTAACTTCGGATCTAAGATATTTAGATTGATACAGATTTGCCCTACAAATTTGGAGAAAATTAGTCGAGACCATATTGAAAGTGCACATGGTCCTCTGAGAAATTTGTGAAGCAAAAAGGGTTTCTCTGTCTATGTAAATGAATCCCAAACTTGCAATTACAGTTGCGCACCTATAACCTATACACATAAAATCAGTGAAGAAGGGTTGTGGATAGGGGTCCATCTCAATCAAACCCCAGTTGAGGAATCAACCTATAATGAAAGTAATTGCAAATGCTTAAATGTAAATCATGGAAATGTATACCTTGTAGATTTGCAATTTGTTGATGATGATTTCTTTGCTTCTTGAATGTAATCACAAATTTTGCATGAAATGGCATGTAACATGACAAAAAACCTAACACACATGTTAAGATGTATTACAATTTTTAAGAAAGGCATGATATCTCACACTAAGAATCTATGCTCTATTTCCAAGAATAATCATCCTACATAAGATAAAAGTAACATCATCTTGCTCTAAGAATATGTGCTCTAGTTCTGAGAAATACCCATTGTACTAGGAGAAAGCATCATCATCTCTCTCTAAGACTATGCTTTGGTTCCGAGAATGACCTACTGTACAAGAGAAAAGTGAAGACATCTTGCTCTAAGAGGCTACCCTCTAGTTCAAAGAATGTCCCACTATACAATGCATGAGAGAAGTATGATACACAAGAGCAGTTTGGGTGACCCCCCTTAAGATGTCAACATAGGTTGATGTTTATATCTTAAGGAAAATAGAACAAAGATACCTACCTTCATCAAAGAGAAGATATCTATTATGAAACAATGTCATAAATCGAAACAAGAGAGGGAATACTCTTCAAGCAAGGATAAGAAAGTTGAAAAGACATATCATGTTGTAAGTGGAAAGGATATCCTTGGAGGAGAATAGATCTTTATTCAAAAGACATATCCTTGCAAGAGGAATTGTCTTAGACAAATATAACTTCTTCTAGAACAAAGCAAAGAAGAGAATAAGGAATCAATTATTCCTCCTCTTGCTAGGTGAAAGGGTTTCTTGATGAAGGATGACTGACTTTTATCCCAATGGGGATGGGTGAATTTATAGATGTACATTACCAAGTGTGAAAGAGATTGTAGTCAAGGACTTACACCTCTTGTATAAGAGAGAACCCTTGAGTGAATGACAACAATTCCAAACAAGGAATGACATCAAGTAATAAAACTGACACCATCCACAACATAGGAAAGAGTGGATCCTTAGAGAAAGAGAGAGAGAGAGAGATCATTTCCCCCAAGTGTAGGACAATGAGAAGAATTACACAACTTGTAGAGATAGAATAATCATAAGAGACATACCATTTCAAGAAATGAATGCATCCTAACCAGGAAACAGACATGCACTCGCATGAAGGATAACTCCATTCAAGTAAGGACATCAAGTTATGAATAATACAATAGAAGATGATATTTGCAAAGAGAGAGAATGAAGAAGCTAAAGGTCCCCAAAATTTCTTTAAGGAGAGATTGTTCATAATAGACGTACTATTTCAAGCAAGGAGAAGATCCCACTCATGAAACAAACATGCACTCACATGAAGGAATACTCCATGCAAGAAAGGACATCAAGTTTATGAATAATATACTCCATAAAGAAAATACTGAAACCTTAGAAAGAGGAAATGGAATATTCTTGCCCCCCAAGCATAGAGGTAAGAAAAATAGACTATTATGTTTCTCACTAAGTATGATTGCATCTGAAATTGTATCACCATGAATGACAAGGAGCCCCCAATAGGTAGGCTGAATATGCCACATAGTGAGGAGCAACATAATAGGAACTTGAATGCTATTTTAAATGATCATGATGAATATGCCATTCATTGTCAGATGTTATTTTTGACATGCCTAAATCAATGTAATGTTATATTTGTGTTTTCAAAGTTTGACACTCATTAGTAGAATGGCCATGGGTTTGATGGTATTTACAAAAAGAAGAAGTTTGAGAATATTGTTTATGTTTTCTTCTTCTTTTAGGACAAAGAGGAGATATTAAATTGGACTTTTGAAGATTGGTCAATGCATTTTCTTGCTATAACTCAAAATTAGAATGAGAACATGTGGACTTACAAGACAATGGAGAAGAAGACATTGACAAAGGAAAGTATGATTTATCGTGACTTTGTCACTCACATTCATTAATTTGTCCATTGCATCCATGTGTATGTTCAAAAGAGGGTTCACTCCTAGGGAAAATTGGATTGAAGTTTAAAGAGGCCCAATCAATTTCAAGGTTTGTGTTAATAGAAAAATTTGGAATATGAAATTTGGGCATCTTAGACTTTCTAGAAAAGGTAGGAAGGACCCCCAATCATCCTCTAAGAGTTCTTCTTTAGGAATTTCTTTGATAGGAGATGGTGTATTTGAGTGAATTGAAGAGAGGATTGTAGGAACTAAGAAAGTATATGATACTTGACTTATGTTCTCATCAGCTACCTCATTAGTATATGTGTAAGGCATAACATGATAATCAGGAAGAATTTTTGGTTTCCTAAGAACATGAATGGAATTGATTTGATTTTTGGTAGGATCTTGATTTTTGGGAGAGAGCATTATGATGCTAAATAATATCATCCTATTGTTCTAAGGTATCTTAATGTTCAAGACACTCATTAGGAAAAGGATTATCATATGTAATCAATGCTTCATCTTTAGAGGGAAGATCGTGAAGACAAGGTATAGTATCAGTAGGATAAGTAGCCATAATATCATCCTCTTGCACCAAATAATCCTTATGAGGGATGTAGTTTTTTAGGATAAAAGGAATATGTTTCTCCAAAGATTCACCTTTAGGAGGGAGATCATTGAAAGAAGTGTCCATATTCCCTTTTTGCACCATTGTGCCATCATTAATGAGATAAATTTTGGGAGAGGGTAAATCATAGGTATGAATGAAAGGGAGAACTAAATTATCATCATATGCATGAAAGGGAATATCATGATCATATTTATTGTAGCTCGAAATTGAATTAGCAAACTAAGATATGAAGTCCATATTAATTTATGATCAAACAAGAAACTCATATGTCATTTAACCATAAAGTTCAATCCATACATGCATAGAACATTAAATAAAGGAGGGAAAATGGAATTGAAAATTTGAAATTTAAATTTGAAATTGTGAAATTTGAAACTTGAAAAATAATTGAATAATTCAAAATTCTAGGAAAAATGATTATTCAATTAAATGAGCAAATTGATTAAAAGAATAATAATGCAACCTCGTAGGAAATTGAAAATTAAAAATTAGGATTATGTAGAAAAATAACCTCTTAATTTAAATTTTAAAATTATCCCAAAAGAGATTGAATTTTTAAAATTAGGGCCTATTGAAAAACCTCTTAATTTAAAAGTTGAAAGCTGTTGAGTTGAAATTAAAAAATTAGGGTTGAACAATATCTTGAAAATTGAAATGTTGAAAGTAGAGATTGTTTTTTTTATTTTAGAGGGATCAAAATTTGACAAAATCAGCCAATTTTATATATTTAAGAAATTAAATACAGTCATAATAGTCTCCTGAAATTTCAGGAAAAAATCCAGGGACTAGGTTGAAAGTGCACATGGTCCTCCCAACTTTTTTGGGAATTTTTAGGGCTCAAAATTTTAAAAAATCAGCCAATATTTTGGATTTAAGCAAATGAATACAGTCATAACAGTCACCTAAAATTTCAGGAAAAAAGCCAGGGACCGTGTTGAAAGTGCACATGATCCACCCAACTTTTTTGGAAATTTTTAGGGATGAAAGCTATGATGATTTGATAGCTAACCCCCCAAAATTGATTGATTTAACGATCTCTAGATAGGTGAAATTAAGGTTTGAATGTTGAAATAGGACCTTATTAGGGTTTTGAAAAAGATAATTAATTGAATTATAATTTTGAAAAGGTCAAACCTAATGAATAAGGCCACCTTAGATAATATTGGTTGAGATTGATTGAAATTTTCACAAAATCCAATTAAATTTAAAAATTAGGGTTTTAGGACCTAACCACTGAATTTTAAAATTTTGAATTTTGGGAAAAGGGGGGAAATTTAAAATTTGAATTTTAGGCAAGAAGACAAGCCTGACAACAATGATAAATCTGAAAATTAACGTAAGATCCAAGTTTTGCACAAATTCAATTTCAA
This sequence comes from Cryptomeria japonica, assembly GCF_030272615.1. Taxonomy (NCBI): domain Eukaryota; kingdom Viridiplantae; phylum Streptophyta; class Pinopsida; order Cupressales; family Cupressaceae; genus Cryptomeria; species Cryptomeria japonica. The sequence continues at coordinate 381,609,629 of NC_081411.1, read as the reverse complement.
ATCTAGATTTTTTCGTAAATTGTGAGAAAATCAAACATTCAATTTTGAATTTGTTTTCGACCTTAGGAGGTTTAAAAATTGATAAAATCAACCAATTTCTTCGATTTAAGTAGAAAAATACAGTCAATTCCGAGTCCAGGTATTTCAGGAAAAAAACTAGGGATTGTGTGCAAGTTCAATATGGTTTGACCAATTTTTTTAAATTTTTTTTAGGGATGATAGAAATTATGATTGTATTGCAGAATGCAAAAAAACAACTGATTTGGAGATGTCTAGATAGGTCAAATTAGCAGTCTAAGGTCAAAATAAGAGATTCTTAAAAATTAGGGTTTTACTATTTAACCACTTAATTTTTAGAATGAAAAGATAGATTTGAATTGCAATTTTGAAATAGAAATTAGATCTGAAACAAGCAACTAAAATGTTACACTTCACAAGCTCAATTTCCTCAAAATGGAAAATTAGGGTTTTTATGCAAATAGGAACCGGGGGACCTATTGTGGGGCCACCCTAAGAGCAGGGACAGGGGCACCACACCCTTGTCTGCCCTATCTTTGGGTCTAGACAGGGTCCCGAGGCCATCTGAGGGCTCAAACAAGAGAAATTCAAGGGTGAAGGTGCATAAAGGGGTCTTAGCTGGAGAACAAGATAGCGTCGCCAAGGTGAGGGCCTCAAATATGGTTAAAATTGCAAGGTTCTCAATTTTATGAAACTATAGAGTCTAACTAGTCTCCTACTACTTATGAGGAGGGTGTCCCCTTTTCCCCTCATTTCGTGCTTCCTCACCTATCTAGGTCGTTTATGACCCCAATCTAGGCTCCCCTACTCTATATAAAAGAGTCTCTGAGTTAGAAGAAGATATTGGGAGTAAGGATGTAGTCGTTAAATGGATCCTCTCTCAATTTGATGTGGCCATAAGAAAGATAACACAAGCTTGAAGCGGTGGCAGAGGTAGGGGCTAGGGTTGATAAATGGGAAATGGATGACAAGTATGAAAGGGTTTGGAAGGTGACTAGTGATATGAAAGAAAAAAAAGATAGCTTGGATAAGGTCAAGGTGATGTTAAACATGACCTTACTGAAAAATGTCTAAGAGGGTTGAGAGAAACATAGTGGCTAAGTTGGAGGAGAACTAGGAGGTCGTATATAAAAGAGTCTAGGAAATGTCTACACTGAGCTAGGAGATGGCACTAAAAAAATTTCCCTCCTTGCAGGCTATACAGGAGGAAATCAAATACACAAAGGTGAAGTGGAGGAGACACATGGATTTTCCCTTTGCAACAATCGATCCCCCTACCTGTATGGTCAAGGCTACCCTAGAGTCTAGCACTCCAACCTCTACAAAAGATTCAAACAAAAAGATTTCATTTTCTATAAATGTTAAAGGTATGTGTAATGAATAGTAGGAGGATAATTCCCCCATCTATTACACTAATCATTCATTTCTTTGGTGGGTGGCTAGTTGGTTTTCATTTTTTGGTTATGTCTTTCATCTTGTTTTGGTCAGCTGGTGGTTTCTAGGAATGTTTTCGTGTCCTATATTTTTCTGTTTGGGTGTGTGTTTGTCATGCTCCCTAGGTGTTGTTGTTTAGTGGATATGTAATGGTTCAAACCTATCCTTCTTTAATTAATTAGAACAAAGACAAGGTTATTTCAAAGGTAGAACAACAAATTTACCCCATAGTTAACCAAAGGAAAGATTGAAATGGAATAATCTTGAAAACCATAACACCCAACTTCTAAGATAGAGCAACAAACTAAACAACCTAGTGTTGAGTAGCATAAGGACCCAAAAAATACAATTTAACATCCTTTTAACAACATGAAAAACCATCCAACCAATACTATTTACTAGAAATATAAACACAAAAGAGGAAGAAGACAAAACCATTTCAAGACTACTATTAGTACTGGATTGAGAAGATAGAGAGAGAATAGAAGGAACTTCCACCAAATCAATTTCAAAATCACTTGGAATCATCAAAATATTTGAAGTAAAAAATAACAATAACAACTAGTAGGTCCAGTAATTGAAAAGGCAAAAATACCACTAGAGCACCATCAACATCCAAAATAAAGTAGAGGCTACAAGGAACCTTGAATAGGAGTCAAACGATAAAGTGAAAAGAAGAGAGTTCATTTTGATTGTAGAAACAACTCGGCTAAAGGCTAGAGGGTATACATCACCATTTCTACAAGCCACCCCTCAAACTTTTGAAACCCTAGCCCCTGAGAAGGAGCTATCTACACCTCAATAATAGATATAGGGTAGGAGTTCAGAGAAAGAAAAATTTAAACTAGGAGCCTAGGAAAGAGTAAGAATTGTGGTAAGGGAAAAACCATTCCCCAAGTTATGGAACTATAGTCTAAACACACCTCGATCACTACAAGTCGCAGCAACACAAGCCAAAAAATAAGTAACACAAGTGGCTGCAAATTGCAAAAAGAGGAACAAAGTCATCATAGCCTCATAGCTTGAAGCTAAACACTCTAACCCACCACGAGCCATTGACAAGAAACCTGCAACAAGAGGATTGGGCCCCCAATAACAATAACCACACAAAGTTGAGGTAGAAAACCCCTCTCCAAGTAGGGTGTGGTAGCGTCAGGTCAGGAAAAAAATTCAAGAGACAATTGAAAAATAGTAGAAAACACCCCCAACATCCACAATCAAGAAGGAGGGCACCACAAATATATTGTAATGCTATAAATAATTAGAATATTTTTTTAAATATTTAAAAATAATAATATTTAGTATAATAGTCAATTAGGTTTAGGGGTAGGATTACGGTTAAAGATTGAGTTCTAATATTGATCTTATTTGTAACAACCACCTTGACCTTAATTGAATCCTCACACTAAGTAACCACTAATCCCAAGCCTCTTTATAGGCTAAACCTAACCATAATTATAATTAGAGATAATGTTATGATTAGTGTTAAATTATAATTAGATTTTAATTAGGGTTACTATTCTAGGATAATAGTTGGCTTATGTTATTGGTTACATTATAGCTATTGAAGATTCAATTAGGGCTATGGTTAAATTAAGTCTAGATTAGGGATAAGGTCAAAATTAGGCTAAGTTTAGGGTTATGATTTCATTAAGTTCAGTGTTTCAAGTTAAATATAGGGTTTAATTATGGTTAGCCTTACACTTCAATTAGGGTTTGATTTAAGGTTCAATTAGGGTTAGGGTTAGTGTTTAAGGTTATAATTAGAATAAGGGTTAGTGTTGTGATTATAATTAGATATATAATTATTATAAGGGTTAAATTAGGGTTAGAGTTCAGCTAGGTTAGGGTTCAACTATAGTAAGGGTTAAGGTTAGTTTTCAATTTAGTTATGCTTTTATAAGTGATATGATCGGCATTCAAAGAAACTTAAGGTTTAGGGTTCAATTAAATTTAGGATTGATATTCAATTAGGATTATGGTTGCAATTTAATTATGATTAGAGTTTAATTATGTTTGGTGCTAGGCTAGGGTTAGCGTTAGGGTTCATTTAGTGTTTAAGGTTAGGGATGAGATTTATTGGGGTTAGGATTAGGGTTTCATAAGGGTTATAATTTTTTTTTGATTTATGACAAGGGTTCAACTATTATTATTTTTTAAAAAAAAGGGGTAAATATTTATTCAAAATCATAGAATTACAAAGAATGGGCCTTAGGCCCAACAAAACAACAAAAAAAACTAAAAGGATCCTAAAAGAACCACCAGTACCACCACTACAAACTCCAGTGACGATAGCATTAGATCCGACCATTGGATTTTTAATGCTAATACCTACTTTGGAATTACACCAAACACCAGGCTCATCTGGAGCCTCGAAGGGCCTCAAAAATGACAATGATAAGGAAACAAGCATAAGAGGGAAATTGATCCTACACTAGTGGGTTCTCTTGCATCATCCTGTCTTCTAGCATTAAACTGTCTAAAGTTTCAAGATAATTAGGCGGTAGACCATCCCTTCCACTAAAATCCCAACCATCAACATGCTCTGAAGCCCACTTGGCCAATCAATCAACCACTCTATTCCACTCCTAGGGAATATGACAAAAGGAGACAAATTCCAATGTATTACACAGTTGTAAAATTTGTTTGACCACAGAAGCTAATTGCCAACTTACATCATTCAAATTTGGTTTGTTCAACATGTACACAACAATCTGAGAATTTGGCTCACAAATAATCTTCCCCCATCCTAAAGAACAACCTCGCTCAACAACAATCTTAATATCAAGGGCCTCCATAAGATTGTTAGAGTGCTACCCAATATAAATAGAGAAGAAAAAAATTGCACAACCATCATCACCTCTACGTATACCTCCAATACCTACATGTCTAGGATTCACATGGGAAGAGCCATCTGTATTAATTTTTAAGATTCCCACAAGAGGGGGAATCCACCTTCCATCTCTAGTTATCTGCTGCTTCACATGTTGAGATTTATTTCTAGAAGCACATCCTATTTTAATGTTTTCCAAATGGAGATTCCTTACAATAGCATAATTACCTGGATCAACATTTTCAGACAAATTACACTTAGCCAAGATTGTCTCCTGAATCTTGTTAGCACATATTTTTGCAAAATATTTTTTGCTGTCTATTAATATTTTATATGTATATTTTCATCAAAAGAGCATTTGCTGTTGGATTGCATGTGCAAGAGATATGTTGTTGTGTCAGAGAAATCCAATTGTAGCCTGAATCTATATGAACAAGTATCACCTGGGCATATTAAGGGATGGCATTGAGTATGGTGACATTTTGATAACCTTCATTGTGACATTCTTTGCATTGAAAGAGCACATTTTAGGGTTCATCATAGAAGCAGGGTCATGAGTGCATTCAAAGATGTTTTCAGTGTCTTAGAAGTCCATTAGCATGGTTGTGGAAAGTTAAATTTGTGAAAGAAAGCCTTCTCTTCATAAAATATAAAATTTTGTTTATTGATGTAAGTCACCTCGATAATATTTCCTAAGGAGAAAAGGGTGCGTGTCGATCGACAAAACTCACATTGATGAGTCTGATGGCATTTTCTTAGGGTGCGATCAATAGGAAGAAGTTTGGCGAGTTAGTAATCCATCAGAAAGAGCTACATTGATAGAATAATAAGGAGGCGGAGTCATCGACATAGCGTTCACTATCAGAAGCATAGAGAAAAAGTCACACCGATACCCAATGAGGTTATCAAAAAAACTTATGCCGATATCGGATGGAGGGGAACACTTGTTGGCAATGTCATCAGGTCATCGGAAAGTGTCATCATATGCTACCCCAATACTCGATGGACTAGGTGGTGAAGGTAGTGTTATTGGCCTAACCTACTTCGATGAGGTGATACCTAAGGAGGAGAATACTGAGTCATCGAGGTAACTTAAGCCATCCAGGAGAGGTGTTTCAGGTTATGTCAATACTCGATGAGGAAGACAAGTCGAGCACAGAGAAGGAGACTTTCTCGGGATAAGTTACACTAATCAAAGTCAAAGTTATTTGAATATCATCGGTTCACCAAGAGGAGACATTTTTAGTTACAAAAATACCCGATGAGAAAGCAGAAGTGAATGCAAGCAAGGAGATCTCATCGGGGAAACCTATGTTGATAGACCAAAGAAGTAAAAGATACACAAGTATGAAGTCGATGTCATCAGGTCATCGAAGAAACATAAAATTAGTTGTTCTGATACCCAATAAGGTGACCTGATGTAACAAATGAGATGCAGACTATGAAGGAGGACTCGTCGTTATAACTTCTAACCATTGGAGGAACATATTTGGAGCTATATCGATACTCGATGGGAAGAATGCAATGGAGTATTAGAAGGAGGGTACATCTAAATGGTCTATGCCAATGTGACATAAAGGTGAAAGTAAAACCTACCTAGAAGGCAGAGCCATCAGAGAAGCTATAACCATCAAAATGAGGGAAAATGAGCTACGCTGATGCCCAATGGAGTGATTGGGGAGACCTATTCTGATCAAAAAGATGGGTGGCACCAAGTGATTGAATCATCAAGAAGAGTTGTGCCAACTAGCCATTGCAAAATGCGATTTTAGTGAATCCACTCACCATTATTAAATACAGGCAACAAATAGGTCTGTGTTTGCACGTGGAAAGTCATATCACGATTTCAATTGAATAAATGATCCTAGTGTATTAAATCTATATATGGAAGTTTGTATAAGGAGTTTGCATAATAGATTGAAGCAAATAGAGAGATTGAAGCAAAACTAAACTGTAGAAAATTGAATTTCAGAAAGCAAGTGAAGGATTCAAATATGGAGGGTACTAGTTCCAAAGGTAAGAGGAAGCTCACTAAAGTTTGTGATAGTGCCTCAAAGAAGTCTAAAGGTGGAGAAAGTGCATAGAAGTGGAAGTTAAATTAGGACAATATTGACTAGATGAGCTCTCCAGGAGCCAAGTCCCAAAGGTCTAAGGTCAATTTTCCTATCTATGACCATCTAGAGGATGATTTTAAGGAAATTGGTGATGTCTAGACTAGGGTTAGAGGCCAAAAATTGTTCTTATATCATTACTCACAAAGGAGAAAGCCGACCCAAGTCTCAAACCCATGGCGGATTGGATTGGGTAAGATAGTGGTCCCTAATGTCTTTGTAAATATTCAATTATTCAAAACCTTGGCTAGGGCTTATAATTCTAGGAAAATATGTATGCAATCACCAAATGGCGATGCGTTCATCCATCTTTCCGTAGCTACCATTCATGAGGTTTTTCATCTTTGTTTCGAATCCGATGTGCCTCTATCTTTTGAGAAGCTAGAAGAAGAATATACAAAGACTAATACTATGTACAATGGGTGGAACTTGGCCATCCATAAGGCTAAGAAAAGGAAGTTGACAGATGAGGATGGGCTCCTATTTGACATCAACATTTTCAGACAGTATTTGCAGTATACATACATGGCATGCAGTCAAGTGGGAGGAGTTGAGGTTCTAGATGTGGCTTGAATAGGACCTTTAGTACTTGCTGCAGATACACAAATGCATGAGCCAAGACAATTTGATTATGCTGCCTACATTGTGGAAAAAATGCATGAGGGTTTCTTAAATCTTCACAATAATCTTGATAAATCTTTTAAATTTTATTCATTATTGATGCATATTATCTTTTTTCTAGATGACCCAGGGGGTTGTGGCCTGAAGAATTGAAATTAAATGTTCATAGTAAAGATTGGAAAGAGAAGCCAATACAATTGTGCATATTATTATGGGATTCTCGATTCATGAGATCCCATTATGTCAAATTTGAAGAGCTTTTTGTTCAACCACTATACAGAGCTTTTCAGGTTTCTTGTGATGGATCATTCTTAGAAGAAATTAAAATATTTCTTACACCCCATGAGCATGGAGATACAAGGGTGAATCATAATTGGGGTGATTGGTACGTATGCCAGAATTTCACATATGTTAGAATTTATGGGTTTGGAGGTGCCCCTTATATGTTACCAAGATTGGTGCCTGATAGAATTGCATATCTAGAAATTGTAAGTTAGTTAAGTGTCTCTAATGCAAATCACTTTGGGGGTGCCCACAAGCAAGTCTTCTTACCTGGAACTTTGCATTTTGGTAATTTCACCATTGTATCAACAAAGGCTTATGATGTTATTGACAGAAAGTTAATAGAGGATTATAATCTTTATGAGCACACAAGAAGGAAAAATCATGACCCAGAGGGTTATATACACCAATGTAGAAAAAAGCAGAATCTGGGTAATTACTTTCATGAGTATATTGAAGCTCTGGATATCTTGAGAAACAAGGAGTCTGAAGAAGCTATGCGAATTTTTCAGGATTTGAATTAGAAATTAGAAGAAAGAAGACAAAGACTACAAGAAATGGAGGAAGAAGAAGAAGTTGAAAGTGAATTAGGTGAAAATAAAGTTGTCTCTGGATTTAAAATGCCTAAAAGAGAAGAGGAACTTGAAGAACATGATCAAATTGTTGCAAGGATGAATGCTGATGTTGATGCCAGATTGGAGGAGCACAAAACTTTTGTGTCTAATGAAGCTTTTGTAAAGTCTAAAGAGTTTAGGACCTTTTTGTATCAATTCAAAGGCAAGAGATTGAGGGATGCAATCCCTAATATCACGCCATATAATGAGGCAAAGTTAACAAGGAGGCTAAAAGCTGAGATTGATGTACAGATGGCTGTGATGATCCCATAAAGAGGGAGATAATTGCTTTCAGAGCTGGGGATTATTCTTTTTCCTGGTTGGGATTTGAGTGCCTCATACATTTTTGGCAGTTTGTTAAATTCAAAAAGTAAATATTTCAAATTGGATATTTAGGTAGTTGACAATATTTTCATTGGGTTAAGGTATGACTAAGATGAGGAAGCTATGTTGTTGTGGGCTCTATATACCCCAAACAAAAGGCCAAAGACAATTGATGTTGATAATAGTTTTGGTCACATGATGAAGTTAAAAGTTGGTGAAGTGGATCTAATGGTCACATTAGATATGTGGATTGATATTTCCAAATTGAATAAAGCACAGATGAATATGTTAGCAAAAGAAGCAGGGAAATACAAGTCACTATATGAAGCTCTCTTGAGAAGTAGAGGACAACCTGTACCCGAAATAATAGATGAATAAAAATTGAAGAAATGTGAGAAATTGCATAAATAAAATAAGAAGTTGAAAGAGAAAATGCATAACATAAGGGCAAACACAACACATGTCTTATTGTCAAAAATATTTGAAAAGATAAATGGAGTTCTTGAAGACTTCTGGACAGTTTACTACAAGAATATGTATAATAGTATGTCACATAAGAGAATCTATGACAGATTACATATGCTCTTATAGGATAAGAGGGCTAGTCAGGTAGATAGTCCAATTATTCTGAAAATCCAGAGACTGATAAAAAAGAACGAGAAGTTTGAAATAGGGTAGCTTAAGGACAAGAATGTGTGGATTATAGAATGTCAATCATTACTTACTACTTCCCTAGATATTGCATGGGCTGACACCTTGGACATGGTAGAGACAATGCGGGACAAGAATAAGGCCTACCTGAGACATGTTTAGAAATGTGACTTGGTCTTGGATGGCTAGAGTTAATTTGTGTCCATTGTATACGTTTTGTAATATTGTTAATTGTTATAGCCATTAGGGAGTTATTAGTTAGGTTTTTGTAAATTTTGAGTTTGTACTAATGAAAGGGTGTGTCCTTTCATTTGTGTCTTTTGAGTGACATATGTAGAGGGAGTCATTTTTGTATATAAAAGACAAAATTTTAGAGCTTACAAGCTTCTATCTTTCCGATTGTTTGTTAGGACTAGTAGTGTTATGTTAAAACAAGTCTATAGAAATGAAAAGTCATTTTTGTGCAAGCAAGAATATCATGAAGTACCTGTGAGTCTATGGCTTTTGTATATCTTTTTATTCTAAAATTAATATATAAGATTCATTGTCTTTATGTTCAGATCATTTTATGTTACATGGTGTTGATGAATCAAGTTTTTTGGATAAATCTAATTGAGATTTGTTGTAGTGTGCCATCACATGTTGTTGTGTAGGAAACATAATTGTTATTTTTAATTTTTGCAACATATAATGAAACCATTGCAGTGATAGTCTTGCATATTTATGAGTTTTTCAAACTATCTCCAAAGTTGATTACAAATATTCGTCCATTAAGTAACATATAAATTGTCAGATAAGGCACTAGTCTATTGTTAGTTTTTTGTGAGTAATTTTGGTGTGCATAAGGTCCTCATTAGGGAAACATACTTCTTATTCCTATCAGTTTTGTTCTTTCATAATTAATTAAGGTTCCAACAACATTCTTTTATAAGCATTCATTCACTAGAAATCATATTCAAGTATTCAAATTAAAGAAAGGTAAAAACACATAATAAAGCACAGTTGCAGGAAACATTTTTCCATTCTTGCAAACAACTAATTTCTCAAGTTTAAATTCACTGTAAAGAAGTCTCTTTGTGCTTTGGAGATTAAGGTATACCCGCCTAGGTCTAGTGGAGCCTAAAGTGCAGAGGAATTTGGTCTTTGACCATTCTTGTTCGTTGGCCAAGGTTAATTGAGAAATCAGTAGGAGATTTGGCAAAGCTCAAGGATTTCCAATCTATGGTTTTGGGAACCAACAGATTGGCGACTCTGCTTGGGAGTTGTCATAGGAAGTATTCAGAATCTTTGGTGGTTTGTTTTAGACTCTACTGGAGGAAGGAGGTGGGGACTCTATGTCTAGTACATAAATAATGACTGGTATTTTGAGAAAGTAAGAGAAATCCCTAGGAATTTATCAATAAGATTAATGCAGGAGAGAAGGTCTCTACACAAGGGACAAGATAATCTTGTTCAGTTGAGTCCAAAGAAGAGATACAAAGAAAAGAAATCAACACCAAGTATGGCATTTGGGGCTTATAAGAAGTTCCCTAGTAGAGAGGATTTTTCTTCATCTGGTTATAAATCTTATGAAAATATGGAGCAAAATCCTTTCTGTAGCATAAATGTAGAAGATAATAAGGACATCCATGATAAAACCCTAACTGTTGAGGAACTAGATGAAAGGCAGTGGGATGCAGTCATACTTAAAATGGATGAATTAAATGGATATGAATCCAAACAAGGTTGAAAAAGAGAAAGGAAGAGGTGAGGGAAGTAGACTAGCAACCCTTAGGTATAGTCCCTCTCAAATGAGAAACATGGAGCAACCATTTAGGATCTTTAATAATACATTGTCTGATGTTCTAAATAATAAATATGAAAAAAGGGATAAATGGAAAAATATACCCTATAATGAGAATAAAAGCTAGTATAATATAATAGACAATGCAATAATCATCATGGTGAAAGAAGAACTAGTAGTAGGGGAATTACTGGTAACTCGAATAATAGAGATAGGACCAACAATGCAAGTAATAATAGACGTAACAATGGTAATAACAGAAATTATGGAAACAATGATAATGTAAACAATGGAAATGGAAATAACAATAATAAAAATGGTGGTGGAGGCAACAATGGAAACAATAGTAATAATGAAGGAAATGGAAACTATCAAAATAAAAACTATGGTTGTAGAGTACCTATGACTATTGAAAGGTATAAATAGTTGGATTTCAGTAGGATAGTTGGATATCTAAATCAGATTTCAAATGATTTAAGGTCATCCATCCCTAAGTTCATAGGGAATAGAACTGATTCTGCAGAACAACATGTAGTAAATGTAAAAAATACCATTCAAGAATTTGAAGTCCCTTATGAAGATGTTTTTATGAAACTATTTGTTTAGTCTGTAATAGAGGATGCAGGAGAATGGTACAAAAATATTCTCGACAGGTGCATTGGTAGTTGGTAGGAGTTTGTGACACAATTCTTTGAAGATTTTGGAGACCATAATGATACTTCATTTGCATCTCATGAGTTGACAAGCATAAAGAAGAATCAAAATGAATCAGTCTCTTAATTCAATAAGACATTTAATAAAGTGCTTAATAGAATACCAAGGGATATTAGATATGTTGATTCATTTTTGATTGACTTTTATTTGAATCCTTTTGACAACAAGACTCACTATGAGATTCTATCTCATAAGCCTACCACCTTTCAGTAAGCACTGAAGAGAACCACTACCATTGAAAATAACATAAAAGATGCTGGAAGAATTGGTAAGAGAGATGATCCAAAATTATATAATCCCAGAGCAACAAAAAAGGATGAGTTTAGCCAAATCATGGACATGCTAAAATATATGAAGGGTAAGCAAAATCACAATGAGAAGCCACCCCCATATAGAAGCAACAAGACAATGAATTACAATAGGCCAAGATTGCATGACATGCAATATAACACAAACTGGAAAGATGGTAAGCCAATGAATGTCAATCTAAACAAATAAACTCATGATCCATTGAAGAAAGTAAAAAATTTTGCGGAGGAATATCCTTGGTGTGAAGTATGTGGTTTACCCCATGTTGTGAAACAATGTATGATTGCTCAAGGTTTTGTAGAAGAAAAGGACCATGAGGATGAGTATGATCTTATAGAGAATGTACTTTCATCAGATCCATTTTAGGGTAGGGATTAGGATTCAATCAAGGATGAGCAGTCATCAAATGTACAATGGAGGAGAGAGAGCCAGTAGTACAATGCACAACAAGTTTTCACTGATGATGATGTGGACACCCTAGCCTTGAGGAGATTATTCCATGATGAAGAGCCAATGCAATCCTTTAGAAACCTAATAGAGTTAGAAAAGAAAGCTTATACTAGGGCAGTAGTAGCATAGGCAAAAAGCAATTATCAGCTAAGGAACAAAATAATGAACCCAGAGCAAGGTAAGCCATTTGGTATATTTGCAAAGGTTCCTAAAGCTAATGGAAATAAAGAAACCATCACGAACTAGGAAAAGGAAGGTGCAGTAGAAAAATTCAAACAAATAGAATCTCCCAAATTGACAAAGCCAATTGAAAGGAAACAAATTAGTAAGCCACTTTCAAATTGTGGACCATTTATGTCTTAGCGTTTATTAGAGATGAAAATAACTTTGCCCTTGCTTGAAGTAATGAAATTTCCTGATTACAAAAATGAAACAATCAATATTTTGTCTAATGTTGGTGAAGTTAATAAAGAGGATCATAGGCCAAGAGTTGAAGATCCTCCTGTTGTCTATTTGGGAACTTCTATCACTAAGAATCTTACTCAGGTTGATCCTTTTATCTAACCTTGTTGATTAACAATAAAATGGTTAAGAATTATATGATAGATTTAGGTGCAGTTATGGACATAATGCCAGAAGATGTCATGAAGGAACTTGGGATGCATGTAGAAACTCCCTATGGGAAATGTTATGCTATGGATAATATATCAGTCCCAGTTGTTGGAATTATGGAGAATGTGGAGTTTTGATTTCTAGCATGCCCAAATGCATCATATAAAACAAACATCACAATTGTTCAAGTGTCTCCAAATTATGGGATGTTACTATTAAGGTAATGGTCAAATTTGGTAGGGGGACATGTTCAGCTAGATCTGTCATATGCAACCACCTTGGTAAAAGGGGAAAATGTAAGGATTGATAGAGAGTCGAGATCATTCTACTTGATAGAAGAAGTTGATCCAAACAAGACAACATGTTTTCTCCTATCAGATATAGATAATTTTCAGGTAAGTATTTCTAGACCCATTCAATGCAAAACTAATAAGGTTGAAGATACTATTGAAGCACATGAAGATAAAATTTGGAAAATGTACTTTGATGGTGCTTGCAGTAAAGAAGGAAATGGAGCTGGTGTGGTCTTTATTTCTCCTAATGAGAAATCATTCAAATATTCTTTCTTGTTAGCATTTTAATGTACAAACAATGTTGCTGAGTATGAAGCACTCTTGTTGGGTCTTAGAATAGGAAATAAACATGGTATCAAACTATTAACAGTTTATGGTGATTCAGAGTTAGTTTTATCTCAAGTAAGGGAAAAGTTTGCTACTAAAAATCTAAGGCTTTTAAATTACAGAAATCAGCTATGGGACTCTGTTGAATTTTTTGATGCATTTTCTATAGCATAGATTGAAAGATCTAACAATATTTTAGCTGATTTTATGGCAAACCTAGAAGTTAAACATAATGATATTCATTTTGATGACATTAGCCAAGTTGAAATAAAAACTAGAACTACAGTACCAGATATCATAAAGAACTAGCAGATATTTGATGATGACAGGGATCTTCTGAAGTTCTTATTTTGTGAAGATCAGTATGAGGGCAAACATGTGGATTGGAATGCATATGTGGAAGAGGAAAATGGTAAGGAGTCTCTATTTGGAAAGAACATTCACTAGCTTAAAACAAACAAGATTCCAAAAGGGTTGGTGCAACTAGAGAAGATGTTTGACAATAAGGATGTGGCAAATTTCAAGCCCAACACTGGAAGTTGTCAAGAAGTGGAGAAAATAAACTTGGGAAGTGAAAATAATCCTAGAGAGGTCTACATTGGGAAGAAGCTTACACAAAAAGTTAGAACTGCATTGGTCGATCTATTAAGAAAATACAGACATGTTTTCGCTTAGTCATATGATGACTTTAAGGCATATAGAGAGGATTTGTTCCAGCATAAAATCCCACTGAAGCCAGATGCAAAACTATTTAGGCAGAAGGAAAGGTATATAAATCCCATATTGGCTCCCAAAATGAAGGAAGAGTTGATGAAGATGAGGAATACATGGATTATAGAGCCTATACGACATTCCGCATGGGTGTCAAACTTGGTGCCTATTAGAAAGAAGAAAAGTGATATTAGATTATGTGTAGACTTTAGAAACTTAAATTTATCATATTTAAAAGATAATTATGCTTTGCCTAACATGGAAGCTTTTCTTCAGAAAGTAATAGGGAATGAGCTACTTTCCATGATGGATGGGTTCTCTGTTTACAACCAAGTGAAGGTCAAGGAATCAAAAAAATACAAAACAACTTTCACTACACCATGGGGCACATATGTGTATGCCAGGATGTCGTTTTGACTTACCAATGTTGGAGCTAATTTTCAAAGGGACATGGATGTACCCTTTGAAGGCCTCATTGATTACATTCTAGTTGTATACCAGGATGATTTGACAACATACTACAAGAAAGTAGAGAACCACTGTGATGATCTAGAAAAGATTTTCATCAAAGCACTAGAATATGGTATTTTTCTAAATCCAAAAAAATGTCACTTTGGAGTCATTGAAGGTAAATTGCTAGGTCATATTGTATCTAAAGATGGAGTAAGAACTGACCTTGAGAGAATTGCAACCATTGATAAAATTTAGATTCCTAAAATAATCAAAGCTATTCAATCATTCTTTGGATAAATTAATTTTGTGAGATGATTTGTGTCAATTTTTTCTGAGATTGTAAAACCTATTGCAAAGATGTTGAAAAATGGTGCAAATATAAAATGTACTAATGAAGCAATTGAGTCCTTTGTGAACATTAAAAGGGCCATCAAGGAAGCACTTGTACTTAAATCTCCTGATTTCTCTAAACCTTTTTCAAGTATTTTCTTTTGCTTCATTTCATACTATTGTTGCGGTTATGTTACAAAAGAATAATGAAGGTCATGAATAACCAGTGGCAGTGTTTAACAAAACACTACAAGATTCCAAGTTAAAATATGATATAAATGAGAAACAAGCATATGCCCTAGTAAAAGATGCAAAATCTTTTAGACCATATTTAGTGGGAGCTAATGTCATTGCCTATGTTGCTAATGTAGCAATCAAGGATATTTTGAGGCAGACTAAAACTACTGGGAGAAGATGCACATGGATAAATCAAATCCAGGAGTTCAACATTGATATCAAGATTACTAAATTGGTAAGAGGTCAAGATTTGGCTAAACTGATGATAGAATCAAATTTGGAAGCAACACAGATAAATCAGGTAGAATTAGAGGAGGCTCAAATAAGCATTGAATTGTGTCCTTGGTACAAGAATATTATCTATTATTTAAAACACATGAAGTATCTAGAGGATTTAAATGATAGTAAGAAAATAACACTTAAGCTTCAAGTATATCTAGGTATGTATTGCTTAAAGGTGATTTATATTGGAAAAATAGGGATGCTATCCTTTTATTTTGTTTGGATGTTTATCAAGAACAATTTATTTTAAAGGAATTGCATGAAGGTGCATGTGGGGGACACTTTTAAGTGAAATCCATTGTCCATAAAATACTTAATGTCAGTTACTATTGGCCACAAGTCTTTAAAGATTGTCATACTTATATTAGAAAATGTGAGGCTTGCCAAAAATTGTTGGGAAAGCTTAAATATGATGGAGCTCTTCCACTTAGACCTGTGCTGACTAAAGAACCTTTTCAGATGTGGGGTATTGAGATCATAGGAGAAACTGCAACTAAATCCAATGGAGGACACAAATGGATTTTGGTAGCCACAAATTACTTTACCAAATGGGTAGAGGCAATTCCTACAAGGCAGGCTACAAGTAAGATAGTGACAAAGTTTCTTTTGGAGAATATTTTGACAATATTTGGGGTACCCCACAAGATTGTTATAGATAATGGGATGTGTTTTAGATCCAAATAATTTGCTGATTTTTTTGGAAGTTATGGAATTATTTTTTCATATTCATCACCTTATCATCCCCAAGGAAATGGACAACCATAACCTTGTAACAAAAACTTGTTGAAGATCATTAAAAGGATGTTAGGTGACAACAAAAGGCCATGCGACTCAAAGTTAAATCTAATAGTGTGGGAAGATAGGGTAACAATCAAGAAGTCCAGAGGGTTTGCTCCTTATCAGCTAGTTTATGATAAAGAAGCAAGGTTTCATCTAAGCAACCTAATCCCAGTGTATAAATTTGTTTCAGAGGAATATTTAGAAGAAGTTGATTTCATGGAAAACAGGCTAGTCCAGTTGGTTGAATTGGATGAATATAGAAGAGAGGCTCAGGAACAAAATATACAAGAGCAGAAAATGGTAAAGGCATTGCATGACAAGAAAGCCTATGATAAAACTTTTAAAGAAGGAGAGTGGGTGCTCAAGTGGAATGCAAAAGACTAGGACAAGGGCAAGCACAAAAAGTTTAAGGCACTTTGGCTAGGACCATACATCATCTTGGAAAAGGGAGGAAAAAATTCATATTTCTTGCAGAACACTAATGGTGAAATTCAGGAGTTTTTAATACATGCTCAGTATCTCAGGAATTTTTTCTCTTAGGGAGCAGGGAGTATTATTATACTATATTAGTGTGGTTTTCCTTTGTTATTTATGGTCTACTTTCCAGAGATAGTTGAGATCTTTCTATGTCCCTAAAAAGGACATACACCCCCAGAAAGAGCCACTGTTAGCACATATTTTTGCAAAATATTTTGTGCTATCTATTAATAGTTTATATGTATATTTTCATCATAAGAGCATTTACTGTTGGATTGCATGGGTAGGAGATATGTTGTTGTGTTAGAGAAACCCAATTGTAGCCTGAATCTATATGAACAAGTATCACTTGGGAATATTAAGGGATGGCATTAAGTATGGTGACATTTTGATAACCTTCATCATGATGGTCTTTGCATTGCAAGAGCACATTTTAGCATTCATCATAGAAGTAGGGTCATGAGTGCATTCCAAGATGTTTTCAGTGCCTTAGAAGTCCATTAGAATGGTTGTGGAAAGTTACATTTTTGAAAGAAAGCCTTCTCTTCATAAAATATAAAATTATGTTTATCAGAGTAAGTCACCCTGATAAGATTGCCTAAGGAGAAATGGGTATGTGTCGATTGACAAAACACACCGATGAGTCTAATGGCATTTTATTAGGGTACGATCAGCAAGAAGAAGTTTACTGAGTTATTAATCCATCGGCAAGAGCTACACCAATAGCATAACAAGGAGGTAGAGTCATCGGCATAGCGTTCACTCTCGGGAGTAGGAAGAAAAAGTTACCCTGATAATTGATGAGGTTTATTGGTAGAACTTATATCGATGTTGGATAGAGTAGAACATTTGTTGGTGATGTCATCAGGTCATTGGAAAGTGTCATCTTATGCTACCTCAATACCCGATGGATTAGGTGGCGAAGGCAGTGTTATTGGCGTGACCTACTCTGATGAGGCGATACCTAAGTAGGATAATACTGAGTCATCGGGGTAACTTAAGCCATCACAGAGAGTTTTTGCAGCTTATGCCAATATCTGATGAGGAAGACGAGCCGAGCATAGCGAAGGAGACTTTCTAGGGATAAGCTACACCAATCGAAGTTGAAGTTATCGGAATATCATCAGTTGATCAGGAGGAGACATTTTTTAGTTACACCGATACCCGATGAGAAAGTAGAAGTGAATGAAAGCAAGGAGACCTCATCGGGGAAATGTATGCCAATAGACCGGACAAGTAAAAAGATACATGAGTGTGAGGTCGATGTCATCAGGTCATCGGAGAAACATAAAATGAGTTGTTCAGATACCTGATAAGGTGACCCGATGTAACAAATGAGATGTGCCATACAAAGGAGGACTCATCAGAATAACTCCTAACCATCGGAGGAACATATTTGGAGTTATGTCGATACCCGAAAGGCAGAATGCCACAAAGGAATAAAAGAAGGGTACATCAGGATGACCTATGCTGATGTGACATAAAGGTGAAAGTAAAACGTAGCCAGAAAGCGGAGCCATCGAGGAAGCTATAACCATCAGAATGAGGGAAAATGAGCTACGTTGATTCCTGATGGAGTGATTGGAAAGACCTATGCCAATCATAAAGATGGGTGGCACCAAGTGATTGAATCATTGAGAGGAGTTGTGTCGACTAGTCATTGCAAAATCTGATTTTAATGAATCCACCCACCATTATTAAATGCAGGCAACAGATAGGTCTGTATTTGCACAAAGAAAATCATAGCACAATTTCAATTGAGTAAATGATCCTAGTGTATTAAATCTATATATGGAAGTTTGTATAAGGAATTTGCATAACAGATTGAAGCGAATAGAGAGATTGAAGTGAAACTAAACTGTAGAAAACTGAATTTCAGAAAGCTTGAAGGATTTAGATATGGAGGGTTCTAGTTCCAAAGGAAAGACGAAGGTCACTAAAGTTTCTGATAGTTCCTCAAAGAAGTCTAAAGGTGGAGAAAGTGCATGGAAGAAGAAGTTAAATTAGGACATGATTGATCAGATGAACTCACCAAGAGCCAAGTCTTAAAGGTCTAAGGTTAATTTTCCTATCCATGACCAGCTAGAGGATGATTTTAAGAAAATTGGTGATTTCTGGACTAGGGTTAGATGCCACTAATTGTTCTTATATCAGTACTCATGAAGGAGAAAGTTGGCCCCAGTCTCAAGCCCATGGGCGATAGGATTGGGTAAGCTAGTGATCCCTAATGTCTTTGTAAATATTCAATTTTTGAAAACCCTAGATAGGACTTATAATTCCATGAAAATATGTATCCAATTACCAAATGGCGATACATTCATCCATCTTTCAATAGCTACCATTCATGAGGTTAAAAGTTGGTGAAGTGGATCCAATGGTCACAATAGAGAAGGGGATTGTTATTTCCAAATTGAATAAAGAATAGATGAAGATGTTAGCAAAAGAAGCAGGGAAATACAAGTCACTGTATGAAGAGCTTTTGAGAAGTAGAGGTCAACCTATACCCTAAATAAATGATGAATCAAAATTGAAGAAGTGTGAGGAATTACATAAAGAAAATAAGAAGTTGAAAGAGAAAATGCAGAACATAAGGGCAGACACAACATGTGTATTATTGTCAAAAAGATTTTAAAAGATAAATGGAGTTCTTGAAGACTTCTAAATAGTTTACCAAAAGAATATGGATAATAGTATGTCACATAAGAGAATCTTTCACAGATTACATATGCTCTTACAGGATAAGAAGGCTAGTTAGGCAGACAGTTCAATTATTGAGAAAATCTAGAGACTGATAAAAAAACACAAGAAGTTGGATGCAAACCTGAAGGTTTAATATGATGATTGCCAGGGAATTGTGCGGCAGGGTATTCCAAAACTGATAGATGAAATAGGGCAGATTAAGGACAAGAATGTGTGGATTACAAAATGACAATCATTGCTTAATGCTTCCCTAGATATTGCATGGGCTAAAACCTTGGACATGGTAGAGATAGTGGACCAGTTGGTAAACTTTGTGACTATAGAGATGGTAGTGTGGGATATCATCTTCAACATCAACACTTGAAAGGATGAGGCTTACCGACGACATATTCAGAAATGTGGCTTGGTCTTGGATGGCTAGAGTTAATTTGTGTCAATTGTAATATATTTTATAATATTGTTAGTTGTTATAGCAGTTAGGGAGTTATTAGTGTAGACACCTAAAATTGTCCTGTCTAATTAATAAATATCTTTATTTATTTAATTAATTCATTTATCCTCTTCTAGCCTTATTTCTCATTTAAATAAATACTTTTATTTATTTAAATTATCCTTTTCCTAGATTAAATAAATATTTCATTTATTTAATTGATCCCACTTCTTCTATTAATTAATTAAATTGTTATTATTTAATTAATTCATTAGCCTTTTCTACCTATGACACATTTCATTCATCTCTTAATTCCTACACTACCTACCCTCTAATCCTAGCCGACCATTTATCTTTTACACCTCTTAATCTTATCCCTCCATTTCTTACAATTTCCTGTATATAAGAGGATACTCTCCTTCATTATACCTCCTAATCATCCTATTCAACTCCTAGCACTCCTCAACTACGCATTCAAACTTTAATATGTGATCTAGCTATCAACCATATTTTAATTCTTTGTTGAGCTCTTGTGCACACATAAAATCTAAGAGCAAATATATCAAGCGAGATCAATGGAGATAGGAAGAATGGAGATCCAAACCCTATTGGATATGAGATGGTATAATCTTTATGATTTCTTTATTTACATTGTCTTAGGTAATCTTCATATGTTATGGTAGATCTTTGTTGTTGTTAGGCTAGGGTTTTGTGGTTGAATTCATTTACTCTTTTAATATTGTTATTCCATTTTTACAAAGACCTTGGAGATGGTACACAAGATCACATCAACATACCATGTGAAAAATATGGCAAAGGCTTCAAGATCCTAGAGAAGTTTGGGTATGATGGTAAAAGTCCTATTGACATAAGAAAATAAGGTATCACTCAACCTTTGCAAACAAAATTAACATTTAAAAATCAGTGCTCAAAAGGGCTTGTTTTCATCTCTTCTAGGGTAAACACTCACAAATTAGAAGAAGCATCATAAATCATGATGCCCAATTATCAACAAGAGAACCGCTATTCCACTGACTCTAATGAATGGGAATGGGGTTCTGACAAATCCTCCAATGACTATGAACCCATTGAGACATTTAGAGAACTAGGTGAACCTACAAAAGAAGAGAAATTTCATAGAAAATACAGAGTTGGTCAAGAAACAACCATTGAGGATCCCACACAGTCTTTGTCTCTAGGTTCTAGCTCGAAATCATGAAGGATAAGGACACCAATTTCAGAAGGTGCTTTTAGTAATGACAATTTGGACTCATTCACGATCGAGACAGATGAGGAGAGTTCCAACGATGACCTTGACAACTACCTTGACATACCTGAATATAACTATATATGCACCCTAACACCCATTGACTTCGAAAACATTGAAGGCCTTCCCCTTGTTCACCACCAAATTATTGACTTGGACCATGAAGGACATGTGTAGTTTGACACATTCCAAAATGATGAAGCCTTTATTGACTTTCTAGGCATATGAGATGATCTCCTACTTGGGGAGCATAAGACGGGATACAATATAGAACTCAAAAGCATGACATATTTTAGTGAGTGTTGGGTCTTCCAGGTGCAAAAATGTAAAAATAAAAGCAAATCAAGGGTTTTGCGGTGAAAACCACATTGTGGAATTGTCTGATCCCAAAAAAGTAAAAAGAAAGGACGTATTTGAGGGTGAAAACCTCTCTGAGATGCCCAGAGATGGAAGGCTTGACATTCTCCCAATATCATGTGAAGAAAAAGCATCTATGTTAGTATAGAAGACCATCAAAAGAAACATTGGTACGGAAGAGATTCCACATAACATATTCCTTGCACAATCTCTGACAGAGGCAGAAAGATCAAAGTTCAGTAGTTTCTTCACAGGGAAACAAATCAATTTTGCATGGTCATATGTTGATATGCCTAGACTGGATCCGGATTTAGTAATGCATCGTTTGATAGTTAAATCGGGGGAAAAACCAGTAAAATAGAAGTTAAGAAAGATGCATCCAGAAGTGACATTATTAGTCAAGGCCGAGCTTGTAAAATTATTGGATGTTGGCTTCATACACCCAATTCATTATTCTAAATGGATCTCCAACTTGGTACCTATTAGTAAGCCCAATAGCAACATCAGAATATGTATAGACTTCAGAGACATTAACCAAGCTTTTCCTAAGGATGACTTTCCATTTCCAAACATTGACCTAATCATACTCAGAGAAGGTCATGCAATGTTATCATTGATGGATGGATTTCTTGGCTACAATCAAATAAAAATTGCAATTGAGGATCAGCACACAACAACATTTATTTATCCCTGGGTAACTTTCTACTAGAATGTCATGCCCTTCAGGCTAAAGAATGTGGGTGTTACATATAAAAGAGCCATGACTACTATCTTTTATGATCTCATGAACGTAACTGTAGAAGATTATGTTGATGACCCTTGGGAAAGTCAATAAATAGAGATACAGATTTGGACATCCTTTCAGTCATTTTTGATTGGTTGAAAAAATACAAAGTAAGATTAAACCCCTAGAAATGTGTCTTTGGAGTAACCTCTGGGAAGCTCCTAGAATTCATTGTTTCAAAAAGAGGAATCAAAACCAATCTAGCAAAAGTCAAAGTGATCCTAGAAATGCAACCACCAAGAAATATCAATCAACTTCAATCTTTACAAGGAAGACTCCAGTCTGTATGATAGTTCATAGCACAACTTGTAAATAAATGTCACCCTTTTCAACACTTGCTACACAAAAACATCAAATTCAAATGGGATGATAACTGTCAACAGGCTTTTCAGATACTCAAAGATTATCTTCTGAATTCACTAGTCTTGATTCCACTAGTTCCATAACAATCCTTGTTACTCTACATATCAGCTACATCAACAACACTGGGGGCATTCTTAGCATAATGAGATGTCAAGGGCAAAGAAAAGGCAGTCTATTACATTAGTCATACTTTGGTCAATTATGAGCTAAAATACACACCAATTAAGTGTGTGTGTCTCATTGTGGTTTTTGCTTCACATAAATTATGACATTACATGCTAACTCATAAAATTAAGCTGGTTGCAAGGATTGATCCATTAAAATATCTTCTCAATAAGGGGACAGTTACTAGTTGACTAGCCAATTGGGTGACTCTCTTGAGTGAATTTGACATTAAATATGTAGATAGAAAAGCAATAAAAGGACAAGCTATTGCAGATCAGTTAATAGATGCACCCATGATAGATGATGCTCCTCTAATTTCAGAATTTCCAAATGAATCCAAATGAATGAATTTCCAAAGGACTTCAAGCAACACTTCATGAAGTTAAGCTTTGAGCAGATGCCAAGAGAGTAGAATAGAGCCACAGATGCCATGGCTACTATTTCTTCACTGATTGATCTACCACAGAATGAAACCCACTATGAGTTCTTGGTGGATAACCTTTTGGTTCCCTCATATGAAACCACTCCTACTGAGATGATATGTGTCATTAGTCTCGATTCCTCGTTATGTGGTTCCATTTTCACATATCTTCATAACAACACCCTTCTTTTGGACTTATCCAACAACCAACATCGCACTTTCATTCGCCAATCTTCCCGATACATCATTTTAGACAATATCCTATATCGTCGAGGACTAGATGATACTCTCCTTCGATGTTTAGAAAGGGACAAAGCTCAGATTTCATTATGCGAAGTTCATGGAGGAATATGTGGTCCTCATTCTAGTGGTCATACCTTAACCAAGAAACTCATCAGGATTGGATACTACTGGCCCAACATGGAAAAAGATTCATATCAGTTTTTCAAGAAATGTAAACAATTTCAAATTCATGGAGACCTTATTCATGCACCAGCACAAGAACTTCAATCGATTGTGACTCCTTGGCCCTTTTGTCAGTGGGGACTCAATCTCGTAGGAAAGATTCACCCACCTTCTTCCAATGGCCACAAATTTATTATCACTTCCACATAGTACTTCACCAAATGGATTGAAGTCATGCATCTTACACAATTCACAAGAAAACAGATTGGTACATTCATTCTCAACTATATCATTTGCCAATACGGTATTTCCCTTGACATCATCACTGACAATGGACATCCCTTCAAAAACCATGATGTTTGTGAACTTTGTGATCACTTACATATTACTCATCATTTCTCCACTCCCTATTACCCCCAAGGTAATGGTCAAGTTGAGACGTCTAATAAAAACTATTCTTAAAATCCTCAAAAAGACAGTCAATGACGTTGGCTGAAATTGGCATATCCAACTTAATCCTGCACTTTGGGCTTATCGCACAAGTGCTCATACACCTATAGGAGCAACACCTTATTCAATTATCTATGGTGCTAAAGATATCTTGCCTATTCAGATTGAGTTACCATCTTTACGAGTCTCTTGGCACAACATTATTAGTGATGAAGACTATAGGGTCTCTCACTTACAAGAACTAGAACTATTGGATGAAAGAAGACAAAATTCTTTTAATCATCTCATGGTCTATCAAAAATGAACGAGTCATAGTTACAATCACAAGGTAAAGCCTCACATATTTGAGGTAGGTGATTTAGTTCTCAAAGAAAATCCCAAAAATCAGCAAGACAGAGAGAAGAAGGGCAAGTTTGAACCAATTTGTCTTGGTCCTTACATCATTATAGCAGCCTATGGATCCGGTATATATCAACTCTCAACCACAGAGGGTGAACCTTTGGAGGATCCTATCAACAACATGCACCTTCACAGGTTTTACACATAGATCTTCAAAATATCCTAATTCAAAAATACAAAAAAAATTGAAAAATACAAAAAAAATTGAAAACTTTAAAAAGTAAAGAAAAAAAACATTTCGTCCAATGGTGAAAACCATTTCAGTGGCACCTTGGGAAAGTACCATGGTTAAAACTTGGTCACCAACACCATGTATAGAGACATTGCTCCTCCTTCCTTTAGGATTCACTCTCATCCCTTCACTTTGCACACACTCACAACCCTTTCCATTCATAATAAATCAGCTCCTATCCGTGGCTAAGGAAAATCCCAAGTCTAGTGACAGATGTGGAACTAAGAGAATCACACATTTTGAGGAGTATAGTTTATTGCAGTTTTCTTCAGTCTATCCATGCGCAATCCATAATAAAGCAACACTTGCATCACAAATTTGCAATAAAGTTCCATCTTCTCCAGAATAAAGTATCAGTTTCATGGAGTTAGTCAGTTTTAGATGAGACATAAGAAGCAACGGGCTTCAACAAATCAAATCTTTCAAGAGACTCAAACAACATTATGGTTCAATACTATCTATCTTTTTTTCTGAAGGTAAACATTGTGACCATAATCAAATAGACTTATTCAAGTGACAAGAGACAATAAACTTGAGGACTACAGTGAATGTTGGTGTCGAGTCTTGGTTTTCTTTTGACTTTATCTTTTGGTGACATGTCTTTTAGCTTTTCTGGGATGTCTTTGACTAGAGATTTTATCTCCTGGATGTCTTTGACTAGAAAGAGGAGGATGGGGTATCGTCACCTTTTTTTCTTTGTTGTTTGTGGATTGTCTCTTAGTAATGCTTTGACTTGTCTGAGGATATGAGGACACCGTAAGTCTAGTATGAACTGGGGCATTCTTTGTTTGTGACTGTCTAATCTCCATGCAAATAGGTACAATGACTTTCAGGGTCGAACATATACCTTGATTGTCATAACATATTTCCCATAATAAATCTCGATGATGATAATAGCACAAGAAGCTCTTTCACTTCCATATCTTCTATCTTTCATCCCCCTTTCTTGATTGACCTCCTCAGGCCTTCTTGAGTCTGTGTAGCCTGCTATCACATGACTAAGTATAATGACACACCAAAAATATTTGCATTTCATGTAGTTTGCACCTGCATTACCATGTATTAGCATTTCATACATACATATAAGTATCACAATTGTACCATATCCTGCACACAATACATGTTAGCATATTTTACATTCTTATCATGTAAAGAGCTATTTGCATTATCATATTCATCTGGATTTCATACATTCACATATGCATAACATTAAAAAACATAAAATAAACAAAAATATATTGCATTTCATCATGTACATATTTTCATCCATATCATAAAATCAACATCATAAAACATATAGAAGCATCACATAGGTACACATGCATATAGCTACCACAAGGATGAATCATCGCATATATATAATCATAAGTGTCATGATATAATGATGTCAAAAATAATATGGCTACAATCACCCGAAAGTGTCATCATACAAAATGGTACAAAACTGATACATAGGGAGCCCTCTAAGGCTATGATGAATTCCCTCCCTCGGAGTTGGCTAGCCTCGATGGAGTCTAAGCCCTGGAAGGACACACCCTAGGATCATCTCTCCTGCCCCCTCTATCTAGTGGTGGTGGAGGACCCATGACCCCACCGCTAGATGCCTATCTCATGTCTCTCCCTCTAGTGGTCACAACAATCCACTATGGTCTTTGAAACCTCCTAGCTCGCTGATCTCATGGTACCACTCCATAATACAGATCTCTCTAGTAGCCTATCTCCTCCCTTACCTGCAGAAAATAGGCATATCCAGCTCCTGTGTCCTTTTCTTCCTGTCTCCCTACCCTTAGTGTTGTCTCAGCCTGTGTATAGCACTAAATAGCCCGATCCCTCTCATGCTCAATGTCCCTCAACTATCTCTTGAGTCTAGTTGTATCCCTCTTTAGATCCTAGATCTCATATTTTTGTCCCTGGAAGCTCTCCCTCAATGATAGTATCTCATCCTCCTCCTCTCCCCCCTTGCCTTGTCCCTGTGGTTGCTCCTGTCCCTGTCCCTATCCCTGTCCTTATACCTATCTAGGAGGCTATAGTTCTCTAGGAACCTGTGCTGCTGGCACCTATAACGGTAATCCACCTCTGCCCCTCACTAAATGAACCTGCTGAGCTTTTCTCTTCTCTCTACCACTGTGCCTCGCCTCCATCATCAAACTCTACCTCGGCCATCTCCACTATCATCTCCATCACTTGCATCGTGTCCCTCTATCAGCTAGCCTGGATCTGTCAGCCACAAGAATAGATGCTCTGCGCAATATGCAGTATACTTTGCATCCATCCCTGCATTCTCTACATCTGCCCAAATATCCCAAGGCATGAGAATCATCTTGAGAAGTTGTGTCACTTCTTGATCATAAGATAATAACATACCCAAATGCACCTGATCCCTCACTATCCGTGCATACATCCTTGAACCCTATGGCATCCATTGTATCTGGCCAAACTATCTACATACCCTATCAATCAACTGTTGCTTAATGATATATGGTGTCTGACCAATCAGATACCTACTCCTGAACATATATGGTAGCTCCATTGCGTCATCCTCCCATTCCTCACAGTCTCGGTATGGCCTCCATACCACACTATCTATCACGTCAATCACACGACACCAATACTCTAGCCTCACAATTCATGGCTATAACATAATCATATCATACAAATATACATCGATGCGCCCATGTCCCCTACTTGTATAGTGTATCGGTTGTGTAACTTACAGATGCTCATATTCCCATACCTACAGCAGCATCACTCTGCATCCTAATCATGTTGATCCGTGATATACAAACTAATGCAGCTCATAGTAAAAGTGTGCCAACAGACACAGTCCCCATGAAAATTTGGTGTTCTCAGTCACCAATGTCTCCAGACTCCTCCCCCATCCCACAACCAACCCTCGTGTTGCCCTATCCAGAAAGAAGAATCCACTGATCACTCCTTCCAACACTATCGGTAGTGCCAATCTTGTCTGTGTCATGGTATCCCAAGCCACATGTCCAACCCTAATCTCTAGTCCTCGATCCTAGAACACTCATCTCGATGCATCCCTATCTCCCTCTCAATCATAAGGAACTAACTCTCCATCGATTAGTATTCATAGTATCCTATATATATATCCTCTAAGGTGACTATCATCTCACCCATCGAAAAATGAAAAGTACATGTCTCTGAGTGTCATCTCTCAGCTAGTGTCATCCGCAATCCCATATTCATGTGAAAATCAAGCACATACATAATGTATCGCAATCCCATAGCTTCAACTGTTGCTCTATCCTTGAGTGTCAACTTTGGTCGTAAACTCTGAGTTGAAGGGAATCTCTCCCATGACTCCAGCATAGGTACATCCTCCTGTAGTCAAGCAAATCAACTATGTCAGTCAAAGTGGCATTCCTTGTTCATCATAAAGTGTTTCTTTTTTATCTTAGTGCTTATATCTATCATATGGAACTCTATCGTAGTGGTACTCCCTATTCATCACAAAGTGCTGCTTTTTATCCTAGTGCTTATATCTATCATATGACACTCTATCCTCGTAGCATTCCTTGTTCATCACAAAGTGAGCTACTTTTTATTCTAGTGCTTATATCTATCATATGGCACTCTATCCTAGTAGAATTCCCTGTTCATCACAAAGTGCTGCTTTTATCCTATCTTCTAGGGAACCTACTTGAGTGTATCCTTTTGAGTAGCTTATCCAATTGACAACGTATGTTCTATCATAGAATTATCAATTTTAGCCTAATCTAATTGACAATGTATGTTCTATCATAGAATTATCAATTTCGTTGGTACTCCATGTTCATCACAAAGTGCCTCGATCTATCCTATCCTAGGGCCTCTGCTTGAGTGTATCCTCTTGAGTAGTTTCCTTATAAGCAATGTATGTTCTATCATAGAATTGTCAATCCTAGCCCTATCTGCTACCCTAGTCTTCCCTAGTGGACCTATTTGAGTGTATCCTCTCAGCAACTTATCCAATTGACAGCGTATGTTTATCACTGAACTATCAATTTGGCCTTGAAGACACCAATGTGCATTCATGAAACAAACATGCTTGCATCCTTCCTAAATGCCCCTATCCTGCATAAATGCACCTTTAAGACATAGATGTGATCACATTGAACACAAATGCTACTGCAATCATATATGCGTCTGGCACCAACGCAGACTTGCCTATCCTACGTAGATGCGCCTGGCACCAATGCAGACGCGCCTTAACATTTTTCCCCTCACTTGACATTTTCTAGAGTGTATTTATTACACTACTTGGCATGCATTTATGATAGTAATTAATGCATCAATGTACAAGGAGGTTTTGTGGTACTTATTGGCTCTCCTGCATCTACTAGCCTCTAAAATCGGTGAACGTGATCGAATCTATGCACCAATGCCATCACCGCTAACTACCTATCGAGGGGAATATCATTCCCATCTTGGGGCAACTTTGTATCAGTTCATCTTATCTTCTTTCAAACAACACGACAAGCTGCATTGTCTCAAAGAGGGGCAAAATGTAGACACCTAAAATTGTCCTCTCTAATTAAATAAATATCTTTATTTATTTATTTATTTTATCCTAATTCTTATATTAATTAAATAAATATTTATTTATTTAATTAATTCATTTATCCTCTTCTAGTCTTATTCATCTCTTAATTCTTACACTACCTACCCTCTTATTATTTTCTTATTTCTTCTACTTACCCTCTAATCCTAGCTGACCATTTATCTTTTACACCTCTTAATCTTATCCCTTTATTTCCTATAGTGTCCTATATATAAGAGGATAATCCCCTTCATTATACCTCCTAATAATCCTATTCAACTCCTAGCATTCCTCAACTATGTATTCAAACTTTCATATGTGATCTAGCTATCAACCACATTTTTGTTCTTTGTTTAGCTCTTGTGCACACATAAATCTGAGAGCAAATATATCAAGCAAGGTCAATGGAGATAAGAAGAATGGAGATCCAAACCCTACTGGACATGTGATGGTATAATCTTTATGGTTTGTTGATTTACATTGTCTTAGGTAATCTTCATATGTTATGGTGGATCGTTGTTGTTGTTAGGCTAGGGTTTTATGGTTGAATCCATTTAGTCTTTCAATATTGTCATTCCATTTTTACAATAAATAATTAGTTAGGTTTTTCTTAGTTTTTAGTTTGTACTAATGAAAGGGTGTGTCCTTTGATTTGTGTCTT
Source organism: Cryptomeria japonica (assembly GCF_030272615.1). Lineage (NCBI taxonomy): Eukaryota > Viridiplantae > Streptophyta > Pinopsida > Cupressales > Cupressaceae > Cryptomeria > Cryptomeria japonica. The sequence continues at coordinate 381,579,806 of NC_081411.1, read as the reverse complement.
TTGAGTCTCATATGTATGGGGAGTCATTTTTGTATATTAAAAAAAAGTTCAGAGTTGACAAGCTCCTATCTTTCTGATTGTTTGTTGGGACTAGTAGTGTTATGGTAAAACAAGTCTATATAAATGAAAAGTCATTTTTGTGCAAGCAAGAATATCATGAAGTACCTGTGAGTCTGTAGCTTTTGTATATCTTTTTATTCTAAAATTAATATATAAGATTCATTGTCTTTATCTTCTGATAATGTTATGTTACACGTTGTTGATGAATCAAGTTCTTAGGATAAATCTAATTAAGATTTGTTGCAGTGTGCTATCACATGTTGTTCTATAGGAAACAAAATTGTTTTTGTTATTCTTGCAACATATAATGAAACCATTGCAGTGATAGTCTTGCATATTTGTGAGTTTTTCAAACTGTCTTCAAAGTTGATTACAAATATTCGTCCATTAAGTAACATATAAATTGTCAGATAAGGCAAAGGTCTAGTATTAGTTTTTTGTGAGTAAATTTGGTGTGCATAAGGTCCTCATCAGGGAAACATACTTCTTATTCTTGTTAGTATTGTTCTTTCATAATTACTTAAGGTTCCGACAACATTTTTTTATAAGCATTCATTCACTATTAATCATATTCAACTTTTTAGATTAAAGCAAGTTAAAAACACATAATAAAGAACAGTTGCAAGAAACATTTTACCATTCTTGTAAACAACTAATTTGACAAGTTTAAATTCATTGTAAAGAAGTCTCTTTGTGCTTTGGAGATTAAGGTATACCCGCTTAGGACTAGTGGAGCCTAAAGTGTAGAGGAATTTGGTCTTTGACCATTCTTGTTGGTTGGCCAAGGCTGATTGACAAATCACTAGGAGATTTGGCAAAGCTCTAGGATTTCCAATCTGTGGTTTTAGGAACCAACAAAGCCTATTAACTATCTTCTACCATAGCTGAAGACTCCCTATATGCAAATCACAAAAGACCCTTTGATTCCTTTCGAACCAAAAATTCTAGATAATAAGGGTTGGCCCAATATCGTAGGCCACTTGAAGAAAAAACATCTTTGTTGGGGGTCTGACTAGGCTATCCCAAAACTGAATTAAGGAGGTAGCATGAAACCAAGCATGTTACCAAGCCTCCCACCACTTGTTCCAAATCTCCCTTGAGAAAGGGAATAGAAAAAATAAGTGCAAGAAATATTCCTCCTTATTCATACAAAGATAATAGATAGATGGTCCCTGGAAGTCTCTCTTATGAAGATTCTCCCATGTGGGACATTTCCCTTGAGCAAACAGCCATAAGAAAAAATTACATTTCAGCCAAGAGAAGCTATTCCAAAGCATCTTCCACCAAGAAACATTCGTTCAGCCATGCAATTGCCTATCAAGCTGAGCATAACCTTCAGCAACAAAAAAATTGCCTTTTGGGTTAGGACCCCAAGCCAAAATATCTCTCCTTGAGGGAACTACATAACCTACACTCCAAGATATGAATCAACACCACACGATCTTCATCTGAGTCACCCAAGAGCCATTCACAAGGATCCTTCCAACAAGTCACCTCAACTTGTTCAATGCGCCTAATTGTTTTAAAATTCTCCAACTTAACCCATCTAGCACTAGTGAAAATATTGCAAAGAGGCTAAAGTTGTGGATAACTAGACAGAATAGAAGGGTGACCATCCCAAGATTCCTTCTAGAAAAGAGCTTTAGAGCCTCTATTACAAATCCAAAAAAGGCCATCTTTAATAAGTTGGGCACCTTTTTTAGAGTATCCCATGATCATTATCATTAGCACGCCATGATCATTAGCACTTGAGGGTTAAAATATTGGCCCAGTCTTGATCCTAACTCTTACACCACCTCCAATATAGCTTAGCCACTAAGGCCTTGCTAACCAAAGCAATAGATCTGAGGCCAAGATCCTCAGCATGTCTCGGTCTACAAACAAAGGCCCATTTAACTAAATTCCACTTAGAAGAAAGAAAACTACTAGACCAAAGAAGTTGATGGGAAAGAGCATCAAACTCTCTCATAAAGCTGGAGGGGGAGCCTGTACAAAACACCTATAAATGGGAAGTGCTTGCACCACAGTCTTAAGAAGAATCACTCTTCCAGCAGACGATAACCACCTGTAAGTCCAACGATTAACCTTGCAATGAAATTTATCCAAAATTCCTTACCAAAAATATTCACGCTAAACCCCCAAATCTAAAGGAATCTCGAGGTACAACAAAGGAAGGGACCCCATCTAAAATTTGAGGATCCTGACAATCCTATTCTAAATAAGCTGAGGGGTATTAAAGAAATATATGGATGATTTATCTTCATTAATTTTTTAACCTAAGGCTTTGCAATAGATATCCAAAGCTCTCCTGAAATTCACTGCCTCAATGATTCCATCCCAACCCATCAAAACTATGTCATCCACAAACTGAAGATGAGAGTAAGGAGGTAGAGAATTGCTCCAACTCCATCCTTGAATACGACCATGTCTTACCTGGGAAGTGAGAAATCGGCCAATACCTTTAGCCATGAGGATAAAAAAATAGGGAGATAAAGGGTCCCCTTGCTGAAGCCCCCACAAAGTGCTGAACAATTTAAAGAGTTCCCCATTAATAAGAACTGAGAAAGAGGTAGAAGTCACACAACTAAGAACCTGATTCACTCACTCTTCTCCAAAACGAAAACCCAAAAGGATTTTCTATAAAAAAATCCCAACTCACCCTATCATAAGCTTTAACCATGTCAAGTTTAATAAACATAGCCTTCTCCTTAGAGGAAGCCATCGAATGAATATCCTCCATAGCTATCACAACTCCATCAAGGATCTATCTTCCATCAATGAAACCACCTTTCTCCTTATAAACCAAAGTGCAGAGGAGAGGTTTGAGTCGTTCGACAATAAATTTAGTGATTATCTTGTAGACAACATTACATAAAGCAAGAGGCCTATACTAATCCAAGCTATTAGCCCCCTCCTTCATAGGAATGAGAGACAAGAAGGTAGAATTCATAGAATTGAGCATCTATTTATTCCTATGAGATTCCTGAACCACATCTACAAGATCATACTTTATAATCTCCCAAAATTCTTGGAAAAACTCAATAGGAAACCTGTGAGGGCCAGGGGCCTTGCCTTTTTTCATTTGAAACACAACCCCATCAAGTTTAGACAACAAAATGGGGTGCAAGAGAGAATCATTCATTTCAACTGAGACAAGAGAGGGAATACAGTTCAATATGGCTCTCTCTTCCACCATAGCTTCAGGATCCTCTTTGGTAAACAAATTAGAAAAAAAACTGACAACTTCCATAGCAATTTCTTCTTTAGATGAAAGATGAACCCCTTCTAAAGATATGAGAGAGGTAATAGAGTTACCATACCTCCGAACCTTAACAGAGTTATGAAAAAAAGAAGTGTTTCTATCACCTTCTTGGAGCCAATCCACATGAGACTTTTGTTTCCGTAAAATCTACTCACGCAACTCTCACTCTTCTAAGTCCTTTAGAGATAGGGACTCGGCCATAGTGAGATCCACAGTCATCCCTTGATCCCTAATTTAATGTGTAGCCTCATCCATCTTGTATTGAGCTACCATCTTGTGTCTATACAGATTCTTAAACATTGTTTATTCCACCTCTTCAACCTGTATTTCACATGTTGTAATCTCTTCTTAAAGGTGTACATAGCTCACCTGTGGGTAGGTACCCCTTCACACCACCAATCAACCATAAGATTCGTTAATGAGTGATCATGAAGCCACATCAATTGAAATTTGAAAGAGGGATTTTTGAAGGTTTTAAAAGATGTAGTAGAAAGGTTAATAGGCCAATGTTGAAAACCCCTCCAATCAAGAATTTCTAAACTGGTGGACCACCTATCATGCACCGAATAGCAGGAAACCAAAAAATCTATCAAGCCTTTTAGAGATAGCCTCAACACCACTCCTCCTATTATTCCATATCAAGATACCATTAATTGGCTTCACATCAATTAGATTCAAGATACCAATATTATCTGTGAGTAAATTTGGGGAAGGATCAAACCTAAATAACCCACCTCGCTTTTCCTCCAAACTAGTAATGACATTAAAATCTCTAGCCAAAGTCTAGGGGAAAAAAGGATCTTGAGCCCGAACAAGATTGATGTGATCCTAAAGATGTGACTTACCAACAAGATTAGTAGGAGCATACATATTAGAGAAGAGGCATCTTTCTCCAATCTCAAAGCTAGAAGCGACCATAGAAATGGAAGACCTACTAGAAAACCACCACAAAGGGGAAAATTTCCTCGAGTTCTTAAAGCAAGCAACCCCCTTGAAATACCATGACATCTCACTCCCTTCCAAAGGCCTTGGGTCCAGACACGCAAAGCACAACTAGGTAAACCATCCACTAGAAGCTTGCTTTCTTGAATAAAAACAATATCACAAGACTCAGAGTCAATTAATTTACGAACAACCTTTTATCTAGGGATGTTGTTCAACCCCCTTACATTCCACGAGAGCATATTCATTTATGTATTTGAGAGAAGTGGCAATCAATGGGCTTCATAGACCCCGACTCAACCAAAGTATCACCAATAAGATTAACTTTTTCCTGATCCATTTTACGTCCACTCCTTAAAGGTTTGTCTAAAGAACTCTTTTTGAGGGTCTTCTGCTGCAATCCAAAAATAGGCGGGGCTTTGTTACTCTTCACAAAACCTAAGGCTACTATAGTGGAAGGAGGAGTGGATGCCATGACCACTGCACCTTCAGAGACCTATGACCCACTAAGATCTCTGTTGTCCTGAACATGGGAAGGAAAATCCATAACCATTTGAATATCTTGTTGACTCTCCAAAGATAGGGCTCAACCCTCTTTCTTGGAATCCCCATCCAACACCTCATGCTGAAATTGGGCACCCAAGGACATTTCAACTGGAACTCCTTCCTCTTGGACGAAATCAACTAGAACATCAAACCTATTAAGGGTGACATCATTTTGCCTATCCAACCAGGTTCTCTTCTTTTCTTTGTCTTTATTCCAAGGTTTGATAGGAATGAAGCCATCTTTATCAGCAAGACCATTAGGCATAGGTGCTTTCCCCTTATCTTCCCCCAAAATAGAGTGAGGAAGATCGAAAATAACCAGTTTAGAAGATTTATTTTCGGGACATCTCCTCTATAAATGACCATATTCATCTCATAGTCTAGCTATTGGATATGGTCATCTTCCCCCAGCAAGCAAGAACCCCCCCTCGGAACAAAACAAGCAGAGTTCAGGACACATGCTAGGACACGTCAGCCCTAGCATGACACCCACGCAAAATGTAGAGCCATCATTCTCTCATAATTATTTCATCGGGTTCAACTATTGTTAGGGTTTACATAGGGATAAAGTTATATTTCAATTAGCATTATTTTCAAGCATAAATAGGGTAAGGTTTTAAGGATAATACATTGTTTTATAGTTAGGATGCTAAGTTAAAGCTTATGTTTTGTGGTTAGGATGAATTTTTAATTATGGTTAAGGTTACAAACAAAATAGGGTTAGGATTAAGTTGTGGTTTATTTTAATATTAAATTTTTAATTAGGACTAGGGTTTGATTAGGTTTAGATTATAGATAGATTCAAGGTTAGGTTTTGTTTAGAATTCATCCTATGTTAGGATTAGGGTTGAGATTGAAGATAGGGTTTAATTATGGTTAGGGTTAATTTTAGGGTAAGGTTATCATTAGGGATCAATTAGACTTAGACTAGGGTTAAAGTTGAACTTAGATTAGGATTAAAATTAATTTATGTTATTAAGAGTTATTATTGTATAGAGTAAATTTTGGGGTTTAAGGTTAGGGTTCAACTAGAGTTAGTGTTAAGGTTAGTGTGAAGATTGAAAAACAAATAGTCAAAAACTTGGATGAAAATCATGAATATTACACTAAAATTTATCCTTTACTAAGAATTTCAAGAGATATTGATGATTAGTAGTCAAACAAAATGTAAATAGAAGAATTGAAATAGTGAGGTCTTTAGAGTGACAAATAATAGAATAATGTGTTAAACCATGGATTGTGAAGTTAGGTGACTCTATTTTTTCAAGCTTCTATTCTTGGCACCATTTCCAATTTGGTAGGCTCTACAACAAATTGATCAAAAGGCTTGGTGCACCTTATCATATCTCTAAAATCTTATGTATAAACCCTAAAATGGTGACCTGAAGCAAGTAGTCTCAAAACTGCTTATCTCTTGAAGGATAGTTTGAAATTGTTGTCAAGTTCTAGTCCACTTCCACTTCTTTTTATTTTAAAATTATCAACCCGACTCTTTGAATACCACCACATTTCACATACCAGACATTAAGAATCCACTTCGACTTCCATACCCTTGCATTCTTTTTTATGTACAATGGCTTATCATCTATTTGTAGCTGGATTGTGATTTTAGCAGATGCCTCTCAACGTAAATATCAACTTTTGAAAATATTTTTGATAAAATAATATAGGCTCTATAGGGATCTATAGGGCTCTACACTATTTTTGTGGTTCCTAGAACTAAAATAGATCTTTTTAACATAAAACAAAATATATATATATCAACTTCAAATAAAAATTATGCAACATACTATTTTCATTACATAAAGAAAAATCCAAACAAAAAAATTACAAAAATGAAATAGTAAACTTGATGTATAATTATTACTGTTATTAAGAAGAACACACAATTTTAAGATATTTTTTATAGGGTAGGGAATAACTTTAAATTTTTCAAGATTATGAAAGGAAACAATGATGATTTCTCATCACAATCTATGAATAGTTGGAACAATGCAGATTTTTAGTTGGTAGTGTTAAGATGGAGGTGTCAAAGGAACTTATAGTGCAAGTAGCCATGCTTAAATGTGAAGAACAGAAGGTTCCCTTGCTAATCCAAAAAAAACTTTATGAAGATTACATCTTTATTTTCCTGGAGCAAGGTAAACAATTGAAGAGGCCCTAGCATGACTTCAGTAGAGAAGATTTTCCACCACCATGGGGAGCTGTGAGCTACCATCTTATCATATATTTTACTTTGGAAGGGATATTTGCAATGGTTCATGGCTACCACTTCCCCCTCCTAAATCATTTGAGGGATCACAAACTGATAAGTTACTCATACTTCCTTTTCTTTTCTATGGGAAAATGTGATGTTGAGGGGGTTTCTCCTCCATTGTATTAAGGTTCAATTTATACTATTTATAGTTTTTTTTTTTTTAAATGCACCTATTGTAAACCCTACCACACCCCACAACTCCCTAATTGAAAAAGATCCAAACCCTCCATTGCCATGCAACTCCAAAAAATAATTTCCTTCAAGGATGAAACCCCTAATGAATAATGATGAATAGTAAATACTCAACAGATACTAAGAGGGGGAGGGGTAAAATCAGTATAGACAAAAACTTCCTTAAACCACCTTGACTGCAAAGACTGCACTAACTAGTAAACAACATCACTAATCTAAATCAGGGCACTACCGGTAAAACACAACAAGACTGTGAAACAAATAAACCGGTAAGACTTAGATCTTCACACAAACTAATATCTTATTTCCACTTCACCCACATACTTAAAACTTGATATTCCATTTCCACTTCACCCCTATGCTTAAATTGGTAATACATCAGAAATATAATGACCACTGGATCGGCATGCAATATTGCTTAATAGAAAATACTAAAACATCACATGAAAAAGCATCACATATGACACAGTTATTTTTCACATGGAAACCCAACTAGGAAAAACCATCGTGGGGATGAATATCCACAAGTTGTTCTTTGAACTCTTCTGAAGTTTGCTCTGTTAGGAGCCTAGTCCGGTTAAGGACTTTTACAATAGGTTCTACTAGGAAACGATCCTTCTAGGGATAACCCAGTTAAGGGATGCTCTAAATACTCGGTTAAACATTAGAACCCTATTAAAGGTTACCTCGCAAGAGAATTTGAAGAACTCAATGATTTTGAGTCACCCTGTTAAAGGATTTACAAAAAACCTATTAAAGCTACCCGATAAAGGGATTTTCCAACTGTTGAAATAATTAGAAGTCAACAGGTAATACAATGATCTGATAACAACATTCAATGCTAAGACAGATCCACTTCAGTTCTTATACTTCTACAATCATACTCTGCAGCTATCTAATCACTTCATTGGTCTGGCGAGAATCAAGTATCTCTTCACCTGGATACACATATAACATTTGCCAACAAATTCACAATGCAAATCATCATCAACCTTATAGACAACAACTAGGTTGGTAGCATAAACCCTAAGAATCTAGGTTATCAATACAGTCGGTCCAATCCTGACCATTTAATCATATTGCATAGAGTAAAAACAATCTTGAAAAAATCTCAAGACGTTCTCCATCATCTGTTCTTCATCGCTTCAGGAAGTTTATAAACCATCACGTGCTCTCCACCATTTACTGAGATTTTGTACATTCCCGAGGTGGATAGAATCAATCTTCTTCATGCAAGATCCTCAAGAGGATTCTTCACGTGCACAAGGCTGATGTGGTAACATGAAATCTTCTTAATTTCAATGCTAACTCATCATAGGATGTCCTCATTCGAATCACATAGACTTAGAATGCATCAACCAGAAACCCTGATACAAACTTTTCATATACTGGTTCACATACCAGTTCACTTTCTTCATATACTGGTTCATTCCATCATACCGGTTCACACTTCATCATACCGCTTCACTTGTACCATCATACCAATTCACTTGCCAGATTGCTCACTTCAATATATATGTTCATACTTCAGCATATTAACATCAATGACAACATACAAAACTGTCATGTCATCATACTCTGCACATATGCCAACAATCTCCCCCTTTGGCATTGATGGCAATACACAAAGATATCTCTACATCTTCACATCGTCTCCTGATCTCTTCCATATTATTTTTCTTCAATATTGCAGATATCTTCTCTGCTTCACATCTTCTCCCCCTTTGACAAAAATGCCAAAGTGGAGCATAAACATCCATGATCTACTATGCTGCTCCCCCTAAGGAGTAGCATCCTTCAACACATCAATCTTGAAAAGATTTGACAATACAATACCTGATTGATGTGGAGCACGTACCTTTAGTTCACTTGTTGAAGGGGTAGCACCCCTAATTCACCTCTTAAATAGGTAAATTTATCCTTCGGTAGAGGCTTAGTGAATATGTCTGCTAACTGCTCTTTACTGGAAACATGTTCCAATACTACCTCTTTGTTCTGAAATTTCTCCCTCAAGAAATGATACTTGAGCTCGAAGTGCTCGGTTCTAGCATGGAATACCGGATTCTTGGAAATATTAATTGCACTTGTATTGTCACAAAATATACTCACGGGTTCAGATACATGGACTTTGAAACCACTTAATACATGCTTCATACAAATTGTTTGAGTACAGTTCATAAATGTTGCTACATATTTTGCTTTGGTTGTAGACTGAGAGATATAACACTTCTTCTTACTCATTCATGAGACTAGTCTACCACCGAGAAAGAATGCACCACCTGTTGTGCTCTTCCAGTCATCCACATTACTAGCCCAATCGGCATCTATAAACACTTTGAGATTGAAATCATTACTATATGGATACCACAATCCATAATCAATAGTTCCCTTTAGATATCTAAGAATCTGCTTGACTGCTACCAAGTGGGATTCTCTTGGACTTTTCTGAAAACGTGCAGCAATGCCCACTGCATGTGCAATGTCTAGTTTGTTGTGTACTACATAGTGCAACTTCCTAATCATTGACTGACAATCTTTCTCATTAACCAAAGCTGAGTCATCTTCTTTTGACAATTTACAACCGGTCATCATCGGTGTACCAATCGGTTTGCTTTCTTCCATGCCAAAGGTCTTCAACACCTCTTTGACATACTTGGACTGAGTGATAAAGATACCATCTTTCATTTATTGAATCTGTAGTCTAATGAAGAACTTAATCTCTTCGATCAGTGACATCTCAAATTCCTTCTTCATCTCATCTACAAATGCATGACTCATCTTGTCATCTCCACCAAAAATTATTTCATCAACAAACACTTCACAGATTAGAATCTGATCTCCTTCTGACTTCAGATAGATATTAGTATCTTCACTTGTTCTTTCAAAACCAATCTTCACAAGATGTGAGTGTAAGCATTCATACCATGCTCTAGGTGCTTGCTTCAATCCATACAAGGGTTTATGTAGCCTACACACCATATCACTATCTTCTGATAGGGAAAACCCATTTGGTTGCTCTATATACACTTCATCTTCAAGTATTTCATTCAAGAATGCAGATTTTACATCCATCTGATACACTTTGAATCCCTTAAAGGCTGCATAAGCAAGAAGCATTTGAACTCCTTCCAATCTAGCTACTAGAGCAAAAGTTTTTCCATAGTCTTCTCCTTCTTCTTGAGCATATCCCTTACATACCAGTCTTGCTTTGTTTCTTACCACTGTGCCATCTTCATTCAGCTTGTTTCTAAAAACCCATTTGGTGCCAATAACATTTTTGTGCTCAGGTCTGGGTACCAAAGACCATGTACCATTCTTTTCTATCTAGTCAAGTTCCTCTTCCATAGCCTTAATCTAGTCTTCATCTTTGTGTGCCTCTTTAAATGTTTTAGGCTCAAATTTAGAGATCATGCAAGAAATTTCTCTAACGTTTCTTCTTGTTAGTGTTCATGCATCCTTATCCCCTATGATCTGCTTTGGATCATGATGCATATTTACATAACTAGGGATGATCTTGGCTCATTCCTCTTGCTTTTCCTCTTCATCCTCATCTTCATCTACATCATAATCTACCAGTGTAGGAGTATTGTTGCTTGTACTTGGTTGTTCTGCAATCAGTTCCTAGAAGGTTACAACCGGTTCATCTACCGTTCGCTCACTGTCAGTTTCCTCAGGTTTCTCAGAATTTTCATCAACTCTAACATTGATTCTTTCAACAATTCTTTGAGTCCTATTGTTAAAACACTTGAGATCTTTGGTTTTGGTGGAATACCCTAGGAATATTCCCTCATCACATTTTCCATCAAACTTGCTCTGGTGTTCACTTCTCTTGATATAACACTTGCTACCAAACACTCTAAAGTAGCTTACTACCAAAGTTTTACCAGTCCAATACTCATATGGAGTTTTATCCTTACCTTTCTTGATGAGTACCCAGTTCATAGTGTAAATTGCAGTGCTCACTAGTTCTCTCCAAAAAGTGTGAGCAACCTTCCCTTGAATTAGCATTGTTCTGGCTATTTGAACTATAGTCCGATTGTTCCTTTCTACTAGGCCATTTTGCTATGGAGTCTGGGGGGCAGACAGTTGCCTCTTGATGCCATTTTCTTCACAGTACTTATTGAATTCTCTAGAGGTGAACTCACCTCCTTGATCGGTTCTAAGGCATTTGATCCTCTTACCACTTTCCTTTTCAACTAGTTCTCTAAAGGCTTTGAACTTTCCAAAAGATTCAGACTTGTCTTTCAAGAATGTAACCCAGACCATTCTTGAGCAATCATCAGTAAGAATCATAAAGTACCTATCTCCTTGAACACTCCTAGTTTTCATAGGACCACACAAAACAGTATGCACATGATCAAGTAAATTATCCACTATGAAAGATTTACCTTTGAAGGTTGAGGAAGACATTTTCCCTAGTTGACATTCTCTGCACAAAGGATTCTCTGGTTTGTTCAGCATAGACAATCCTCTAATTGCCTTGGTCTTACTAGCTTTCACAATATTGTCAAAATTTGATTGGCAAAGTCTCCTGTGCCATATCCAACTATCATCAAACTTATCCATTAGACATTGACTGATATTTGTATTCAACTAAAATAAGTTACCTTTGGTATGCATACCGGTGGCCATCAGTTCACCACTCTTTCCTTTTATTTTGCATACTCCATCTTTGAATTCTAGAGTGAGTCCTTTATCATTCAGCTGAGCAACACTGAAAAGGTTATGCCTGAGACCTTCTACCCAATACACATTATTAGCATTGCTTTTTCCATTTAGAGAGATGGACCCTTTGCCTTTTACCATACAAGGTGCATCATTACCAAATCAGACTACGCCTCCATCATATTCTTCCAAAGATAGAAACTTTCTCCAATCACCAGTCATGTGGTGAGAACAACCACTCTCAATAATCCACTCATTAGAATTATCAAAGCGGGAGATAAGAGCCTTCTAGTCTGACGCATCTTTCTTAACAGCTACAAATACTATGTCTTCGCTTTCTTCATCTTCTGATTCATCATCAGAGACACCTTCATCAACTGCAACAGGACAATTTCTCCTCTTTCCTCCTTTGAACTCTTTGAACCTCTTTGTTTTGTCCTTATTATCACTATTAGGACAATTGACATCAATGTGTCCTATCCTATTGCAAGAAAAGTATTTCAAAGGGAGCTTACCTCTGCATATTCCAGTTCCCTTAGGAAGTCTCTTGGCTAGAAGAGCTTCAAATTGCATTAGGATCTCCTCATCATCCATATCTCTACTTTGTCTAGGTTCATAGCTGGTACTAGCTTCTTTACCCTTTCTAGATAGTGCAACATATTCTCTAAAGGTTGAATCAGTCTTCTGAACAATGCCATCATAACTATTTAGCTCATATGCAGCCAACTTAGCAATAATAGAGTCAAGGGACACCTTTGTCTTGTCAATAGATTTCAACTCTTGAATAGTGGCAACCCTTATTGCATAGACCGATAATAAGGTTCTCAAAACTTTGCTAACAATGAAGGAATCACCCATTGTACCTCTTGCACTCTTGACGTCTCCAACAATAGTTTTAATTCTTATCCCATATTGTTGAATGGTTTATCCTTCAACCATCCACATGTCTTCAAACTTTCCCCTAAGGCTTTCTTCCTTAGCCTGCTTCACATGCTCATCACCACCATAGATAGACTCCAGAGTATCCCATACATCTTTGGGATTGTCTTTATCTTGAACATTTATAAACTCAATGTCTGATAGACTGCTGATAAGAGCTTCCATGACTTGCCCATTCTCCTGAATTTCTCTTCTTTGATCATCAGTGAGAGTACTGGTAGGAACAACATAAGTATTCTCAACATCGTTCCAGTGTTGAGAACCCATGATTTTAATGTAAATCTTCACTCTATCTTTCCATATCTTAAAGTTATCTCTGTTGAACTTAGGACCTTCCCTCTTCATCATTAGAATAGGATCTTTTCATCAAGCGGTTAATCTCATAACATAGAGGACCTCGAGGACTGCTCTGATACCAATTGATGAATAATGATGAATAGTAAATACTCATAAATACTAAGAGGTGGGGTGAATCAGTATAAACAAAAATTTCCTTAAACCACCTTGACTGCAAAGACTGCACTAACTGGTAAACAACATCACTGATCTAAATTAGGGCACTACCAATAAAACACAGTAAGACTGTGAAACACATAAACTGGTAACACATATCTTCACATAACCTAATATCTTATTTCCACTTCACCCAAAAGCTTAAAACCTAATATTCCATTTCCACTTCACCCATATGCTTAAATAGGTAATACATCAGAAATATAATAACCACTGGATCATCATGCATTACTGCTTAACAAAAAACACTAAAACATCACATGGAAAAGAATGACACATGACACAGTCATTTTTCATGTGGAAAACCAACTGGAAAAAACCACGGTGGGGATGAATACCCACAAGTTGTTCTTTGAAATCTTCTGAAGTCTGCTCTATTAGGATCCTAGTCCGGTTAAGGAATTTTACAACAGGTTCTGCTAGGAACCGATCCTTCTAGGGATCACCCAGTTAAGGGATGGCTAAATACCTAGTTAAAGGTTAGAACCCTGTTAAAGGTTATCTCACAAAAGGATTTCAAGATATCAATGATTTTGATTCACCTTGTTAAAGGATTTACAAAAAGGCTGTTAAAGATACCTGGTAAAGGGATTTTCCAACTCTTGAAATGATTAGAATTCAATAGGTAATACACTAATCTGATAACAACACTCAATGCTAGGGCAGATCCACTTCCGTTCTTATACTTCTACAATCATACTCACTTCACTGGTTTGGAAAGAATCAAGTATCTCTTCACTTGGATTCACACATAACATTTGCCAACAACTTCACAATGCAAATCATTATCCACCTTATAGACAAAAAATAGGTCGGTAGCATAAACCCTAAACCCTAAGCATCTAGGTTATCAATACAGTTGGTCCAATCCTAATCGTTTAATCACATTGAATAGAGTAAAAACAATCTTGAACAAATCTCGTTCTTCATCATCCATTCTTCACCGCTTTAGGAAGCTGATAACCCATCACGCACTCTCCACCGTTTATTGAGATTTTGCACATTCCCAAGTTGGATAGAATCAATCTTCTTCATGCAAGATCCTGAAGAGGATTCTTCATGTGCACAAGGTTGACGTGGCAACATGATCTCTTCTTCATTTCAATACTAACTCATCATAGGATGTCATCGGTTGAATCACACAAACTTAGAATGCATCAACTAGAAACCCTTATATGAACTTTCCATATACCGGTTCACTTTCTGTATATACCAGTTCATTCCATCATATTGGTTCACAATTCATCATACTGCTTCACTTGTACCATCATATCAGTTCACTTGCTAGATCACTTACTTCAATATACTGGTTCATACTTCAGCATATTGACATCAATGACAACATACAAAACTGTCATGTCATCATACTCTGCACATATGCCAAACAACCCCATCATATTTGCATGATATTTTCTTGTGAAAATCCCTTGTCTATTCTCCCAAGAAACAAAAACCTAATCTTTTCTTTGATACCCACTTGTTTATTGGCATTGGGCCAAAAGTTACCTTGGACAAGAGAAACCAACCTTTGTCAAACCTTGAAATAATTTACCCTAAGTTTATTAGTAGAAAAGGTAAGGTGGTCAACAAGTCCTTGGAGAACAACCCTATTGTTTCTCCCTCTATTTCTATAGGCATATCAGATAGTGAACTTTCCAAGGATAATATTACTACCTAAAGGAAGCATAGGTCTTCTAGGATTGTAAAACTAATTATGGCTACAAATATTATGGAAGGCATTAGTAAACCCCCCTAAGGATAAAATTGAAGATTAATTACAATACTCAACCTTTAATAGTACTAGTTTTAAGAGTAGTGAGGATACCTAAGACAAACTTGTAAATATGATCCTATAAGAATCACTCTCTCATTCCCCTAGTATAAATTCTACCCTTAAATAATATGGTGATGAAGAATACCAAGAGGTTTGAGGAGACTTTAGTAGATCCAACAACTAACAAGTGATGGTTTTGGAGACAAAAGATGTCACTATTGGGGTTGATAGGTTGGAAATGCCACAAAACTTCTTATTCTATGAAAGAAATAGGGAATGAATCATATGGCTAAAGGGTATCATTAATAACCTAACTAAAATTAATAGAGGATTGATGTAAAAATGTGTGATGGAGGTCATGATCATGACAAAGAAAATTGAGAACAAAAAGAAAAGGAAAGCTCTTGCTAAGACAGAAGATGGATGGACTAAGGGAAACATGGACAACAACTTACTCCCTTGGGAGGAGAAGTTAAATGATATGGTAGATAGTTTGGGCTATATCTCTTAATGCCCATGCTATTTTCTTTTTTCTATCTTTTGTCTTAGCTATTTTTAATTTATTGTTCCAAAAATTTTATGTTTAATAATATGTTATGTACTCTTCTAAACTCTATGATGCTTGGCAAGATTCATCTCAAATCCTTGGTTCTATTTTTTGATGGATGGTTTTTCATTTAGATGTGAAATAACTCAGGGCCCTTCCTCACTTAATAAAAAACAAGGAGAAGTTCTTCTATCATGTAATTTTAACATGAAGAAAATTGTTGAACAAACTATAGTCTTATGTAGCAACAAGGATAACAATCATTAATTGATTGCTAAATAGAAAATTATTAGTGGTCAAGATGTGAATGGATAATGGGTACATTTACCATTTATGATGAACAACTTACACTCTATCTAGAACTTTTCATTTTTTATTTGCAATTATATATGTGAATGAAATTTATTTATAAATCATACATAAAAAACTGTAAAGGAGCAAGTGCCACATGAATTGTGCATTTTGTTTACAAAGTCTAGGTGATAAGATGATGAATGTTTTTTATTAAAGATCTTATTGGAGATTTAAGATCGAGGTACAATACAATTCAATTTTTTCAGTCTTGCTGAAAAAATCAATATATATATATATATATATAACAAACGATCCATCAGGCTTCAACAATGTAAAATTTTATTTTTAACTCTAAAAAGTTGTGATATATTTAAGGAAACGTTAAGGTATTTAATGCAAAAAATAAAACAAAATAATTAGAGGGTCTAAAAATTCATGCACTAACAAGAATAATTTAAGAGGCCATTAAGAGTTGTAAAAGGACAAAGAACAAGAAGAAGATAGATTATTTTCTAGAAATTGCTTGGTTTGAGAAGGACTACAAAGATACAAGGATTTCTCCAAAGGAGCTAGGTAAAGAGAAGGAGAACATAAATTTATACAAGTAGATTATAAAAGTAAAAAAGGATGTTCATAAACACAAGGAGAGAATACTCAATATATCTAGGGAATAATAACCCATAACAATTTCGGAGGGGAATTCATTAAAAAGGAACAAATCTAGAGAATATTATAATAGCCACTCAATGGTTTGAATATACTCAAATAATTATATGAGCAACTATTATGTGTTAAGGTCCCACAAGGTCACATAAGAATGGAACTATTCATTTTGCAATAGGTAATGAAGGTATTAAGAATTTTTTTTTTGTAGGAAATGCTCTTGACATGGTTGATTGTTAGGTTCAATTTCTAAAATGGGAAACTAAAATCTTCTCCCCTTACATTTTGAAAATTTTGGACAACACTATTCAACATGGTTTTCCAAGATATTGGATTACTATAATAGAAATAATCATATTTAAGAGTAAGAATCTTAATAATCCTTCTAAATGTCAAATGGCAATGACCAATATTTTATTTAGATTTTCTTTTAACACATAGTCAAGTATAGAATCAACAAGTGTGTAGAGGAAAAATAAACAAGAGAAAAAGGGAAAGAAAATTTTAGACTAAGGCTTTCAATAATTGATCATGGAAACATACATGAGTCATATCATTGTAAAATTTTGAAATAAAGAAGAGGAAGTTTATTGTTGTTTTGTTGATTTCAAGAAGAATTTTGGCATGGCTCTTATGAATTTGTTATAGTGTAGAATGAAGGATATTGGTATTTAAGTACAATTTAGAATGTTTATATGTATGCTTTATACATACATTAAGATAAAATATAAAACTCAAGCAATTGCCCTAAAAATTTTTAGGAGCAACATTAGAGTTAAGAAATGTTGTCCATTATCTACTACAATTTTTGGTATATATATCAACAAACTTGAAAAATGGTTAATTTTGAAAGGTGGGGATGGTAATATCTAGGGGACTATGTTGTTAGGCTTCCTTTATATGCTAATGATATTATTTTGATTTCTAGTTCCTCTAAAGGGTTATAGGAGATCATTTGTTTGCCCTTGTTTGATTTTGCAATGATGTGGACATGCAAGCTAACACTAGCAAGGTTATTTTGGTAGAAAAGTTTCACAAATATATGTGAAAAATGGCACTAGGGAGAAAGAAAAAAATATTACTGAGAAAGTTTTAAGACCACTTTTAGTTATCAACAAAAAAATCTATTAAGAGTTCAATAACCCTTAAAGAGTAAAAACTATCATAGCTTAGTCAAATACTAAAGCATTAGAGAGAAAGAAAAAAAATATTAGTTTGAGGAAATTAACCCCACTTTTGGTTTTCAACATAAGTCCTTTTTAAACACACACACACACACACATATATATATCTTAGATAGTAAAAAATATTATAGCTGAGTTAAAGACTAAGACATTAAGGAGAAAGAAAAAAATATTACTTTGAGGAATTTAACCCCACTTTGGTCTATCAACAAAATGCTCTATTTAAAGGTCAATATCTCTTATAGAGCAAAAAATGTCAAAGCTTAGTTAAAATACTAACTCATATTGTCTTGAATGTGAAATAGGTAGATGAAAAAGACGCATGGAAAAATAGATTTTGTGTCTTTTGCATAGATAGATTTCTGAAAAAAAAAAGAATTTTTTATTTTATTTAATATAAAGCTTATTATGACATCTAGGCCAAGTACATAAATCATTTAATAGTAGCTTCATTTTAAGATCCATTTAACAAGAAGATAATAGAGAGAATGGTAGAGCTCATTATTATTTGGTGAGAATAATATAACTCGAATCATTATGAATATTGGATATATTATTATATAATTATTAAGTGAAATTCATGGTGCGAACCATCAACTATTTTAAGCGGAGAAATTATATATTAAAGACTGTTGCCATGTCTTGAATGCCATCACAAGCATGTATAATTTTTGATCAATATCTTCCTACATGAGTTGTGATGATCAATAGCAATAGAAAGTTAAGAAACAATAACGTTAACATCACCAATCACTATTAAGAATTATTAGCGATTAGACATGAATAATTAGATAGCGATCAGGCAGTTAAGAAGAGATGCATCTATAATGTAGAGAGGACTTATTGAAGAGGTGTGACTTCTGATAGGGGGTTATGAGAGACAACAATCATTGGATCATGGGGATTGAATAGGATACTTATTGATGAGGGATAAGATCGATCATAAATAATTCATATAAACTCTCAGCATATTCAATACTCATTATACAGATTCATATCTGACTTCATAGTTTGAATTAATATCTAACTGTGATCAAAATTTGATTTAAAACATGTGCTACTTAAATATGATCAAAACTTAAAAGGGTATCAAAGCCAACATAAGTGTAAAGTGGAAAAATCGAACCCTAGTTGTTCTCCCCTCCCCAACTCCAAGGAGAGAGAAGGGAGAGTCACTAGGGTTGATGGTTTTCACTTAGGAGAGACTTTACATTCAAAAGAGGGGTTGAAAACCACAAGATCCAATCCCATGCAATGCAAGATTGGATTCTAAATGAGTTTCAAGGGTTGTGACATCAAGGATACCCTCTTTTGTAAAGAATGTAGATAGAAAGATTGAACTAGGAATGCATGTAAAGTAGGAAAGATTCGCTGATAAACAGAGATGGGGATATGGGATGAAGTTACCGACCTGGAATTAGCAGTAAAATGTCGAGACGGAGCTGTTCTGCAAATTTGAACAAAATTTGACAGGACAATGGCGCCCGACATGCACACGGTCCTCCGAAAAATCTGTGAAATGAAGGTGGATCTGTTCGTCTGTGCACAAGGATTCTAGATCTTCAATTACAGCCACGTACCTACAACCTACACACAGAAAAGAGAGGTTGATTGGGGGGTTAGGGATTAGGGGTTTACCTTTAGGTCAAACCCCGGTTTTGGAATTAACCAAGAAATGAGAATGTTGTAAATGTAAATGTTTGTAATGTAAACAAGTACTGATACCTTGTTGTAAGAATGTTTGTATTCTTACATGCGAAGGTGTAATGTATTTAGTATGTTATGTGTTGTAAGTGATCTCCTCTTCAATGGTTGAATCCTTGTCTTGAATGCAACACCTAGCCTTGAATGGAGACTTAGAATGCTCAATTGTTTGAAGGAATGCTTGAATGCTTGAATGTTTGAATGTTTGAATATCGCTTCCGCCTTTTGCACACATATGTCTTCCTCTCTTTTTTGGAAGAGGAAATGTAGTTTATATACTTGTCAATTAGGGTTGATAGACTAATTTTCCCAACCTTAGGCTGACCATGAAACATTATTTCCCGAATTGCAAACTTAAAGACCCAATGCCCAAAAGAGACCGGGCCCAAAATAGGGCTAGGGACCAGGGCGCTAGGCGCCATGGTCCTGGGGGACCAGGGTGCTAGGCGCCCTAGTCCTGAAGGACCAGGGCGCTGGGCGCCATGGTCCCACCTCCCGAGACAGCAGGGTGCAAGGAGGGATCATGCCAAGGTGCAGAAAAATGCAGTTTTTGGTGTCATAAATAGGTTTCGGGGTCTCCATTCAAGTTCAACGTTGCGCCGCCATCGTGAAGACCCAAATGCAGTCGAAATTGCAAGTGTCACAATTTTAGGACACTACATTTAGCCCCCACTTTAGTGGGAGTATAAGCGTATGCCCATACTTCCGGTAAAGTACAAGGAAACAACATTGAGAGACTTTCACCACGTCAAGGAGGCAAGATACACCAAGCCCCCAGTGGACTAAGGATCTTACGACTTTGATTGACAAAGTAAAAGGGAAGATCACGAGGGAGAACCATGACTGTCAGTAGTAAGGTTCCCTCACTATGAGTCATGCAAGAAAGATATCAAAAATTTTCAAGGCAAAGCTAAATTTGTCAAGAAATTTTCAAGTATCTTGAAAAGATATGAACGGGATGTATGGCCCCCTACGTTAAAGCGATCGCACATGCCTCATTGGGGGTGGTTGCTTTAAAGTAGTGATACGTATAAGAAATGAGAAGGGAAAGGAGCACGTTATCACAAAGATTTAGCCCCCAAGTCTGAGATAAGCCCAAGGATAATAGACACAGAACACAAAGCACAAGGTGACTTTGCTTTCCTCGGGGTCAGTATGCTGTATGATAATTCATGTATATCATATGTATGTATGCATAATTGTTCTTCATTCCCCAATCAAGGAAGGTCACCTAGAAGAAGGGAACACATGTGTCTTTTGAGTCAACATGAGAGAGATGAAAAGAGATCTCAATGTTTTGCATCGTCCTCAAGTAGACAACACTAAGGAAAACAAATAGAAGAATGAGAATAACACATAGAAGAAGTAACAAAAGAGATCAAGAGAGGAGGAGAGAGTTTGCTATGCTAATGAAACTAGTCTAGCACGTCATCTACCCCCCGATCTTGCTGATCAATATTTCAGGAAGGCAAGAAACACGCTAGAGGAGGAACATCCAACACAACAGATGGAGCTATCACAAGATCCAAACAAGGGCTATGTTCATGTTCCGAGCCACGTTGTTCTTGTCTAGGAGCTAGGATAAGTGCTTTAGAAAATTCATTAAATAGATGGTTATCAACATCAACATATTCATATTCACTATCAGAATGAATAGGAGTAACATTTTCATCATGAATAACATTTTCATCTATATCATCATCAAGATTTATAAAAATAGGATCTTTAACTCGCACAGGATCAAGACCATCATGCATCTTATGTTTAGGAGATTTCGGCTCAATCGTCGGCTGAGGAGAAAATGGAATAATACTGGCTGAAGGTGTTTTTGGGGATTGCAAAGTGTGAGAAGTAGCTGCCTAAGCTCTAAGACGACGCTTTCGTCGGCGTTCATGTGCAGAACGATTTCGTCTAGTCTTAGTAGGAAGTTGAGAAGATTGAGGAGGAGGAATGTTCTCATCCTTATCACTTGGGTGTTTAGGTTGTGGTCTCTTAGGTTGAATAATAGGAGAAGAGGAAGGTCTCTTCTCTCCATAAGAGGAAGAAGGAGGAGCTGCTCCATATAAGGGAGGAATATTTGGTTTAGGAAGGAGACCAAGCCCCTCATGACGAGGAGGTATAGGTCTACTTTTAGGAAGTTTATTAGTCATAGGCATAGTCACATTCATACGGATGAGTTGGGAATCTTCTTGAGGAAAGACATTAGTTTTATCTTTCAAAGGAAGAACTTCCTTCTCAAGAACGATAGGAATATCAAGTTTGGGTGTTCTAGGTTCGCTTAGAGATAGGATCATATCTTTTTTCCATTTTTGATAAGATTTAAAAAGATGATCACTTCACAGAGGAAGAGATTGGAATTGTTTAGGCCAAAAGTAATCAATAGGAATGCTAGAAGTTCTTTCAGCTGGTTTAAAGAGGCTATGATTGACAGTAACAACTTCACCATTATGGGGAAATTTCAAACACTTGTGAATAGGAGAAGCAATAGCTTTCATGGAAGATAGTCAAGGATAGCCTAGCTTCACACGAAATTGTTCAGATGATGGAATAATAGCAAAGTCCACATCAAGGGATTTGTTATGGACCTCAATAGGTAATGTAATAGAACCAATTGCAGGAGAAGAAAATGCATCAAATAGTTTCACAACCACATTTGTTTCATCATAGATCACTTGATTCAATTGCAAAGTAAAAAGGAATTCTTCAGTAATGATATTAACCATACAAGAAGGATCAATAAGCACTCCATGACAAGGTGTATTCTTGACTTTTGCAACTATATATAAAGGACCATCAGGTGCCCTGATAGTTTCACTGGAATCAAATGTGATGGAAGGTTCTTTAGGGATTTTCTACTGCTCTACAAAGTTAATCACATTCGGAGTCATGGGCACAAGATCATCAGGTGAGACAGAGGAATCAGTAGTATCAATCGCATTAGAGGTGTGAGAAGGTAATGGATCAATAAAAATCTTAAGATTTTGGTTAGGAGGAGCTACAGATGTGTTGCCTTTATCATTCACACCAGAAATAGAGATAGTATTATTATCAATCAAATCTTGAATTTTACCCTTTAAAGCAAAACATTTTTCAGTATCATGCCCAGGATGACGATGAAATTGACAAAAAGATTTGTTATCAAAATAGGGTGAATTAATCTTTGTAGGATCTATTTGCTTTATAGGAGGGAGAGTAAGCACATTTTGTTCCAATAACTTATTCATAATACTATGCAATGATTCATTCAAAGGAGTAAACTTTCTTTCTTTCTTGAAAAACTTAGAAATAGGAGGCACACCTGATGCTGCATTCACATTGTTGTTGATGATGTTTTCATTGAATTTAATTGACTCTTTGTTCGGTTTGAACTTCCCAAATGGTTGTTGACTACTATCACCCTTATCACTCAGAGCCATAGGATTTGCTTGTTCCATTTGACTCACAGTCAGTTGATAATTGTGAAGAGTTGCGCACAACTGTTGGAAAGAAGTAAACTCAGAAAACAGAAGTTTTTCTCTAATATCTTTTTGTAAATTAGAAATAAAGATTCTTTGAATATCATTATCAAGTACTGGAAAAGGAATTTGAGCATACAAAAGCTTATATCTACCAATGAAATCAGTCACTTTTTCTTTAACACCTTGTTTACAATGCATTAAATCAATCAAAGTAACTTTAGGACTTATATTGTTTTGAAATTGTTGAATAAAAGCATTTGCAAGTTGTTCGAAAGATGTAATAGAATAGGAAGGCAACAAGCAATACCATTGTAGGGCTTTATCTCTTAATGTTCTAGTAAACAGTTTTGCAAGCAACCTTTGGTCATAAGCAAAATCAGTACATATTGTTTGAAAGGTCTTAACATGTGTTAGCGGATCACCCTTACCATTATAAAGCTCCAAATGCAGAATTTCAACATGTTTAGGGGGGATAGCTCGAACAATGTCAAGAGAAAGTGGGCTCGCAACATCAAATGTGGGCACACTACTCTTAGATTGATTCATAGAGGCAATTTGTTGCTGTAAAGAAGAGACAGTTTGTGCAAGATTGTTAATGGTCGCTTCAGTTGAAGAGTTCATATTAGACGTGTTAGATTGTGATGGAGGTATTATGTTATTGAAAGAAGGCATTGATTGAGAGTAAGGTGGTGGGACACTATGATAGTTAGTCATAGGAGATGATTGGAAAGGAGGAACACTACAAGGAGGAATGGAATGGTTAAATGAATTGCCCCCTTCTGTCATGTTCATTTGTGGAGATATAATAGGAACACTTATTGAAGGAATGAATGAAGAAGTTGGATTGAATGAAGGAAGAGGGTTGATTGAAGAAGAAGGATTGCCCCCATGACTAGTGATCATAGGAGGAATGTCTTGTATTGAAGTAGTCATTATGTTTGATGTAAAAGTAGGTATACTAGCAATAGGAGTTGTCAAAGGAGTAGAATGATTAACTTGAGTAGGAGGTTGTGTATAACCTAAAGTTTCAGCACAACTCTTCATAGGCATCACATTCGAATCCATAATGTGTGCAATACCACGCAAAATATCAATTCCATTCTTATCACTTTGAACCATATGTTTTAGACCCTCAATTAATGAAAGAGCAACACTATCAGGGTATTCTTGAGACATCCATTGTCGAAAATCATCAAATTGGTTATCCAATTTTGAAAGTTGTTCTACAGAAACCTCATGGAGAGCTTCTTCATCATTAAGAGGATTAGAGGAATTACCATGTCCTCGTTAAAAAGGCCATTCAAATTAGGTTCCATCTCCTTAGTAATTAAACCTTGGAAAGACTTAATTCTAAGGCTTTGCCTAACGGGAATAGTGTAAGTAGGGCTTATTGTTGTAAAACTCATGCACTAGGGAGAGAGAAGATTATGAATTTTAGAGGTAGCAAATCTCAATAAAATCAGCCAATCTCCTAGATTTAAGCTATTAAATGCAATCAGGACAATCTCCCAAAATTTTGGAAAAAATGTCCGGGACCGTGGCGAACGGAGTGCACACGATCCTCGCAACTTTTTTCAAAATTTTCAGGGATGAAAGTTATGATGATTTTAAAGATAATCGGTAAAAATTGAGTGATTTTAAGATCTGTAGATAAGCCAAATTAAAGTTGCAATCTCAAAATTGAACCCTACCAAGATTGTTGAAAAATGCAAAATTTGAATTTTGAAAAAGAGATGGAAACTGAAATTTTGAATTTTATGATTTTAGAGGGAATACTGAAAGCAATGCAGGCTTTGAAATTTAAAAGTTGACTCGATTTCATGCAAAATTTGAATTTGAAAGCGGAAATCAAAGTTGTTGTAATTAAACACTTAATCTCAAAAGTCACAAATTGTAAAAATTTGAATAAAGCACTGAAATTTAGGATAGTAAGGAACACAATTTTGATACAAATTTCAATTTCAACAATTTTTGAATGATTATAAGCCTTAATCCAAGCAATCACTAGACCAACTTTGACTTTAATTTTGAAAGTATTAGAATTGATAAAATCAGCCAAAATTCTGGATTTTAGCAAAAAAATACAGTAAGATCTAGCTCCCGAAATTTTGGAAAAAATGTCGAGGACGATGGCGCTCGGGGTGCACACGGTCCTCGCAAATTTTTTCCAAATTTTCAGGGATGAGAGATATTGTGATTTTGTTGTGAAATCCAAAGTTACAGCCGATTTGGAAGTGTTTTGATCAGTGAAATTATCAGTCAAAGGTTGAATCAAGAAGGTTTTTAAAAATTAGGATTTTGACATTTAACCACTTCATTTTCAGAATTAAAGCACAAATATGAATTGACAATTTGCAATAGAAGGGTAAATCTGAAACAAGCATTAACCATTAAACATTCCACAAGTTTAATTACTAAAAAGAAAATTTTAGGGTTTTTATGCAATTAGCCTCTAAAATTTGCAAAAGATCAAACATGAAAATGTAATTAAGGAAACAAAATTTTCAGATCTAACCATGAATAATCAGAATTAGGATGTTCACGTCGGGTTCACCAAAATGTAAAGCGGAAAAATCGAACCCTAGTTGTTCTCCCCTCCCCAACTCCAAGGAGAGAGAAGGGAGAGTCACTAGGGTTGATGGTTTTCACTTAGGAGAGAGTTTACATTCAAAAGAGGGGTTGAAACCCACAAGATCCAATCCCACGCAATGCAAGATTGGATTCTAAATGAGTTTCAAGGGTTGTGACATCAAGGATACCCTCTTTTGTAAAGAATGTAGATAGAAAGATTGAACTAGGAATGCATGTAAAGTAGGAAAGATTTGCTGATATATAGAGATGGGGATATGGGATGAAGCTGCGGACCTGGAATTAGCAGTAAAATGTCGAGACGGAGCTATTCTGCAAATTTGAGCGAAAGTTGATTGGACGATGGCGCTCGGCGTGCACACGGTCCTCTGAAAAATCCGCGAAATGAAGGTGGATCTGTTCGTCTCTGCACAAGGATTCCAGATCTTCAATTACAGCCGCGTACCTGCAACCTACACACAGAAAAGAGAGGACGATTGGGGGGTTAGGGATTAGGGGTTTGCCTTTAGGTCAAACCCCGATTTTGGAATTAACCAAGAAATGAGAATGCTGTAAATGTAAATGTTTGTAATGTAAACAAGTACTGATACCTTGTTGTAAGAATGTTTGTATTCTTACATGCGAAGGTGTAATGTATGTAGTATGTTATGTGTTGTAAGTGATCTCCTCTTCAATGGTTGAATCCTTGTCTTGAATGCGACACCTAGCCTTGAATGGAGACTTAGAATGCTCAATTGTTTGAAGGAATGCTTGAATGCTTGAATGTTTGAATGTTTGAATATCGCTTCCGCCTTTTGCACACATATGTCTTCCTCTCTTTTTTGGAAGAGGAAATGTAGTTTATATACTTATCAATTAGGGTTGATAGACTGATTTTCCCAACCTTAGGCTGACCAGGAAACATTATTTCCCGAATTGCAAACTTAAAGACCCGATGCCCAAAAGAGACCGGGCCCAAAATAGGGCCAGGGACCAGGGCGCTGGGTGCCATGGTCCTGGGGGACCAAGGCGCTGGGCGCCCTAGTCCTGAAGGACCAGGGCGCTGGGTACCATGGTCCCACCTCTCGGGACAGTAGGGTGCAAGGAGGGATCATGCCAAGGTGCAGAAAAATGCAGTTTTTGGTGTCGTAAACAGGTTTCGGGGTCTCCATTCAAGTTCAACGTTGCGCCGCCATCGTGAAGACCCAAATGCAGTCAAAATTGCAAGTGTCGCAATTTTAGGATGCTACAATAAGAAAAGGTCAAGATCAAATTTATATAGTCAAAACTATTTTCTATATTCTTCAAACTTTCTTCTATCCATCAAAATGGTGAATGGTGTTAGATTTGAGGATCGAATTGAAGGAGATTCCAACTTTATATCTTGGAAGTTCGGGATCATGTGTGCATTAAAAGAAAATCAATTAGATGAGTTCGTAAAGAAAGATACACCAGAACTAGAAGAAGAAGATGGAAAGATTCAATGGATGAGAAATAACAATAAAGCCATGAAGATGTTAGTTGACTCAGTGAAAGATCATATTGTGCCAATTATCTCCAAGATGGAGACTGCCTATGGCATGTTCAAATCATTAGAAAACATGTATGAGATAAACAACACAATCCGAGCTCTTGCTCTAAAGAAACAACTCTATCATGTCAAAATGACAAAAACCAAATTCATCACCTCATACTTCATGAGGATTACTGAATTAAAAGATCAACTCTCTACTATAGGTCACATAATAGAGAACAAAGAGTTAACCATGCTGGCACTAAATGGTCTCCCCTCCTCATGGGAGGCATTTATTCAAGGGATAAGTGGAAGATCAAAACTTCCTAAGTTTGATTGATTAAAGCAAGATTGCATTCAAGAAGAGTCTAGATTGGCTATCAGAGGCATTGGCCAAAGCTCCATAAATGAAGATATTCATGTTCTTGCCTCCCACTCCAAAAAGATGAAAAGTAACAGAGGACATTTCAAAAGGAAGAAAGATAAGGAATCTAATGGTGCTCCTACATTGAAAAGAAGGAAGGATATTTCAAAAATCCAATTCTTTAAATGTGACAAATATGGTCACAATGCAATGCAATGTCCAACCAGGACAATGCCTCAAGCCTCCATTGCGGATGTTGGTGAGATTATTTCACAAAAGGATTCAGATGGATTCATATTCTGATTTGAAAGAGAGAATTTTTTAATGGTTGAATAATGTCCATGAATTTAATATATAGTTTTTTTTGTTAATTCATGCAATTACATTATGCATTTTATTTGTGAGACAACTTTGTCTGTAGATGTTCGCTTCTGACAAGCTGCATTCAAATATCTTGTGTTTTAAACTTCTTGAATTTACTATGAGAAATTTATCCCTTACATTTAGGACATCTTTAGAATCATATTATGTTTCTTTTCAGGCTATAGAGTTTTAAAGTTCTATTTGTGATGAAGAGATTAAAATTCAAGAGGAATATGCAAAGGACTTTATAAGTGGAGATTTTGAGATTTTGTATTTCCATTTTTTATAGAACAAACATCTACCTACAAAGGTGTAATAGCTCACTTGTGAAAGCCATAGAGGCATTGGTACTGGTAATGATAGCATCTAGGGTTACAAAGCCAAGATTGGGACAAGAGGGCTCTCTTAGTAAGAGGGAGCATACTGAAAGGAGATTTTGTTCTAAATCTCAAGATGATCATATTCTTGCCTAGTGCTTGATCATATGATAGTAGATCCATGATGGTTTTGGATCTAGCAATTCCAACTGTATGAGAATCATACCAGATGATGAGAGTCTCCTAAAGCAAGGTATCTTCCATGATTGGGACCATGTGAGAAGGGGATGCTTCTGTGATATAGTGAGCAACTTTATTTAGAGGATGTGCTTCTATTAATGTCAAAGGATCTTGTTTATATTGGTTCAGAGGAACTGGACCATGTCAAGATGATTTCTCTAGTGATCAGTCAAAGGACTATGATTCATGAGATGGAGAGACATTCATGTAGGATGGAAGGCCTTTATGCCGACTTCTAGGTCAAGATATTCTTAGATAGATGAATACTTAGTGAGCTTGGAATACACCAAGAGTGATGCAAACTCCAACATTGTATTTCGTGAAAGGTCAAAGCATGTGGAGATCAAGTATCACTATGTTAGAGACATGGTGGAAAGGTATGCTATTCACTAATGTATTCTTCCTTTCAAAGATGTTTTAAAGTGTAAACTCTTGTGATTGCATTTCTCTTTGAGAGAGACTTAAAGAGATGGCCCTTATCTACACCCTTTGATATGATCCATGGTAGATGTCATGTGTGTGACTCCATGACAATTTTGGTTTAGTGCTTGATGAGCCCCTGTGAACATTATTGTGAGGTGACGATCTCTCAATAATGAACAATTGTACTTCTGATCATTATCGTAAGGTAATGATTTTATGATATTAATTGATCATACCATTATGATGGGAATCATGAGACATGATATCTATGGATATGTCATAATGGTTTACATCTCTAGTAGTAATATTTGTGGATATGCCATAATGGTGGATATCATGAGACGTGGTATTCGTGGACAAGCCATAATGGTGGATATTACATAAAGAGACATTCATGGTGGATTTGATGTGATGTGAAATCCATGGACATGTCATGCAGTAATTTATTTAGATATACCATGATGGTAGACATCAGGAGATGTGATATCTGTGGACAAGCCATAATGGTGAATATGATCTAAACAAACATTTATGGTGGATATCATGTGACTTGATATCCATGGACATGCCATAAATACTTCATATCACAGTGAGGTGATATCTTCCTCTCCATATATGGATGTATCCATTGTGATCAATCATCACTGTGAGGTGATGTAGGATTCCTCCCTAGCTAAGAGGGAGTGTTAATGAGATAGCTTTAGTTGGAATCCACTAAGCCCGATTCTGCAGATCAAATTAGTTCATATAGGCAAAGACGTGAAGTAATTATTGATCAGAACTTTAATATATATAGCTGAGGCGATTATTATTTGGTGAAAACAATATAACTCTTATCATTACGAATATTGGATATATTATTATATAATTATCGAGCGAAATTCATGGTGCGAACCATCAACTATCTTAAGCGGAGAAATTATATATTGAAGACTGTTGCCATGTCTTGAATACCATCACAAGCATGTATAATTGTTGACCAATATTTTCCGACACAAGTTGTGATGATCAATAGCAATAGCAAGTTAAGAAACAGTAACGTTAACATCACCGATCGCTATTAAGAATTATTAGCGATTAGACATGAATAATTAGATAGCAATCAGGAAGTTAAGAAGAGATGCATCTATAATGTAGAGAGGACTTATAGAAGAGGTGTGACTTTTGATAGGGATTTATGAGAGACAACAATCATGGGATCACGGGGATGGAACAGGATACTTATCAATGAGGGATCAGATCGATCATAAATAATTCATATAAACTCTCAGCATATTCAATACTCATTCTGCAGATTGATATCTGACTTCATAGTTTGAATAAATATCTAACTGTGATCAAAATTCGAGTTAAAACACGTGCTACTTAAATCTGATCAAAACTTAATAGTAGAAGATGAGTGGCGAAGAAGCACACCGTTCAAGAAGATGAGGCTCAACAAGGACACACAGCACGTTATAACTAATAATAATGAAAGTTCAAATTCACCTTTTCCCAGGGGCATGGATGTGCCAAAACAAGCATTTCGCCACCGCCAGGGTTCGATCCCCTCGTAGTCGCCTCCAACGCACAAAAAATACCCCCGCTCAATTCGGCGCTCTCGCTGTCCAAAGCAGTTAAGTGCGGCTGGCTTGTTTTCTAGCGATGGAATACCTGTTCCATGGGACATTGTTGGGGAAACCTTGGCCACCGCAAGATTCGAACTTGAGACCCCAACGAAACGCCTCAGCTCAGCCGAATAAGGAGCTCCAAGGTGACGAAGAGGCCAGTGAAAGGGAAGCACAATACTTTACTTTCACCTCCAATTTTCTCCTCTCGGATGACACCCACATACCTAGAATTTGTAATCCTTTACAGATGGTCGGATTCAAATGATTAGTCTTCTCAAACCCTGGAATGGAAAGATAAATATAGGGCTCTGTTATTTTGTGGTGTAAGTCCTCCTCGCGATTGCTATCATCTTTCTATTGAGGAGGTGAAACTTGGCCTTTTAAGTTTTGCAGGTTATCAGTTGTGACCGAGATTTTTCTGTGTATAAAATGTGTTAAAAAGGTTATCAGTTGTGACCGAGATTTTTCTGTGTATAAAATGTGTTAAAATCTCAGGTAATTGACAGATTCGGAACGTATAAATACGTTATGGACGTGACATGCTATGGGTGGATTGAATAAACCGCGTTTCTAGTCTGCGGACTGAAAATGATATGATTGTGTACCATAGAAGCAATTATGATTGGATGGATATATATGTGTTTTGAGTATCATTTACGCTACAATTCTTGTTGGTATTTTGAAGATTTGTATGATAATTGACTTTTTATTGGGTTTATTAAAAACAGAAATTTCATTAAAAACAGAAATTTCATTATACATATGTTAGGTTAATAATATGTTAAAATGTATTCATTTATTTTAAAATGTTTATTGATTAAGGGAAAACGGGTTTTGAGGGGACCAAAAACCCTCTACACGAGGTTTTGAAGGGACCCGAAACCTTCAGATTTTGCCAGGATCTGGAACCTACAGAGAATCTTCTGCCAGTAAAGATAGGTACATAAAATTAGCAGACCATCCAATCTGGCAAGTGCCAGCCAAAAGCCAACACTACCACAATCACGAAAAAGTCAGCCAGACTAAAAGAAAATCATTATAAAATTAGTTGGCAACATAGCCTAAGCCTATTAGTGAAATTGATGAACTCCCACATCCAGACATCACTGATTTTTTAGGTTCCCCTCCCCATATACATAAAAATCAGGCAGCAAAAGGCTAACCTGTCCCTTAACCAAAAACCAACACAAACTAAGCTGGGCCCTTCAAAACTATCAGCATCTAGCCAAACATAAAAATAAAAAAGGGGTTTTTGAAAGGATCTCCTAACCTTCCAATTGGATTTTAAAATTCCTCCCAAAACCATCAAAATGAAAAAAGAAAACCACAAAAGATCCTTCAAATACCCCACCTCAATAGGGGAAAGAGAAAGAAAGGTAGCCAACCTACCATCCTTGGTTCTCCTACAGAGACAAAAGACCAAGAAGCCCCTTAACCACCTGATAACCATGTAGCCACTCCACCTCCATAAGAGGGCACATTACCTCAAGAGGAAAATCATGGAAATGAGCAAAAAGAAAACAAGCCCTTAGAAAGATACCAAGAGGAGAAGCATTGAGGATGCACACTGAAGAATCAAGTCTACCACAAGTGTTCAACTCCATCACCAAAGGAAAAAACCCCATCTCAAAAGGGGGGAAAAGGTTCATCAGGAGGAGAAGCCATACCAACAACAACTTGAGATCCAACTAGCCTCTATCAGGCAAAAAAACCTACGAAAAGGAAATTCCAGCTCTATCCCCAGAGAATATCTCCACCTCAATAGGAGATAACACCACCATTACAGGCATAGTGAGCAAAAAAGGAAGCCAAAAAGACACTATAACCTTAGGAATATCCACTCGAGTCCAATCCACCTCCATAGGAAAGGAGAACAAGTCATAAAGAGAAGCAGGGGTAAATATCCAAGAAAATACAATGACAAAGAGGCTGAAGAGAGGACCCACAAAAGACCCAGACCACACAAAACAAACCCCATGGAATAGAGGACCCACGAAAGGCCCAAGTCGCACAAAAAAGACCCAACCCAGCAGGCACCAGCAGGAGACAAAGCCTCCATCGCAAGGTCACCAAAAGCACAACACACACTAGAGCGGCCCCTACAAGCACCAGAGACAATGGCAGGGAAGGGAAGAGGGGCCCCCGAGTGCCAAAGAACCTCTTGTAGCCACCCCCTACTACATACAACCTTCTGTTTCCACCCATTGCCATCCACATCTTCGTTTTCCCCACCATCATCTACTGTCTCTGTAGAGCCGTGACCCCCTGAAACCCTAGTAGAGCTTTCTACCATGTTTTTAATGGATATTGTTATAGTTTCAACAATTTTGGGTACAAAGATGTTGGGTGCAAGTCTATTGGAAGGTTCAAAAGAATTTATGGTGGCAGAATGAATAGAAATTTGAATGTTATAATAATTTATCTTTTAAAAAATTATTAAGACAAGTTGTTGGATACATGTTTATTATGGTAATAGGTTTAAAATGTTATAAAAAAATAAAATTTGAATATTATAATAATTTGTCTTTTAATAAATTATTAAGACAAGTTGTTGGGTACATGTTTATTACATTGTTTTTTTGTTATCTTAGAGGTGTCCATGCGACTCTTGCAAGGGGAAGTTATTCCTTTGGGCCACAAGATAACCCACAAACCCCACCTATGCAAGGTTGGGTAAACCGGCTCTATGCGATCGAGACAAGGTTTGCACCTATGTTGGTTGTCGATGTCTTTAAATGTTTATTATATTTAAAATAATAATAATCCGAAAAATGAGGTGATAATCATGTAAAAGGTTTTTATCTAGATTCAAAAAGGATCTAAGAACATTTTAAAATCATGATAATAAGAATGAGGTGATAGTTATGTAGAAGGACTGAAGAGTAAACCATTTTGCAGATTAGTGGTGGAGGAGGATATGAACTTAATCATCAAATTCATGAAGAAAAACACATCAAGTTAGAAAATCAAGTATATTCAATGCAAAACTAGTGAGTAGCTCTATTATTGAAAAGATTAAGTGCAAGAAATTAGGAAACTTCTTTGTCAAGTAAATTTATATCCTTTCCCACATTATTTTATTTAATTTAAGGTTCAAGATATGGTGACTGAACAAGGTTATCAAATTGAATATCTTGTATTTATTTTAGGTTGATTTTTAAAAACAAAGAACTTAATTGTTTGATTGGTTAGTTTGCGATCCTTTTAGGTGTGATTTTTACTCATCAATTTATTATTTCTATTTGATTTATACTATTTGAAAATGATAATAATATGTTTATTTATTAACCTAGGTAAATCCAAAAAAAATGTAGGATAAACATAAATAATCCTAGATTAAATTATGTGTTGTGTGGACAACATAGTTGAATAATGGAATGCTAAGATAGGAAATTAAATTTGAAGGAGAGTAGTACCTAGCTCAGTGATTGAAAAATGAAAATAAAATGAATGAGGTTTTATAATTTATATGGTGCCAAGCCTTGAAATAGTTCCTTACTTTTAGTAAACTACCTAGAAGTTCATGTTAGATCCTTGCTTTGTTAGAGGATAACATTTTGGGTTCAAGATGAATTCATAGTTAGGAATTTCTACTTGAGGTTTGTATTCATTCTAGTAATCAGTATTGTTAAACTTTGAAACTTCATGTGATATGTGATCTCCTATCCTACATTTTTAAGTGTTTGCTAACTTTGTGATAATTAAAAATATCATTAGATATTGAATAATTTATAAAGATGAAAATAAAACCTTCTTCCATTCCATTGGTGATTGTCCAAGCTCGCCAATAGAAAAAGGAATCCCTCCTCTCTTATTCTAAGTGAGAAATAGGAATTTTCCTACATTCCAGGACATGATTTGTAGCTAAACACATGGGAGATGTCCAAATCCACCAAAAAGTGCACTTCAAAGATTATAGTGAACACCAAAGAAATGAAATGCACTCTACATAAGGAATACAATAGGGAGTTGAAGAACACTGTTGTAATTATGATTCTTCAAATTGCTCTAAAGGGTTAAAGTACCACTATGAAATTTAGGCTTCAAGACTCAAGTCCCCCACTAGTTCAAATATTGCTCTTCATTTTCCTTCAAAATAAAATTACAAGCAATCTTACTTACTTGGTTAGAGTAAAGTGTAAATAAGATAAAAATTGGGATTTAGAGTTCAATAAGAATTAGATGATTTGAAGATCAAGAATGGTCCCTATGAAATTATATAAGGCTAGATTTAAGTGCCATATTTTAGAAGTAGTCAACCTGCTGACATAGTTAGCTTTAAATATGTCAAAAAGGTAAACTAAAAGTGTTCATACCTTAGAAGATATAGTTGGTCATTACTAATTGAGTGGTGATAACTCTAAAATAAAGCCATGTCATTAATGCTATAAAATAACCACCATCATAGTGTTTAGTCAAAATAAGATTTTCTTATAATGTTTATTGAAAGTGTGTTTTCATCAAAGATAAATTTGGTTCAAAAACTAAAATAAAACACAAAATATTACAATTCTATCTAATTTGGAAGTTAGGTCTATTTTCCTTTACAACCATTGGATTGTCAAGGCCCATGGCTCATTGATTCAATAATTTTTCAATATTCATATAAAGAACTAGGGTAGAAAACTTTAATATTATTATAATTTATTAAAAAATCAAGTGTATTGGCTGAAAATTAAGCCAAACTTAGAAAAATAGATGGCCAAAATAAGAGAAATAAGACAATTGGAGGTTGAAAATTTTAATATAATCATTCTAATATAGAAAAAATAATGAATGCAAGAGATGCATACATGTTTAGATAAGATTGGATATGTATAATATCTATGTTGGTGTGCCAAAGGAGAGAATTAGCACAATTCAATTATATGTTGAAGGTTGAGTAAGAGGGAAGCATTCACCTTCACTTTGTTTCCATTTAGAAGAAGCCCTCTTTACTTTTTTTCTAACTACATTATTTTAATGTTATAAAATTTATGAATATTCTCCTTCTAAAACTAAATATTTTTTCTACTTTCTTGTAATAAATTGGCCATGCCAAAATAGGTGGTATAACATGCTTTTACTCTATTCAATTTTGTCTTTTTTGAAAAGAGAGTTTTGTTTTAAGTACATAGAGATGATTTTGAGATTTAAAAGGTGTTATTTTTAACCAACATTAATTGCTTGTATTTTTTGATCAATGATGTTAAAATCATTTTTTCTATATGACAATTACAAGATATATCACTCAATCAATATTTCCAAGTATCACAAACAACTTAATTAATATATTTTAAATATAACAAACAAAACATTCAAATTTGAAGTTTGTTGTAAGATTAAAAAATTTAAATTAATATTAATTATCTATTGCATAATTCTAATAATTTATATCATGTTGAAATATATCTAACAAAATATGAACACAATATTGTGACCTTGTAACACATCCCATGTTCACACTTTCTTAAAAAAAAAATCTTTAATTATTGCCAACCTCCTCATAGAACTTAAAGATGAGAAGCAATGATGAGAAACAATGGAGACTCGCAAATTGAAACCACCCTAAACCACACTAAATGAATAGTGATAATTACTGTAGCTTTTTTTAATCACACAATTATAATCATTTAAATATGTTAAAATATATTTAAAAAAAGAAAAAACTGGACACAACATTAACAAGCTTGCAAGGGCATGGTAGTGTGGGTGTTAGTCTCATATAGGGTTTTGGCTTACAATTGGTGTGGCCTACACCTACAAGCACTCGTCATCAAAACAAACAAACAAAATATACAAATGAAGAGTTAATAAAAAAAATTCCATGGCTTAGCGACTCTAAAGACCAATCTAGCTTATACCATAAGCTTCCCTTTGCTCGCTTGATTGAAAAAAAAATGGAATGGGTAGTCCACACCAACTCAGTGGTCGTCTACCTTCCTAGAATAGGTTTTCCCAGATTAAACGCATTGTTGGGGATGATGAGAAACAAAAATAAGAGTGTCAAGAAGGATTCCTGCGTCCATCGAGAAGTACTCCCAACTAAATTCGACTTCTATGGTAAAGTGCAGCGAGGTTTACAATTGGGTTGTGAGTCATAAATAGTGTTGAAGGCTCAGAAGAGCAGCAGATAGAACTAAAATAAGGCGTTCCGAACTAAAAAGCGAAGTAGAAGATATACTCAGCAGAGCCGACAGATGAAGATGGATCGGCGGATGGCCTGTCGAATTTTCGGTCTTTTGTAATTTGTTGTGTAGATAGCCAAGTGAAAACAACTTTATTCGTTGTAAAGCATAATCAATTGTATATCTCCGATAAAAATCACACATTTAGCATTTCTTTCCCCGCAGTTGTCTTTCACCTGATCGTTGTATTCAGATAAAAATGTTGGAGGTGGAGGGAATGATGATTAATTAATAACACAAAGTATAAATAAGAGAAGGACAAAACAACGAAATTACTGAAACACTTAATCAAATCTCCTATTACAGAATTATATATATTGAACACAATACAGACAATGGTTTATGGAACTCTGCACAGTTCTCCTAATGTCTTACAATTGGATTGCACTCGCAACATAAGCAGCACATATTTATAGTTTTTTTTGAGGCAGTTTACATTCCTATTTTGCAGTAGACGTCACTGAGGAGATAAGATCAGATAACCTTTTAACATCATCTTCTGGCAGAGATAAGGACAAGACGATAACATCTGCAATAAATGCTTTAGATAATAATCTTATCTGAGGCGGTGCAAGAAATAAACATATTAAAAGAAAACAAAAACACTTATTTCATTTTACTTATAATGCATTGTCGAATATAAATAATATCTCAGAATAGCGCAAACATGGACTACATTTATGAGATTTTGGGTGCCAAATTTAGAGTTCTAACCATATGTTAGAAACTGGATATTTGGTATTTGTCTACAGTGTTCTTTTACAAACTCATACCAAAGCTATTTGGTGAAAAATGAATTTTAATCCATGGAGAAGAGAGGGGTATCTCATTTGTATTTATAGATTTTATATCCATTTCGTTTGCGTTTCTTTTTTCTTTTTAATCCGTATCCAAAACGGAAGCTAAGGTTTTAGCTAACTTTTTCTTCTACTGCTACGAGAAAATTAGTAATCTAAGTTAGAGTAATCTTCATGGATGTGTTCCTGTTGTGATTAATTAAGGCTAGTGGATGCCTTGTCTTTTTAATAGGTATATTTATGTCTTTTTATAAATCAATTTGTAGTTTATAGAATTATTTATAGATGTGTCTATTGATCATTTGACAACATTTTATGTGGGCTTTTTAGTTTAATTTGGGTGGGTCACATGTATTCTCTGATTTAGTTGTTTGGAAAAATACAAAAGGTAAACATATGACAAAATTAAGGAGTGGCAATGGAAATATGCTCATGTGAGATTAATACATCTTAAAAATTCACTTGTGCATTATTTTAGAAAAATAAATTTGAAAGGAAAGAGGGTATTTCAAAGAGTTTGTTTTACAAATGAATGTAAGATCTAAAAAACTATTTTTTTATTTT
Organism: Cryptomeria japonica; assembly: GCF_030272615.1. Taxonomy (NCBI): domain Eukaryota; kingdom Viridiplantae; phylum Streptophyta; class Pinopsida; order Cupressales; family Cupressaceae; genus Cryptomeria; species Cryptomeria japonica. Next base: position 381,541,880 of record NC_081411.1, on the reverse strand, counting down.
TATTTTTTTGTGTGTCCTGAATCCAACAGTCTAGACCTATGAGCACGGAAGTCTAATATGAAACCTGAGCTTGTGGGAGTGAAATACCTGCATCGGTCTAATACAGAAACAGCAGGCATGAAAGACCCATGTGGGTCCGCCACAGAGTCCACGAATAACACACGCCAAGGAGGAACTAGATCCACAAGTAGCTCATGCCCAACATGGGTCTAGCACAAGGTTCATGAGCACACCAACCCAACGATGATGTATAAGTATTTAGATTGGTTCAACAAATGAAAAGAATGCCAGTTGACAATAGTATAAATATATAGTAGATTTGTGATATACATATTTTTACGAGTGTTTGTTTCTCATAATCCATAATATTTTCTGTTTACTTCCAGTAGGATGGAAATCCTAACAATACATGTGTATGCATTTATTTTCGTTAGGTCTACACTCACATGGGTGTCTATTGAAAAAAATACAAAATTGTGAGAATAAAAAATAGAATTCCCCATCCTACCTTTTGAGGAATTTCATGCTTTGATAAGAACGGAGAGGGTCACAAACATATGCTTCTAACTAACAAAAATCAACAATAAATTATTTATTTTCGTCATTCACTATCATTGTTGAAACAAGTTCAAATTTTATAGATGTAGATTGAATATGTAATCACCCAAAATAAAGGTCAAGCATGTATATGTACATTACTAAATTTGTGAGTTTTATATCAAAGAGTTTAGAGAAATGAGCAATAGGCTCATCAAATTCAACTTTACTCGTAGAGTCATTTGTGCTCTTAGAAGAGGCATCATCAAGTAACCAAAGCGGGTAATGATTTCAAAACATCATTTATGTCAAAATAGGATATGCATTAATTTGACAAAAAAATTAATTTACAAATTAAAAGTATTTCCTAGAGAAAAAGAGGGTAGAACACCTTTAAGTACCTTGAAACACTACTACACTAAAAGGAAATAAGACTTGCAACATCATCAACAAACATATGTAAGTAGTAGAAACATTAATTTAGGAGAGCAAATTTGCCACCTCATAAAATGAGGACACCGTTGGAGAAAATTGAACCCCTAAGGAAAATTTTTAGGTCTTCTCGTAAATATATATTTCAAATCAATATTAAACCCTTAATATCTTCTTGATTTGTTATCCCACCAAATTAAACCAACAAGTTTATCTTAGGAGATTAAACCATTCAGTTGGTTCCCGAAATCATTGCTCCACTTCCTAGAATAAATGATTACTCACAAGGTTAGGGTTGTTATCATGAAAGTGAAATAAAATCATCAATAGAAAATGGAAGGTTGAAGGCCAACTTTATTAGAGTGGATTTCATTTCTTTCTCTTTGAGCTAAAACATAATGTGCGACCATATGCAAATAAAGTTAAAGTGATTAGACCAAGGAGAGTGTTCCTAGGGGTATACCAAAATAGAAATTAAAATAAAATAATATGGATACCAAACCCCTTTTTTCTTTCAAGAGTTATGGGATAACGTGGGTCTAGATATCATCCTAGCTGTTAGAGAATTTATGTTGTCGATTACTATCCAAAAAGAGATCAATAAAACCTATAATGTGTTAGTCCCCAAGAAAATGAGTGCCAATCAAATGTCTGATTTTAGGCACATTAGTCTATACAATACCATGTATAAAATATCCTATAAGCTCATTATCAATAGAACTAACCCTTTCCTTGGTAAGCTAATCTATGTTAACCAAAAGGGCTTTGTTCCGAGTCATCATAATTTTGATGTTGTTCTTGTTGTGAATGAAACGCTCCACTCTATGAAGTACAACCAAAGAGAGTGTATGCTCATGAAAATGGATATTTCTAAAGCTTACGATATGGTTTCATGTCTCTTTCTTTCCATCGTGATTAGTAAACCTAGTTTTAGGGGTAAATTCTTAAAGTTTACTGAGACCTACTTCAAAACCCCTATGTATTTGGTGTTGATAAATGGTTCCCCCCAAGGTTTTTTCTTTTCTTCTGGTGGTCTCAAATAGGGAAACCTAATTTTCCCCTATCTTTTCATTCTCATGGTGGATGTTTTGGGGTTAAATATCAATATTTGTGTTTAACGGGGCATTCTTCTAGCCCTTTTGTGGTCTCTCATCAACAATTTATGGATGATACCCTTTTGCTTGGTTCAACTTCAATGATGGAAGATAAAGGTTGGTGTGCTATCCTCTTTGATTATACTCATGTTTCACAAAAGAAATCAGATCCAAACATTTTAAGAGCTCCTTCAAGGATCAAATCCAAATCTGCTTATATTTTTTAGTTCCACGTTGTTCGCTAAGTCCCGCATCTATAACTTGTTGTTTCTGTATTTTTCATTCTCATTTCTAGCACTTTACCCTAATTTCAGCATCTTCAATATTTCAATTCAACTTAAGGGAAAGAAGAGGCACAGTCAAGACCCCCTAGAATTTGATTAGATTCTAGATCTACTAGGATTAGATCTATCAAATTCCTATCTTTCCTTAATGTAGTGGTCCCTAAGAAAAAATAGAGGTTTTACTACATCCAATGGTGGAAACCCTAATTTTCACCATTACATTTTGGTGAACCATGCTCCATACACCTTTATTTCTGATTTATGCTCTCAAGTATGAGTGTGTATGCAATTTAAAATTCAAATTTACATATACAAGTTTAATTTTCAATTGAATTTGAAAAACAAAAATATAGAGGTTATATTCATAAAAACCATAATTTTTAATTCTAAAATTGAGTTTGTGAGTTGTCTAATTTGGATTGATTATTTCAGATTTTATTTGTGAACATTCTAAATTTCAATCTTGCACTCATAGAGATTATTTTAATCCAATTACATAAATTTAGAGGTTTAAATCAAAGAAACCCTAATTTTATTTTGATTAATTTTTTTGGGATGCATAATTTTTTTAATTATGATTGTTATGACATACCTTATGTTTAAATTTAGATGCATTTGTTGGCATTTGCATGAAGATTGCAATGATGAGTTATTTTATTGTCATTGATGTCAATTATAACTGGTAATGATGTTGTTATGATATTGTTTTGCAACTGGTAGGTGAGCTAAGTGATCGAAACCAGTATTACTTGAGATGCAGTGAGATCAACTGGTAACCCTACCTATTGATGTCCTAAACCCTAACCGATGGAGCTTGGTGAATTGGTTGTATTGGTTTATGATCAAATATTGAGAGGTAATGATTATGCCACATATGCATGTTGTATGTGAAGAGTTTAAAATGGTTTTGGCATGTAGAGATAATGGTTTTATGTTGGGAATGAGCGAGTACATTACATGAAGTGGAAACCGTGTGACGAGTTACAAGAATCAATGAAGTGGTGATCAAGGAGCAGTCGAGGTTGTCTTGAATAATGTGCAATCATTTTTATGTAATCCAACGGTAATACTTGAACCGATTTGTTTATAATCTCTATGAGATCTTAGGTTTGTGATGTGTTGCCGACCTATTGTTTTTCTTATAAGGTCGATGAGTTGTTTTATTGTAGTGTTGGCAATTCTGGTTAGGTATAATTGTGATTGGTTGCCGAACCAAAAGGTGTATCTATAGTATGTGTGAAGATAGATAGAAGCATGAAAAGGATTTTATCAAGGAGATGAGTGCTATTTACTAGATCAGCAAAACCCCTGTTGTTCTCTAACAATTACGATAGTCAAATCCATCAACCGAGTAAGCTCTAATAGGCTTAGTGCTATCTAAATGCTCTAACCAGTTGATCCATTAGCTTCGATTTCAAATCCTCTACCGAGGTTACTCCTAACAAGGTATTGCTTCTAATAGTGCATTATAGTCAATCCATTAACCAAGTGGTCCCTAATAGGATCTGTTCTTGTAAAGCTTTAATAGGCTTGGCTCCTAACAGGGCAAACTTTAGAAGAGTTCAGAATACTTGTGGGTATTCATCCCCACCATGGTTTTTCCCATTTGGGTTTCCACATCAAAACCATTGTGTCAAGTGGTGAATATTTTTGTGGTTATGTTTGCTATGGTTAATTTGCTTAACTACTAAATCCACTTAGGTATGATAAAATGACCGGCAGTAATCTGAAGTGTGCTTTTACTATTGTTAGTAAAGTATTTGAATATTTTTGTTAAAAGGTTTTGAGAGTTTCATAGTTGTTATACTATTATTTTGTTATGAAAGTCAGCCGGTATATTTGACAGTAATATTACAATTTGTAGTTCAATGTTTGAACCAATTAGTTCTGAGAGTGACTTGTGAGATTGTTATTGAGTTTGGTGAAAGTTTAGTCAGTTTTCTATCTACTGATTCACCTCCCTCTTAGTAGTTGTTCCGATCCTTATTGATTCATCACACCATCAATAGCTATTAGAGTATTTTAGGTCCTCTTGTGTCTAAGCCTAACAACTTGAGGTAAAGATCTTGTAGAACATGATGAAGAAAGAAGGTTTGAAGTTTAATAGGGAATACTATAGAATATGGAGTGATAGGATGAAAATCTATATCAAGAGTCTAGGAAGTCAATACTGGGAACATGTTGTTACTCAATATATTGCACCTAGTGGAACTATGTCTGATGATCAAAAGAAAAAGAAACAAGAAAATAACCAAGCATTGGAGGTCATTATCAGTTCATTGCCTGATTTAGACTATGTTGATGTCCATGGTCTTGAGACTTCTTATGATGTGTGGAAGAAACTTGAGCAAATCTGTAGCGGTGATGAGCATATGAAGATTGCCAAAGAAGAGAGTCTGAGAGGTAAATTTGATGACATGTGGATAGTTGAAGGTGAGAATATTTAACAATATGGTCAAAGGATCAAGGAGATAGTTGGTGAGATTAAGAGTGTTGGTAGTAAAGTGGAGGATGCCATAGTTGTTAGTAAGGTGTTGAGAACCCTTCTACCAGTCTATACTATCCAAGTTGTAGCCATTTAGGAGCTAAAGTCTATTGATAAAACTAAGGTAACTGTTGACTCCATCATTGGTAAACTTATTGTATTTGAATTAAATAGTTATGATGGCAGTGCTCAGAAATCTGAATCTGCATTTAGAGCTTTAGTTTCTAATCCACCTATGAGGAAAAGTCATAGTTATGAGTCTAGATCCAGCTGAGAAGTTGATGATGAAGACAATCTAATCAAGCTTGAAGCATTTTTTGGCCAAGTAGTTTCCCTGATGTATTGGTAAGTACAGAGGTAAATTACCTTTGAAGTGTTTTGCATGTCACAAGATTGGACAAATTGCAGCTAACGGTCCTAATGGTGACAATGAGCATAAGCGTGAGAAGTATAAGAAGTACAAAGGAAAAGGCAAAAGAGATTGTCTCATTGTAGTTGATGGTGGTATCATTGATGAGGAATTTGAGGGAGATGATAATGAAGACATTGTCTTTGTTTCCATTAAAGAGGAGACATCTGATCAGAAGGCATTAGTTTCTTGCATGGATTGTTCTAATGATTGGGTCATAGATAGTGGTTGTTCACACCACATGACCAGTGATCGGAGTAAATTTCTTACTTTGAAGGAATTTGATGGAGGAGTTGTGAGATTTGGAAATGACTCACCCTGCATGGTAAAGGGAAAGGAAGCCATTTCTCTTGATGAAAAGAGAAATGCAGATGATGCCTACTTGGTTGAAGGATTAAAGAACAATCTTTTGAGTGTAGCTCAACTTAATGACAAAGGTTATCCATTATAATTTAAGAATGGAATGTACAAAATCTATGGGAGAAAAGGTGAACTAATTGCAACTAGCAAGCAGACAAAAGGTAACCTGTTTCACTTGAATTCTAAAGTCAACAATTGTTTAATTGCTAAAGTAGATGATAGTTGGCTTTGGCATCAGAGATTTTGTCATATAAACTTTGATAACATTGTCAAAGTCTGTAAGTCCAAGTCAGTAAGAGGTTTGCATCAGTTGGACAAACCGGTGAATGCTTTGTGTAAGGAATGTCAGTTAGGAAAGATGACATGCTCAACTTTTAAGAGAAAATTTTTCTCAATGGAACATTTGTTAGAATTGGTTCATACAGATCTTTGTCCATAAATAAGGAATAAAAGTATTCAAGGTGATAGATATTTTATGATCTTCACTGATGATTGCTCAAAAATGATGTGGGTCACACTCTTGAAGACAAAACAAAAGCCTTTAGTAAGTTCAAGGCATTCAGGGCCTTAGCTAAAAAGGAAAGTGGTAAGAAGATAACGTGTTCGAGGACTGATCAAGGTGATGAATTTACTTCAGAAGAATTCACTAGATATTGTGAAGACAATGGAATTAAGAGGCAACTTTCTACACCAAGGACACTACAACATAATGGTATTATAGAGAGGAACAACAGGTCAGTTGTTGAAATTGCTAGAATGATGCTAATACAAGGAGGTGTAGCAAAAATTTTTTGGAGAGAAGTTGTCAGCATAGTTGTTGACACTATGAACTGGATATTGATAAAGAGATGTAAGGATAAAACAACTTATGAATACTGGTATGGTAGATCACCCAATGTCAGTTATTTTAAGATTTTTGGCAGTAAATGTTTTATCAACAGAGGTGAGTATGTTAGCAAGTTTGATGCTAAAAGTGATGATTTCATATTTCTTGGCTACTCCACCGAGAGTAAGGCCTACAAATGTTACAACAACTAGACAAAGAGAGTAATTGAGAGTTTCGATGTCTAAGTGGATGAGTATCTTGAAGTTTCAAGAAAAACCAGTGATGAGAAAAAGGAAGATGAACCTTACATTCTGATTTTGGAAACAAAACTGGTGAGGCCAGAAGCTGGTGAAGTGAATGTTGTAGTACCAATTCAACTGGAACAGGTAGATTCTAAAGAAGAAGAAGAAGAAGATGATAGTGAGGAAGAAGAACCTAAAGGTAATGATCATGTTATTCCAAGGAATGTGAGACTCAATCATAATCCTGATCAGATTATTGGAGATAAAGATGCTGGAGTATTAACCAGAAGAAGAATTAGAGAGAATTCTTGCATGATGTCCACTATTGAGCCAAGAATTGCTAAGGAAGCATTTGGAGATGATCACTGGATTAAAGCTATGGAAGAAGAGCTTGACTAGATTGAGAAGAACAATACATGGACCCTAGTACCTAGACCGGTGAATAAAAATGTGATAGGCACTAAATGGGTATTTAGGAATAAATTGAATGAAGATGGAGTAGTAGTCAGAAACAAAGCTTGATTGGTATGCAAAGGTTATGCACAGGAAGAAGGAGAAGACTATGGTGAGACATTTGCACTAGTTGCTAGATTGGAAGGTGGTAGGACTCTACTTGTATTTGTAGCATAAAAGAGATTTAAAGTATATCAGATGGATATGAAGTCAACATTTCTAAATGGAATACTAGAAGAGGAAGTATACATTGAGTAGCCAGATAGTTATGCTTTGACTGATGCAAAGGATATGGAGTGTAAACTCTACAAGGCACTATATGGTTTGAAGCAAGCATCAAGAGCATGGTATGGAAGACTACATTCACACCTGATGAAGATAGGTTTTTAGAGAACCAGTGAAGACATCGATATATATCTCAAATTTGAAGGAAATAAGATACTGGTTAGTGAAGTGTTTGTAGATGATATCATATTTGGAGGCAATGATGACATGAGTGATGACTTTACAAATGAGATGAAAAGTGAATTTGAAATTTCTCTAGTAGGAGAGATAAATTTCTTCATAGGTTTGCAAATTCAACAGATAAAGAGTGGTATTTTTATCATACAGTCTAACTATGTGAAAGAGGTATTGAAGACATTTGGAATGAGTCACTGTAAACCAATTGGGACACCAATGGTTATAGGTTGTAAAATATCTAAGGAGGAGGATGTCGCATATGTTGATAAAAAGGAGTATAGATCAATGATAGGGAAAGTGCATTATGTTTTTCATAGTAGACCAGATATTGCTCATGCAGCTGGTTTAGTTGCCAAATTTTAGAAGAATCCAAATGAGACACACTTTATAGCAACTAAAAGGATATTCAGATATTTGAAAGGTACTATTGAGTATGGATTATGGTATCCATATGAAGGCAACTTTGATTTGAAGGTTTATATAGATGTAGACTAGGCAGGTAATGTTGATGATAGAAAGAGAACAATCGGTAGTGTATTGTTTCTTGGAGGAAGGCTTGTATCTTGGAGCAGTAAGAAGCAGAGTTGTATATCACAGTCTATTGCTGAAGCTGGATGTGTTGCAGCGTATATGAATTTTACTTAGGCAATCTGGATGAAACATATTTTGGAATGATTCAAGGTGAAGATTACAGAACCAGTAGAGATTTTATGTGACAACACCAGTGAAATAAATATTTCAAAGAACCCAATGTTGCATTCTAGAACCAAGCATGTTGAGCTGAAATGTCATTTCTTGAGAGAGAAAGTGCAGAGTAAAGATGTGTTACTGGAGCATGTATCTACTTAGGAGCAGCTAGCAGATATCTTTAGTAAACCTCTACCTAAGACTAATTTTGAGTATGTTAGAGGTTAGCTAGGGGTTAAGCCCCTACATGAGATCAATTGAGCAGATGTGGAAACATCAGTCCTAGAGCTGATTGAAGAATCTTGAAGTAGGATTGGTGTAGAGTGGAGTTAATCCACAAGGGGAGGATCAAGTTGCATATTGTTGATGTAGAACAGTGAAGTATGACACTACATGTTTTACTTTCACTTTGGCATTGTTGTCAAAGGGGAAGAAGAACTATATGATTATCAGGAGAAGAATTGTATGATTGATAGAGAAAAGATCTATATTCAGTTACTAGTTGAAGACATGGAGACTCAGTTGAAGGAGAGTACATGGTAAAATATAAACTAGGATTCCTATACCTTTGTATCTGCATTACTCTCAATCATCATAATCAAGGGTATTGATATTTGAATTTCCATCAATGCTAAAGGGGGAGATTGTTGGCATTTGTATAAAGATTGCATTGATGAACTATTTTGTTGTCATTGATGTTAATTATAACCGATAATGATGGTGTTATGATATTTTTTTGCAACTGGTAGGTGAGATAAGTGAAGGAAACCGATATTACACGATATGCATTGACATCAACCGGTAACCCTACCTATTGATGTGCTAAACCCTAACTGATGGAGGTTGGTGAATCGGTTGTATTGGTTTATGATCAAATGATGAACAGTAATGATTATGCCACATATGCATGTTGTATGTGAAGAGTTTCAAATTGTTTTGGCATGTAGAGATAATGGTTTTATCTTGGGAATGAGCGAGTACATTCAATGAAGTGGAAACAACATGATGAGTTACAAGAATCAATGAAGAGGTGATCAAGGAGCGATCGAGATTGTCTTGAATAATGTGAAATGATTGGTATGTAATCCAATAGTCATACTTGAACCGATTTTTTTGTAATCTCTATGAGATCTTAGGTTTGTGATGTGTTACCGACCTATTGTTTTGCTTATAAGGTCATTGAGTTGTTTTGTTGTAGTGTTGGCAATTTTGGTTAAGTGTAAGTGTGATTGGTTGCCAAACCAAAAGGTGTATCTACAGTATGTGTGAAGGCAGATAGAAGAATGAAAAAGATCTGATCAAGTAGAGTAGTTCTATTCACCATATCAGCAAACCCCTGATGTTCTCTAACAATTACAAGAGTCAAATCTCTTAACTGAGTAAGCTCTAATAGGCTTAGTGCTATCTAAATCCTCTAACTAGGTGATCCATTAGCTTGGATTTCAAATCCTCTACCGAGGTTACTCCTAATAGGGTATTGCTTCTAATAGGGCATTATAGTCAATCCCTTAACCGGGTGGTCCCTAACAGGATCTGTTCTTAATAGGACTTTTTTAAAGCTTTAATAGGCTTGCCTCCTAATAGGGCAAACTTCAGAAGAGTTCATAATACTTGTGGGTATTCATCCCCACCGTGGTTTTTCGCATTTGGGTTTCCACATCAAAATTATTGTCTCAAGTGGTGAATGTTTTTGTGGTTATGTTTGCTATGGTTAATTTTCTTAGCTACTCAATCCACTTAGATATGATAAGATGACCGACAGAAATATGAAATGTGCTTTTACTATTATTAGTAAACTTTTTTAATGTTTTTATTAAAAGCTTTTTAGAGTTTTGTAGATTTCATACTGTTATTTTGTTATGATAGTCAACTAGTATACTTGACATTGATATTGCAATTTGTAGTTCAGTGTTTGAACTAGTTAGTTTTGAGAGTGACTTGTGAGATTGTTATTGAGTTTGGTGAAAGTTTAGTGATTTTTCTATCTACTGTTTCACCCCCCCTTCTTAGTAGTTGTCTGGATCCTTATTGATTCATCATATCATTAGCATCCAATCATTATTTATGTACTTTAATTAGTGAAAATATCATAAAAATTGCAGATTTTGCATATGTTACCATTTGAAAAAATCAAATTTTGGTCACGATGAATTTATTTTATAAATATGATAATGGATTAGCCTCCCTTATTTCACTCTATCTCTCTCCTAAGGACTCTCCTACTCATGAGGATATTTTAACGACAAAATTAATGATTAACACTTCTTTCAAACCTCTCCCTTCTAAGGATGAATATTTCAAAAATAATGTTCCTATTTCTCCTAAAATGTTCCTGTCCCATGAGAGTATCTTAAGTAGAGGAAGATGATGATATCATAAACACCTTCCTTAATGCTACCTTACCTTCCATACATGGTACCTCTCTTAGAGAAAAATTGCTAATGGAAATTGAGTTATCCTCTCCCAAATTTGGTCTTACCAATGAGGGCACATTGGTGCAAGATGGCGTTATGAACACTTCTTTCAAAAATATCCCTCATAATCATGATTTTTTTAAGAATGATGTTCATCTTCCTCCTATAATGTACCTAGATTATAAAGACCGTTTGGTGCAAGTGGATGATATTGTCACTACCTTTCCTATTGATAGCATGCCCTCTTATCAAATTAATGAATTTCCCACTAGAGATGAAGCATTAATGAGTTATGTTTGTCCTTCTCCTAAATCTTTTATTACCCATAATGATGCTTTCAAGCAAGAAGATGAAATTATTACGAATTTACTTGATTCTCTCTCTTCTAAAGATGTATCCCTAGAGAGAAAATAAACTAATCAAGTCAATACCATTAATGCTTCTACTTATGAGAAGCCTAGACCTAAAAAACCTCTTAATATCCTACAAGCTGCAAAATACATATGTGAAAGAAGTAATATGGAAAGGCAACTAGAACAAAAATATGGTTCTGAAATACATCACTCATTTAATACTTGTTCCAAAAAGAAAGATCACAATGTTCTTTTTACGTCCCTACCTTTCCCCCATCATCCTAAGAAACATGTTGATAGAGAACCTAATGTTTTTTAGAAGCTTCATGATATCTTAGCTAAGATTTTCCTTTGGGACTTGATTAAAAATTTACCTTCATATCATAAGTTGATCGAAGAATCCTTACAAAGGGTGATTCCTCATCCTTCTTCTAAACCAAGTGATATTATATTCTCACAAGATGAATTGACTTCTATAGAGGTTTACTATAGAGATGGTCCCCTTGTTGGCAATTGACACCCAATTGGTTGGTTTCAATATGTTGTCATTGATGGCAACATGGTAATTTATTCCGACTTCATATTTTGGGTTAGTTGTGTACCGACAAGAACTTCACAGACACTTCACCAGCACCAATAGGTTGGAAGGAATTCTTTGGTCACTGGCAATGTAGGCCGACATGGTTTAGAATCAGGCTATTAGTATTGGAGGCTGACATCTTTTAGATCTGACATCGTCAATTGTTTTTGATATTCATGTATTTATGTTATCTAGCCGACATGTATATTCATATTGTAATTATCTTTGTAAGCTGACATAAGGCATGATAAATTATAAAGGGTATATAGGTTAGTTGATTAGATCATTTTGAAATATCAAAGGAACATGTGTAAGGTTATGGAATGTAAAGGAGATGAAAAACATATGAGATAGATCATGTATGTGAGGATATTTATGTAAGGGGTATTTTAGTAAAGGGTTTAGGGTTTCAGACCAGAACAAAAATAGCTTAACTGGAACTATATTCAGGCATAAAAGATGTTATCTTTGCAGTTCAATCATTTCTCCAGATTGTAGTCTAGATTTGTATGTAGTCAGTGAGGCTCTTTTTGTGAATAAGCAGTGTGCTCTAGCCTATAAGCCTTCATGCAAGTGCACACCCCTATATTTTGTAATATCTCTTCATATGGCCAGTAGATTCATATTGTGTGTCACAAATCCAATAGTGTTTTTTCCTCTTTGAGGTATTCCATGTATAATTATGTTTGTTATGTTATTTATCTATGTGATTGGCTTATTGGTTGTTTTACTTCTTTCAATCTTATATGTAACGGTTTACCAGTTGGTGAATGCATCTTTTAATAACGGTAAAATTGATTATTCTAGTAGAACACTGATTCATCCTACCCCTCTTAGTGTTCTTGGATTCCAACAATTGGTATCAGAGCCTCGTGCCTTGGAGAAAGTTTAACAACTTGAGGAAGATCTTGAATCCGGAATCCATGGATATTGAGGTAGCACTTTAAGATTATGATGCTGAAAGGATGAAGAACTTGAAGCTATAAAATGAATTGAATTCTGCTCATGAATTCATTCTTGTCCTATAGGAGAGGCTGTCATTTGTTCAAGCTAGGAGGAAGGAACTTTTGCCAAATCAGGATGATGAAGAGAAAGATGCACTTAAGGAACCGTGTCAGAAGCTGAGTCAGAAGAACATGGTCATGACAAATGATATGCAAGCTATAACTATGAGAATGTATAAGGAGATTGAAGACCAGAAGAAAAAGGAAGAAAAGCTTGTTGTATCTCTGAAGAACAAATTTAAAGAATGTGGTAGGTTGGTTCATGAGAATGATATGTTGAGAACTGATTTAGTACAATCCTAGAGAGTAATGAACAAGAGTTTGAGAGATAAATGATAATTCTGAGAGATGATCTGACTATTGCAAGTGAGTATAAAAAAAGTTCAAGATTAGTTCAACACAGCTAGATGAGTTATTCAAGAGACAAAGGAAGAATGGAGATTCTAGTGGACTTGGATTTGAACAACGATAGAGTTCTGGTACTCCAAAAGAAGATCAAAACCATAAGGCACCAGTAAGGTAGTTTAATGCTTATAAATTTAATGGTAGATTCTTTGTTTGTAATAAATTTGGTCACATGGCTAGGCAATGTAGAAATAGAGAAAATTAGAACCCTAATTCTACTCTCGATCAATGTTTGAAATGTAATAAGTATGTACATAAGATAAAAGATTGCATAATAGATGTTAAATGTTGCGCATGTGGAAAATTTGGACACGTGGCTAATGAGTGCAAGTCTAACAATTATACTAGTTCTAGCAAATCAATTCAAAAGAATAATGTTACATGTTCTGTGTGTAACGAGGTTGGACATATTGCTAAATTCAGTAGAAGCAGAAATCCACCAGTTGGTAATGGAGGATCAAATGAGAAAGAGAAAGAAAAGGTTAATGAAATCCAGCAAGATCATACCCAGAGATGGGTCAGGAAGTTAGAAGATCAATCTGCAGATGGGAATGCTCCAGTTACATAACCAACAAAGGAGGTTGCTCCTGCACCTATAGGAAGCTCAACTGATAATTTAGGCAAATGCCTTAGGTGTAGGAAAAATTCATAATAATACTACTTAAGCCCTAGGAAGAGGTTACGGAAGATATTCCAGACATTGGATATGCTTATCGGACATGGAGATGTTTAAACAATCTGATATCTTTCACCAAAATTCATTTATATCAATGACGGATTAGGGTTTTTCTTGGAGGATAAAAGATCGAATTCACTTCATTTCTAATCACTTTGCATTTAGGGAAATTTAGAGACATTCAAGTAAGTCTAAGGCGAATCATAGTGATTGATATCATCTTGAGCAATTTCACCAGCGATTGGAAGAGGTCTTTAGGGTCTTTCACCGACAGTGATTCACGGGTATTTATCTTTAATCATGAAAGCGAGATCATCATATGTACCTATGTTTGTTGCAAATCTGACTATTGTTGAGGTCAAGGACCATCCCAGGTCAATTTTCAAGTGATATCTGCATGTTGCTACCCTAGATGATTCAGTTGGCACTTTTTCTCATGTTTCAAAAGGACTCATGTATGTTGAAGATGTAAGAGCATACATCCACTGTCATATTGAGGATTTGGGAATAACTGATATCAAGAGCATTTACATGAATGAGTTAATGGGAGATACTAGAAAGATTAAACCTGAATACCAGCATATTGTTGATCTAGGGTTTACTGGCATTCTGGATATTCTGGAATTCAAAGATGAAATTGTTAGGTATGTTTTGAGTAGAGTGCATGGAGAGTTTATCTAGTTAGATAGACCATATAATATTATGAAGGAAGCCATCAGGGCAATCACCGGTTTACCGCAGGTTGGACAACGTCCAGAGAGGAAACTTTCAAATGATCAGGTTAACAAGATTACCTGTACAACATCAGACAAGCGGTCAATGTAGATAAGTACTATCACCGACACAGAAATCAGATTCAGAAGCATGGTCATCGTTTACAAGGTAACACAATCAAACCGACTATATTATGTTTCTAGCTCCTGCATTTACGTAGCTCATAAAATGATGAGGGAGAATGAGAAGTTTGATCTATGTGGTTGTATGTTGATGAATTATTGATTAACCTAGAATAGATTTAAGGAGAAAAGAAAGGGACATTCTAGTATGGTAACCTAGAGTTGTCTGTTTAATGCTATTTTTCATCAATGAGACTCCTGGTTTTGGGAAGAGAAAATGGGGCATTCTATATCTCGGTAGGGAGGCAACTAAAACGGTCAATTGCTACATTAGGTAGTCAAAGAGATGACAAAGCGTGGGGTTATTTAAAATCATTTCAAAAGGCTATGAATTCTAGGATGAGGGTTCCCAAGCACATTATTGAGAAGTACTCAACCGACATATGCTTCATGGTCAAGAAAGATAAAACTTTGATGGAAGTTGTAAGGCTCCAGAAGATTTGGATTAAGGAAATGGGTTATGAATTAGATGCTTAGATTCTTTATTATAATGCACAAATGCTAATTGATGCACTGCTAGATGAAACTATAAAAACCTTTGGCACTGCTAAGAAGAAGAAAGAGGTTGAAACTGAGTTCAACCGAAAGAAGATAGAGAAGCGGGAAGGAAAGGAAAGTAAATTTGTTGAAAAAGTTTCACAGGACATTAAAGCATTGATTGATGTTGTTCTAGAGAAAGGAAGGAAGAGGAAAGAACCAAAAATATTCATTGAGCCTATTACAGTAGAGTCTGCATCTGATGATGACACAGCCCTGGCATTTAAAAGGTATTGATGAAGAAAACAGAAGAAACTAAGGTAGAAGGATTAAAAATAATGATTCAAGTGATAAACATGGTGTTGATATCTTGTGTGGTATTTCTCATATTGTTGATTCTAATATCATTCCTATGAAGAGTTGTGTTGAAAACCTATTTTATACACAACCTCCTAGTCACGTTAATCATTCAATTCCTGTGACAACTCCTATGACTAGTGTCCCTACCTTCACATCAAACATTATGGCTACCTCTACACAAAATTCCATACCTACAAATGTTACTCATGGGGGAAATACCTCTTCCTTCATTTCTCCTACCATGAGTGCTCCCCTTGTTACCCAATCACACTCATCACCTATAAATGTTAGTCAAGGGGGCAACTCCTTCAATCAAAATTCCTTCATTCCTCCTATGAGCTTTCCATATGTTATACAACCCTCTCCATTACCTACTTATTATAGTGTCCCACCTCCTTATTCTCAATCTCTTCCTTTCTTCAATAATGTTACTCCTCCCTCTCAATCCAATGTGTCTAATTTCAATCCTTCTACCGAAGCTACAATCAATAGTCTAGCCCAAACAATGTCTTAATTAAAACAACAAATATCTTCTATGAATCAATCTAAGTATAATGTGCCCACATTTGATGTAGCACACCCATTATTCAGTGATATTGTTAGATCTATCCCACCTAAACATGTATAAGTCCCTCAATTGGAACTTTGCAATGGAAAAGGTGATCCCTTAACTCATGTTAAAACATTCCAAACTTTGTGTAGTGACTTTTCTCATGATCAAAGATTTATACAAAAAAAATTTACTACAACATTAAGGGATAGAGCTTTACAATGGTATTGTTCTTTGCCTCCTCATTCTATTACTTATTTTCAACAATTGGCTAATGATTTTATTCACAAATTTCATAATAACATTGGTCCTAAAGTTACTTTCACTAATTTGATGCATTGTAAACAAGGTGTTAAAGAAAAAGTGACTAACTTTATTGGTAGATATAAGCATTTGTATTCTCAGATTTATTTTCCTGTGCTTGATCAAGATATTAAAAAGATTTTTATTACTAATTTACAAAATGATATTAGGGATGTAGACACCTAAATTTGACTAATTAATTTAATTAAATTTAAACCCTTTTCTTCTAATCAATTAGTTCCTAATTAATTAATTATCCCATCCTCCTAATTAATTATCCTTGTTCTCCACCCCTTTTGATTAATTACTTTAATTAATTAAATCCCCCCTTTTACCAAGAACATGAATTTATTAATTAAATTAATTAACTAAGCTCAAATTCCTTTTTCAGCACATGTCTCCTACCATTTCACCAACTACACTATCCTTCCAACCCATTTTACTAACCTAGTCAACCCTCCAACCAACCTTATCCTATCCCTTCTAACCTCCCACACATGTGTGCACATCCTAACCAATTCCTTATTTTGGGAAAAATATCCTATTTTGGTTGGGTTTTCCCAAAATAGACATGTGTCCCTAAAGACACATGTCACTCTTTTCTATTTTTGGGTGGCTTTGCCCAAAATGGACATGTGTCCTCTTAGACACATGTCATTCCTTTTCTTTCTAGTTGAGCTAGTTTTCCTTTTTGAGGACAAGTGTCTCCTCTTCACCTCCCCTTCCATTCCTGATCTCTCCCATTTAATCTCCCTCATTTTAGACCAAATCATCCACTTTTTCACTCAATGCATCGTTACTCGGTCGAAATAATCACTCATACTCACACATACATTTTTCATCTCTCATTATCACTTGAATCTACAGTCATGGAGCACAAATCTTACATCTATTGACATCATGAGTGCACATCCAATCGTGAAATAATCAAATTAAAGAGAGGATATTGGTTTGCATGGCTTGTCATTTGTGTTTTTCCTTTGGTTTTATCATTTCGATCTTGAAGTGCTGAGTTTAATGACTTGTTTTGGTTAATTAGTTTATCCTTTTATCCTTTAGGTTAACATGCACAGTTTTCCTCATACATTTTCTGGCATGCCCGATGGGACCCACTTCACAGGTCGATTTAATTCTATTAGTAGGTTGCCATTTTTAGCAAGTTTCTAAATCTAAAAATTTTCTATTTTTAGTAGGTTTCTAAATCTGGTAGGTTTCTCTTTTTAGCAAGTTTCTAAATCTGGTAGGTCACCATTTTTAGCAAGTTTCTAAATCTGGCAGGTTTCTATTTTTAGCGGGTTTCTAAATCTAGTAGGTCACCATTTTTAGCAAGTTTCTAAATCTGGTAGGTTTCTATTTTTAGCAGGTTTCTAAATCTAGTAATTTCTGGTTTTAGTAGGTTTCTAAATCCATCAGGTTTTTAAATCTAGCAATTTCCTATTTTAGTAGGTTTCTAAATCTGCCAGGTTTCTATGTTTAGTAAGCTTCTAAATCTAGCAATTTTTTCAATTTTAGTAGGTTTTTAAATCTGGCAGGTTTTAATTATTAATTGGTTTCTAAATCTAGCAATTTTTCGTTTTTAGCAAGTTTCTAAATCTGACATGTTATTTTTTGCAGGTTTCCATTTTTAGTAGGTTTCTAATTTTAGAATATTCTAAATAAAAAATTTAAAAATTAAAAAAAACAAAAAATGATGTAATTTTGATTTTTGCTACTAATGGTTTGACTAAGGAATGTAAAAAGGATAACTGAGATTTCACGAAATAGCGGGAACACAACCTAAAGTGGTGGGAATGCAACCTGAAATAGTGGGAATGCAAAATAGCGAGAACACGCCCTGAAACAACAGGAACACAAAACTACAGGAATGCACCCTAAAACAGTAGGAACACAAAACAACGGGAACACACCCTGAAATAGCAGGAACGCAACCTGAAACATCAGGAGGGCGACCTAAAACAACGGGTTTGCACTATGAAATTGCAGGTTCGCTAATTATCATTTGTATGGTTTTCCATAATGCTATTTTAGTACTAATCAACTAACTTGTATGTTTTTGGATGATATTTTGCTAACATTTATGCAATAAATTGAGGGATAAGAAGACCCCATGCTATGAAAACATTAACAATTTATTGTAGGATTGTTGAAGAGGGGTTTCGCAAAAACAATATTTCCTTTATTGCTTCTAGTCTTGCATTTGTGTTTTTGGTTTAATCTAGGCACACTTCAGTTCAATTAAGGAAATGGACATGTGTGTCTTTTGAGTAATTAGGCAGACTTCAATTCAAATTAATGGAATGAACCCCATGCCTTTGGTGTTTTGTGCACTTCTACATGTGTAGAGAGGTCCTACTGCTAACACACACTATCGTCTTCCTCTGGCTCTCATGGTCGTAGGTGCAAGAAAAAAGTGTTAGCATCACTCGATTTTACCTTCTACGTAGGAGGGCCTATCCCTCCAAGTAGTGTATAAGATAGGGTGAGGAGAGAATGAACCAAGCAGTACTTTCTTTCGGTCCGCTATATAAATATTTGTGATTTTAGTGAAAGCTATAAATCAACTAGTAATGTTGTGTTATCTGGATGGTTTTCTTCAGTCTCATTATGCAAATACCTTTGTGGTCTTGACACAAATCAAAATCCCCTGGTGCTTGTGTGGTAGATGCATAAAAATTGTGTTCTACGGGCTGGGATATCTCTTAAATGAGTTAGCCACCACATGTATGACTACTTGATTCACCCCGAAAGTTCCCCCAAGTTATGAGCTATTTGTTCTTTAGTATCCAAAAATCTTTCTATGTGTTGACTCAGGTGTTGTGATGCGCGCATACTGAAGATACTCCTCATGTACCCCTAATTCGAGATAGAAAATTCCTCAGGAAGTGATTACCCAGGAATTTGAAGCTTGGCATGCCCAAGAAGTGTGTGCTGAGGGTGGAGCCAGTGCTGTCAAGCTTCTATCTATTCAGTTGGATGTGGTATTTTAGGCTAGGAGATTCAAGACATACTATCATTTGACAATCCATAGGGTTGTACTTAACTGATTTTATTTGTTTTATGGTCACATTTTCATGTGTGTTGTGTCTGGTGTCAAGTCTTTTGTCGAAATATCATTCTAGTGGGTTTGAAGTCAGTTCCAACAGACTCATGGTCTAGGATAGCGGGTTTGACATCTTGTCCTAGCAGGAATGTTGTTCACTTTGAGCTAGAATTGACATACTTAGTACATTCACTGACATTTTCTCAACCTGCGGGTTTTCTCTTTGTTCTAGCGGGTTTGCTCAGGCAGTTAGAGTCTATCTTTTATGATCCTAGTCTTAGACATCATTTTACTGACGTTATGTTGTCCTCATTACTTTATACATTTCATTATCTATCAACATTTTACACCTATCTTTTATGATCTTGTTCTTAGATGCCATTTCACTATCATTATGTTGTCTATATTGTCTTATAACTTACTTGATTATTCAGCTATTAGTCATCTTTGTGATCTTGATCTTAGATGTTATCATGTAGTTGGAATTTTGTCCATTTAGCATTAGAGTTTTCTTCACTCATTAGTTAGCTGTCTTTGTGATCTTTGTTTTTAGACATTGTCATGTTGTCGAGATTCTATTTGTTTAGTGTTAGAGTTTCCTTGAATCTTTAGCTGTCAGTTATCTCTTTGATATTGGTTTTTAGATGTTGTCACACTGTCATAATTCTATTCATTTAGCGTTAAAGTTTCCTTGAATGTTCAACTATCATTTGTCTCTTCGATATTAGGTTTTAGACGGTGTCACGCTGCCAAAATTTTGTCCATTTAGCGTTAGAGTTTTCTTGACTCTTCGACTATTAGAATCTATCTTCGTGATCTTAGTCTTAGAATTTGTCACACTGCCGAAGTGTTATTACCATTACATTAGAAATCTCTTGCATTTTTAGTAGTCAGTATAGTAGTCAGTATCTATCCTTGTGTGTTATGAGTCTTAGATGTTGTTGCACTAGCAGAGTGCTATTCGCAGTTCATTAGTTTACTCTCGATCGATATCATTTGTGCTTTGCTTTTCACATTCTAGTTTGAGTTGTAATATCTTGATTTGCATCTAGATGTTGCCAATTTTTTGTTAGATCACTTGTTGCACATCTCTTAGCATTCAAATTATCGTTCTCATCATTGCTATTTTTGTAGCTCTTTTGTAATCTCTTTGCAATTTTGATTGGTCTAGTTGTCAGTGTAGTGGCTTTTTACCACAATCTATCTTTCATCATCTTGGGTACCTGTGTCATTAGGCTATCAGTTCAACATCTTCATTTTATCTCTCAACATATTGCTCTTCAGTCTTTTCCATCCTCCATCAATCTATTTACTTCTTCATCGATCTAGATTTTGATCAGGTCAGTCTGTATCCTTTTGACGACAATCACCACCTCTCGTTGGACTATACTGTGTCCCAGGGTTTTCTCATCACGTATCACATTGTGATCTTATCACCTTGAGCTAGAGGTTCGATCTCTAGTGTTTTGCCTTACTGGGTTTTGTGTTTAGTGTATCCTCCAGAGCTCTCCTCTATATCACATTGTTCCTTATCAGACAATACTTGATCCTTGTCTAGGGCTTCTTTTTCTCATTCGTACGATTAGATCATCCTAGATAGTACAGTCTCTTGTCTATTTAGTTCACAATATCTCTCAATATTTTCATGCGGTTCATGCCCATAACTACTCGATCCAAATCTAGGCAAGCTATGGAACAATCATCCCAGATGGGATTAGGGTTTTCAAAACCGCAAAAAACCCCTGAGTTGGTTGTCAATCCCACTATCGCAGGAAATATTCCTCTCACGTATGAAACACTCAATCCAACCATAATCTTAGATGACACCATTGTAAATCAACTTGATGATGCAAATAATCAAATCAATCTTGTCGATCAATTCTTAACTAACACTAATAACACCCAAATGGTCGACAAGATCATTGAAGCACGTAAGGACCTCATCTTTGCTAACATGGTCACAAGTGGCATGACTATCGCATCACCTAATGTCCTTGTAACCACTAGTCAGCGAGAATTCCCTCAACAAATCTCTTTACCTTCACTAGCATTGTCACAGAGCAACATATCCATACCACATATGCAAGTGCCTATGGATTCCCTTGCACAATGATACCAACCATTTTATAATAAGTGGCAAGGGCGTGCCTCTGCAGGAAGCAGTATTTATAATGCACTAGTTAATGTGTTATCCACACAAGTCACCATATCTCTACCGTTAATGGTGCAGATACGCATGACATCAAGCATGATGCAAGTCACACCTTTTACCAATCCGATCTCTCGACCTATTAATGTGCTTTCTACACAAATTCTATACTAGACCACCAGAATGCAAAGCTATCCTCCCGCTACTACCACACAAGTCTTGATTGGGGGCATGAATTACATGATGCCATCATCATCATACATACCCCCACCTATTCAATCAATTTCACAAGTCATGGGTAATGTATACATCTAAAAATAGTTTGAAGATAATTAATTAAATAAGTAATTATTTAATTAATCCCCCTTCCCAATTTAATTGAGTTCATTAGCAATTTGATTACTTTCCCCCATTCACCTGTTTATTAATAAATCTTAGGATTTATTTAATAGGTCCATTTAAATAGTCCCCATTGATTAATTAATCTAAATTGACTAATCCTCCCCCCATTTATTTCATTTCTTATAATCCCCTAATTAGTTAAAACAAATCAATTTATGAGTTGTTGAAAGTTAATTAGCTTTTTCCTATTATTTGAATTTTTAAATTCAAATTCCCCACATGCCTCCTAACTTCTAACCACCTAGCCTAACCACCTCCTAACCTAACCCATTCCACCTAATCCTAGGTTTAGTTAACCCTATCCTATGTTGCACATCATAACCTCCTATGGGTTGGATATTCTCCCATTGAGACACATGGCACTTATGCGACATGTCTCCTCCCTTGGATACTTTCCCTCTTATGAGGAAGGCTCCTTGACACTTGTCACCATAGAGATGACAAGTGTCCCTCCCTCCAACTTCTTCTCCAACCTCCTCTAATTTGACCCTTGATATCTTTAGATTCAATATTGACCATTGATTCCTACCACCTCACCCCTGTCCTTGGAAATCCTATAAATATCCCCCATTTTGCAGCATAAAGCATCCCATCTCATTTTATCTCAAGCATTGCTATTATAGGCATATCATCTCTAGAATTCTAGTTTAGCATTGTTATGATAGGCAATTGTATCTTAGATCTAGCTTAATTTGGTCATATTCTAGTATAATTGTTATCATATAGCATAATCAATCTCATCTAGCTTAATCGAACCATCATCTAGTTCAATCAATGCATATCATTAGCTTATGATGGGGTTCACCTAGCTTGCTCACACTTCACCTAGTTGGTGTTTCTCAATTCCACCAAATCTCCAAGTCCTTCTCAATCTCTTCTAGGGTTTTCTTCTTGTCAATCTCAAGGTGTTTGCATCAAGTGTTTAACTAGGAACCCTACCATTTCAAGGTGTTTCCCACTTGCTCATCATTGTTGTCTTCACATCAATTTGGCAATTTTACCTCCTACTATTATGAGTTGTTGTAGAGGTGTGGAGGTGTCTTCTAACATGTTTTGAATACCATTTGGGTCCATTTGAGGTTTGCAACCAATAGCTTTCTTACCGATTTCACCATTTTGCGTAGGAAAGGGCTACAAGGAATGAGCCCCCATTAGGCCTCCAAAATCTAGTTTTCTAGGGCTTGGAGGAAAGCGGTCCAAAAGACCCTACAACAAGATTGGTTTTCCTCAAAGACTCACCTATCCCCAAGTGATTTCAGTGGTTTTGGTCTCTCAACCCACCGTACAATGCCCTAACCCAAAAATGAGAGTTTTGAAGGGTTTCTAGGCCTTCTAACCAGCAGTGACTGATCAAGTTTGTGTATGGGCATCAAATGGTATTTTCAAGGATTCCCTTTCCCATTCACCCTTGCACTTTACACACAAAATTCACCTTGTCTCCTATAGCCAGGTTGCTCCTGGACTCACCTAGAACAAGGTGATAGTCATGTTAATCTTCATCTCCATAACTTGTCCTTACATATGTACATTTTAAAAGTTATTGCCTTCCATTTCCCAATAGGCCGTGATGATAGCACAGAGGGAATTCATGGGGCAACCATTTTACACAAAATTTCTATGTACAAGCCAAAACTGGTTGTTTGCAAACTAAGGTATGAAAACACTAACACAACCTAACTACAAAGCTTGAAATGAATTAAATGACATTGAAACACACCAAAGAAACTCAATCCATTACTAGATCAATGGATTCAATCCATTTGTATTCACAATATGAGCAAAATAAGCCAAAATAGTGTCAAAAAGTCCAAAAAATGAGTAGTTTCAGATTGTTGATCTTACAAAAACAAAACTCTAACCTTGGTAACTGTGCAACAGAATTTTTTTATAGTCTTCCCCATGTGTGGAGGCATTCTAGGGCATTGGTCTATCCCTAACCCCATCGCTAAGCATTTTAGGATAAAAAGTGTCATGACAACTTTTGCAACGTTGCACTTTTTGCTTTTCTAATCCATGAAACCTATTCTCAGTCATTACTCATGACTTTTAAAGAATTCCTACGAGTATTTTAACCCTCCCTAATTCTTATACCAAGTTTTACCACTTTTGACCATCAAGACGGTGAATTTCCTACTCAAACCACTACTTATGCACAAAATGCAAACCCAGGGGGGAACTAACTCAACTAGGCGTAAATTTTACTCAAAACACTCACTCTTGGACCCTCCTAGAGTCCTTATTAAATAACTGACTTGGCTAAGGTCAGTACAAGCTAAAATTGATAAAAACCTATAAGCCTAAGTCCTAGGTGCTCCTACACCATTCTCCCAAACAAAAGAAAATTATGTCACCTCTTTGGGAATTAGATTCTGATCAATGCCTAGCTTCTTAAACTCTATCTCAAGCACCCATGTAGCTTGAGCATCATCCATACCCTGCCATTTGATTATGTTCTCCCAATAGATTTGATGCCTTGTCTTCTTGGTGACCCTTGAACTCAACACCTTCTCAGCCTTTGGATTTAGTTTGGCTGATAGTTGAAGGTTGTTCACATCATCTGATACCTCTGAGTGACTGCAATCTGAACCTTGAATTGTTCCTTTGTAGGCAACTAATTCTACTATGTTGAAAACCGGTGACAATCCTATGTCACTAGGTAGGTCCACCTTATATGCATTTTCTCCATACTTGGCTAGAATGGCACATGGACCCAAACTTCTCATTTGCAACTTGTTAGGAACTCCTTGATGTAGCCTTTCTTTGTTTAGGTGCACCATGACAAGATATCCCACTTGAAATTGGAGGTTATTCTTTCTCTCATCAACTTTTTTCTTGATTTTGCTTGTGTTAGATCCATCAATGCTTTCTTGATTGATTTATGTACTTCCTTCATTGATTGAGAAAAGTCTTCTTCATATCAAGTTCTTGCTTCTACACTACCTAAGTCTCTCAACTCAAAAATACCCCTTGGGTGAAGACCATAGACCACTTCAAAAGGGATCTTGCCGGTGGTCCTATTTATTGTGTCATTATTAGTATATTCATCTTGTGAAAGCATTTGATCCCATGTCAGACCATACTCTTTATTAAGGCACCTCAATAAGTTCCCTAAGCTTCTATGCACCACTTCGGTCTACCCATCTATTTGTGGATGGTAGGTTGATCTAAGAGATAGGTTGGTGCCAAACTTTTTCCAAAGTGTCTTCCAAAAATGACTCATGAACTTTGAGTCTCTATCTGAAAGAATGCTCATGGGAAAATCATGTATCCTTATCACTTCTTTGAAGAACAAATGAGAAATTTGACATGCATCATGAGTAGTCTTGCAAGGTACAATGTGAGCCATCTTACTAAATCTATCCACAATGACATAAATGTTGTCAAATCCCTTCTTTGTCCTTGGTAAACCTCCTACAAAGTCCATACTAATGCACTCCCAAGGTATATTTGGTATGGGAAGAGGTTGGTATAAACCAGCATTGGAAGAAGTACCCTTGGCCTTTTGGCAAACTATGAAAGTCTCCCCATACTTTTTCACATCTTGATTCATCCTAGGCCAATAGTAGTACCTCTGAACTAGCTCTTGATTCTTATTAGCTCCAAAATGTCCACTAAGGCTGCCATTATGCTTTTCTTGTATGAGATTTTCTCTCATTGAACCTCTAGGCACACAAAGTTGTCCACCTCTTAACAATAGTCCATTTGCAAAGTAAAATCAGAATACTCACCATGGAAATGATTTTGATACTCCTTGCACACCTTGTAGGCATTTGAGAAGTCTTCATCCTCTGGGTATAGGTCTCTAAAACTGTCAACTCCTATGCTCCTCAATTGGATTTCTTGGACTGTCAAAAGTCTCCTGCTTAATGCATCAACAACCCGGTTTAACAGTCATTTCTTGTTCTTGATTGTGAATGTGTAGGCTTGCATGTCCTCCACCCATTTCATGTGTTTATGACTGAGTTTTTCTTCTGAGTTTAGAAATCTCAATGCTTAGTTGTCTGTAAAGACTACACATTCCTTAGGAAGGAGATAGTGTCTCCACTTCCTCAAAGCTTGCACTAAAGCATATAACTCTAATTCATAAGAGGAGTATTTCCTCTTTGCATCACTTAGATTCTCACTATGGAAATCTACTGGTCTTTCTTCTTGGCTTAGGACAACACCTACTACAACATTTCTTGCATCACATTCCACTGTGAAAAGTTTCTCAAAACTAGGCAATACCAACACCGATTGAGTAGTTATCTTCTCCTTCAAGGTTTCAAAACCTCTATTTTCTTATTAAATCCACTAAAACTTTGCCTTCATTCCACCTCTATTGGTGTCTAACATTGGTGCACATATAGCACTGAATTGCCTAGTGAACTTCCTGTAGTACTGAGCTAGTCCATGGAAGCTTCTCACCTCTGTTGCTGACTTAGGAGTAGGCCAATTTACTATGGCTTCAACCTTGCTGGGATCCATCTTGAGGTTTCCTTGAGACAACACAAACCAAAGGTACACCAACTCCTGCTTAACAAATTCACACTTGTCCAAGTTCATGGTTATCTTTTCATCATACAATCTTTGTAGCACATCTTGCAAATGATTAATATGATCTACCCTATCCTTACTGAAAATGAGAATATCATCTAGATATACCACCATAAATTTACCTATGAAGTCCTTCATCACCTCATTCATGAGTCTCATGAAGGTGCTTGGAGCATTGGATAAGCCAAATGGCATTACAAGCCATTCATAAAGACCCTCTTTAGTCTTAAATGCAGTTTTCCACTCATCACCCTCCTTAATCCTAATTTGGAGGTATCCACTTTTAAGGTCAGTCTTCGTAAAGTACTTGGCTTCCCCTAAACAATCCATTAGGTCTTCTATCCTATGAATTGGAAACCTATATCTGATGGTGATCCTATTTATAGATCTAGAATCAGTACACAATCTCCAAGTACCAACTTTCTTTGGGGCTAACACAGTAGGGACAACACAAGGGCTAATGCTTTTCCTAATTAGGCCTTTGTCTAAGAGCTCTTGGATTTGCTTGGCAATATCAACATTTTGTTGGGGATTCATTTTATAAGCTGCCTTGTTAGGTAAGGATGCTCTGGGAATGAAGTCTATTTGATCGCTTATGGTTCTTTTAGGAGGTAAGGTGGCTGGTTGTCCATCACTCACTATGCCTTTGAACTTCTTCAATAGGTCTTGAACCTCTATTGGCAAATCTGGCTTCTCTTTCTTGTCTTCCTCTTTAGGCTTCATTACTAATGCAGACCCTATACCTTCACCTTCCTAAAGTGTCTTCAGAACTGTTTTTCACCCACCAAAAGAACATTAGGACCTACTGCCCTCTTTTCACTTCCTCAATGATAGCCTAAATCTTGAATGTGACCCCATCTTTCTTGAATGAGTATGCATTCTTGGCTCCATCATGAATAGCTTTTCAATCAAATTGCCATGGTCTTCCTAATAGAAGATGGCATGCATCCATGGGTAAGACATCACATAACACCTTGTCCTTATACCTCCCAATGGTAAAATCCACCCATGCTTGCTCATTGACTAGGACATGTTGTCCTTTATTCAACAAAGTGACTCTATATGGGTTGTTGTGAGGTATCCTTTGCCATTTGAGCTTACTCACTTCCTCTTCTGACACAATGTTGTCTGTTGACCCTGAATCAATGATCAATTTGCAAACTTTGTCCATTATCTTGCATTTAATCTTGAATAATGACCTCCTTTGGCTAGGCTCTTCTCTAATTGGTTCTTTTATAAAAGTTCTCCTAATCATCAATTTGTCACCTACCTCTGATTCTAAGGAAACCTCTAAGGTCTTGCTGCTTGAAGACTCTTCTTGAAGATAGTTCACTCTCCTTTCACTACCTTATGATGATGATCCCTTCTCTGGACACCTATATGCTAGATGACCAAGTTGGTTGCAATGGTTATACTTCATTGTTGCAAAATATGAGGAACCTCTACCCTGGCCACTACATCTTCCTCTAAAGCCACTCTTTGACCCCCTTCCTCTATTGAATCCTCCTTTACTAGTGCCACTCTATTACTGCTTAGTGAGTTTAGACTCACCTTGTGTTCTTTGTTCACATCTTCTTCCTCCAAAGCCTCCTCTATGGCCTCTATTGTCTTTTCCTCTACCTCTGCCCCTATTGCTGCTTGAATCATGTCTTCTTTTCAATTTTTCTTCCACCTTAAGGGCAAGTTGATAGGTTTGATGAACTGTCTTTGGGCTCATTAGACTAATTTCTTCTTGGATGTTCCACTGTAGACCATTTAGGTACCTAGCAGCTTTGAGACTCTCTTCTTCCATCGCATGAGATCTAAGGGTAAGTTTGTGAAACTCCTCTATATAACTACTGACATCAATGTCTTTTTGTCTTAAGTTTTGTCTCTTCCTATTAATTTGCACTTCATAGTCGTCAGGGAGATAGACTTCTTTGATTTTGACTAACATCCCTTTCCAAGAAGAGATGGGTGCTTTGCCCATTTTCTTTATCTCATCTTGTATAAATTTCCACCATGTGAGAGCAGCTTCTCTCATCCTACTTGGATACTTTGACTCTTTGGGCTTCAATTATGCCTTCTATCCATTCTAGGACCACTTCTGCTTCCATCTTGCCAGTGAACAATGGAAATCCTTCTAGTGATTTACCACTTAAGGCCTTCAATTCCTTTAGGAAAGGTTCTTTTTTTAGGGAAGGGTGAGGTTCAAGTAATTTTTCAATCTCTGACACTTATTTACCCATCTGTTCTTCTCCTTCAACCTTTACCAACACTTCATCTGCCTTGGTTTCAATCTCACCAAGCTTGCTTTCCAATTCAATCAACTTCTCCTTCAAGAGTCTATTCTCTTCCTCCTAATCATCCACTTTATTTTCCAACTCTAGATTGGTCACCATGTTGTTATCTCCTACAAATTCCATTGAGGACATCTACTCACTTAGCCCAAATATTATAGGCTCTGATACCAGTTTGATGGGGTTCACCTAGCTTGCTCACACTTCACCTAGTTGGTGTTTCTCAATTCCACTAACTCTCTAGGTCTAGCTATTCTCTAAGACCTCCAATTCCTTCTCAATCTCTTCTAGTGCTTTCTTCTTGTCAATCTCAAGGTGTTTGCATCAAGTGTTTAACTAGGAACCCTACCATTTCAAGGTGTATCCCACTTGCTCATCATTGGTGTCTTGACCTCAATTTGTCAATTTTACCTCCTACTATTGTGAGTTGTTGTAGAGGTGTGGAGGTGGCTTATAACATGTTTTGAATACCATTTGGGTCCATTTGAGGTTTGCAACCAATAGCATTCTTACCGGTTTCGCCATTTTTCCTAGAAAAGGGCTACAAGGAATGAGCCCCTATTAGGCCTCCAAAATCCGGTTTTCTAGGGTTTAGAGGAAAACTGTCCAAAAGACCCTACAAAAATATTTTTTCTCCTCAAATAATCACCTAGCCCCAAGTGATTTCAGTGGTTTTGGTTTCTCAATGTATCGTACAATGCCCTAACCCAAAAATGAGGGTTTTGAAGGGTTTCTAGGCCTTCTAACCGACAGTGACTGATCAAGTTTGTGTATGGGAATCAAATGGTCTTGTCAAGGTTTATAATTTCATTGGAAACTCTATATGAACATCATGGACCCCTCCAAAAGGGTTGGTTGTGGTTTTGCATTCACCCCTGCACTTTACACACCAAATTCACCCTGTCTCCTCTAGCTGAGTTGTTCCTGGACTCGCCTAGAACAAGGTGACCATCATGTTAATCTTCATCTCCAGAACTTGTCCCTACATATGTACACTATAAAAGTGGTTTCCTTCCATTTCCCAATAGGCCATGATGGTAGCATGGACGGAATTCATGGGGCAACCATTTTACACAAAATTTCTATGTACAAGCCAAAATTGGTTGTTTGCAAACTAAGCAATGAAAACACAAACACAACCTAACTAAAAAAATTGAAATGAATTAAATGACACTGAAACACACCTAAGAAACTCAATCGATTAATGGATCAATGGGTTCAATCCATTTGTATTCACAATATGAGCAAAATAAGCCAAAATAGTGTCAAACAGTCCGAAAATGAGTAGTTTCAGATTGTTGATCTTACAAAAACAAAACTCCAACCTTGGTAACCATGCAAGAGAAGGTTTTTATAGTCTTCCCAATGTGTGGAGGAATTCTAGGGAATTGGGCTATCCCTAACCCCATCACTAAGCATTTTAGGACAAAAAGTATCATGACAACTGATAAAAGTTGTCATGACAACGTTTGCAACTTTGCACTTTTTGCAGTTTTTTCTTTTCTAATCCATTAAACCCATTCTAAGTCATTACTCATGAATTTTAAAGAATTCCTAAGAATATTTTAACCATCCCTAATTCTTATAACAAGTTTTACCACTTTTGACCATCACGAAGGTCAATTTCCTACTCAAACCACTACTTATGCACAAAATGCAAACCTAGGAAGGAATTAACTCAACTAGGCCTACATTTTACTCAAAACACTCACTCTTGGACCCTCTTGGAGTCCTTATTAAATACATGACCTGGCTAAGGTTAGTACAAGCCAAAATTGAGAAAAAAACTATAAGCCTAAGTCCTAGGTGCTCCTGCATCAGCTTAATTAGGTTCTTGGATCAATCTAGCCTAATCATACATTCATCTAGATTGCACATCATATCATTTTAAATCCTTCGCCTCAGTGTAGTCAAGTCACTAGGATTTCTCATCTAGATTTGAGAGAAAATCCACACTCTCATCTCTTAGGAGGCGATAGGTCGCTTTGTCATGGTTTATCTTTTGTTTGATTTCAATCTGCTAACCATGCTTGTAATGATCTATTGAGTGTTTGTGTTGCAGCTACAAGTATCCTACTTCACACACACAACAAGTAACACTATAGGGATGACAAGATACCCTCTCATTCTTTATGCAGATCCTGGCTAGGGGCATGAACTACACGATACCATCATGATAATACATACCCCTACCCATTCAATCAATACAAGAGATTGTTGGTATGACCCAGTATCAACCCCAAGTAACTATCCAACCACCTATTTCTCAATGGCAATTTAGTTACTTGAAAGCATCGCCTACCCCCTGTGTGGTCACAAACATTCATCATGTGCAAAGCGGTGCAAACTAAAAGCCCTCGACAGGAAATGCTTAATCTAACATATATCCCAATTATACATGGGGCAGTTATCAACAAGGTAGTCTGCCATAAATTAAAAAAATTTAGAATCTGCAATATTAACAACCACTTGGCATCCTGCAGTAGAACACAGCAAGCTATTTGCAGATAGCTCAATACCAACAACAACCTTTTGGTCAACAACAAATTCTACGTTATTAAAACATCGCTAGTTATCAGAACCCGCCACACCAACAAGGTTATCATCAGTCTCAACAAATGTCACATTAGATACCTTGATATCAATCAACTACACCCTCTCCTAATCCCTTCCCGGTCAATACCAAATGGGAGGAAATGAATGCTTCTCTTAAAACATTATAGGAGAATATCTTTGAATGGGTCTTCAAATTTGAAGAACTTTGTATCTATCTGTTCGACAAATCTATCATAGATATGCCTTTTCCTAAACACTTTGAAATGCCCAGATTTGATAAATACAAAGTAAAAGGAGATCCCAGACATCATGTCAAGGAATTTTTCATGGCTTGCCAAGGAGATCCCAGACATCATGTCAAGGAATTTTTCATGGCTTTCCAAGAAGTATCGTGGTGTGACAACTATCTTTTATGGTTGTTCCCTAAGAGCCTTAGTGGTCCTTCATTAGAGTGGTTCTCCAAATTACCATTTGGGGTCATCACCACCTTTGCAAACTTGTCTGAATGTTTCATGGTGCAATATCACTATAACATAAAAAATTACACCTCTATGCTCAACTTATGTCAAGCTTAACAAAAGGGTGTTGAAAGTCTTCTTGATTTTACCAAATAATGGAGAGCCCTAGCTAATCGCCTCCCATGAAAACTGTCGGATACCTAGTTGGTGCCTTTTTTTATCAGTAATCTCCATCTAGAATTGGGATATCACATTCAAAGATATCAATTCTAAAGGCCCCTCGATAAAACAAGAGCTCATCGACGAAGGATTCATAAAACTTTGCAAAGAGTGTTCAGATAAGCCTAACAATGATAGGTCTCATTATTGGAATAGAAACAAGAATGTTGTTGTTGATGGTGTCACTGACTCCAAGACTGTACAAATGGTTGTGGCTACAAAGCCATCACCCACACAAATGTATGTTACAACTCCACCACCAATGCATATCCCTCCTTCACAAGCACAAACAACAAATGTGCAGGCTAATAGGACTAACAATATCACTATCTCCAAGGCTCCTCTAGGACCCTCAGGTAATAACAACCCTCACCAAAATTTCATGCCCATGGCTAAACTACTAGATGTTATCTTTAAGTGTATGGAACAACACAACATGGTCATGTATCCTCAAACAGAACCATTTGATGACTCAAAACCTAAGCCTGATCGGTACAAGGAACATAAATATTGTGCTTATCATCATGTCAAAGGTCATCCTACAAAAAAATGCATGAAGTTGAAACATCTGGTTGAAGACTATTGACCAGGGCAAGTTTGTTGTTGATCCTCTCATAGGAAAATCGCCTAATTCTAGTCTTGGTATGTATAAGGATGCCCTTCCCAAGCACCAAGGGGAAGTAAGAAAATACACTTCTCATCAAGGTCACACTACTAACAACATTAATTACAAAAATGTTATTTTTGACTATGGTCCTATAGTAGGATGCATTCCTAAGGTTGATGATCATGTTAACATGATCTGGGTGAAGGGGGTCGATACGCAATGTGTTATAACCACTAGGAGAGCCCGCATGTCAGCCTTAGGTTCACCCACATCAGATGTTGCCCCTATGGTGTCTATATCGTTGCAGTACAATATCATTGAGCACCTAGGAAAAACTACTGCACAAATCTCCATTTAGGATTTGCTCAAAGCTTCACCCACTCATCAAGAGATTCTCATAAGTACATTGCAAGAAGCTCGAGTCCCTAGTAACATTGATCCCACATAATTATAGGTGATGGTAGCTCATCTGTCCTCCACATACTATCTCAGTTTCATGCAATCCAATGCCATGGTCTTAGATCTTGACCATATTTGCCCTCTGAATATTGAAGCTATCGCAAAATTTCATAGAGTGAAAAGAGTTCTAATTGGTAATGGTTCTGCCCTGAATCTATGCACATTGAGATTTGTTACTTAAGTGGGGTATACTATCGTGGATATGTACAACCAATGTATCACTATCAAGGCATATGTTAATGCTAAAAGAAGTTCAGTGAGAATGATCAATCTCCTAGTTCAGGTGGGTCGGGTAACACAAAATACATTGTGCCATGTCGTTGATCTTGATCTCACATTCAACATACTTCTTGGTCGCCCATGGATTCATGCCATGTAGGTCATCCTTGAACCTATCACCAATGCCTCAAATTTCCATTCTAAGGATGTGAAATCATCATTTGTGGTGACACTCAACCCTTTGAGTAGTTTTGTGTACTCAAGGCCTCATCTCCATATTCCCATCATTTCCCTGGCATCAATAGTAGTGACACACCTAATGCCACATCACCCTCGTATGTTGATCCTAATACCATCTTAGCCACTACTAAAGAAAATACATCCATCCCTTCAGCCTATTCCCAACTCAAGATCAACGACATTGGTTGTGGAAAATACTCCCTGCAAGGTACTTTCACAATGGATTCTTTGCCCTTAGATCCACATTCCCATGGGAAATCCACTAAGGAATAGAAGAAGAAAGGAATAGTGATCAAACAATATGGCTCCACCATATTCCAAGCTTAAGGAGATCTTAATCATGATGTCATAGAATGGGACATAAATCAGTGGCTATACAAGGATGTCCCTATAGATAGTGAGACCCATCTATAAGGATTCAAGCACAAATATCCAAAACAGGATGAGTGGGCTACTAAAAAATGTAACTATCAAGGTGGTGGACTAGGTCAAGCAAAACAAGACATAAGAACTCCTATTGATCCCATTGATAATAAAAATCACAAAGGGCTTGGTTTTGGACATCCCTCCCTTGAAGCCTCAAGTTCGAATGACACTTCTGTAAACAATGTGGTTGTTCCACTCAATCGCAAAAACATCCCTGAGGTTGTCAAACATGCATATAGTGATATAAATAGCTCGTCATCCTTTGGTACATATGAGCTATTTGAAAACTCCATTTTATTTATTGACCTTCCCGTTCACCACCCTAAAGTCATTGATTAGGACCAAACTGTTGCACACCTAGATACATTCCAAAATGACACAAAACTTCTACAATTTCTGGGGGCAACTGAGTGTGCACCATATTATAATCTTGATCAAAATATAGTTTAGAAGCTTGATCCTAAAGGTTACTTTGGGGAAGAAGAAATATTTAACCACAGAATTGAAAAATAAATAAAAAGTCAAGGGTCTTCTAGAGAAAACCTCTCAGAGGCACTTCTTGACTCCAAAATAGTAAA
This sequence comes from Cryptomeria japonica, assembly GCF_030272615.1. NCBI lineage: Eukaryota > Viridiplantae > Streptophyta > Pinopsida > Cupressales > Cupressaceae > Cryptomeria > Cryptomeria japonica. The sequence goes on along the minus strand of NC_081411.1, from coordinate 381,507,423 downwards.
AATAAAGGGTGTCTCTTTTGGTTAAAACCTCTCTGAGGCACCAAAGGATGAGGATTCTCATCTTCCCCTTGGTAATGATTATGTCCCTAAACACTCACCTGTTCTACTATATTTGATGAAAGAGATAAATTTGGGTACTTTAGAAAATCCACATATTAGTCATGTGGTAGCATCGCTATCTGATGATAAGGCTCAAGTTTTCTCTAATATTCTTCACAGATGGCCCATCAACTTCGTATAGTCCTATGGAGACATGCCTAGAATTGATCCTAAGTTGGTTGTTCATCATCTTGTAGTTGATCCAATGCTAAACTAATCAAACAAAAACTACGAAAGAGGCATCCAAGAATTGCATTGTTGGTCAAAGTAGAATTATAAAAGTTGTTAGAAGTCAAATTCATCTGACAAATTGATTACTCTAAATAGATCTCAAATAAGGTCCCTGTTTTAAATCCTAATGGTGATATTAGAGTATGTACTGACTTTAGAGACCTAAATAAAGCATTCCCTAAAGACGAATTTCCACTTCCTAACATTGACATCTTTTTGGATCTTACACCGGGACATAAAATGTTATCTCTGATGGATGGCTTGTTATGATACAATTAGATAAAAATAGTAGAAGATGATCAACATAAGACAACTTTTACCAAATGATGGGGTAGATTTTTTATCAAGTCATGCCTTTTGGCTATGATAGTAATATTTCATAATCTTAAGCACAAAGTGATGGAAGATTATGTGGATGACATATTGTGAAAGTCCAGAACAATAACAAAACATCTGACAATCCTTGAGCATGTATTTGAGGGTTTGCCTAAATATACGTTGCATCTTAACCCTAAAAAGTGTGCTTTTAGGGTTACATTAGGGAAGCTGCTAGGGTTTATCATTTCTCGATGTGACATTTAGGTTTATCCCAAGAAGGTCAAAGAAATAATAGAAATGCCTCCTCCCAAGACATTGAGGAATTTGCATAGCTATAAGGAAAGTTACAATCTGTCAGGCGATTCATTGCATAGCTAGCAGATAAATGCCACCCTTACACTCATCTACTTAGGAAAGGTGCAAAATTGAAGTGGGATATCTATTGTCAAATTGCTTTTGATAAGATCAAAGAATACCTAACTAATCCACTAGTTCTAATGTCTCCTATTCTAGGTCAACTGTTGATTTTATACATTTCTATAACTGCAACAACACTGGGGGCATTACTGAAACAACTTAATGATGAAGGAAAGAAAAGAGAAATTGATTACAGTAGGCTCACCTTAGTGGGATATGATCTTAATTATTCTCCAATGGAAAAAGCATGCCTAGCTGTCATCTTTTGTTCTTAGAAATTGCAACACTACATGCTATTTCATACAGTGAAGCTTGTTTCTAAAATCAATCCTCTTAAATATCTTCTTTTTATAACTACTCTAATAGGACGTATGGATAAGTGTGTCCTATTGCTCAGAAAGTTTGATATTGTGTACATGGATCAAAAGGATATCAAGGGGCAAGTCATCCCCAATCAGTTAGCAGAAACACCATTCATTGATGCATATCCACTCATCACATAATTCCTTGATGAATATGTCTCCACATTCAATGCACAACCTCCCAGGAAACTATTCTTTGATGGTTCACATATTCAAAAGGGAGCTGGGGTAGGATTTCTATTTGTAACACCCCAAGGAGATCTAATTCTAAAATCTTTCAAGTTGGTGTTCTCATGCACATATAATATTGTTGAGTATGAAGTAATAATTACTAGATTAAAGGTAGCTATACAATGGAATATATTTGTTCTTTTGGTCTATGTAGATTCACAACTTCTCATCCACCAAGCTAATGATGAATACCAAAGTAAAGATGAAAATTTCCTACCTTACAAAAGGATAGTTGATGACCTTAAGAGTATTTTTTGGAATATCATCTTTGATCAAGTTCCACAAGCTCAGAATAGGACAGCTGACGGAATGGCCACCATTGGATCACTCCTAGATATTAGATCAGATAGTCTGAGATATGAATTCTTAGTTGAATAGCTTCTATAGCCAGCATTTGAGACATCACATATGGACATGGTGTGCAACATTGTTGGACCCTAATCAGCCTGGTAGCATGACATCCATGCTTAGCTGAAAGATGGTACCCTCCTTGAAAACATATCTCGTAATGACCACCAAAACCTTATTCGTTGTTGTTCCCTATTCACCCTTATAGGATACAATCTGTATCATCGTGGCTATCATGAAATACTTTTTTACTGTCTCAATTTGAATGAAGCTAAACTTGTGATGCAAGAATTGCATGCTGGTACTTGTGACGCTCGCACAAGTGGATATGTTCTCGCCAAACAACTCTTAAGAGTGGGATATTACTGACCCACCATGGAACATGATTCTTGTGAATATGTGAAGAAATGTGTACCCTGTCAGCAGCATGGAGATTTGATTCATGTTCTACCATAGGATTTGCAACCTATTGCAACACCATGGCCTTTTTCCACATGAGGCCTCGACCTCGTTGGTAAGATCAATCCTCCTTCCTTAGATGGACAAAAGTTTATCATTGTTGCTATAGAATACTTCACCAAATGGGTGGAATCCATTCCTCTTACCCTCACTAATGGTGTCCAAGTGTCCAAGTTCATCCTATGCCACATCATTTTTCGTTATCTGATTCCCTCCACCATTATTACTGACAATGGAACCCCATTTAAAAACCAACACATGCACGACCTTTGCTCAATGTTTCATATCCAACATCATTGGTCTACACAATACTACCCCCAAGAGAATGGTCGAGCCGAGGAAACTAATAAAACATTGCTCTGTATCCTAAAGAAAGTTGTCAATGAAATTGGTCGTGATTGGAACCTCAATCTCAATCCTGCCTTATGGGCTTACCAAACCAGTTTTCAGGCTCCTACGGGAGCCACCCCTTACTCCCTTGTTTATGGTGCAGAAGCAATCATACCAATTGAGGTCGAATTACCATCACTACATATTTCCCTAAAAGGTTTTATTTTTAATGGGGACTAGAGAGTGACAAGACTATCACAGCTAGATCTTCTTGCCGAACAACGTCAAAAAGCCTATGATCACATGCAAATATACCAGATCTACCTCAAGAGACAATATCAAAAGAAAGTCCACCATCGTGAGTTTGAAGTGAGTGATCTAGTCCTAAGAGAAATCCCACTGAATCAACAATACCGCCAAAAGAAAGAAATGTTTGAAGCAAACTGGCTCGGTCCATATGTGGTTACAACAGAATATGGTTTAGCTGCATATATGTTATCCACTCCAAAATGGGAACCTCTCTGCGATCCCCTCAACATCATGTATCTAAAGAAATTCAATACCTAGTCTATGATAGTATACCTCATCTTTCAAAAAATAAAAATAAAAAATAAAAAATAAAAAATAAAAAGAATAATGTGTCCTATAGCGAAAACCACTTCTTGTGGTGCCTTGGACATGTATGTATGGTGAAAACCTAGACATGGGCATCATATGTACCAAAGGGAAGTTCCATTATCTCTTGGTCCTTCCTTTAATCCTTCTTGGCATGGTATCTATTGTTACCTACCACCATCATCTTTCTCCTTCCATGTGTGGTATCTCATGTTACCCGCATCCCATTTCTATTGCATCACAGTTGTCTCCATTGCATCCATCTTCTTTGGCATAGTATCTCATGATACTCACATCTCCATTTGCTTTCATACTCATCACTTGTACATAATCCCTGTAATTATTCAATTTGTGCTTGGTCCTTTGTGCATAGTTGGTCTTTCATTGTCCATAGGCTACCTTGTATATAGGGTTCTCACTATGCATAGTTTGTTGGTTCTTTGTCTCAATGGGAAAGATCTTTTCCTCTTTGCTAGTTCTTTAGCAGGATTTTTAGTATCTAGATCCTCGCATGTCTCCTAGGTCCTTTTGTTAGTCCTTGGTTCACTCATCATTTGCCTTGGTGTTGTTCCGAGATGTATTCTTTTGACCAACACCTATCGTCAGTCTGTGCAGGATATATCCTTCCTCTAGTTAGACAACATCGTCAATCCTCATCCGTCCGTCGTCTATCGACAAAAGACATTTGTGACACCTTGTTTTGATTTTGCATTCTTTTTATCTTTTTAATCTTCAAAAGGTCCTTGAATATTGTTTCCTCTTGGTCCCATGATCTTTTATATCATCATGCGCTAGTAATAACAGGGCTTGAGAGAGGATATTGCTACTCTTTGGTTTTCACCTAGCGTTTATTTTTGGTATGTCCCTTTGTTGTTCCCTTGGGAGGTCTCTATTATCTCATGTTACATTGGGGCATATCTTTTTCTTGTGGTCATTCTAGCATCATTTCCAGTAGGGTTTCTGTAACTCTATGTGATGCTGGATTGGCCTACGTGTCTGTGCATACATGCCAGTCCATGCATTGGCTGTGAAATTATGCATTGGCCAACTCACAGACAATGCTATATCAAAATAAGAGCTCACTACATGGCATCCCATTTTATATGGATATTCGTGCTCCATGATTTCGTCATCTTCATTGTATCTCCATTTGCATTTGATTCCTCCCTTCCTCCTTGACATGTGCATGCATTCCCTTGTCTATTTCCTCCTTTTCTTGTCTGGCCTAGTTCTCCTAGAGAAGTATCCATAGCATCTTGCATCACATATGGGTTAGCATATAATCCATATCTACTATATCATATCACATGCGTTGCATTATATATAGCATTCTACATCACACATGGGTTCACACATAATGAATATATCCAATCACATCATATGCATCCATAGCTCATGCCATACAAACATATTATCATCCCATCCCACATCACCAATCAGTTATTTTGTTGCATATAACCTCTATCATACATATACATCTCATAATCATGTAAGCATAGGTCATCATAAAACATACATCATAAAGCATAGATCATATATAGCATATATCACATGGCATCGTATGCATCATAAAACTCATAAAATAAGCATCATATGGTGGACCCAAAATAGAATGTATATCAGAAATATCATCATGGTCTCAACATGTATGTCAATACCAAATATACATGTATGTCAATGTTCGTTGTCATATCTAATCAAAAGATGAATCAAGTACATATGATATCATAACGAATGGTGATCACCTATCATGCTCATAACACATGCATGAGGTGCAAAAAACAAATACGACTACAAGGCATATATATATACATCTCTATGTTTTTTGTATGGTGTACCAAACATACCAAAAAAATACATCATCTGCATAGCCATCTACATAGTCCTCTTCTCTATGATGACTGGGTTGGTCCCTGCCCTTGTCCCTCTCCTAGGGATCCCTATGCAGATCATGATCCTGACACTAGCGTGTCCTCTGTCCAAGTCCTCCTGCCTAATATACTTGTACTATAGTTGGATTTCTCTAACCCTCCGTTGGATCCTCCACTGCATGAGGAGCCAGCTGCCCTAGCCCTAGGAGGGCGCACATACTGCTCCCTCTCATCTGCTGGTACTGATTTCTCATACTTGGCCCTCTACCATCTTGCTTAGTGAAAGAAGGCCTCTATCTTGGAAATATATCTCTCTAGCATCCATGCAACTATCTCGCCCCCTCGTCCACTACTCATTACTACTTGTCTTTGACCCTCATTACTCTCCCTCTGGTAATGGGTCATAGCCTCCTCTGCCCTTTCTCTAGAATGCTCTAAAGCATCCCTGGCCAGAATCATTGCATCTCTCTCTTGGAGGAGCCTAGCCCTCTCTACCTGCAGTTGTACCTTAGTGCCCTCTACCGTGTCTCTCTCCCAGTGCATGCTATTTCTCTCCCTCTGCAGGTTGTCTCTCTCTCTAGTGATGATCTGTAGCCTACTCTCTGTCCTAGCCACTATTTCTTTGAGAGAGGGAATCCATGCTTCCAAGTCTGGTGGTGTTGTGGAACCCTCTCCTCTCTCCTCCCTCCTAGTCCTCCTAGTGGGAATTGGTCTCAATGAACTCTCACCTCAGCCTAATTCCTCTACCTGTGGTAGTGAGTCCACATCCATGGCTACTTCCTCATATCCTCTGTCTTCCCCCCCCCCCCTTCATATTCTCCTCTGATCCCCTCTTGCACTTGTCATCATGTGATCAATCTAGACCTCATCTGGGTTATGGCCTCTACCATGGTCTCAATTGTCCATCTGGCTGGCTAATACTATCCTATCCTGCCTCCCCTAGCTCATGACTATATACTCCTCCCGTCGAGGGATTCTAATCTTTCTCTCCTGAGTAGCCTCAGTCTAACCTCTGCCCACCAATCCCTAAAGGCTTTTATAAAACTTGCATCTAGGGGTCCCCCTCATGGATCCCACTATACCAGAGCTAACCATGTCCACTAGTCTATGATCCATGCTCTATCCTACAACGAGCGTCTAAAATCAACTAAGCTCTCCCTAGTGACCCATCATAATGTGTGTGGTGCCCCAGGTACATCCTTTACCCTAACCAACTGTCTCTGCACCCGATCTAGCCTATACATCTCAATGACATGCTCCTATATACCAATGATGTATCATGTGGTCATCATATATGGAATGTGTTGAGGATCCTCTAGTCATGCTAGAATCCCCATGTATAGTCATCAGGTGATCATGTCGGCTGCCAATCTGTCAAACGGTACTCACCAATGATCAATGTCGTTAGTGACCTCATATCTCAACCCTCCTCATCAATTGAATGCAATGGACTTGGCTGCATCCCTCTCCTATCTACCCAATGTTTGCATGATAGCAATTTGCTCACACGTCCACACCTATAGCAGTATGACATAACTAAATCCTTGACCTAGATGATAGATGATATCATGGAGCTCCTTGTACAACTCCATTAGTACTAAGGTCCCCCAGGCCATCGGTCGTCCTCTCTCCACTACCTCCATCACTACTAGGATCATCCCCAATACAACTCATCTACTTCCATGATCTAGCAGGATGTAGCTGCACACTAGTGTACACATGAAGAAACATATCTACCTAGCAGATGCTGCTAGTGCCAGTGACAGTGCCTACTCTATGGATAGTTGCCCATGATGTAGGGGCATATTTACTCCAACCAGTAGTCTCATGATCTTTTCTTTCTTGACCCTCTATGTTATGCATCACATGCCTCATATCAGTACCTGTATAATTTGATACATGTCCTCGAGAGTCACTATGATCTCTCATGTTGGTAGGTGGAAAGTAGAAGTCTCGCTCCTATATCTCTCGATCAAAACCGTCAACATCGACATGTATGATCGAATGTGTGGCATCTGCACCACATATCCGAGCCCGATCCACTTGATCTGTGCCCAGTCGGCAGCACATAGCTCGGTCCCAAGCTTCAAGAGACCATAATGTCTCTCTCGGCACATGAGGATGTCCATGCTCCATTGTGCATCAAACCAACAATAGTTTTTTCAGCTCCTTAATCATTTTCCTTCTAATTAATTAATTTCCTTTTTCCCTTAATCAATTAATCTCGTTAATTAATTAAATCTTCTTCCCGCTTCCTTCCCATTTAATTAATCTAATTAATTAAATTTGGTGCCTTTCCCTTCAATTTAATTAATCTAATTAATTAAATTTCTTTCCCATCCATCCTATTTAATTAATCTAATGAATTATTTTTTTTTCTCCCCCTTGTCTTTTTGGATGGGATCACTCTCCCTTTGGTGAGATAGTAATCCCGCCCTTCCCCATCTTTTGGTGGGTCCACTGAGTGGACCCCACTTTTTCTCCCTCTTTCCCATGCTTTGGTGGGTCCGCGTTCCCGTCATGGCAAGAAAGCATTCCCATTAGGTGGGAAAGCATTCCTGATGGGTGAGAAGGCCACCCCGCCTGCCTCCCCGTGCCCTACCTCCTTGGTGGGACCACCATCCTACCATTGCAAGATTGCAGACCTGCCACCCCACCTTTCTAGTAGGACTGCCATCCCACCATTGCTAGAATGTAGTCCCGTACCTTGCCTCCCTAGCGAGACCACCATCCCACCACGACAAGAAATCAATCCCATTGCCCACCGTGGCCCGTTTGGCGGGATCACTTTCACACCATAGTGGGAATGAGATCCTGTCAGCCCCTCTTTCCCCCCTTCCAGAGATATGCTCGATACGAAGCGGAAATTATTATTTTATTATTTTTTCCAAAAACAGTGAAAACATGGAGTTGGGTTTAAAACCCTACCTCACAATCTAGGACTTGATGAAGCCTCACACTCCGCACCACGTCCACTTGATGCCTCAATTTTTCTGTGCTCACCATATCCTCTAATACAACTATTAGCTCCAACTATAATAGAAAGACAATGGGTATGCACAAATGAGCATTTTTAAAGAACTTTTTAATCTTATAAGGTGCTTGGGTGCCTATTTTTTATCATCTCGGGCCCTCCCAGACTATTTTGAGCATATCTCCTTCTTCGGACCTCTATTTGACATGTTGTTTTTGCCTGCTGATCCAGTTTTTCATCCCCTTTCTTTCCATTTACTAGGATAATGTCTTTTTCTAGACACCGCCTAGGCCCTTTTTCTTGTGCACCCTCTCGAGGGGGTACTCCTCCCCACGTCCTCTGTTCTCAGTTGGGCTTGGGGCATTTTTCGCTTCCTCACTCTCAAGTGTTTTATTTTTCTTTGAACTGATGCCTTTTTAGCGCCACCATGAAGAGGGGCAAAATGTAGACAACTAAATTTGACTAATTAATTTAATCAAATTTAAACCCTTTTCTTCTAATTAATTAGTTCCTAATTAATTAATTTTCCAATCCTATCCAACTAATTAATTATCTTTGTTCTCCACCCCTTTTGATTAATTACTTTAATTAATTAAATTCCCCCTTTTTCCAAGCACATTAATTAATTAATTTAATTAAATAATTAAGCGCAAATTCCTATTTGAGAAGATATCTCCTACCATTTAACCAACTACCCTATCCTAGTCATCCTCCTTAACCAATCCTATCCTTCGAACCCACTTTCCTAGCCTAGTCAACCCTCCAACCAACCTTATTCTGTCCCTTCTGACCTCCCACAAATGTGTGCATATCCTAACCAACTCCTTATTGTGGGGAAAATATCCTATTTTGGGCGGCCTTTTCCCAAAATAGACATGTGTCATGTCACTCTTCCTAATTTTGGGTGGCTTTTCCCAAAATGGACATGTGTCCTCTTGGACACATGGCATTCCTTTTCTTTCTACTTGAGGCACTTGTTCTTTTTGAGGATAAGTGTCTTCTCTTCACCTCCCCTTCCATTCCTCATCTCTCCTATTTAATCTCCATCATTTTAGACCAAATCATCCACTTTTTCACTCAATGCATCATTACTCTGCCAAAATAATCACTCATACTCACACATCCATTTTTCATCTCATTATCACTTGAATCTACAATCATGGAGCACAAATCAGACATCCGTTGATGTCATGAGTGCACATCCAATCGCTAAATAATCAAATCAAAGAAAGGATATTGGTTTGCATTGCTTGTCATTTGTTTTTTTACTTTGGTTTTATCATTTTGATCTTGAAGTGTTTAGTTTAATGGCTTGTTTTGGTTAATTAGTTTATCTTTTTATCCTTTATGTTAACTGTAGCATCATAAATTGTACGCACTTGCTAGGGTGGTACAATTTCACACCTAGTTTAGCACCCACCTTGGCACATTTTGCATTTTGCATTGCATTTCCCCTTTAGCACTTAATTAATTAAATTAATTAGGTCTAAGGTTCTATTTTATCATCTCCCATATCATAAAGTTGGGCCCTTTCATTAAAGTGTGCCCCTTTCAATTTATTCCTCCAATACATCATTTAATCAAAAACCCTAATTAGGTCCTATTTTGAACTTGGGGGCTTGATTTCGAGGGTCAAAACATCTTGAAATCACCTGTAACTTTGGGATTCTCTCTAAAATCATCATATCCGACGGCCCTGAAAATTTGGTGAAAATTTGTTGGGACCATGGCGCCCAGAGTGCACATGGTCTCGGACATTTTTCTCAAAATTTTAGGAGCGCGATCCAATCATAAAATAAAGCTTAACCCAAAAGAAATTGGCAGGAGATTCAATCTCTAGGTCGGCCAAAAGTTGAAATTAAGACCTAGGGTTTCATATATAAAGGCTCTCTTTCTTCATTTGAAAGGGGGAGGAATTTTGGTTTCAAGGACCTTCTATGCAGCGAAAGAGCAGATCTTTGAAGACTTCAACAACATTCAACATCCATCCATCAAGCATTCATCAATTTCATTCATCCATTTAGGGCTTTGAAGACATTGAAGAGCAATAGCTTGGGGTTGGGTATGATTTCATGTTGTTTTCATGTCTTTGCATAAGCCTCATTATATCACTTGTATTCATGCTTTAGATCTCTTTACATCTTGATTTGGAGCATTTACATTATCATTTACAAGCAATTAGGGTTTACTTTCTAGGTTGCTCTAGTTTGCTTACATGCATTTTAGGATCTTGCACACACACAAGGTCTGCACACACACTACTTTTACAATACAACTTGGCTATTCGTGGAGGTGGAAATCACCAAAGTGGGGGTTTGACTAAGGCAAAACCCTATATAGTCGGCCACCATACCTTTTCAGATATAAGTGCAGGTTTCGAGATTCGAAGGACGCCGCAAGTTGCAGATCTGATGGAAGCAGACGGAGATAGAGCAACCCACCAAATTTCAGAGCAAAAGACCAGGACAGGGGCGTGGGGCGCCCTGGGATAGGGGCGCTGGGCGCCCTGGTCCTTCTATCAGACAGCAAGTTTCAGTATTTTTCTGACAGCTTTTCAGGTTGCAAAACAGCAGAATCAGGACAGTGGCGCCCGCGCCCCCGTCCCGAACATTTCCACTCAGATTTTAACCCCAGGTACACATCTGCATTCTCCTTTTATCCTTGTGTTTACAGCTTTCCATTGTTTAACTTCAATTCTACAATCTTGTTATTAGTTCATACTTGCACTTTGGGGTTAGGAATCGAACTTGCATCATTTTATCTTCCAATTACAACAAAGGAATAGAAATCCTAATAGGTAGCCCGTGGCTCTCTCTTCCACAAAAAGAAGTAGCCAATTGTGTGATACCTCTAGGCTCTTTCGTATTCCACAAATGTGTGATTGAAAGTGAGATTAGGGCATGTTTTCTTAGTGTCACTTTTTCCCCCACACATTTTGGTGAACCCGACATGAATTCCAATCTTCTCTAATTTTGATTTATGTTTTCAAATTTGAGTATTTATGCTATTTCAAATTCAAATTTGCATTTACAAGTTTTAATTTCTTGCAAGATTCAAAAATTTAGAGGAAATTTTTGCTAAAACCCTAATTTTTCAATTCAAAGTTGAACTTGTGGATAGCTTAATTGGGATCACTAATTTCAAATCTGATTTAGGAACTCATTTGAATCATAAATTTCATTTTCTAAATATACATTCTAAGTGCTTGCATTGGTTAAAATTAAACATTTCCTTCTATTTTGCATGTGTTATCATTTGAAAAAGGAAAATTGTTGTCATGATGCATTCATTTCATAGATGTGATAATGGGTTAGCTTCCCTTGTTTCAATTTTTCCTTCTCCTAAAGAACCTCCCCCCATCTATAACAACATTTTAGTGCCTAAAAGAGTTGTTACCAATCCCTTTGAGACTCTCCCATGCTCTAAGGATGAAGACTTTAAGAGTGATCTTGACAATTCTCCTAAAATGTGCCCTTCCTATTTAGCTATCCTAGAGGAAGAGAATGATATCATAAACACCTTTCTTAATGTTACTTCACCTTCCCTACATGATTCCTCTTTAAGTGAAAAGGTATTGGTGGACATTGACTTATTTTCTCTTAAAGTTGGTCCTTCCAATGGGGGCATGTTAGTGCAACAAGAGGTTATGAACACTTCTTTCAAAGATCTCCTTCCTAAGCATGAATCTTTGGAGAAATATGTTCATGTTCCTCCTAAAAAACACTCCCTTCATGAGGATCCTTTTGTGCAAGAATATGACATTATCCCTACATTTCCTAGTGATGGCATTTCCTTTTCCAACAAAATTCCCACTAGAGATGATGAATTAATGATAAATGCTTACCCTTCTCCTAAAGTTTGTCTTACCCATAAGCATCCCTTAGAGAAAGAAGATGAAATAATAAGCAATTTCCTTAATTCTCTCTCCCCTAAAGATCATATTGAACATATTTTGAGGAAAGAGGATGATTTTAACACATCTATTGATGCTCTCCCTCCTAAGGATGAGGAATTAATAAACAATGTTATCTCCTCTGCTGAAATTGACAATACTTCAAACATTCCTTTCAACAACTTCGCTATTTGGGATGAACCATTAGAAGAAGGTGTAGATTATTCTCTACCCCATGAGAGAACCCTAGCCAAAGGGGATGAAATCAAGATTGAAAACTCCCTTGATAGTTTCTCACCTTCCTTGAATCTCAATTATTCTCCCTCTCCTCAACTTGGTCCTACTCATAAGGAAACCCTAGTTCAAGGCAAGATGGTTAACATCTCTTTCAAAGATCTCCCTCTCAAGAGTGAGACTTTGGAGAGTAATGTTGATCCTTCTCCTAGACAGTTTATTCCCCATGTAGATCCTTTGATGATAGAGGATGATATGACCTTTCCTAGTATTACTTTTCCTACTAGAACATCAATGCCTACCCCTTGTCTCTCTCCTAAAATTGATTTAATCCGTGATAAGATTTTAGTGCAAGAGAAGACTATCAATAATTTTTCCAACACTTTTGTTCATTCCTCTAAACCATCCTCAATCAATTTGATACATGTGAATGAAACACCTAACAAACCTCTCTTCACTATCCAAGGTGCTTGTCCTTCTCAAAATTCTCAACCTTTAAACAAGCCTATCTTAGTGGTTCAAGGTGGTTGTGATAATGATTCTTTTTGCACTCCTAAGAAACCTATTATTACTGTGCAAGGAGGTTAATCTACTAAGAGCCCTTATGAGTATGCTAAGCAACTGACTAGAGAGAGTTATCATGTGGTTGCCCATACTTATAATACTAGAAATAATAGGCAGCCTAATCTTCCTCCTGTTACTCCAGTGTCTCTTCCTAATCCTCAACCTATTCTTCCTCAAGCTCCTCGTATTTCACAAATGCTTAGTAAGGAATATGATCTCATAGAATAACTTAAAGCTACCCCTGCTAAGATATCCCTTTGGGATTTGATCCAAACTTCTTCCGCTCATCATGGAATGTTACAAGATGCCTTGAAAGATTTGAATGTTCCTCCACCTAATACATCTAGTAATATAGTGTCTTTGGTTAACTCTGTGATGAATCCTAAAGCTCAAATTGTGTTTACTCAAGATGAGTTGCCTACTAGCGAAATTCAACATCAATATGATCCCTTGATGATTGTGGTTATCATAAATAACACTGCTATAAGACGAACACTGGTAGATAATGGTTCTGGCCTTAATGTGTGTAGCATTAATCTATTTCATAAGATGAATGTGGATACATCCCTTATTGAGCCTGACTCTCATCCCATTCAAGGCTTTGATAATGTGGCTAAGTCTTCATGAGGTATTATCACCTTACCCATCACAGTGGGACTTGTTACTTTGCCTACTCCTATCCATGTTATGTCGGGAAATCTAACGTACAACTTGTTATTAGGGAGACCTTGGATTCACAGTATGCAAGTTGTCCCCTCTACATTGCATAGACAAGTTAAATTTATTTATAATAATAAGACATATACCTTGATAGGTGATACTAATTTTCAAGCTTGTTTGCAAACATCTACTTCCAAAGGAAGTTCTTCTAAGCCTTCCTCTTCTAGTGATGACTCGTTAAACAAGATACCTATGGATGAATCATTACCCTCTGATAATCAAAATTCTTTGCATGAGTCTGAATTTCCCGAAGAAGACTCTTCTCAACTTGAATTTACACATGAAAAGGCTTTTGATCCTGAGAAGGTTCTCATAGAAGACGATTGGGGATCTCTTGATTTTAATCCCACCTTTGTAGGTGAGTATAGGGTTCCTCCTAGAGATCTTAAAGTTAAAAAGAAGGAAGAAACTACAGATCAATCAGTTTTACCTAAACCTATGAGCAATAATTTTGTGGCTACTTCTCAAACTTATTCTCCTCACACCTCTAATTCTGAAGAATTTGATTCTTTGTCTTATGAAAAACCACCTTTTCTTTCTAAAATGGCTAATCATTATGGTCATGGTTTCCATATTTTGGCTAAGAGTGGCTATAGTGGAAATGGTTGTGGCACAAATGAACAAGGAATTAAAGTTCCTTTAGAACATAACATGCATGAATATTCATTTGGACTTGGATATAATCTTTCTAAGCCCACCAAAGCATTTAAAAGACCATCTCTCAGTGTGAATGCTATATTTAGTAGTGATGATGATCTCACTTCAACTAAATAATCTTCTACCTCTATCAAATATCATTCCCCTCATAAGGAAATCTTGGCAATGAACAAATCTCTTTATGACTCCCCTCAAATTTCTAAATCCACTTATGAATCTTCATCTCCTATTCATCATAAAGTCCTTTCCTCTAGGAATAAGGCTCTAATAAATTACACTCATCTCTCTTCTAAGATTTCTCGTAACTTCCCTTCTTCAATTTTTATCATTTTATACATGTTTTTGATCTCACTTATGGTTGAGCATTCAGCATGTCATATTCAAATACCTCATTCAATCTATCATGTTTTTAAATAACATTAATGGCTATTATGTTGCTCATCATTATGTGACATTGGTAGCTCATTTACTGGGGGCTCATTGTCATTCATGATAGTCCAATTTCAAGTGCAATCATATTTTTGAAGCAACATAATAGCCTAATTTTTCTATGTTATCTCTTGTTCCTATGGGGTGATAGTGTGGAAATATTGATCATCTTTTCTTTAGAATCCTCTTTTCCTAGATATGGGAGAAGATGTGTATTCTCTTTCTTATCCTACCCACTTCTTGTGAGGAGCATTTTACATACACTAATGTCTTTCTTGCATGAACTCATGTGAGTATGTAGTACATTTTTCTTATGTCTAAATCTCTCCCTAGAAGATTGTGTAAGTCCTTCTCATTGTCCTTATCCTTGGGAGGCAATGATCTTTCCTTATTTTTATCTAAGGATCCACTTTTTCCTATTTCGGGGATGGTGTGAACTTTATTACTTGATGTTATTCCTTGTATGCATTTGTTGTTGTTTGTTCAAGGATTCTCTCTTACAAGAGGTGTAAGTCCTTGACTACAACCTCTTTTGCACTTGGTAAATTACATCCATAATGAATTCACTCTCCCAATTGGGTTAAAAAGAGCATCATCCTTCATTAAGAATCACTTTCACCTCGCAAAAGAAGGAAGTATTGCATTCTTATTCTCTTCTTTGTCTTATTTTAGAAAATGTTACATTTGTCTAAGACAATTCCTCTTAGGGATAGGTGTCTTTTGTACAAAGATCTCTTCTCCTCTAAGGATCTCCTTTACACATACTACAAGATATCCCTTTTCAACTATCTTATCTTTTCTTCTCTTTGCATTTTGTTTCCATTTACATCCTTCATCTTGTGTTAGAGAACTCTCAAATCCTCACACTCTTTGTTGTGTTGGAATTGAGATTTGGTCCTCTTTCTTACCAAATGACTCTCCATTAGTTTTTGATCTCATATCAAATCTTCTTGTGAGCATTTGTCATCAATATTCTTTAACAAATTCGAAGTGGTAAACATGATACCCTGTTTCAACTCACTAAAATTAGCAAGCCGAAACAGGGGGGGGTATATAGCTACCCTCGAATTTTCATCACCTTCTTTAGTAAGCATTAGGTGATTTTGTGATCTAAAGTGTGTTTTGTAGGGTGCGGTTCCTAACTGTGTACTGCAGATACCGCTGGGGGCTTCGTTCGACAAACTTATGGATATATCCTTTTTCAAATAATGTTTACTTTTCTGTACTTTAGCTTGCATATGCACATAGTGTTCATATGACCGCTAAAGTGGGGGCTAAATGTAGCATCATAAATTGTACGCACTTGCTAGGGTGGTACAATTTCACACCTAGTTTAGCACCCGCCTTGGCGCATTTTGCATTTTTGCATTGCATTTCCCCTTTAGCACTTAATTAATTAAATTAATTAAGTCTAAGGTTCTATTTTATCATCTCCCATATCATAAAGTTGGGCCCTTTCATTAAAGTGTGCCCCTTTCAATTTATTCCTCCAATACATCATTTAATCAAAAACCCTAATTAGGTCCTATTTTGAACTTGGGGGCTTGATTTCGGGGGTCAAAACATCTTGAAATCACATGTAACTTTGGGAATCTCTCTAAAATCATCATATCCGACGGCCCTGAAAATTTGGTGAAAAGTTGTTGAGACCATGGCGCCCGGAGTGCACATGGTCCCGGACATTTTTCTTGAAATTTTAGGAGCGCGATCCAATCATAAAATAAAGCTTAACCCCAAGAAATTGGTGGGAGATTCAATCTCTAGGTCGGCCCAAAGTTGAAATTAAGACCTAGGGTTTCATATATAAAGGCTCTCTTTCTTCATTTGAAAGGGGGAGGAATTTTGGTTTCAAGGACATTCTATGCAGCGAAAGAGCAGATCTTTGAAGACTTCAACAACATTCAACATCCATCCATCAAGCATTCATCAATTTCATTCATCCATTTAGGGCTTTGAAGACATTGAAGATCAATAGGGGATCACCAACTAAAGATTGGCTTGTACCCCTCCCTTGGGGTTGGGTATGATTTCATGTTGTTTTCATGTCTTTGCATAAGCCTCGTTATATCACTTGTATTCATGCTTTAGATCTCTTTACATCTTGATTTGGAGCATTTACATTATCATTTACAAGCAATTAGGGTTTACTTTCTAGGTTGCTCTAGTTTGCTTACTTGCATTTTAGGATCTTGCACACACACAAGGTCTGCACACACACTACTTTTACAATACAACTTGGCTATTCGTGGAGGTGGAAATCACCAAAGTGGGGGTTTGACTAAGGCAAAACCCTATATAGCCGCCCACCATACCTTTTTAGATATAAGTGCAGGTTTCGGGATTCAAAGGATGCCGCAAGTTGTAGATCCGACGGAAGCAGACGGAGACAGAGCAACCCACCAAATTTCAGAGCAAAAGACCAGGACAGGGGTGTGGGGTGCCCTGGTCCTATCAAGACAGGGGCACTGGGTGCCCTGGTCCCTGGGATAGGGGCGCTGGGCGCCCTGGTCCTTCTGTCAGACAGCAAGTTTCAGTATTTTTCTGACAGCTTTTCAGGTTGCAAAACAACAGTTTCAGGTGCAGAATCAGGATAGTGGTGCCCGCACCCCCGTCACGAACATTTCCACTCAGATTTTAACCCCAGGTACACATCTGCATTCTCCTTTTATCCTTTTGTTTATAGCTTTCCATTGTTTAACTTCAATTCTGCAATCTTGTTATTAGTTCATACTTGCACTTTGGGGTTAGGAATCGAACTTGCATCATTTTATCTTCCAATTACAACAAAGGAATAGAAATCCTAATAAGTAGCCCGTGGCTCTCTCTTCCACAAAAAGAAGTAGCCAATTGTTTGATACCTCTAGGCTCTTTCGTATTCCACAAATGTGTGATTGAAAGTGAGATTAGGGCATGTTTGCTTAGTGTCACTTTTTCCCCCACACATTAACATGCACATTTTCCCTCATACAAGGGATAAACCTCTCTTAACTAAGTTTACTTCCTTTCTGTAGTTGTGCGTAGTACTTCAGAATTATAAACTGACTATGAGTCAATTGGAACAATCATCTCCTTTCATGGCTCTGAGTGATAAGAGTGATAGTGCTTAACATCTATTTTCAAAGTCCAAACCAAGCAAAGGACTCATCAAATTTAATGACAACAACAAAAACAATCAACTGGTAGGTGCTATAGGTGTGCCTCCTTTTTCTAAATACTTTAAAAGAGAAAAATAATTTACTCCTTTGAATGAATCTTTGTTTAGCATTATGTCTCAGTTAATACAAAGGAATGTGTGAGTATGAGTGATTATTTTTCATTGAGAAGTAGGATTCAAGAATTGATTGATAACAATACAATATTTGTGGCAAGTGTGAATGATAAAGGAAATAAATTTGTAGCTCCTCGTAATCAAAACCTTCATATTTTCATCGATCCTTTACCATCCCATTCCACTAATGTGATTGAGACTGAGCATCTTGCTTTCTATCCCAATGATGTTGGCCTTGAATATAATAATATGGTGAACCTTGTAGATAAACAAGAACCTCCTAAGGATTTGTGCATCATATTTGATCCTTGTGACACCATTACAACACCTGATGGCCCATTATACATAAGTGCAAAAATCAAAGGCATACCTACTAGAGGAGTGCTTCTTGATCCTACTTGCATGGTTAATGTGATAACTGAAGAATTTATTTATACTTTGCAATTGCATCAAGTGATATATGATGATATTGATGTGGTACTTAAAGTTTTTATGGATTTTCTTGTCCTACTATTAGTTCTCTAACACTTCCTATTGACATTCACACTAAATGCTTAGATGTTAAATTTGCTATCATTCCTACATCCGATTAATTTCATGTGAAGTTGGGAAATTGTTGGCTCTCTTCCATGAAAGTGACTGCTTCTACAGTTCATAAGTGTTTGAAATTTCCTCATAATGATAAAATCATAACTATTAATCATAGCATGTATCAACCTACAATGAGGCATAGAGATGTTTGTCTTGACTATTTTTGGTCTGAATGATTGCAACCTCTTCAACCTAGAAGTGATGCTCTTTTTAGATCATATCAAAACTGGAAGAATGAAATAATTGTGTCATTAAGTAAACCTAGAAATCCAACACTTTTCATTCCTCTTGATGATTATATACCCCTTCTTAAGGATAAGATTATTCTTCCTCCTCAGGAAATAAATAATCTTCTTCCCAAAGAGGCATCTATTCCCTCTCCTAAAGGGAAGAGTATCATTTCTCCTAATAAAAGAGATATTCTTCTTCCTAAAGAAGAATCTATTCCTTCTCCTATGGATGAGTCTATTCCTCCTCCCAAAGGTAGAAAAACTCTTCCTCATAAACATAAATCTATTCCTCCCAAGGGTAGACCCATCCCTCCTCCTCATGATGGACCCAGTCTCCTTCCTACACCTCCCACTCCTCCTTTATATGGTGTGGTTCCTCCTCCTTCATCTTATAGAGAGAAGCGATCGACCTCTCCTATTGTCTAGGATAAAAGACCTTAACCCATTCATCATTCCCTAAAAGAAGAGATGAAGCCTATACCTAATGAACCTAAACCTCCTCAACCTTAAACCAAAACTAGACGAAACCATTGTGTGAGAGAATGTTGATGGAGACATCGTGCTAGAGTTCATGAAGTGACTTCCCAAACCATTTCTTCTCCTAAAACACCAACTGTTGACATGATTCCATTTTCTCCTAAACAAGATGTTCAACCTAATTCTTCAAGACACAAAATGTGTAAAATAAATGATGGTTCAAGTTCTATTCCTATTAGAGCTCCTATTTTTATTAATCTTGATGATTACATAGGTGAAAATATTGTTAATGTGAAATGTTTATCCTAATATTTGTAATGATGAATATGAATATGTTGATGTTTACAATGGTTTATCTAAAAAAAAAATTAAAAGTGTTAATACTAGATCCTAGTAACGAACAAAGTGACTCATCATTAGAGCATGGTCCTTGTTTGGAACTTGTGATAGCTCCATCTACTATTCTCGATGTGGCTCCTCTTGCGTGTTGTCCACCTTTCTGAAATAATGATCAACAAGATCGAGGGTAGGATGATGTGCTTGATTAGCTTCATTAGCACCATAGATTCTCTCTCTCTTCTCTTGCTTATTTGTGACATTCTTCTATTTGTTGTCCCTACTTTTGTCTACTTGAGGATGATACAAAGAATTGAGATCTCTTTTGGTCTCTTCCATGTTGACTCAAAAGACACATGTGTTCCCTTCTTCCATGGTGGATTTCTTTCTTTGGGGAATGAGGGAAATTCTATGCATATATATATATATATATATGTATATATACACATAATATACATGAGTTATCATAAAAAGCATACTGACTCCAAAGTTAGGTGAAACCACCTCATGTTTTGTGCTTTGTGTTCATTATCCTTTGATTTATCCTCTCTTGGGGGATGAATTACTATGATAATGTGCTTGTCTTTTTTGTGTTTATCCTAACTTAAAACAATTTCTCCCAGCAAGGCATGTACAATCTCTTTAATGTGGGGGCATACAATCTACTCATGATTCTCTCTTGATACTCAAAATTACTTTGCAAACTGTCTTTGCTTTGTAATTTTTGGTACTTTTTCTTTTCATGACTCATATTAAGAGAACCATACTAGTTGTAATCATTGTTATCTCTTTCTCTCTCATGATCTCCCCTTTTACCTTATCATTGAAGTCATAAGATCCTAAATTCCATTGGGGCCTTGGTGAATCTTGCCTCTTTGACATGGTGAAAGTCTTTAAATCTAGATTCCTTGTACTTTATCATGAGTATCTGCATAAGCTCATACTCCCGCTAAAATGGGGGCTAAATGTAACATTCTAAACTTACACCCCTTGCAATTTTTTACTGTATTTGGGTCTTTTCCTTAGTTTTTTCACCCCTCGGCCTGATCGAAGACCTAATTATGCTCACACATGTCAAGAACTCCATTCAACTTAGTGATGCACCCTTCCTACACCTTGATCCTTCCCCAAATTAGGGCAAGACCACGTTGTGGCACCCTAGTCCCCCTTAATAGGGACCTATCTTGGGCCCCTCCCCGTGACCTATCTCAAATTTGACGAAGGAAAATCCCATCTATGTGGGCTCATGTCAGAAAATTAATCAATTAATCCTACAAGAAAGTATATAAGAGGGATTTTCGCTCTCATTTGATCATCCACAATACATGAAATTCAATCAAGCATCTGAGCATTCAAGAGATCAAGCAATCAAAAGCAATTGAGCATTTTCATTCTTCCTTCAACCTTTGGAGCAGCAATAGAGTCAAGATTTCAATAATTGAAGAGGAGATCATGATTCTAATTCATGAAACCATAATTCCTTGTGGAGGCAAGCAAAAATCTATACGGAGGTATAAGAATTTCATTTTCAATCAATTCAACATCCCCTCAAAGAGGTGGATTTCTAATTTTAGTCATTTCGATTATATTATTTCAACCACTTGGTTAATTCCAAAACTATGGTTTCACCTAAAGGTAAACCCCTATTTAAAACACATTTCCCTTTCCTTTTGTGTGTAGGAAGTAGGTGTGCACCTATACTTCTAGAATTAAGCTTCATTTAAAGAGATGGAAAAACCCTTTTCAATGCATGGAAAGTTTCAAGGACCAATAGGAGGGCAACCTGGTCCGAACACATGGTCCCCGCAACTTTTGAAAATTTTTGTAGAGAAGCTCTGAATCATCTCAAACTTCTCAGATCTAGGTGTACGATGAAATCTCAAATCTGTAGCTCATTTTTTTATCACATTTGTCTTCATTTCCAACACTTAATCTCAATTCAACTACTCAACTTATAAAAGACGATCAATCATATTCCAAACACAACCAATCTACTTCGTACTCAGTCCTTGTATCATTTAGGATTGGATCTAGTAGATTCATCACCTCTTTTGAATATAGTCACCCAAAGGGAAATCGGTTTAGTGATTTCTCCCTTCAATGTGGTGAATTTAATAAGCCCCAAATTTTCCATTTTATAGTCTCTAAGCTTCCTTAAGACATTAACATAGGGATATCTTAAGGGGGGAACACCCGTATTTCTCTCTTTGTACCTTATTATCCCATATCTTTTCATGTCTTAAATGGGGTGTTCATCCTTGGAACCAGAGAAAAAAAACTATTAAAGCGAGATGATTCACACCCTGTAGGATTTTGCCAAGATCAAGGGAACAATGAAAAGCATAAAAGAGACAATAGAATGACAAGAGCAAACTGTATTCTCATCAATATACAAAATGATCAACTGGATTAACCAATACAATGAATAGAGGCCTGCTTATATAGGCAAGGCCATATGGATGTATGAGCACACAAATATGACATGTGGCTCAATGAGAAACAAGGGTAGGTAAGAAATACTAAGGGTAGGTAGGAGAAATAATATAATATTCCACAAGAGGTGGATGACCCACCGAATGTGGAGTGTAATAGCAAAATAAGACCACAAAAGGTGGAATTTCTCCTACAAGCTCTATCCCTAAGTGCACTCTTCCCTAAGTGTCTCAAATCCAAACTACGAAGAGATGCATTATCCTAAGTTAACTTAAGTAAGTGTAATAATATCCAAAATGAATATTTATTTACACCAACACACCCAAAACCAAATGCAACATTGATATATGTCTTAAGCGGGTTGCACATCAATGAAACTAGAGAAAACAAACTCTTACATGGGATGTCCTTGAAACTAGGCATGTACCTATCATTTGCCCCTTGACATTTACATTACATGTATTAAACAAGTTGATGCATGCTTGAAACCAGAGGAAGGAAAATCTTATGCGGGGTGCTATAGACTTGAAACTAGACATCACTTGCACACATGCATGAGGATGATTGGAACTACCAAAACACAACTAGAATATTCCTACTATCCTCCCCAACAAGAATCGCCTATAAAAACACATCTAGGGGTGAGTATAGATATGTCCTCTCTCATCATTCTTCTCATGGATCATCTAGAAAAACACATCTAAGGTTTATTCATGCTCCACTGTTCTCTTCTCATGAGCTCATAGCTTTTCTATTTATAGTTTATGGATGATGCATGATTTTCTCTTTTATGTGATCACTTGTGTTCTTGAGATGGAATTTTTCAAGAATGATATTAGTGGTTGAGACATTTTGATTATCAAGGTCTCTTTGGCTAGTTGACTTGAGGTCTTGTTTTTATTACTAACACCTTGTGTTATGTGTCCTTGCATATGGTCGTGTGAGTTAAGATCCTAAGATTGGGGACTTGGTTCCTCAAAATGAGAGAAGTCTTATCTCCTTGTGATTTTTCTCCTATTTTCTCCTTTCTCTCATCTCATCTTTCTACTTTACGAAGAGTATGATCATAAGCTCATACTCCACTAAAGTGGGGGCTAAATGTAGCTTCATAAATTGTACAGCCTTGATTCAAGTGTCTGGAATTTCACGCTCTCCTAACAACTGTTTTAGTATATCCCTTTGTTCTATGCATTACAGGATCTTTATTGTAATTAATTAATATTTAATTAAATATTATGCATCTTATTTCACTTTATTACATCATCACACTCTTATTTGGGCCCTTAATTCTAGGTGTGCCCTTTATCATTTTATCCCAAGTTTTCCTTAATCTTGCCCTAATTTCAACTCCCAAAGAATATTTTGCATATCTAAGCACCTTGAATTATCACACAAAGCTATTATTGACTTAGTAATCATGATACCTTGCATCCCTAAAAATTTGGAAAAAATTCAAACGGACCATGGCGTGGCACCATAGTCCTGCCTCTTCTCCCTGAATTTGGAGATCATGTTTTGGCAGTATTATAACATTTGTTCAAATCTTGCTTTGTGTAAAAATATACAATTTTAGGTTAGCCTAAAGGTGATTTTAATTATGAAATCCTTGTATAAGGCATCATTCTCAACTCATTTTGAATCTACGACTCTAAGCATCGTAAGTATTTGACCTAAAGCATTCAAGTGTTGAAGCATTCATCATCAAGCATTTCTATAGATCTTGAAGACTGCATATTCTGCATTCAACAATTTTGTAGCAAATTATGTCATTCATATGCAAGCATGTGTGTGTGATTAGGGTTTTTTCATGTCCATGCCATTTCATATAATATATGTGATTACATTCAAGAAGCAGAGCATCATTATCAACAATTGTAGATCTGTGGTATACCTTTCCATTATTTATTTCAGTATTTGCAACATTCCATTCAAGTTTAATTACTAAACCAAGGTTTGACTAAGACAAACCCCTATTCTCAACCTATTTCCCCTTCTTTTCTGTGTATGAAGTAGGTACATAGCTACAATATTTAGGATAGGCATTATTTATAGTGACAAATCAATGCCCCTTTGATTTGCAAAAAGTTTCAAGGACTAGGGTGAAGGGCACCATGGTCTATAAATTTCAGGATCTACTTTGGGGATCAAATTTAAATCTACCTATATTTCTCAGTTCCAAGTTGGTTGCTTAGTCCTACATTTGTAGCTTTTTTTTTCTGTGTTTTTTACTCTCATTTCCACCGCTTTACCCTAAGTTCATCATCTTCAATAATTCAATTCAACTTAAGGGAAAGAAGAGGCACATTCAAGGACCCCTGTAATTTCATTAGAGTCTAGATCTACTATGTTTAGATCGGTCAAATTTCTATATTTCCCTAATTTAGTGGTCCCTAAGAAAAATTAGACGTTTTAGTACATCTAATGGTGGAAACCATAATTTTTACCATTATAGGTGGTAGGGTTTCTTTCATATAGGGTGGAGTCTATGGAAAGAACAAAATAAAAAAATATTACAAGATAGGAATAGGAGTTGGGACTCTCTAACCATCTCCATAGTTAACAACATCAAACAAAATATGGGGTTCTTTGTGAAAAAAAAACACTCTCACCCACCGTCTTCCCTGGATTGGTAGATTGCTAGAAGTAAGAGTTTGGTTGATTCCCTTTCTAGATTCATTTCTCCTCCTATTGGTTTTAGAAATTAAATTAAATGGTCATCCCCATCCCCCAATACTGGTTGGTTGAAGGGAAAGTGCAAGGTAATGAGTCACAAATTTGCAGAAGTCTATACATTGGAAAATGCACTCCTAAAAATGGGGGCCCGTTTATGATTTGGGCTCCTGAGCCGAAAGGTGACGGGGGCCCGAAGCTAAAATAAACAGGCCCCCATTTTGTTATAAAATGGGGCCTCGCTTTTAAACAAAACGGGGGACCATTTTCAAAAAATGGGGCCCATTTGTAAATCGTATTTTACCCTTTTTTTTGGGTGATTGTTTTCATTTTCACCCTGACAGTCAAGTGAGACTGATTGGCATTTTTGATGATTAATGTTGTGATTGTCATTGATAGAAACACACTTGATTTGAGATCACATTTTGTATGTATGAGTTAAAGCTCAACCGGTATTTGTTCCAACCAGTATGATGTATTATAGTCTTTAGACTATTGGTTTTTTGCAGAAAGTGTGTACCAATCTGAAGCAGTATGAAGACCCCAAGTGGTTTGAGGATCTCAAGTAGTATGAAGGAATGAAGAGGCATAACTTATATTTCCCAGTCTTCATTATTGTCAAACCGGCAACCAGTATTTTGCTTGAACCGGTATTTTGTATAAACCGGTAATACTGTGTGATGAGTTACCAATCGATATTTTGTGATGAGTTACCATCCACTGATTGTTTGATGGTGCTGACACTTTAACGGTTCTTTTTGTGTCGTGTTATAGAATATGTCTAGATGCATTGAACCTAGAAAATTGTATTGTAATCCTATTGGACCGACATGAAATTAGATTCCTTTATAAGGACATCATGTCTAGGGTTTTAGGTTGTTGCTAGGGTTTTAAGGCGGATCATGAGTTAGAGAGAGTGTGAATGTGTTGAAGACTGAAGTAATGCTGGAATGCATTAGGAATGAGCTATCAAGGATCTAACTAAGCAATCTATGCTATTTTCTAGATCACTCACTTATTGATTACTCACATCTTCGACAAGTCTGAAGCCCTTAACCGGGTAGGCCCAAAAGCCTTTTGTAAATCCTCTAACAAGGTGGTTCACATCTGTGGATCTAAAATCCTCTAGCAAGGTAGTCTTTAACCAGACTTATCTCCTAAAAGAGATTAATATTCCTAACAAGATTTGTTGTGGTAAAGAACATTGTATGACCTTAACCGGTCTGACCTTAACTGGTCTGGTTCCTATTCTGCAGATAGTTACCTGTGAGTTCCATCTCACTGTGGTTTTTCCCATTTGGGTTTCCACATCAAAATCTCTTATGTTATGGTGTTTATGCTTCTATGGGTGAATGCATTACTTGCTATTTGGTTTGCATGTGTGCTAACTGGTTTATCTGCGAAACTTTTTTACCAGTTTACTGTTAGTCTAGTAAAGTGTTTAAGTACAGTAAGTTTTGGCATACTAATTCACCCCCCCCTCTTAGTATTCATCAATTGGTATTAGAGCCAACCTTTCTATAAGTCTAACCACTTGGAAAGAGACATGAGGGAATATACTATGAGGGAAATTACTCATTGGCTCATGTAGTCTGAGCAAGCCTATGATGATCTTATGGTCAAATATAAGGCCTCTCAAGAAAAAAGGAGAGAACATGCTAAAAAATTGATGGAGCTATCTGAAAATAGTTCTTCTGATGAAGTGGACATTGAAGCTCTGATTCAAGAAGTAGAAAAGCTGAATAAATCCAATTCCAACCTAAGAAAGGAGTTGGAAGGACTAACTATTCGAATGTGCCAAGAGCTTGAGAACCGGAGGAAAGTTGAAGATCTGGTAAAAGACAAAGATCATGAAATCTCCAAGCTGAAGCAAGAGATCAATGCCCTAACTACTCAACTCCATGCAAGAAAAGTGGAAAAGGAAGACATGCAAGGAGAACTGAACATGACCATCTCCAAGAATGCAAACTTGATGGAAACAAATTCTGCTATTTCGAAAGGACTCTCTGAGTCAAAGGAAATACTTGCTAAGTTCAACAAGAGTACTGTTAAGCTAGAGCAAAAGCTTGAATCTGTCAAACTTGTCAAGAATATTGATGGACCTAGTTATTCCAGTCATGAGGAAGGTGAGACCTCTAGTACAAATGCTAGAGCGTCGAACAAAGAACCGGCATCAAAGGATAAAGGTAAGCAAAAGTTTAAACTTGTTTGCTTTAACTGTCTTAAAGAAGGGCATACTGCCAATGTGTGTAGGAGCAAAGCCTACAATAATTTTCCTTACTTTATAAACAATGTGCCTAGATCCAATAAGTTCAATGGTAATTGTTATGCATGCAACAAGTTTGGGCATAGAGCATCTAAATGTAGGTCTGTTATGAACAACACTGGAAGATATCCTCAGAGGACTCAAGGAGTTGGTCCGGAACCTTTTGTGAATAGAAATCCCAACCGATTTAATACCTATAATCATCAGTTAGGAAGTAGTGGCTATCAAGCGGCAACCAGATGCAGATCAAACTGTTGGATTTTCCATGGTCATGGTCACACAGCTGCAACATGCAGAAGGAAGAATGGAAACATGAATAATGGACCTTGGAGAGCACGTTGAATGGTTTGCTATCATTGCAACAAACTGGGTCATTCAGCAAGATTCTGCAGAAGTAGAAAGAGTATATCAGATTATATACTAGTCACTCCAAAAGGAAAGATTGATATTGAAACTATTCAAGAGGATATGAACAAAACTGGAAAAAGAAATCGGCAGTGTTGCAAGATGAACTAGTTTCTGCAACTAGTGTGGAAATCATGGAACTAGCAAACTAAGCATCATAAAGCTTAGGGGGAGAAAACGGTGAAATGTTTCAAACCCCCAGTTTATACCAGTAAAAGACCTTAACCAGTATTTGATACCTGTCATTTGGTAGAAGACCGAAAACGGTAATAGGAAAATTAGGGTTTACACCCTAATGGTGGAGCATTTATTACAGTAGGTGAGGAATATGTTTAAAAGGAATTTTCAAATCATTTCTCACTATCATTTTTTTGAGCGAAGAATTTTTTCAAGTGCAGAGCAAAGAAAAAGTGATTTGTGTTGTGATTCAAAGAAATTTTGAAACCCTGAAGAAGATTCAGAAGAAAATATCAAACGGTCAAGAGAGGAACTCAAAGCGGTAATTCAACAACCGATGAAGTGTGAGGTGAAGAGGAATTAGAAAGCCCTAAATTCTTGATTTCTGAAAGGTATTTCTCAAGTTTTTCTATTTTATCATGGCTTCCGCATCTCATGATAGTTCTAGTGCAACTATTGATTCTATGGACTTCATACAACAAAAGTTGAAATATAATGCCTTGTCTCAAGTACCAGCTAGTGTTATAGTAGAAGGGATTTTTGATTACATAGACTGCAAAATCGAAGACCTAGGGTCTCTAGTGATCCATTCTTAGCTAGGTATATTTTGTGGGAAGGATAAAAAGATCAAACCGAAGTATAGCATCTTGGAAAAGAAGAAACTTCACAATGCAGTTTACTTCCTAGAGGATTTCACAGATGACCACATTCGAATCATTCTGAGCAGAGTTCACGGTGACAAGATGTATCTTAAGAGAACACATGATATCACACCGGAAGTGATTCATGTCATCACTGGTTTCTGCAATACAGGGGAAGTGCCAGCCCTGAGGAAGGTCAGCAAGACTGAAATGTCCAAACTCACTGGTTTAGTGAGTGACTCACATGGCATGACCATCAACTCAATCAAGGATGGTCTGGTCAAGTATTCCTACATGGTGATAGGTTACCAGACGTTCTCTGCTAGAAGAATTAATTTTGTCTCTGCTATAGCGATAAATGCCACTTACAGGATGATCAAGGAGGATGCATCATTTGATCTGTACACTTGTATGCAAAGACAACTTATGTTGAATCTTAGGTCAATCAAACAGGACAATCCACTGAGATTCAAGTTCAAACAACTACTAGTTGGGTTGTTCTTTTACTTTCAAGGCTACTTTCCAGGAGTAGTGATATTCAGTGGTCTATGGACCAACCGATAACAAAACAAATAAAGGAGAGCCTGCAAGCAGTTGGAACTAGTTACCCTAAAGTTTTGAATAAGTACTTTGATGAGTTTAGAAGAAAGATGAGCCTAAGGATGAGGATATCTAGTGACATTGTCAAGAAATATGAAGAGGACATCTTCTTTATCATCAATGTGGATGAATGCATAATGAAGGTCATTGAGCCCAAATAGGAAGAAGTGGAGCCTATGGGCTACGAGGTGATGTATGAGATGCTGGATGGGTATGCTTCTACCCTAATCACCTCACCCCTTGATCCTAAGGCAAAGAGAACCTGCACCTATTTGGAAAGGGTTGCACCGGTTGTAGAACCCTCTGAAAAGAAAGGAAAGGCAGTGTCTTCAGCATCGGCACCGATTATTGCAGTCAGTCCCAAAGTGACCAAGCAGTCACCAGTTAAGAAGAAACTGAAAGCAGCACCTGCAAAAGTCTTTGAGAAGAAGCAAAAGACAAAAATCAATACACCTGACTTAGAAGAAACTGTGTCAGAAGAACCGCCTAAGAAGAAGACTAGGCAAACAAAGAAAAAGACAAAGAATGAACCGACATCATCTGCACTGGTAAATATTGACATTTCTTCTTACAAACCTTTGACACATTGTCAAAGAACTATAAAGAACATTAGGAGAAAAGTGATGAATGATTTAATTGATTGATTTGATGATTTCAATTATGATGAAAAGGAAGCAGTTGAATAGGAAATCATTAAGTATTTGTGTGTTAATGACTGGTCACCTTCAGAAATTAGATCTGAGACACCGGATTCTTTGTATAATTCTTTAGACAATAAATGGCGCATTGCCATAGAAAAGGAATAGGAAATGAGGGAGAAAATATTTGCTCAACATTCTCCTAATGTATCTAATTTAGAACTTTTTGAAGTTATGAATAAATACAAAGGCCTCATCTTCATGAGAAGAAGAAGACTCTTGTAACTGGAAGGAAAGGGTCAAGAAGTGATCAAGGATACACACACTCATGCTCAAGAATCTCTTAAGATGCATGAAGTGGATGAAGCCAACAGAAAAGCTGAGTGAGAACCGGAAACTGGCAAACCAAATGTAGTGTATGACAGTGAAGAAGAAACAGTCATAGAACAAATGGACCCTATTGATGTAGATGCCTTAGATGGGGAAAATGTTACTCAGGATATACCATCAGAAGGAACAGGATAGGAGAAGCAGGCAGAATAGGTAGAAAAGAAAAAGGAAGCAAAGGACAAAAAGGAGGAAGCAAAGAAGCAAGTGGAGGAGAAGAAAAACAAAGAAGATGAGGAGAAAAGGAAAGAGGAAGAAAAGAGAAAAGAGGATGAGGAGAAAAGGAAAGAGGAGGAAAAGATAAAAGAGGATGAGAAGAAAAAGAAAGAGGAGAAAAAGAGAAAAGAGGAAGAAGAGGAAAAGAAACAAGAAGATGTGAAGAAGAAGAAAGTAGAGGAGGATAAAGAAGAGGAGAAGAGAAAGGAAGCAGAGAAGAAGAAAGTAGAGGAGGATAAAGAAGAGGAAAAGAGAAAGGAAGCGAAGAAGAAGAAAGCAGAGGAGGATAAGGAAGAGGAGAAGAGAAAGGAAGTGAAGAAGAAGAAAGCAAAGGAGGAAAAGGAAGAGGAGCAGCAAAAAGAAGCGGAGAAGAAAAAGAAGGAAGAAGAGAAAGAAGAAGCAGCAAAATGCACTCAGATGGGGACTCTAAAGGCAACCAGTAGTCAAGCCAAACCTGCTAACCTCACCAGTCTTATTGATCTCCAGTCTGCAAATGAAATGGAGCTACTACAGAGCATTAAGGTTGCTCAAGAACGCCTTGAAGTGATAAGGAGGAAGAAGGAGAAAGATGTGATCCAAGCTACAGTGGACACTCTTATCAGTTTGTTACCCAGCACAAACCTCCCCAATACTGATTCATCACTAGCACAATTGAAGCTCTTATGCACCATAGTTGATCATCAGGTGTAGAGCCTAGAAGAGGTAGCAGAGGCAAATGCAAAGAAAGAGCATCACAAGGCTCTCAACATTGCCCTGGTGAAGAAGCTAAATGATCTCTGATTCGATTTGCAAAAAGCTCAAAAAGCTATAAGGAATGCTCTGGATGAGGGGAATCTACTTCTGAGTAAGATCTTCCCACCCCATCTCTTTTGTGATGATGTGCTTGCATAGAAGCAAAAGCTACATACTGACATATAGTTATACATGAGCACCTTCAAGCCACCATATGACTCTTTTACAACTTATGGGCAAACCATTCACCGGTTTCATATCCAGTCTGCCAAAATAGAGTTGGAAATCAGCAACCGGACTCAAGATTTGTAGGAACTACAACTGGTTCTACTCCCACGTCTGCAAATACTTCAGAAATGTTATCTCAATATAGATGCCTTAATGGTGACTCAAGAGATGAGCACAATAGATGCCATGGAAGAACAAGTCTTCTAGATGCAAACAAAGAAAGAAGTGGCTACCTCCCTACTTGAGTCCTGGTCCTTATCTATGAAACAATTTTTGTAGGACTTTAAATTAGCTTTTGACAAGTTTTCCTGTTTATTGTCATAAACTCTTATTATTTTAATACCAAATGGAAACAGGGGTTGTTCAGTTGTACTTTGTCATTGTTGGCAAAGGGGGAGAAGTATTCTGGTATATAAAATTTTGATGTATGCTTTGTATATCTTCATGACTATCTCTATACACAAATAGATATACATTGTTTTGTTTGTAAAAGGGATAGTGTATATGCTTAGGGGGAGTAATTTTGATTGTGGCATATTTTTGTTGTAAAACACTTAGATGTCAAAATTTTGCCTAAGTGTTGCCATCAATGCCAAAGGGGGAGATTGTTGGCATTTTTGATGATTAATATTGTGATTGTCATTGATGGACACACACTTGATTTGAGATCAATTTTTGTATGTATGAGTTAAAGCTCAACTGGTATTTCTTCCAACCGGTATGATGTATTATAGTCTTTAGACTATCGGTGTTTTGCAGAAAGTGTGTACCGATCTGAAGCGGTATGAAGACCCCAAGTGGTTCGAGGATCTCAAGCGATACGAACGAACGAACGAAGCAACACAACTCATATTTCCTAGTCTTCATTATTGTCAAACCGGCAACTGGTATTTTGCTTGAACCGGTATTTTGTATGAACCGGTAATACTCTATGATGAGTTACCAATTGGCATTTCGTGATGAGTTACCATCCATCACTTGTTTGACGGTGCTGACACTTTGATGGTGCTTTTTGTGTCGTGTTATAGAATATGTCTAGATGCATTGAACCTAGGAAATTGTATTGTAATCTTATTGGACCGACATGAAATCAGATTCCTTTATAAGGACATCATGTCTAGGGTTTTAGGTTGTTGCTAGGGTTTTAAGGCGGTTGATGAGTTAGAGAGAGTGTGAATGTGTTGAAGACTGAAGTAATGCTAGAATGCATTACGAATGAGCTATCAAGGATCTAACCAAGCAATCTGTGCTATTTGCTAGATCACTCACTTGTTGATTACTCACATCTTCGACAAGTTTGAAGCCCTTAACTGGGTAGGCCCAAAAGCCTTTTCTAAATCCTCTAACAAGGTGGTTCACATCTGTGAATCTAAAATCCTCTAGCAAGGTAGTCTTTAACCAGACTTATCTCCTAACAGAGATTAAGATTCCTAACAGGATCTGTTCTGGTAAAGAACATTGTATGACCTTAACCGGTCTGACCTTAACTGGTCTGGTTCCTATTCTGCAGATAGTTACTTGTGAGTTCCATCTCACTATGGTTTTTCCCATTTGGGTTTCCACATCAAAATCTCTTATGTTATGGTGTTTGTACTTCTATGGGTGAATGCATTCCTTGCTATTTGGTTTGCATGTGTGCTAACTGGTTTGTCTGCTAAACTGTTTTACCAGTTTACTGTTAGTCTAGTAAAGTGTTTAAGTATAGTAAGTTTTGACATACTAATTCACCACCCCCCCCCTCTTAGTATTCATCAAGAACAGGAGATCAAAAATGGGCCACCATGCTATGGACTCCATTTCAAGCCTTCACCACTATCCCAGGTACACATTCAATCATGTATTTTCACATTTCATAATTTTCTTGTATATTTTTCCTATTTTTTGTGTATTATGTAGATTTTTGGGGTATTAATTTACTTTTTTTTTAAAGTATCCTATAAATAGATTTGTTTTCACATTTTTAAATTCTTGATTTTGATCTGAAATATTCTTCAACAGTTAACCCTAAACCCTAATCAACAAATTTACAAATCAAAACCAAACCTAGATAGTTAGCAAAACAAAATATCAAATTAGATATCTCAGAAACATCAAAACGAAAATGAAATCAAAACAAAAATAAAATCAAAACAAAAACAAAAAGGAAAATGAAATCGAAACAAAACCAAAACTAAATGAAAATCAAAACGAAAAAATTTAATCACTTCTAGCAAGCCACCATTCCAATTCCTTAAATTGAACATATCTACCAAAATTGTTCTTAATCCTCATTAGGTAATACAAAAGTTACCACTATTAGTATAACCTTAAAAGTAATTAACATTACTCTTCAAATTTTAGATATCAAAGTTTAGGCTTAGGTTTATGCCATGTCATGGCATAAAGGTCCTATTATGGTCCTATTATGTCATGTGATGGTATAAAAGGACCAATTATGGATACATTATGCCATGTCATGGCATAATAGGACACATTATACCAATATTCCATAATATGTCCTATTATGCCATGACATTGCATAATCGGTCCATAGTTGGTCCTATTATATCATGTCATGGCATAATAGGACCTATTATGCCATAATGGCATAATAGGTCATATTATTCCATGACATTGCATAATAGTCCTCCTTTTATGCCATCATGGCATAACAGGTCCATAATAGGACCTATTAAGCCACAACATGACATGATTTTCTCAAATTGCCAACTCCATATAATTCATCTCCAAAACTGAAACTATGCTAATTTTACATGTTTACTTAGTAGGATAGGACCAATTATGGACCTATTATGCCATGATGGCATAATATGTCCTATTATGCCATGACATTGCATAATAGGTCCATACTTGGTCCTATTATATCATTTCATGGCATAATAGGACCTATTATGCCATCATGGCATAATAGGTCATATTATGCCATGACATTGCATAATAGTCCACCTATTATGCCATCATGGCATAACAGGTCCATAATAGGACCTATTAAGCCACAACATGATATGATTTTCTTGAATTGCCTACTTCATCATCTAATTAATCTCCAACACTGAAACTATGCTAGTTCGACATGTTTACTTAGTATAATAGGACCAATTATGGACCTATTATGCCACGATGGCATAATAGGTCCATAGTTGGTCCTATTATATCATGTCATGGCCATCATGGCATAATAGGTCCTATTATGCCATGACATTGCATAATAGTCCACCTATTATGCCATCATGGAATAATAGGTCCATAATAATATCATTGCATAATAGTCCACCTACTATATCATGTCATTTCATAATAGGACCTATTATGCCATGACATTGCATAATAGGTCCATATTTCTAGTGTCCTATATTTTTTGGATAGGATTTTTAAAAACTTATAAATATCTTGTGTATCATTTAACATATCCACACCTAAAGGATTTCGTCTTGCATAAAAATTTAAAAAGAGAGAAAAGTAAACATAATTTTTTTATTCATGGGTGAAAACCATTGTTATGACACCTTGGACAAGTACCATGATGAAGACCAAATTTTTGCATCATGTATAATCTATTTTTCAAAAGTACCCTACACTTAGGAGTATACCATAATCCATTCAAATTCTCTTTATTCTCAACCATCCTTGTCATCATCCATATCATGTATCTCACATTCCTAGTTTTTGACATTGATTCAAGTGTTTTAATCATTTTGAGACATGTTTTAGGAAAATTGTAATATATAAAATCCTATTTATAGAAAACTCTTACAAAAAAATTTAGAAGATGAGTAACATATATCCACATATCTACCAAAGTAGGGAGTATGAATTGAACATGTGATGCCTACCTAGGTAGATATCTACCCAAGTAATCTTATCCTATCCTAGGTGCAAATATGCAATACAATAGCTAGCTAAATGCAAGAAAATAATGATGCACCAACAAACTGAATGTAAATATTGAGGTGACACATAACATAAAAGAGAAACCACTACATATCACATAATTTAATCTTTTATGTTTAGTTCATATTCTAATTACCCCACTTGTAGGGCATGTTTAATATTTTCTCACTTGATTTCCTTTTTTAATCCTACTTTTACTTAATATGTTTTATCTCCTATTTTTACATTATCTAATCTTTACTAATAACTACTAATTTCCAATAATTATTTATGTCTTATACTTTAATCTTTGTTCTATCTTATGATCTTCAAGACTATTTTCTTCACATATGTTCATATAGTGTTTTTTTTATCTTATTAAAGCATTATCTTATGTTTGTATAATGGTTAATCTATCTTCTTAAAGTATTATCTTATGTTCATACATTGGGCAATTTATCACTTTAGATCGTTTTTGTATATCCTTCCATTTATATATAATTATATCTAGGTACACTGATAATTAGGTCTATATGATCTCTTACTCTTGTGTCTAGTTACTAAAAACATGTTATTTATTATTTTTCCTCAATGACTTATCATCATTATTTATTTATTTTTCAACAAGGGCATGTTATTTACAATCCTTTATTGTCATGTCTATTATTTTAGAGAATATAATAGATTATAACTATATTATCATGCATTTTTGCATCGTAGTATCATATGATTATGGCTCACGTGATGATCTTGTATTGCTATTAAATCTTGCATGATCTTATGATCATATCTTGGTTTATAGAGCATAATAATCTTACATTTCAATATCTTATTTTAAACACTTATCATCAATCCTTATATATTCTTACACTAAGGAGGATCATCTTATTTCCCACTTCTTTATTGATCTTATGTATGAAATATTTTATATTGATTTTAATAGTTGATGCATTTTACAAGAAATGAATGCATTAAATTGAATATATAATAGATTTATGAAGTTTCATTGAAAGTTTTTATTAAGTTTTGTGTGCAAATTTTATATTTAAAGATTGAATAGTATGTACATGTATATTTTTTTAGCTTCAATTTTATTATATTTCATGTGTATCTCATTCAATAACATAGAAATGTTACTATTTATAAATGTTTTTTTTAAACTAAAATAGATTCTTCTTTGACATAGAGTTTTATATAATTCATGTATATCTTTATATATGCAGGAGCTCTTTGTTTTCATGGATGTCTTTGACATAGATGAACTATTAGGTGAAAATCCCCCACCGCAACCCCCTCCTCCTCCTCCTTCACCTCCACCACCACCTCCACCACCACCTCCACCTCCACCTCGTAGATTGGATGAAATTCGTTTAAGAGAATGAATTAATGAAAATCTACGTGTGATTGAACAAAATATTACTGCTATCCAAAATGAGCCAATCATGCTACCCCATCTTCTAGAGTTTGCAAAATCAATGCAAACTATTGTCTAGTCAATTAGATATGCTAATTCTCAATTAGATCAATTTCATAGACAACGACAAGATTTGCGTGATTTTTATGCCGATGGTTTAACTTATAGCTAAATCATTGTGATCTTAAAATAACCAAAGCTCATTTATGTCCATATTTTACTAACCCAAAAACAACAAAACTAATGCAACCTAACCAGAAAAGAATTTCAATTAGGTGGCATGTGCATCTACAAATGGCTAGACACTTTTGGGATAGATGGTGGATGGTTTTTGATTATCCACCACATCGTAATTATGAGGTCCCTTTTTATTTGTTGAAGAAATTATACTGTGAGTTTGTAATGCACCAAAAACCAAATTATTTTGATATTAAGTCATTCCAGGGTGTTGGTCGGGGAATACCATAGCATAGATTAGGGGCATGAAGTAATAATCCCCTACTAGATCCATCCATAGTTCCACTTGTTGCTCCATCGATTCTTGCAGATATCTGGAATACATCATTCATTTCGACATTAGATGCTTTGACTTCCCTCACAGGTAACCTGAGTGAGCAAGTTGCTCACATGGCATCCGCTCCTTGATGGATGCCACATATGTGTCCGAGTTGTCATGAGATGTGTGTAGGTCCTACTGTTGATCCAAGATCTTCTTTAGTTCCAATTGAGCATGATGTAGCAGATGATAGTATGATGACATCATATATGGATTTTCTTTGCTTTGATGATCATCTTGACTAGGTATAGATATATATACATGTACATGTCAATATTTAAATACTTCATTAAATATAGGTATAAATTAAGCGCATTTATTCTTTTTATACAATCTAATAGTTCATTAAATAAATTTGATTTATGTAGATAAGGACTACACCTAATATTAGAGTCAATATTGCATCTACTGGAATACAACTCGGCACACCTTATGAGGTATAGTACAAATTTATATCTAGACATTGTACTATCTTTTTAAGTTAATATGTTATCATCATATACTATATAAATTTTCATGTTGATACATTGAATGCTTCTTTCTCCAAGATTTAGGACATGAGGGACCCTCTACATCACATCGAGAAGAGGGTGTGACTACTGTGACATCATCTATGGTATCTATCTTAGAATTCATAAATTAAATATGAACTCTTACAATATTGTAACTTAACTTGAAATTATTTATTACACATATATATGTTCACTAAATATGATTTCATTAAATTCATGTTTGCAGGTGGACACTACTATTAGGATAGGTTATCCTCATAATTTTTATCAGAGCCAATTTGAACACACATCGACATCCTTTGAGGTATTTATATGTAATACTTAATTTGATCTTATTTTGACTCTTAATTTAAGATTTAATAGGACACTTTGAATTTGACCTTGTACAGGAGTTAGCAGGCACTACATTTGGTGTTGATACTGCACAAGATACTGCTAGAGGAGATACTGCTAGAGGATTTGATGAGCATATGGTATGTTTGTAACTTAATTTATGAATTCCAACTATATTTCATAAATGATTATTTTAATAGTTAATTTCAAGTATTTTAATATTACTTTTTCCTTTTATACTATGAGATGGGTGAATCTAGACCACGTCTCGAGGACAAGAGACCACGAGATGTTATTGATGATAGCACTTAGATTTTACTATTTATTTGGCTCTTATATGATGTACATGTACTCTTTTATAAGATATGCACTTTTTTATGGACTTTACACATTTGTTTACATGTGCACATACTTTTTATATATAGATAGTTGCATAATAGGATTAGATCATATATATTTTATGCATACTTTATATATTTTGTGCACATTAGATATTATGTGGAGTTCATCATGCTACCATCCAAATATATATGTGGATTAGATATTATATGGATTATGTGGACTTGAAATTTTATTTATGGAAGTTGTGCTTAAATAACTTTATATGGATTATGTGGACTTGGAATTTTATTTTTGGAATTTTATTTAAATAGTTCTGGTGATTAGATAAACTAAAGGTGTACATCATGAACTAAGTATTGAAACATATCTTATAATTATAACATATTTTAAATTAACAATAATAATGATGATAAGAGAAAAGTATCAAAACAAATATATTGAATAAAACTTGATTAAAACATAATTATCTCATTCATAAATTTGACCAATAGTCTCTCATTTATGTATATTACACAAAATGTAATCAATAAGACCTATCTAAAATAAAATAAATCATGTATTTAAATTATAATAATAAGGATTTATATCTCTCAAAATACAACATAAAGTATGCACAAACAATAGTAGTCATTGAGGCCAAGTCTACTCTGAGAGACCTGGAAAAAAAATACATATGATTAGTTTTTATAATGAGGATGCATTGAATTTAAAATACAACATAAAGCATAAAGCATACAAAAATTTAAATTACTTATAATTCTTAAAAATGAAACATAAAGTATGCACAAATAACTTTATTTTCATTGATTCCTTCTACTTGTGGTAGACCTGAAACAAAATTACTAGATTAGATTTTATAATTATGATGCATGATTTAAAATGCTATATAAAATATGCATCACGACTTTTTAAAAGGAGGTGGATTAAGGGTTCAAATTATAATTTGCTTGATATTCATTCTGTTATGACATCTCCATCCTCTCTCTTTTGCAAAGCATTTATAATTGTCTCGTGCTCTTCCATAGACAGAGTTCATAATTGTCTATTAGCGGGCTTGCCATGATATCTATCCAATTTTATATTAGTTGCCACTACCAAATGTGAGTAATGTATAATCTTATTCTCTAATTCATAATCTTCAAATATAGAAAATCCATTCTTTCTTGTTAGATATTTGCGTAGCCAAGTGCCAAAAACAACCATAGATCCTATTGGATAGTCATAACCATCATCATCTACTCGAGGAATGGTTAGCCTATGTTTTGGATCTACACATCGAGCCAACCAATACTCTGTCCCCTCTTCATTGTCCTCTAGTGCAACAATAGCATAGACATGTCTTGTGCACAAAACAATTTGATTTTAATAATTAATGAGAAATAAAAACAAAAATATACACTGTAAGATTTCATAAATATGTACTATTTAATAAATCAAAACAAATTTCAAAAACAATTTTACCTTGTATAATATCTTAAATGCGATCATAGTCATTTGATGCAAATATCTGATCCATATCTTCATCAGTTATTTCATGTGGATCATTTGCATCTATGGGTGTCAATGAGCTTTGTTGCCACTCTTCAACCCATTCTTTATTCTCACAAAATTCCCAATCTCTAAAAACACAAAACTGACAAAAGCAAGCAAGCTGCCTTGTGAATATAGTCCATGTGTTTGAATTAGAACTCTTAAATGAATGCCATTTATCTAATCCAATGATGGTATTACAATCATGCTGAATAGGAGTATTATCTTCCTCTATCAACTAGAAGAAACTTCGAATTGCAGAGTTTTCAGTTGATCCTTTTGACAACTTTGAATTGCACCAATCTACAACTGCACGAGCATCTCTAAATTTTGCTGCATTCTCGAATTTGAGTTGTTCTCTAGCAAGAGCTCTTTTTACACAGGCACCAGCTCCATTGTGTTCCCCCTTACCATGTCCCGCTTCAAAAAAAGTTTATAAATGTTGGACATTGGTTACCTTGTGAACTTTGCATAGCCAATAAAACATTCTTGCATTTTTGAATTATCCAGTGTAGTTATCTGACCATATCATATGTTGTTTCATATCAATTTCTCTTTCCTTAAGATTATCATGAAATACCTCGAAGCAATGTTGAACAAGCTCTGAAGAGTGTAATCGATTATCACTAACATAGAAATGATACTCCCTCAAAAAAAATTTGTTATCTTTTGTACTGTCATAGTCATATCTATATATAATGTGCACAAATACGGCCACTTGCATTGAGTTATAGTATTGTGATTGAGTTTCCTCTTGTGGTTTTAGAGTATAATTTTCTGCAAAATCCACAACTGATACTATTGTTCCAACTGGAAATGTGTTCTTGCATATACGGAATTGTCCATCAAGCCATCGGGCATGTTGGGAATGTTTCACATATTTTGGAACAATATGACTTTTAAACTCACTGATTAATGCATTCACACTATTTTGTTTTTTAATCAATTCTAAACATTTCCCCATCTTTCCATCCTTTAGAGGGTATTCTATATTTTTAAATCTCCTAACATCAACCATTTTTTGTCCAAACTCAGATGAAACATGCTCATGCAAACATTAACCTATCAAAGAATAGTTCCCACATAAATTGCAAAGGCCATGAATGCATGAACTAGAAAGAAATAATTGTTCATTATGTGGTTTACAAAATAAACTTTCAATAAAATCTTTTATAGTTACAGGTGGGACATAAACACCACAATCCTACACAAGATCATTACCATGCAACATACAACGTATATATCAAAAAATATCATAATAGTAACGAAACTGAACATGAGTTTTAAAACAACAAGATATTCTTTGTTTTTTGATTTTAACATACCAAGGTTTGCATTTTTCAAATGATCTTTGACTAATTCGTAAATTCATTAACACAGATTCATCACTAAATTTTTTAAAAGAATTTAGTTTGAGTCATGTGAAGAAGATGTTTTGGATGAGGATCATAAATATTTGATCCCACTCTTAACTTTAAAACATCTCTAGCATTTGATGAAACTCTAGTGTTATCATGCCAAAATTTTGCAATTAATTGTTTAGTTTCATCATTTTATTTCATGTCCAACTTTTGAAGTCTACCACTAAAACTCCAACAATGGTCTAGTGGATCAATTTCAATTATGTCTCTTCTTTTGGCCGCTCTTGACAAGGTTCTACGATGTAAGTTCAAATAGATACTTATATCACTTAACATTCTTTTACTAACAATCATTTTGTCAGCTATAGCAGTCATTATAACTCTACGTGTTGCATTCTTATCTTTAGATCGACTTGTTTTTCCGATAGAATCGATGGCACTGGCAACCATAGATACAACTTGCTTATATGATTCATCTTTTCTTTTTGGTTTTGCATAAATACCTATTTTTTTCATGACTTTACGCAGTTTTAACATTTTTATTAATTGTAGCATTAATTGACATTGGAATCCTAACTTTTTATTATAAAAAAATTGTTTATATAATTTGTTCACATGTGTTCTAATTTGCCTCCAAGAAACTAACCCATTAAGATTATCTAGCACATTTCTATCAATAGAAAACAAATTACATTCATTTTCTTTCAGAGAGGGTGGTGTAATATTTTCAATTTTTATTTCTTTTCGTATTGGTGTATGAAATTTATATCCAACTTCATTTAAATCAGCAATTTGATTGGCATCATAGTCTTGGGGATTTAAAAGCATACCAGGATTCGCATCCACATGAACATTTGCATCAACATTCATACCCATGTTTAGTTCTACATTTCTTGCGTCCATCATGATATCTTCAATGGTCTCATCTACAATGGGCACTGAACTAGATGCTTCAAAAGTGTTATTCAATTTTCATTGTTGTGATCTTCTATCTCTTTGGTGTTTTTCCTCCTTCTCTCTTTGTGCTTGAATTTCATCCACTGTCATTGTCCTCTTTTTTTTCTTTTGACGTTGCTTAGAACACATCTTTACAAACTCCTCTTCAAAAAATAATACCTTTTTACTGAGTTCTTCAAAAATTTGTGTAAAAAATATTAAAACATACTGCCAAATGATGTAAAAAATGCTTGTCATTATGGATTTCAGTGATAGTGTGGTAAATTGATGCAATTTGTCTTTTTTTTTACAGTAATAGTTATTTAGGAATGGGGGCCCTTTATTTAAATAAACGGGGGCCCATTAGTAAATCCAACGGGCAAAAAAATGGAACGGGCCCCCACTTATAAAACAAGGCCTTGTTCTATGGAATTTGAATCCACAACCCGCCACTTGGCTTGGGATTAGGCCCAAGATGGGCCTACGATGGCCACACCTGAGACATGGACCTGCAAATTCAAATCTCCATGAATGAAAGCACAAATATGAACTTCTGAAATAGTTTACGTGCCTCTAATTAGAGAATTTTTGCACGAAATTAAAACCCATTTCAGATTATATTGTGTAGATTCTAAATATGTAAATTTATTTAAATATTGATTATTTTAACTATTTTTCTTTTATTTTATACTAAATCAGGTCCATAAACTTGAAATATTAACTAATTTTGTTAATTTAATAACTTTTTTATTTTAATGAATTTTTTTTAAAAATTTATATGACATCAATCTACACAAAATTCTTTTATATGTAAAAAAGAAATTAATTTTATATCAAATTATGTGGGTCCTACACATCAAATTTTTAAAAGGATAATTACGGCCATTAAAAAATTAATAAAACAAAAAATATTAGAAAAAAAAATATAGAAAAATATGCTCATCAATCTTCAGTGTGTTACAAACCATTTCCCAAAATGGTTTGAGAAAATAATTTTAATTGTCTCAAAAAGTGTGGGTCATACACATGCATGGTATGGTTCTGAAACAGGCATTTTTAAAACATTGTTTTTAGAACTCCATACAAAAAGTTATTTTTTATTATGTGGGTATTAAAATAAATTACATATTTGGAAAGTACACTCAGATGGCTATCTTTTTATTACTGACTTTTTCCAAGATTCAATCTCTAAGTGTTTCAAAATTTAAGGTCAAATGAGACAAAATCTGAAAATCAGGGAAAACACTTCCACTTTTTGGCCAAAAAGTGGATTCACCTTCTTGCACTAACCCTCAAATTGAATTTTGATGGCTCTTCAAGTGGTAACTCGAGTCAGATGGGTGGGAGTCAAGTCATAAGAGACTCAAGTGGAAATATGATCCTAGCCTACATGTCTAACCTTGGGGTTCAAACCTTTAGCTCTATGAAGGTGGCAACAATGTATCATAGAATTGTGATCGCAAAAGATAGAGAGTATGAATGCGTCATCATTGAAGGTAATTCTAAAAACACCATATTGATACTAAA
Source organism: Cryptomeria japonica (assembly GCF_030272615.1). Taxonomy (NCBI): domain Eukaryota; kingdom Viridiplantae; phylum Streptophyta; class Pinopsida; order Cupressales; family Cupressaceae; genus Cryptomeria; species Cryptomeria japonica. The sequence continues at coordinate 381,463,996 of NC_081411.1, read as the reverse complement.
AAGGGAAGCTAAACTAGATTGGAAATATAAACACCTCATCTCCAATTGTATTGATCTCCTCCCTATGCTTTGCCATGTCATAATTTATCACACATAGTGGGAAGGTAAGAAATTGATGAAGAGGTTAGCCAATCTTTGGCTCATTTTCCAATTATATTAAAATATGAATAAATTTGCATGAAATTATTTTTGGATTCATGCCACTATCCCTGCAAACATAAGTCCTAATGATGCAAAATTATTGCAAGTACACTCTTTTATTTCTTGTCCTAGCCACTTTATCTACCAATCATTTATTGTTTAGGTGGAAGGCCTTTAATTTTGGTATTAGATACACCTTCCCCAATACCAGCCCATGGTGTCCCTTTCTTACTTCTCTTTTTCAATTTCGTTCTCTAGTTTTTACCTCTAGTTTCACTATGATAGCTATGGTTGGAGACCTTATTCAAATGGAGTCACACAACTCTAATGATTTCAAGAAAAATGAAAATTTATGGCCAAAGGTGGTAAAGGGAAATCTAGTGGAATATGTGGAAGGGATGTAGGGTTATGACCCAATTCTCCCTAAGAAATTTTCCCAATCTTGGGAGAAAGGTAAAGTTAAAATTTGGGGAGTGGTCTTTGCAGTATCTACAACGATCATTGCAACCATTACTGGTTTATCCTTGGATGGAGTGAATTTCCCCAAAAAGCCTAAGGGGACTTACAAGGATGGTTTTAAGAGGTTCTTTAAACCAAGCATAGGTGTCTTGAGGCTTTAGAGTGGCTACACCACATAAGATCTACTTGGGGTTTGGAAAGACAGGATGGTCATGCTTATGAAGTATTTCATGCAAGATATGAGGTTCAAACACTTTCACAACCAACACTTTCCCATGTTTAACCATCTCAGGTTTGGTGTTAAAATAATTTTTTTATTCTGGGTTTTCTCCTTTTCATCCCAGTTGATTGTTTCAGCTAAAGCCTAGAATAATCTCCTTCTTCACCAAGGTTTAATTTTTAGGCTTTATAGATTTTATTTGGCTTATAGCATCTAGTAGGACACCATTGATTTTCTTTGGCTTGATTTTTTATTATAACCTAGAAGTTGATGTAGATCATTTAGAAAACACAAACTAAGGGAGATCTTTCTCCCAACTCACCTACTCAAATAGGTCACAACTCTTCTCAAACTCTCAAGAACCCTCACAAGGCTAATAGGTGATCAATAGGCTTCAACAACCCAAAAGTGAATCCATGCTTCCCAAGCCTTGTCTAGCCATTAGAATCCATTAGATTAGGTTCAACAAACTTGTTCAAAGGTCAAATTGAGTCTTCCAACAATTAGACCTCACCAAACTCTTTAACCCCACTCACACAAACTAAATTCCTATTAGGACTCCAACTTGTCCTTAGGTATGACTCACAATGCCAGGGAATACTTACCAACCCAAGGAATTTCATGAAACCCTTGAAGAGAATCCTCGACTTAGGAAAATAACTAATCTTGACCCACCCATCCACCCCAATGGCCATAAAAAGAACTTGTTGCTATATCACTGGTTCATTATGGCAACCACAACCTTGTTTATAAAGGTCACAAAAATTCAAGCCATCTATCCTCTCTAGGTCTTCCTATCACCTTAAAAGGTCACTAAGGACTCCCACACACCTTTACCAATGGTCTTCCACTCACCAAACTCATTCATCTCATCACATTCATAAAATCTCAGTCCACTAGGTCTTTAGGACAACAATATACCAAGTTATAGGACAGCCATAAAAATGGTGATTATTTTGACCTATCAAGGGAAAAAAATAATTTTTTAGGGTCTGCACTAACCCGTAACACCTTCCCAAGCCTTCACCCAAACTCTAGGAGCCCGATCTTGCACTCTCATCACCTAAACACCATCAATTCACTGTCATTTCCAGACTGAGACAGAAAAACTCAGATTTATGTCACCTTTTAGCATGTTCCAACCACTTCATGGGACCCTGCAAAGAAGGAAATTAAGAAAATATACATTTACAAGGGTCATCTCATCTAGTTAAATGGTTTTTTTATGATGGGATGACCAAAAATACATATGTTTATGTCACTGGTTACCCTAGCAAGGGTTTGTGATTGATTTTACAAAATTTATGATAACTTGCTCAAAACAAAGTGAACATCAATAAAACCAAAGCCAAAATTTCAATAACTCATTTTTATTTCAATTAAAATATGTTTCAGATTTCCACAATAAGGATTTCATAGTGAAAAATGCTTGGTATCAGACTGCTACGCCTAGAAAACAAGAAAAGTGCAGGGTAAACTTCAAAATTTTATTGCTTATGCATCAATACATGATCCAACTAGAACTTTGTCATGGAAATGAAGATATTTAAATACTTTTAAATTAATCCAAAGTTCATAACCACCCTTTGAACACCAAATACCAATAAAATACTTGCTAGTGCACTCTTTTTTACAACAAATTTTGCATTGACAATATTGTCAATTTTGACAATTTTTGTGCAACTTGACTGTAAACCCAAAATGAGACCTCTATGACTTCAAAGCATCATAAATACATCCAATTACTCCCAAATAGCCTTCATACATCATAAAATACCTCATTTTATTCCTTGGACACACTTCAACCCTATAAGAGCAATTTTGATAATATGAGATAAGTAGGACCACATATTGAACTTAGACATTACAAATTGGTCTTCAAGGACCTTATTACATTAGAATGGTCATTCATGACCTTATTACATGTTGAAATTCCTTTGAAACTTAAAATGACTGAACATGGCCAAAAAGAAGCATATGGCCATCTAGGTGCTCCTACACCAGTAGTGGATCTTTCTAGAACCCTTGTTACTAAAATTGACCCCAATTTGGTCTCCTCATCTAAGAATAAAATAATACCTACCTTATTCAACTATCTTTGTGTGGCTAAATAGAAAAATCCACATGGTCCCTCTTCCAATGAAATTGATTTGGTGGACTCTAAGGAGGAAGAGGAATCTGAGGATTCTAATTCTTCTTTGTCCATAGGTTAAGATTGGTCTTCGACTAGTTCTGTAGAGAAAGTCCCCCTTCATCCCCCTTTAGGATCCCATTACTTGGTCCATTGTGTTTCTACCCTCACGCTTGATTGGTTGAGGTTGTTGACAAATAGGATGAAATAAATTTAATAGGTTGGTTGAGGTTGTTGACAAATGGGATGAAATAATGTGTTGGATCCTCTCCTAGTTGAATGTGGCCAGGAAGAAGATCAATCAATTCGAAGCAGTGGTAGAGGCAGAGGCTCATGGTGATAGTTGGGATTTGGAAGAAAATACGATAGGGTTTGGAAGCAAGCTAGTGACATGGTAGGGAAACTAGAAAATTGGGAGATTATGGAGGAGAAGCTTAAGGAACTCAATGAAAAGATCAATTGGAGAGATGAGAGGAAAGACATGGTCTAGTTAAATGAAAATCATGAGGCCTTGGCAAGAAAAAATGAGGAAATAATGATGAATAATCCTGCCTCTCTGCATGTTATCTTAGAGGAGATATAAAGAAGGAAAGCGAAGAGGATCAGACATCTGTAGTATCCTTCTATAAAGAAGAACCTCCTCACCTCTGTTATAAAGGCTACTTTCAATTATGTGGCTTTGTCCTTAGGGAAAGATTCTAACAAAAAGTGTCTTATACTAATAAAGTTAAAGTGCTATTCCATGAATAGAAAGATGATAATGCCCCCACTTAGTATTCCATTCATTTTTGTTTATGGTGGGTGGTTGTTTTTTGTCTCTCTGTGTAGCAGTTTTGTTTTGGTTGTCTGTTGTTTTTTTACATTTTTTTTGTTTTGAAGGGGCCTCAAAATCCTTTACATTCGAAGAGCTACCAACAAAGAATAGAGTGAACTACTTGGAAGAAAACAATAGGTTTTAGAAAGGACCTGATACCTTTTGGACTTATGGGCGTCCAGATCCTAGGAATAAAGGATGCAAAAGAAACAAACAGAAAAACAAAATAGCTACAACACACCCAACACCAGCCAAACATGATGAATACAACATTACAAACCAAGATGGCCAAACAATCAATGTAAAACAACAAATAATAGACTTCAAAAAACATAGATCAAGGGTATATCTAGCACCCTCAACCAACTAGAAGGGTTTTCCCAGGCTCCCATAACCTGTAAACACTTCTCCAAGCCACAACAAACCAAACCTAGACCTAACGAAAAACAAGAACTCACAAAACTGGGCCCTTGAAAACTTTTAGCATCCAGTTTGTCCCTAGCAAGAACAAGAGACATGGGGTTTTTCCATGCTCCCCCAACCTCAACAGTGGGTTTTATAAGCCTCCCACAACCAAAAGTAGGGTTTTTTGAGGCTCCCTTAACCATGATCGAGGGTTTTGTATGGCTTCGACAACTTGAAACAGGGAGTTTTTGAAAGGCACCCCTAACCTTGATCTTGAGAATGAATAGAGTAGAATACCATAAATTCACTAAAATCCCCACCTCAATAGGGAATAGAGAGGGAAAACCAAATATAAGTCCATCCTCTATTCAACAATAGGCAAAAAATAGGGCACCAATAGCCCTCCATCAGTACTTCCCAACATCATAAACAATAACCAACTCCACCTCAATACAAGAAGGGTGAACACCAACACCATCCCCAAACAATGTCTACACCTCAAAAGGAAAAGTAACCTCATCCAAAACACTAGGAATAGGAGAGGCTCCCACAACCAAAACCAAGAGGCTAAGATCCAGCTTACCAAACAGAATCTCCACCTCAATAGGAGATACATGGAAGAATACAACACAAAATCTAGCACCAACTCCCAAATAGCCAAAGGATAGGGCTTCATTGGATCCCCAACAACACTTCTAGGCAAGTATGATAGCATCCAACTCTGCCTCAAAAGGAGAAGGGACAACTCCAGCTACATTCATCTCCCCCTCAATAGAAGACATGACCACCTCCATAGGAAAGACTAGAGAAGCCCAAAGATGAAAAACCATGAAGCATAAAAGCAATAGCCAGGGAAGAAAGATGAAAGGAGACAACAAAAATCTTGTCATAGGGGCAGGAAGGGACCAAGAGATAAAACTAGAAAAAAATAGGCCCCATCCTCCAAAGCATTTCCCAAAATAGAGGGCACCAAATAGTAACAAAAAAGATACCCTCAAAAGCCAACAAAGAGAAGCCAAAGGAGATCCTAGCAAGAAGACTCCAAGAGGATAGAAAGGAACCGCCAACAACACAGAACCAATATAAACCTAAAGAATTCCACCTCTCAAAGCTCCACCCACAAACCCCTTCGTACTTCCCAAAATGCCCACCAAGAAACTACACACGAGCGCACCATCCTTTGTAGAATCCAAACTCAGCGTACAGGGCAACACCAATACACAAATAAGGGGAGGCAAGATCATCAAAAAAATACAACCCACACACACTCATTCCCAAGTCAATGCACCAATCACTGGCCAGAAAACCCACTCCTCCACCATCATCATCATCATCTTCATCTACATTATGTGGTTCATCATTGGTCGCAACCCTCACTTACCCACGCCCATTCCTACTTATCTCTCCTCCAGTTTTTTTTATTTAAGTTGTTTTTTATTAGAGTAAAATAGGTTTTATAGGGACCCAAAACTAGACCAAAAAAACTAGTCACAAGGATGAACCAAACACCAAGCAACAAAGAGCCAATAGCAAAACATAATCCAATAACCCAAAAACTACATAATATTGGTCAAAATTTGGACAAACTTAATATTTTTATTTATAACACTCCTATTAATCTTAAATAAATCCTCCATAATGCTAGCATTCACTAGCTTACCTTTGTGCCTATTATGGGCACGAGCTAATAGTCCCATAATGACCTAAGTATCATTCTAAAGATTAAGCACCTTTTCCTTCTTTCCTTTACCATAGACCAATATGTAGTGGAATGCATGAGTAGTCAAGTGGGATACATTGAGGGATTGATATTTTTCACTTAGTCTCTGAATTCCCTCCATGTTGTTTGTCATGGCTATCCTATTGACTACCTCTCAGGTTTTCTTTGATATTTTCCATTACCATCTCTAGGTTGTTGATTTTATCCTCATGGTCTATTTTCATGGCTTTCACATCTATAACCAACTTCTTACTAAGGTCCAATAGATTATCCATATTATCTGAGGAAGGGTTATTTATAGTGCTCTACCTAGGAGTCAAATCACTAATTCTACATTTCACCCCTGAAATCTCTAATACCAACCATTTAAAAACGTTGTTCTATCCATCCACCACTTTCATGACCACTTTTTACACATCCCCCGAATCTACCATCAAGGATCCCATTTCCTTACCCATCACGATACCCTTTTCAACTTCAATTGGGATTTCAATTATGATGTCCACGTCTTGTTGTTCGCCATCAAACCTTGGCGAGCTACTATTATCTTCTTTGCCTTCCTATTTCTTCTTTTTGGAAACCATGTTGTCTTGAGTGGGGATTAGAAGGGGAGATTTCCTTTTCCCACTTGACAAAAATCTCTTCTCTTTTTTCTTTCTTTGACCTAAGGACCTTCAGGATACAAGTTTTTTTCCTTTATTAATAGAGCTAGGGCTTAAGGAGTCAAGGATGTCACTCAAGAAATGGGGTATATTAAGAGTCCCCCTTATCTAATTTCTCATTGTCAATTTCATACCAAATACCTCAGGTAGAGTCCTTATTAGGTTTTTTACAAGTCTCAGGTGAAAAGCCTCTTCATCAAAAGAGTCTATCTCTATGGACTCATCTATGTAATGCTAATAGAAATTCTAAGCATAATGGATACTATTATCTTTAGAAGTCGAGGGGTTTATCCTAATCTCGAGAGACTTATCATGCTCCATAATCAAAAGGATTAACTACTCATGAAGAATAGGGGAACTCAACTTTTTCAAATGGGCTTTAAGACTATTGTTCAAAGAGGAAAGCAATTAAAATAGAATAGAAATACACCTATAATTCCTAAAGTGATTCAAAATAGAAAAGTGGTAGGTGAAAATACTCTTATAGTGTTCATCTAAGGTTATATACCTCATGATCACCTTAGCGAAATCCACCCATAGAGAATTGAGATCCTAATGATTGTATCCTCCATCCTTTGTGCAACAAACTTTATCCCTCTCATTTTTCTTAAAAAACATCTCTAGGGTATCCTTTGTGGCTTTCCTATCACTATAGAATTTTCTCCCATCCATGAGGATTCTAGTAACCTCCATAAGGATAGTTTCATCAACCACAAATTCCCATCCAAACACTTATAAAGTTCTATTCTTCTAGCTCTTTATGAATTTCCTTGTAGTCCTAGGGTCATGACTATCAAGTTTTTCAATGTGGGGGGTAATCCCTATACTAGAGAGCTCATCCCACACCTCGGTATTCTTCTTCCATTTCTCATACAAAGTGGGTTCCATTGTATTGTGGTCACCTCCCATATTGGTCCTACAAGTCACTCTATGAACACCCCACACAAGGCCACTGGAACATACAATACAATAGAGAACACGAAAAAAGAAGATTCTAGACTTGGCAAGAAAATAAAACTTTCCTTTCCTAATAACATTTTATTGTGGATACCTCATCCCTTCCTTCCACTTATGCAAAAAGTACTGCATAACTAAGACCAAGATATCCTTGAAGTTCAAATTTTTGTATATCATCATAGATGAGGTTAAAAATCTTTGTGGAGATAAGATCATGGGTCCCCCACCACATAATCCTAGTCTTCTTGACTCCAAGATTGGCCAAACTGTTTGCCACTTTATTTCTTTCCTGGAAGATGTGGGAAATTCTAAAATTCTCAAGTGACCTAAGGATCCCTAAAGTATAATTAATTAAGCTATTTATAGTCCAACTAGGGATTTGTGACCTAAGAAGACATTTAACAATGTTGATAGAATCACTTTCTAGCCAAATTCTTTTGTAGTTCTCCTTCATAACTAGCTTTATACCAATCTAGGTAGCCATAGCCTCAACATAGTAGTTTGTCTAGGTTCCCAAAAGGAGTGCCACAACCAAGATAAGTTTACCATTGTGATCATGATCCACTCCCCCACATTTAGTGGGCCCAGGGTTCTCCTTGGCCACCCCATCAATATTGATTTTTATCCAACTAGAGGGAGGGGTAGTCTACACCACTCCATTCCCACTCTATTTGAAAGCCTAAATAGGGAGAGAAATATCCATTTAAAGATGTCATTTTTCAGCCAAAAGTAAATGACAAGGGAGAAAATAGAACTTAGGAACAAATTGTTGATCATGGCAACCACCAACAAAAACTTTTAAATAGCATTTTTAATTCTAACAGCCCGAAGAGGAGCAAGGCACTTTGTATTTCTAACTTGATTATGTTGTTTCTCTCTTTCCAAACTCCCCTGCAAGCTATATGGGGTAATATAAGTGACCATAAAAGTATGAGAGAAGGATTAGAGGAAGGAACAATCCATTGGAACCAACAATCTACCAACAAAGTAGGAAACACCCAATCCAAAGACTAAAGATTAAGAAAATTCGACCAAATCTCCCTCACATAACTATAATCCATTAGGAGATGATCTGAGTCTTCAACATTCTCTTTACACAGGTAGCATCTATTGGGTATGGCCATACCCCTCTTGAAAATATTATTAATGGTTAGAATCTTATTCTCCTCTACAAGATAGAAAAAAATATTCATTTTCAGAATTAGATACGAATTCCAAACAATTACCCAAAAGGGTTTAGGAGAAAGCACCTTTAATTGTAATTTGAATGCTTTAAAACAAATAAGGAAACATTAGACAAACCAATCCATGCCAAAAAGTACTCCTTGGGATAATTTGATATATGAATATGGGAAATCCAGTCTTACAGAGGAGAAAGAGACAGATCTAACAAAATAAGATTTATCCACCTGCTATTATGAATATAATTTGCAACCCAACAACCCACACAATTGAAGTATAAATCCCTAAAATGTAATGCCCAACTAGATTGAGAGAGAGGAGCATCACCCCACCACCAATCATCCCAAAATAGAATCTTCAGTCCATTGCCTAAGGACTAGTAGAGACCTTTCAAAATAATAGACTTCATTTTGAATAAACCACTCCAGAGCATAGTGGAAGCAACCAATGGTCTATTATTTAACTTATTTAGGTTCAAATAATTTTATAAATAAATTTATATACTTTCTAAATTATTGAAAAAATTTAAAAAAAAAATCAATTTTTATAAATTGATAGTTATAAATATATAATGATAATTTTAATATTATTTTTTCAAAAATTACACTACATTTTTTTAATTTTATAAATGATGTAACTTTAATAGTTATAACTAAACTTGGATTGTAACATTCAACTTTGAAATGGTTCTAATAATAAAAATCTCATGAAGGAGTTAAAAGGTAAAGATGGAGGAGAGAAGGAGTGAGAGTGATTCTAGGGGTTTTGGAGGAGAAGATGGAGGACATGATGTAGAGGAGATGAACATGAGGAATATGGTGAGGGAGATGACAACAAGGATAATGCTAGCCTTAAGTTGTTGTTTTTCAATCATGCTTCTTTTTAGGGTTTTGGTCATTGAGAATGTTCTCAGTGGAGCCTATGTGGCCTCTCGAGGGGTTCTTACCCTTTTTTGGGGTAGAGCTTTTGGGTTTGGGAAGGTTGTTTCCTTTTCCTTGCTCTTTCCTATGTTATTATGGTTGGTGGCCCATCTTATTCTTGCCTCAACTGATGTGGTTGTCTTCCCTAAGCTGGTATTTGATGTGCTATTCACTATGGGAGTTATATTTTTTTTCTCTAGTCCTAATATGGTCTTAACCTTCAGGGCTATTATTTTCCATTCTATGTGGTTAGGAATAGTGCCTTTTGTGGGATGTAGCTTGGTGGTTCTGGTTTTAGCTGGGTTCTACCTTGGATTGTGTGTGTTGTGTGGTGTTTTCTTGTTATGTGTTTCTCCCTTGCCTTCTGCCCCTATTACTCAGTTTGTGTCCAAGGTAGTGTATCGTAATGATCTTGTCCTATTCCATAGAGCTTTTAAGTTTTTGTAGTGTTGTTCAAGAAGGCTACCTCTATTAAGGCTTGTTTGTGGCTACTACTCATGACTTGGCATGGTGGTATGCTCGATTGGGTCCTCAAGTCTTGTTGCAGTCTACCTTTGTTTCGGATTTGTCTTGTGCCTTGGATGGTCGAGTGTGGTTGTTCTATTTTTTCTAAGTCCCTTCTCTTAGTGACTGGTTCAATGTTTTTCCTCGATTGGGGATTGCGAGTGCTTGAGTTACCTATACTATGTGGGCTTATGTTGTTTGTCCCCTCTCTTGCTATTTGGTTTTTGGCTCATTTTAGGGGCTTTTGGTGCCCTCCTTTCCCTTGGGGTCCTTTGTTCTTGGTTAGGGTCTCCTATGGAGGTCTACCTCAAAGATGGAGTTTTCCTTTACGTGGTTTGTCTAAGGTCGGTGGGGTTTTGGGGTCTTTAAAATTTTTAGTGAAAAATAGATTTTGTAGGAGAGTTGTTTCTTCACTATTAGCTGAAGGTTGGAAGTGGTTGTGTGCTAAGGACTAGTTATCATATGGGTGTCTAATTAAAGAGAGGTTTTATACCTTCTTTCCCACTCCTATGGTGGTTTTTCAAGTCCTTCTAGGGAATGTTTCTTTCTTCTTGGGACTATGCTTTGGCCCCTATTGACACTCTGTCTCTAGTGTTTCTTCCTATCAAAGGAAGGTTGTGGACTTTTATGGGTGTTCATAATTCAAAGTTTGATGGCACCCTTTTAGCTATTGTCCATCACATTTTAGCTACTATTTTTGTAGATTATGGTCCTATTGAGGTGGGCCAAGATATATTTTCTGCAGGTATTTACATGAGTAAAAGGTTTAGGGAGGCATTTCAAAGCCCTCTAGGTTCATCTACCATTACCCATTGTATGATGATTATATTATGTGTTTGTCTAGAACATTGATAAGGGCTTTTAGTATCATGGAGTTTCTAGGTGCCTTCTAATATTAGTTATTTCTTAGACCCTTGTTGTCTCCTCCTTTTCAAAGAGTATCTTTGATCTTAGAGGTCCTTTAAGAAAAGGGTTTAGGGGTGCCTTTCAAAACCCTCTATTAGCTCTTTGATTCCTTGATTGTGTCTTTGTTAAAGAAAAGGTTTCTATTTGGATAATGGTTTAGAGTGCTTTCCTAAAGCCCTTTGTTTTGAGTATGTAATCCTTTAGAGGGTCCAGTACCGTTGTTGTCATTAGTTAGGTGCTTCGGTCAAAGGACTCTTTCAGAAAAGGGGTTCCCTCTTTTTTTTTGTTGGTGGTCTCACTGCTTGTGAGTCTCCCTATTACATTTTGGGTTTGGGCCCTCTCCTAGTTTAATTAATTAATAATAATTTAACTTGGATTTGTATTAAGTATCATAGAATCACAAAGTTCAGTTTTGCTCATTCGAGAATCCACATTACAAACTTATCCAGCTCCTTTCGAGCAAACTTATTACAAATACTAGCTCCTTCCGAGCACCAAACTAGAAACAACAATTGGAAGACCAAGGGTCACAACTTATAAATCCACTTTAAACAACCAATAGAAGACAAAGAGTCACAACTTAGAATTCTACACAAAGGTGTCCCTCATGGGAGTTGAACTTTGGGTCTACACATTGAGAACTCAACGCTTTAACCAACTAAGCTCAACCCCTTGGACTAACTAAACTTGGATTGAAATAATACTAGCATCATATATAAAATTACAGTTAAAATAAAGTGAAATATTAGGCAAAATTATATATATATATATATATATATATATATATAGAGAGAGAGAGAGAGAGAGAGAGAGAGAGAGAGAGAGAGAGAGAGAGAGAGAGAGAGAGAGAGAGAGATGAGAGAGAGAGAGAGAGAGAGAGAGAGAGAGAGAGAGAGAGAGAGAGAGAGAGATTTTTTAAATTCATTATGTTTACATATATATATATATTAAAATTTTAAAAATTTATTATATTGTTAAATGTAAATATTTTATATTAAATTATTATTTTTTTAAGTTTAAAATTTCCGTCAACATAATAATACATCCAATACAAATTTTAAAAAATAAATAAATGGAAGGCGTCTATTAGAGCTTTTACTTATGTAAAATTCTAAACTACTTCTATAAAAAAGAAGATATCTCAAAAGACCAAAGAGGGTATAAAGTCAAAAAAAAAGGGAAAAAAACTATACCAACATAGCCTAAATTTGCAAATACAAAAAATAAATAAATTGAAGAACCTTATAAAATATGACCATCCTTTAACTATGATTAGGTTTATACCTTTACAAGAAAGAAAGGCTTTGATAGTCCATTGTGAACCATTACCTATGAATTAAATGCTTTTGTACATATAAGTTCAATTTGAAACTTTATTCTATAATATTTCAATCCTAGTAAACTTTTTAAAGTGATCAGTGACACTAGCATGACATGCCCTCCACCTCCACATGAAACACTTTTGACCTAGAGCTATGAACCTGTGAGGCCACAAACAAGGGGCCTCATCCCCACACTTCACTTGTTCTTGAACCCACGAGCACGATGGCCCAATGAAGACACAAGGCCTACAAGCACAATGGCCTAGAAGGAGTTCAAACCTTGGTGGTCGCTTCACCAATGAAGTGTTTATACCTTGACACTACATGTCCGAAGACAATGGGGCATAAATTTATTTACTCTTAGTGGATTCTATTTAATAAGTAGTTAATTTGTAGAAGAAGATACCAATCAAGATTCTCTTCTTTTGTTTACATTGTGTCATCTTCCCCTTTGAATTAAAGCACTAAAGCCAAATGATTTGTTTTCATTTCTCTTTCATTTGAGATATGAGATTGTACCTCAAACTAACCATGTTGCTTTGAATTCAATGAATTTTACTAATATTTAGCTTTCCTACTTTCTACAATCTTTATTAATTTTAACAGTGTGAAAACTTAGAGGCCTTTTGGAAGAACACTCTAAAATCGTCTAACTAAGATGTTTGAAATGAAATAATTGAAAATATACAAATTCAATTGATTAAGTCCAAGCTCCATGAGAAGATAAAATTTAGATGAAGTGAATAGTTTACTTCAATAAGTCTACCACCATACAAAGCCTTACAAATTTGTACAAAAATTCATTTGAGGCTTTGCCAAATCTAATGAAATCCCTAGCCTTACTTATCAACTAATAAATAAAACTTGGATTTCTCATAGCTAAACGAAGATTGTAGAGTCTAACTCAATGAGTATTTGGATTAATAAGAGGAATTCAAATATGTGTAAAAATATTTGACTAATAAATAAAATTTGGATTTCTCATCGCTAAAGGAAGATTGTAGAGTCTAACTCAATGAGTATTTGGATTAATAAAAGGAATCCAAATATGTGTAAAAATATTTGACTTGCTAAAGAACCATGGCCCATTATTCTACTGAAAGCACAATCTACCTCAAAGTGAAATTGGATAAAATAAACTTCTAGTCGACATGGAAATGGAAGGAGTACAAATGCTTTTCCAAACATCTTACATCCAAATTTCTAAGTCATCAAAGTAGGATTTTTTCCCAAGCACCTATATGAATATTTATTTTGCAATCTCTACTTCCAATCATTGAAATTATACAATTAACATCTATGGTCGAATCAAGTGCATCTTCCACTAATTTAAGAGGGACACCACCCAAGAAAATGGAAGCATATTCAATCTAAGACACCTTATTATTTGTAATCATCAGAGAATCCCCTTCTTGCCCAAGTCCTTGCTTTATCAACTTGGTGACATGAGGCAATGAAATGAAACTTGTTTCAACTAGAATGGGCAAAGAATTAGGGGAGACTTGAAGGATTAGTCATTTACAAAAGGTGCAAAAATCATGAAATTGATTTGAGGCATCACTCTTGAAACATGTTCAATCTAGAATAGCATACTCAACATCTTGGATTACGATTTTATGGTTGAGCAAGAGACCTTGTTTTTAATATGGGAAAATGGGTTTTGATGGGCCCCTAAAACCCAATACAGTCAAAAGATTAAAAGATAAAAATTACAGCGTGGCTAAATAAAAAGACAACAAACAAAGGAAAGATAGCTGGCAAACAAAATGTCAGCAAACAAGAGAACGCAGATTATAGACCAAAAAAGACTGACAAAGGCCTAGGCTTAGGTTAATTTTTGAAGCATTTCTGCTGCTTCCAGCTCCATCTATTCCATACTGTCCATTGCCCTCTTAATATCCTCGATTTATTTACTGTGGCTTTGCATCCTTTTAGTGCTTTCTCTTGTTCTTCTCCCAAGCCCTCTGTCCTTATCATCTAGGGTGTCATCCTTAACATCAATAATACCTACCCCGACCTTATCCCCTTGGTTGTTCTCCATCTTGTAGATAAGGGATTTCATGATGGCCGAGGTATCCTTCAGAATCTTGTGGCTTTACTCACCTATTTTTTCGAGCATGTGCTCAACTCCGTCAAGTCTCTTTTCATTGGCACCTGCTCTATTTTCCAAGCTAAGAAAGCTATTGCGGTTAGTGTTGATAATCTCCTCAGCGTTACCAATCACTTTGGTGAGCTCACTGAGACAGTCATGGAGGGAATTGAACTTTCCTGAGCCTAAAGCTTTTAAAGTATCAATTTTCCCTACTTCCTGGGCTTGCTTGGTTTTAATGGCTTTAATTTTTTTATGCATCCAACTGAGCACCTGTTTGAAGCTTTTCATACCATTATTGATGCAGAGATCAATATCCAAGTGATGTTCTTCCTAGTTCTTATCACCAATAGTATGAAGATTAACTTCCAAACCAACCTCCCTATCCTTAGAGATCTGAGCTTCTTTCGTTGTCATGTCCTCCCCCATCAAGCCCTTCTCCTTTAAATCAGTCCTGGGAGGCAACCGGTTCTTGGTGCCCACCTCCTAACTTTTGGAAGTCTTCTTTTTCTACTTTGAGCTCACAAGGGTTTGGACCTCCTAACTTCCAGTGTCCATGTCATTGTCAGTCCCATACTCCTCCTCATACTAGCTATCATCCTCCCCTCTCTACTTCTTTTTGGCAAACCCTTTGTTTTGTTTCCCATGCTCTATTTTTTAATTTCCTCTGCTTGAACCAGCAATTTGGGGGTCATCCTCTGTCTTCGCTTCTGTATCATAACCTTCACCTTCCTCCTCATTAGAGTCATTGAAATACTCATCCGACTCAGAAATCTTAGCTATATTCAAATAGACAGTCATGTTCTTGATGTAATTATACAGAATCACCATCAAACCTTCGTGCATTGTAGGGTTGATACTGGGCTTGGAAATTGCATCCTTGATCCTCGCATTAAGGGCACAAAAAATATAATAGGGAAAATAAATTTTCTTTATGCCTAAAATGATTAAGTAAAACAAAGTGGTAGCTGTAAACCCTAGTGTATCTACCATAAAGAGTAATAAACCCCATAATAGCAAGCAAAACCCTTAATTAATTTAATTACCTTTGGCAAAAAGTAGGTATGGCTTCCCTTCACCAGTCTAGCCCTTTCCTCCTCATTCTTCAAAAATTTCTTCATGGCAGCATCTGAAATCTTTTTATCCCTGTAAAACTTGGTGCCCTCCATCGCAAGACCCGTTGCCTCGGCAATCATAGTTTCAGTCACCTTGACCCTCCTCTTTCCAATGGTTAACGTCCCTTCATTCCAGCCTTTCTTGAATATTCTCATGATTTTGGGTTGTTTCTCCTACATATTTTCCATGAAATTCGTCATCTTGGCAGCTTGAAGGATTACCCAGACCAACGGATGACTCTTCCATTTCTCAATGGTGGTAAACTCCATTCTCTTTTGTTTACCACCCATGATCCTATTGATATCAATAATCTCTAGCTCCCACCCAATTCCTTTATTCACAACAGACTCTCTATGATGACCAATTCGAATTCTATAGGAGTTTCTAATGCTATTGTTAAAGAGAAATAAAAATGACCATAAAGCATACAAAGTTAACCTACAATGATTGTTGTACCTCCTTCTCGGGAGCCTACAGATCCAGCACCTGGTACCATGACATCTCCTTACACTTCAAAAAATGATATCAAATCTGCCCCTGCTTACCATGCAATCTTTCATAGATTAAGATATCACATGTCGCACATGGTAGCTCCCCTTCACCATTCTAGGTAATAATTATCTCACTCTATATTGCCACATTGGCAACCCAATCAGCACTCCAGTTAGCCTCTCTATAGACATGTGTGATGTGGCATTTTTTAAACCCCTGAAGTAGCTCTCTAGTTGACTCAATGATGTTCTTGATAGTCCACAAAGGTTGATGATTACCGAGGAGGGAGTTAATAATGTTTTTAGAGTCGCCTTCCAACTAAAGCATTTTGACCCCTAAATTAGAGGCTAGTTTAATATATTAAAGTGCACCCATAGATTCTGCCATATGATTGGTTTGAATTCCTAAGGGATAGGCCACTGCTCTAGTGCAAAACCCAGACCCATTTCAGATGACACCACCGCAACCAGTCAGACCTAGATTTCCTTTTGCCACCCCATCAAAGTTGGCCTTGAACAACTCATTGGGGGGAAAGGACCAACACCACAAACTTCTATTGATTTGGTTGATGTTAGAGCCCAAATACGCTAGGATATTCCATCTTTTGAGCACATCAAAGTCCTCCTTACTGCTACAACAATGTACTCCCTTGGCCATCACATTCTCAACACAGTTATTTTTTATCTTGACCCAAACTACTTTAGAGGTGTTAATATCATTCTGATATATTCTATTATTTCTCTCTTTCCATATCCCCCAGAGGATATGGGCAAAAGAGAACTTCAAATATTTCTTATGGTGATGTTATTGGTTGAATAATGCCAGCTTCTGAAATAATCCTACATCTCCTCTTGGAAAACCCAATTCAGCCCCCACATTTAAAAAAACATCCACCAAATAGGAGTGCTATAAGGACAGTGTAAAAAAAAGTGGTTCATAGATTCCTCATTATTAACACAAAGGTAGCAAAAGTTAAGGAAACAAAAGTCCCTCTTTCTTAAATTGTCAATAGTAAGAATCTTATTTTGCAAGAGGATCCAAAAAATTATATTGATTTTCGGAGTCAACCCTAGATACCAAGCCTTGGCCTAGCACGGAATAGGTCTTGGGACTGAGCCAGTAAAAGAATAGCAGGAGAGACCGAATAAGTTCCTAACGAAGTTACACACCACACCATATGGTCTTCCATTCTAGAATTTAAGATTGCATGGTTGATCATTATGTTTACCTACTTGAGTTTAGGATCAATAGGTCTGAGGTCCACGCACTTTTGATCTTTCCAATAATCAACCACTTTGGTACCTATCTTCTCCTTGCAATTTTGGATGAGTGTATGAGAAGCCAGATTATTAAGAGGGGCTCCTCCAATTCAAGCATCATACCGAAAATCTACCCTCCTGCTATCACCAATGGCCTAGACATTGCTGAGACTAGCAATACCTTTAGCCTGGATAACACTATTCCAAATGAAAGAACCACTTGGTTTCTGGTCTCAGACCAAGAAATCCTCTATGGTGTGAGCTTTCCTTAAGTACTTAGCTTTCCAGATATCATTCCATTCTCCTTCTCCTTGATAAGTTCCACAAATTTGTTTGTCTAGGAGAGTTATGTTCAAAGTTCTGATATTCTTAAGACCCAAGCCTTGCTTATGTTTAGGTTTACAAACATTTTCCCAGGCTATGAGAGCCATTTTCTTCTTCTCCTCAACCCCTGACCACAGGAAGGCTTTTTGGATTTTCTCAGTGGCATCAACAAATTTGCCAAGGATTTTAAAAAGGATTAGAGCATACAATGGAAGACTTTGGAGGGAATATTTTAAGAGTTGGAATTTTCCAGCTTAACGAAGAAGGGTCCCTTTCCAACCAATCATCTTTCTACTGAATCTATCAACAAGACTATTCCAGAACAACTCCAATGGTTTCATTGCCAAAAGGAGGCCAAGGTAGACAGCAGGAGGCTTACCAATTTGGCAACTAAGGATCCAAGACATTCTGATTTGTCTGTCTTCTGAGGTATTGAAGAAGAAAATAGAGCTTTTCTCCCAATTGATGGTTTGACCTGTTTCCTTACTATAAGTGTTGAGAAGGATCTTCAAATTGGGAGCTTCTTTGATAGTGGATGATCCCATTAAAATGGTATCATCAATAAATTGTTGATGAGTACAAGCTCAAAAACTAGAAGAGGGTGAAATACCACAAAGGAGTCCCACATAAAAAGAGTTGCTGATAAATTTACCTAGACATTTAGCCAAGATGATGAAGAGTATGGGGAATATAGGATCCCCTGCCTGATACCCCTCGAAGTTTTGAAGAAAGTGGAAGGCACCCCATTGACAATGACAAAAAAAGAAGGGGTCGAGATGAGTTGGTCAATCAGCTGAATGAATCTCACTCCAAATCCAAAAGCACCCAGCACCTTACCCAAAAAGCTCCAGTCCACACAATCATAGGCTTTAGACAAATCTAGCTTCATCAGAAATCCTTGTTGTTTTGAATCTACCAGCGAATGAATGTTTTCATGGATAGCAATGATGGAGTCAAGGATTTGTCTGCCAGGAACAAAACCACTCTGTTGGGGCGAAATGATTAGAGGAAGAATCCTTAACAACCTTCTAGTAACCACCTTAGAGATTATTTTATAAAAAGAGTTGCATAAGCTTATTGGTCGAAACTTATTCATAAAATCTGCTCCTGGGCATTTGGGTATCAGAACCAAGAAGGTAACATTAAGTTCCTTTAAGATTCTTCTAGCACCAAAGAACTCCTACACACATTAACTACATTAGCTTTGAGGATGTCCAAGAAGGTTTGAAAGAAGAATAAAGGAAAACCATTTGGGCCTAGGGCTTTGTTCCCGTCAAAAGAAAAGATAGTTTTTTGACTTCCTCCTTAGAAGGGATGGCCACCAAGGCCTTCTTCTAATCCTTGCTAATAGTAGGAGGGATATTTTCAAGGATAGCATTCTGAGATTGATAGTCCAGACTAGAGTCCATCAAAAGAAGAAAAGTAAAGAAGTTCCTGGCTTCCTTCCCAATCTCATCATCCTTCCTCATCTCAGTTCCCCTGATTTTCAGCTTCGAGATTCTATGAGCAGCCTTGTGTTTCATCACGGTCACATGGAAGAATCTAGTATTTATGTCCCCTTCTTTAAGCCATAGGGATTTGGACCTTTGTTTCCAGAATTCTTCCTCTCTTCTGATAATCTTTTGGTACTTCACCAGCACTTCATTTTACTCACTGATTGAAACTTCATTGTATCTACTAGTTTGGATTTTATCCTGCATTTCCTTGAGTTCCAGCTGAGTTTTAGTTTTGGTAGCAAATAGATCTCCAAAAACCTCCTTATTCCATTTTTTAATAGTTTCCATCACATTTCTTAATTTTTTGGCAATTTTATACATATTTGTACCTTTGACATCAATAAACCACCACATCTCAATGGCCTGAGCCAGGTAAGGATGATCTAGCCACATCCTTTCAAATCTAAACGGGAAATTTCTTTTAATAGTGGTGTTATCAACAGTAAAATCATAGGGAAATTATCAGAACCTATTCTAGAGATAGCTTAGAGGAAGCATTGATAATGGTTAAACCAATCATTAGAAATGAGGGCCCTGTCAAGTCTGACTTGAATGAGATCATCTCCCATCCTTCTGTTTGACCAGGTAAACTTGGCTCCTTGGAGCTCAATATCATGGGCCTTGATTATTGATAAAGTTCAGAAGATCCATTCTGCTATCTAGCTAAGAGGGAACACCTCCAAACTTCTCATTGTCTTGGAGGGGGGTGTCGAAATCCCCCATAACAATCCACATATCATCCTTGTAGAGGACCCTAATAGCCTCCATCTTTTTCCAAAATTTGCTTCTACAGAATCTATTATTAGGGGCATAAATATTGGTAAGCATGAAAGAGATACCATCCCCAATGTTATGAAACCTGATAAAAGCTAGATTGCTATCCTGCATAACCAGCTCCCTAGAAACTTGCTTAAGGTTCCAAAAAATAGCTATGCCTCCAAAAGCACCATCAAAGCTTCCACCACAAACTTCCCCATTCTTAAAAATCTTAATCTTTTCAACTTTCTCTTTAATCATTTTAGTTTTGGATAATAACAATGTCCGGTTTATGTTCTCTAACTAAATTTCTAAGAACATCTTGTTTATGTGGGCTATTCAGTCCACGTATATTTCATGAAATTATTTTTATTTTCTAACTAGGGAACATACCTCATGGATGGTCATTTGAGTACCATCTGCTATCTTCTTGCTAGCCTCTTGATCTCTGATCTGGCTTGCTTTTTTTTTCTTCCATGAGGTGATGGGTTGAAACCCGTGTCAACTTTGCTCCAATTTCTAGTCTTGACTGAATTAGCCCAAGGGGTAGATTTAGGCCCTTTTTTGCCCCCTCTCTTTCGCTCTGCAACTTCATTTTTATTGCAATCTTCCTCTTGAGTGGTTGTCTTTTGGTCAGCATCGTCGACCTCTGCCCATGTAGCATTAAGCAATGAGGTCATAGGTGATTGTTGGATGGTGGCTTGGACCATCTCTACTCATTGTTGTGATCCTGACAACAAGATCCCTCCAAGGATCAAGCACTTTTGAGCTTCTTCAAAGTCACTACTGAGGCCTGCTCTACTGGTGTTTTCTATAATGTGG
Source organism: Cryptomeria japonica (assembly GCF_030272615.1). NCBI lineage: Eukaryota > Viridiplantae > Streptophyta > Pinopsida > Cupressales > Cupressaceae > Cryptomeria > Cryptomeria japonica. The sequence continues at coordinate 381,443,299 of NC_081411.1, read as the reverse complement.
TTTGAATGTGCTTCCTCATTGTTCTGTAACACCATCTATATCTCTCCTTCTAGGTTATCACTCTTTTGATCCTCTTGACTGGTATCTTGTTGTTCTCTATCATCTTTAATACCTGTTTGATCCATTTTACCTTTATCATTCAAAGGTATTTATGGGTTTTCCCCATTAACATCTATTTGTTGCTCTATCATGTCAAGGATAATGGCACTCTGGGCCTCTTCAATTCTTTTCTCTTTTTCAAAGCTCTCTGGTTGCTTAGCAGGGTTTTTTGCTTTCCATTGTAATGTCCTTTCTTTCTTTTCTTTCTCTTTGGCCACCTGAAGAGGGCATTTCCTTGTTGTATGTCCCACTTTTTTGCAATGAAAGTAAGTGAAAGGGACACTTTCATATTCTAGAGGTTGGTTCCATTTTTCTAGTCTAGAGTTGATTTCTATGGATAAAGGCAAATTTGTGCCTTGCGTAACTCCGACGCAGATCCTAGCAAAAGTAAGTCTTCTTCTAGTCATAGTTATGGGGTCCATAGAGAGGAGTTCACCAAAAGAGCTAGCAACACCTTTAAACACATCTTCCACCAAGAATTATAAGGGAAGGCCCGACAATCTAACCCAAACAAGAGCCTGGACAAAAAATGAATCATTAAGTTCCATCTTAGGTGCCCATTTTCGCAGAGCTAGCATTGCTTTACCGATCAGCCAGGGACTATCATAGAGCAGTCTTGACATATCTTCCTTGCAGGAGAAGGCCAAAGACAATGCCCCTTTTGACATAGCTGTGATCTCCACTTGACCTTTAAGTGACCATTTGCGTTTAGCAAAAGCCCTCAAAATATCAGTATTTGGCCTAGGACCCGAAAATTTTCCAACCAATGTCATTGCCATAAGGTTAATGTTATGATCAATAATAGGGTCTAGGATTTCAATAGAAAATCTACCCTTGTCTGGGTCTGATATATTACGAACTGAGGGGAGCGAGGACTTTCCACTTGGTTTGACACCAAATAGAGAAGTCCAAGACTGAACGTTGTCCCTTCACACCGATTCCTGCCTAGGAGTGTCTTCAGCACGTGAATCATCATTTTGTCCATCAGGATTGATGGGCTTATTGCCTGCTTGTGGGTCCCCATCTGTCGGGTCCTTTCCACTCAGCTCAGAGGAATCTAGGCCATCCCGAGAGTCGTCCTTACCATTCTCCCCTTGTTTTGCCTATCCATTGCAGGTTTCCCACCCTGCCCTGGATTCAAATTGCCCACCTTTGTATTCTCCCGCTTCTCGTGCTCCATCTGAATTCAGAAGACAATATGTGTTGTTACCTTGATTAAAAAAGCAAGAGACCTTGTTACAAATAGTCTTTCCCTGATGTTATTTGTAAGACTCGTCACTCATACAATATTCTATAATATTTGTAATTTAAAATTTACTCAACCCAACTATCTTACCAAAATATTGATCTCTTTTCTTTATTATTATATCCACTCTTTCCACATTATTATTCCTTTCACTTCTACACTCCATCCAATATTTTTTAAACTTCTCTAAATGATATTAAATTTTTAATAGTAAAAATTAAAACATTTTTAACTTACAAGAATTCTAAACATAAGAAAACAACTAAGATTGCCTATCTCACCTACAACCACTAAGATCCAATAGCCAATTTCATCAATTTCCAAATAGGACAGAAAATACTCGCCAGAAATGAATTAATTTACAAAGACCATAACTTTGAAAAATGAAATAAACTATATATATATATATATGAATATTCATAAGAGTAATAACATAAAAACATAATAAAAAGTAGGTTCAAACACATATAAGGTGGGGCCACTAGTTTTTGAGAAAGCAATTCCTGCGCATGATAACATGATTGATGCATGAAAGAGAACAACAATTACTGCCTTGAATAACTTCGAAATCCCGTCAAAACACAGACAAAACCCCGAACTGAAAATTACTCAACTAGTGGACAACGAAGACAATGTATAGGAAGTTTCACCTTTGCGAGACGAAGACAACAGTAATCGTAAAGGGTGCTTATAACACAAAATAGCACTTTCATCTTTTGGAATTTTCATTGCAGGGTTTTAGCAGACTGGTATCAAATCAATCCGGGCCAAGCAGCCATCTGTAAAGGATTATAAATGCCGGGAATGTGAATATCATCTGAGCGGAGGAAATCGGTGGTGAGAGTAGAGTAGAGCGCTTCCCTTTCACTGGCAGCTTCATCTCCTCCGATATTCTTCTTCGGCTTTGCTGAAGCGCCGTTTTCCCGAGGTGTCGTGTTCGAATCCTGCGGCGGCAATGGTTTCCCCAGCAGTGTCTCACGTGAAAGGTATTCCCTCGGCATAAAACAGGGCAGCCGCCAGTTAACTGCTTTCGACGGCGAGGGCGGCGCACTGGAATGGAGAATTTTGTGAGCGTTGGAGGGGATCGCGAAGCGATCGAACCCCGACGATGGCGATCGGCTTGTCCTGTTAGATCTGTGGATTTGCCCCTGGGAAAAGGTGGAATTTGAACTGTCATTATTGATAAGATACTGTGTGTCCTTGTGGAGCCTCATCTTCTTGAACGATCTGCTTCTTTGCCTGCTGTCTTCCACACAGGGTTTTCGTTTTCTACAATCTGCCAATTGCTTTTTCTGCTGTTGCGGTTTAGGCGGGAGCCGGTGCATATATTTGTCCATGGACAGATCTAAGACTGAAATCAGGGCTCCCCGAGATTCAAACACATGTTGTAATTTACCAGATCTTGTTCCATAAGATTGAAATCAGGGCTCCCGTAGATTCGAACACAAGAGGACTAGTATAATTTTGGGGAAATGGGTTTTCTTTACCTTTGCTTCCTCTCCAAACTACTGATTGGAATATTTTCCAGCCTTATTGCTTACAGAGCGGAGCGAAAGAAAATTCCCCAAACCATATGACGCAACCGCTTGGTTTCTCCCCTTTTTAATATAACCCCAATTGCCCGTGGTTAAGGTAGATAACCGCACCCTCAGAGAAAGTTGTAATATATATTTTCTTTTAGTCCGCTTCTCTCATGCCGTATAATGGAAGGCTCCGACTAATGATGAACATGGACAATAACTGGGGTCACTGAAGTTTGCCACGTAGGCATCTGCTTTTGCCACAGCTTTTCTTGTAGTCGTAACTTATGCTGACAGCTGTATAACGCGTTGAGGAATTGATTATTCTTTAAGATAACCTGGTAACAATCTTTTGACGATTCTTATAGAGAAATAAAATCGTAAAGCAAAAGCCTTTCGTTAAATGTGTTTTGATTAATAGAAGTACTAAATATACAAATCCAAGTACGAAGAGATTATTAAAGTCAAATAAGGTACTTATAAGGACATAAATGTTAAAAGGATATAAGTTTGAAGTTTATTGTTGTAAAACTAAATTTTTTGATGCTTCAAAATTTGTCTTCACATGGGATTACGCTTCTGTTGGTCATAGTTTATCTCAAAATTAGAACAATCTATTAACTCTGTAGAAGATTGAATCCATAGATCTATTACATCTACAAGCATACATTTGATTTGTCTTATGGAAGTGTAAACCTGGAGATGACTTTTGTGATTGATGGTAAAAGACATTTTTTATTTCACGGAGGAAATTGAAGTCCAGGGTTGTAGTCTGCTGAAGAGACATAACAAAAATAAATTCATGTTAACTGTCTCTCACGAAAATCAATTACATAAATAAATTCATCAAATTTTTAGATGATATAAAGTTGATCGAGTTCCCATCTTTTATTCTAAACATTAAGAAGACTTTTCTGATTGAAGTTCAGGGTTCGAACATGTCGAAGAGACAACTGAGACCATAATAGAGAAGAAATAGGAAAAACCTCTCATAATGATGATGAAGATGAAGAACCACGAAAATAATGCAGAAAAATGTACAGAACAGTTTGCAACCTGAAAGGAATGGAATGGACGCAACAGATGAATGGTTTGGCAAAGACAATAAAAAATTTGTTTGTTTCAACAATCCTAAGGTACACTATCTTCTTCACGTTTGAGTATATAATTAACCTCTCGAACTTAAAAATTTGAAACCATCTGATCAGAAATAAGTCAGAGAATTAAATATTTTAATCTTTAATTAATTTTTGTTCTCATATAAATGTAATAACCTTTCAATACTGGATTGTCTTTTCGACTTCCGATGTAAATATAAATGTAGTGGCTGTTCAGCTTCTTTGAAAGCTTATAAATAAGCCCAATTCGAATTCAATTGCAAGGAGTTGGAGAGTTATGGAGTTACAGAGTTAGAGGCATACGCTCCTTCACAAGATTGCCCAAATTGGATACATTCCAGGCATACAACTCTCTTTTACAGAGTTTGCCCAAATAAAATAAATTCAAGGGCACACAACTCTCTTTCACAGAGTTTGCCAAAAATTGTATGATTCTTACATATTTTCAATTAAATAAATTTTATATGATTTGTTATGTGTTTACAATACCACAAATTCTGTTTTGGGTATTGTCCTCTGAATTGACAAAATAGATCACCACCACACTTTCCTCTTCTTTTACTTAGTTATGGAGGACAATAAAAGCGATAAAAGGGCAATAAAGGCCATTGCAAGATTACAAGGTACAATGTTTCACTATATAACGGACTGACATTGCTTTTTTTTTTAAGGGAAACAGTGGGACGTACATGAATAATAATTTGTGTTTTCCACGCGTGGATTCATATGCAGTGGACATGACAAAGAATAAGATAATTGTAGTCCAGGCGTGGATACAGTTGCAGCGGACATGACAAACAATAAGATAACTGTAGTTGGGGATGCAGATCTAGAGTTTAACTCAGATATATTGATTTTGTGGAATAATTGAGTTTGGGTCAGGCCAAAGAGAGGAAAATAACCCAAATGAAGAAAATCCATCACTAAAATTGATCTTCCTGCCCCACACAGTTAACAATTCTACTACGATAATGTTCATTACATAATAAACATGCTGGCATTGCATATGAGATATTGCACGTTTTCCCTAGGTTTATATTTTTATCATCCTTTTCAATATGAAAGATGGTGGGAGTAATTTAAAGCTTTTAGTATGTAATATTAGCAGACCGTGATCTTATTAATTGTTGACACTTCAGATTGATTGTGCTTCTATAATAAGAAGATTCTTGAAGAAGAGATGAAATATAGTGCATTGCCATTTCAACTAGGTAATATAGTAAAACAGATCATGAATTCTAATTTAGTTTTAGTATATTAACTGTACTTTATTTTCTTGATAAGTTCATAATAATAAAATTTTAGAAAATATTTGAATTTCAGCATGGACAAATACACAGCAAAGATGATTTCCTATCTTGTTTTTGAATTGTCGCAAGTTTTCCTTGTTTAGGTATAGAATACCCGATCATGATAGTTTTATTAGCTTTCAGATTGTTTGATTAGGTTAATGAATATATGTTGGACTGCTAATCAAAAAGGTATTCTTTGTTTAGCTTGTTTAATATTATAATATGTTTTACATTATGTTCAGTGTAAATCTATTTGTATTTGTATATAGAGATATTTAAGTTTTTTATTCTGTATATCACTAAGATTATTTGATGAACGGTGAGCAATTGTAATGGGAGCTATTTGAAGTATTCACTGTATTTTCTAGGTTGACAAATTTTATTTGTATGTTTTCTATTACAAGATATGGGGTTCCAAATTTAAGATAAAATTTGATGATCTCTTTGTTTGATGTTACATAACTGTTTTTATAATTAATAATATAATTTTTAATTTATATAAATTTGGATTAAACCTTTGAAAACCATAGTACCTAGATTTTCTTAAGACTTGTGTTAGATGAGTAAATTCTGTAAAAAAAGTTTTACAGATACATTTATCTCAAATATTTTTACATATGGAATCTGGATACATTTATCTCAAAGATCTTTTATTAGATAGTTTCTTTTAATAGATTGGGAATTCTTAAATTTTTATAATGTGTAGACATACACAAACATCATAGAAATTGTACTAGTCACTTTGAGAACATGGAAAATCTTTTATAGAAGGAATGTGTTCCATGGAATAGTTTTTAGCAAGATATGCTTTGAGTATATATTAGATGACAAACAAAAGTTGGAATAAACATTATTGTCTTTGTTATAAATAATTATATAAAAATGTGAAAAAAACATAAATATGAAAAGATGGAACTTATAATTTAAACAGTCAAATTATGCAAAATATTTCAGTAATACAAAATATTTTTTTTAATATAATTAACTTAAGATATTTCTTACATTAAGTAGATTTGTTCATCCCTTGACTTGTCCTTAAGAAACTTTTTTCTTCCTGAGATTATTGTATTGAAAAAAAATTCAGTAATTAAATTCTTCAATTATTGAAGAAAGTGACTTAGTAGAGTTTTCATTTCTTTACTGACAAACCGTCTTTCAACAATTAATGGGAAGACAATGAGAAAATGTGTAATTTTAGTTATATTCCTGAGGATTATTTCACTGGCTAATCATCTTTCAACAATGAATGGGACTCAAGTCCATGAATTATTCCTCCATTAAATGAAACTGCCACAGTGACAGGGCAGCAGCCATAGAGTCCTGACTTTCAGGACCATGGTTATCAAAGCACTGAGAAACCTAGGGATCGTAGTTTAGACAAGCTGTAAATTGTTAAAAAAGAGACACTGATTAAAATATTTAATCCATTTTCATGCAGTTTGAGAAAACAACTAGAACGATCCCCGATTTCAATATAGTGAATCTGCTAGAGCAATGCAAGGATGTAGCATAGGTTAAGGAAGTGAAAAAGGGCTTAGATTTGGCAGTACTTGTCAAAACAAATAAACAAAGGCCTTTTAAAACAAAGAAACCAAATCCTAGACCCAAACCTAAGAGGGTAAAGTCTTAAAATTCACCATTTCGAGTGAATTAGCAAACTAACAGGAAACACAATTCAAATCCTAAACTAAAGCAACAAAATCAGAAGCACAGCAAAAATCAATGCCAAAAGCTTCAGCGGACGAGTTTTAATAACCTCTTATTGCATATGGTGAACACAGGTGAATTCTCACACAGTTTCCCAATGTCCCAATTTCATAAAAAAGTTTGAATATGTTTCTGGAAAGTGTCTTATATATTTTTTATTTTGAATTTAATTATAAGGTGTCCATCCAAATCCATCAAATAATTATGTCGAATAATGATATCAATGGTTGCAAAGCATATTCATTTAAATTAGATTGAATATTGTATTTCAATTCATACAAGATGATAATTGACATATTGTAATTAAATAATTTTAATCAATTTTTATTGAAAAATAATTTTGACATCATCTAAATTTTATAAAATAAAGTCCTATACAGAGTAATCTCTCCTCAACCCAAGCTATTGCTGGAGAAACCTCAAAATTCTTCTGAAAACAAACATAAACGATGCAATTTGTATGAACAACTATTATAAAGTAGAACCATGTATTTCATTACCCAACCAAACTCATCGTTATATTGTCTATTACAAATTTTGGACTCTATTATTGTGGTTCATGAAAATGTCCACTCCCTTTATTTTAATAAGAAGCCTGGTTTCTTTCTTATGCTTGATCTTTTGAAAGTCTATGATCGGGTTAATTGGCAAGTTTATGATCAGAATTCTACAGTCTTTTGGCTTTGGTAGTCAGTTCCTTCCATTGGTCAAGCAATGCATCTCTATGCCGAAGTTATTTGTCTATTATTAATGGTGCTCCCTCTATTTTTTTCTCTTCTTCAAGAGGTGTTCGGCAAGGTGACCCTTTGTCCCCTTTTCTCTTCATCCTAATGAGTGAAGCTCTGAGTAAGGTGATTCAGTGGGAAGTCAGACTGCGTAATTTAAAAGGCCTCAAGCCATCTTCGCAAGCTCATGTGTTCTCTCATCAACAATTTGTTGATGATACCATTCTTATGGGAGAAAGTTTTCTGAGGGAAGCTACAGTCTTGAAGTTCGTCTTATCCCTGTATGAACATGGATCTTGGAAAAGGATAAGCTTACCTAAAAGTTGTATTTTCTTTCTCAATACCCCTTCTCATAGGAAGAACAAAATTGTTGACATTTTGAGGTGTAAACTTGGTACTTGGGTCTTCCCCTTTGCCCTGGCCCTCCTTCGAAGACCTTTTGGTCAAGTCTTATTGATAGATTTCACAAGAACCTGGCAGGGTGGAAAGGTTCCCTCCTTAGCCCAACTGTTAAACTCCTTCTTATCAAAGCCTCATTATAGAATCTTTTGGTTTATGCCATGCATTTATTTAAAGTCGTGACTAAATTTGTGGATCATATGGAGAAGATACCTTCTTATGGCCTGGTTCTAAAACTAAAAGCAGATTGCATCTGCTATCCTAGAAACAAGTGTGCTCCCCTAAAAAGCTTGATGGCCTCGCCCTTAGACACATTCGAAATTTTAATAAGGCTCTGTTATCCAGGCAGTTATGGAGGTTCCTGAAAAAAGATAATGAATGGACTTCTATATTCGACCATAAATATCATATTCAGAGAATCAAGATGCCCTGGAGAATTATGTTTTGCCCATTGCGGCCTCTTATATGTGGAAGAATTTTTTCTACTCTAAGGACATTATTGCTCAAGGAATGAGATGGTCTATTGGAGATGGTAGAAATATATGTTTCTGGGTTGATTGGTGGGTGGGGGGAGGCTCTTTAGACACCTTTACATGGGTGGAAAAAACCTCAAGGACAAATGGGTGCGTCTAGGTTGTTGATTATATTAAGGAGGGGGCCTGGATTGATCATGTCAGCATTGATCCATCACTTCATCATGTTTAGGAGTGGCTTTCACAGATTCATATTTCCTCTTTTCCTGTTGTTCATGAGGTTTTTTGGAGTGGATCATCCTCTGGGGATTTCTTTTTCACTCATGCTTTTCACCTCATCACTAAGACCCTTTCTCTAACTCCCTTTTGGTCTGGTATCTGGAACAATGTCCTGATTCCTAAAAGAGGTATGGTTATCCCCAATAGATGTTTCCTTTGTAAAGAGAATGCGGAGAATGCTAATCACCTCCTCCTACATTGTTCCTTTGTTGCTCAAGTCTGGGATGTTTTCTTTCAGTTGTGGGATTTAGGGTGGATTTGACCAAGCAACATAAGGGATTGTTTGTTCCAATAGGTTTGCCCTCTCTTAGGGTGCTTTGGAGCTGCATGATACCTCACATTGCTTGGTGTTTGTGGAAGGAAAGAAATAATAAGATCTTCAGGAATAGGGAATCCTCACCTATTGTTGTGGCTCATGGAATTAAGAAGAGTATTAAGAAAAAAAAATTATCCTCATGTCCCTGCCACAAAGGGGACCCTCAGATTGACATTTTTTAGTAGGATATACATATCATCAATAGAAGAAACTTAATCTGGGACATTTCTATTCCGACTGCCAAGATAAGACAGCCCAAAAGTAATGTTATTTGGATCCACCTGCCTAGCAGATGGATTGAAATTAATGTTGACGGGATGACTAAGGGAAACCTTGGGCCAGTTGGTTGTGGGGAGTTTCTAGGGATCACAATGGTAAGCTTGTCTCAGCGGTGGTGCTCCCCTTGGGAACCCAGACAAACCACTACTCTGAGGCTTACTTGGCTTACATTGGTTTGCAGATGGCGATTAGAGAAGAGATTAACCGTGTTTAGTTGGAGAGTGATTCGATGAATATAATCAAATGCATTAATAAACACTAGAAGCCAAGCTGGGCAATCCAACATTTGATCAAAGATTATCATTTCATGAATACCATCATGGATGGCTTTAAAGCTTCTCATACGTATCGGGAAGGAAATGTCCGCATTGATTATATGGAAGATCTTGGAGTAGATTATGTGGAATTTTTTTTTTTATAATGTCTGGTAAGCTTTTTAACGTGACCGACGAAACTAGCATGACACGTCCTCCAGCTCCACATAAAACGCTTTTGACCCGAAACTATGAACCGGTGAGGCCACAATCAGGGGACCTCATCCCCACACTTCACTTGTTCAAATCGGCAAGCACAACGACGCAGTGAAGACACAAGGTCTGCGAGCACAATGGCCCAACAAGGGTTTGGACCTTGGTGGCCGCTTGACCAATGAAGTGTTTGAACCGCGACACTACATGTTCAAAGACAGATTATGTGGAAGTTAAATGATGGACAAAAATGGAAATTTTCTTGAGAAACCTATGTGACCTAACTAGAAAGGATGCTGAATTAATCGGCTACTCATTACCAATTCATAATGACAGAATGTCGTTGGGATAATTTTTCTTAGTGGAAGTTTTTCATAGTGGAAGTTTTTCACTCATCCCAATTCTTTCTATTCTAGAGACTTCACTTGTTTCTGGTTAGGCTTGCTACTATGTGTTCTACATGTGTTTTCGTGCTCTATCAGAATTGTGCATTTCATGGGGGTGACAAGAATAGGATGGAACCCACCTCTTTTGAAAATAAGAAAAGGAATATTGAGGTTTGGAATGAGATTTCGGGCGGAGGCGTGGTGCTGTATATGGAAAGGTTGAAGGGGATTTCGCGGAGTGCCCTTGAAGAATTTGTTAAAGTCTAGGATTTCACCGTGTGCCACTGAAGAATTTGTTAACGTCTGGGATTTCACCGAGTGCCACTGAAGAATTTAGGATTGATAAATATTTTATTGCTAAAATAACTGGTATGCAGACAGAGGGAAGGAAGTTTAATAGAGAACGAAAATTTTCTAAAGAAGTTATCTCCACTTTCTTTGACAAGTAGAAGGAGCAGAATAGTGTTTAGAAGATGGCCGATGGTGGCTACAACCAGAAGGATCATTAGATCCCTTGGGCCAATGTGCGAGTATTTTTTCCTACCACTTTGTCATTTTGAATCACTTCAGGCACGATAGGAAAATTTTCATTTTGTTTTCTCTTCTATCTTCTTTAAGGCATAGTCTAGAGAAACATGTTGACAATGTGGATAATCCAGTGCTCTATGAGGGCCATATTTGACTTATTATGGATTATGCCAAGGCCCATGAAGTCAAGTCATCCCCTATTTTGAAAACCCATGTTTCTTCTTCCAAATCGGAGGTTTAGGGGGTTTCTGACATGGATTTGGAAGGGGAAGATAGCAGGTTTGCCAAGGACTAGCAAGATCAAGATTTGTCTAATGGTCCTGAGTATTGTCTGCCTACTAGTGAGGGCCCTATTTAAAATATTACCCCTAGAACAAGTAGTAGTAGGCGCAACAAGCATCCTAGGTGGGCCACTAGCAAATATAAAAATCAGGGGACCAAGCCTATTGACTTTGTCTCTCTCAAGTCTAAGAAGCCCAAATCTAGAAAGGTGGGGGGCAATATAGATAGTGAACAAGAGATTAAGATTGAGATCCCCATAGACATTCATCCTAGGAAACATGGGAGGGTTATCATTGACCCAAATTTGGATGATTGCATTTCAATTGCAGCCAACAGTTAGCTGGATTGTCTCTGGAAGATGTCCATGGAGATTTAACTATTAAAAGAGGGTATAAAGGATATTGTGGATACATTTATGGACAACCTTGGGTCCAATAAAACAAAGAAAATGCTCCCGTTGACCCACAAAGTTAGTGAGGACGTGGACAAGATGAAATCAAATCATGAAAGAAGAATATGGAATTTGGAGGTGAGTGTGGAAGAAATCAAAGGAAGTTTGAAAAATCTAGTTGATCCCATTGCCAATGTGACTCCTTCAGACTCCAAGAAGAAAAAGAAAGTGACTACTTTAGATTTATCATCGAGAGTTGGAGGATATCAACAGGAAAGTCATTCAGAAGAATGTAGATCTGTTGCATTCTTATTAGTAGGTTTCTGGTCTTAGTCTTTTTTGTGTTTTAGGTTGTTTTGTGGAATTGATCCATGTTGATTTAGTTTTTATTATTGATTATGATCTTTGATACTTATTCTCTGGATATTGTAAAACTTTTGGGTTTCAGATCCCAATAAAACTCGTTTACCTTAATCAAAAACTAAACTTTTCTTTGAAATCTCACATATGCCATAACTAAATTCAAATTGTTACATTGCCAAATTGCCTTGATAGAAGCTGTCAGAAACATATTTGCTCTCTAGAAGCATGATTTCGCATCAAGCAAAATAATTTTGTCAACCACTAACAATTTTTTCTTCTGGAACGGACATGATAGCTTTTATTAACCGTAACTATTCTTGGCAAACCCTAGTTTTTCTTTTCCAAACCATTATTAGTTTTCTAATGAATCTATGGAATCTACGGAAGCTGATCAGAGGAATCTACGAAATGCATGCAAGAAAAGTTTGACGTGCTTCATTGGCAAAAGAACCAGATTTCTCAAAGCATTTGAAGGATTCCTGCCAAACGATGTGAACAATGGATGCTTGGAAGCTCCAAAAGATGATGCATTCATCGCCCTGTTTCCACCTGCACCCGTACCACTTTTTGCCAACGCACCTCCGGCAGCCATGTCCAAAAGATTTGCAGGGCTACTTTTGTTTCTTTGCGGCCGAGAATTCCGGAAGTCGTTCGAGTTTCCTGGAGTCACAGGAGTAATATTGGAACTGTCCGAAATAAAAGAAGAAAGACGCAAGTATGAAATAGTGTTGTGTTCTACAATTGTTACGTAGAATTGGGATTATAACATAATAATATAATAATTTTTCGCTTATAAAAACAAATTGTTATCATAATTTTTTATAACAAATTTTTCTTCACAATGATTAAATATTTATTACACTATAATAATATAATAATGAGTTATTGCAATATCTTAATATAATAGTGATTTAAAATTAATTATAATACCATAATATAATAATAATTTAATATTAATTACAACATAATAATATAATAATTTGAAAAAAATAATATAATAATTTGTTAAGTGGGATAAACAAATATGATATTAAGTACATCAAATGATATAATATTATTATGTTTATAAAAATATTTGTTATGTTTTTCATATTTTTATTAAATTTTTAAAAATATTAAAAAAAATTAAATATATAGTAGACATTTTCACATATTTTTTTTTATTATTATTTTAATATTGTTATTAAGTTTATAGTTCAAAAATTAATATTTAATAATAAAATATTTTTGTGGTTGAGGTTAACTGGTTAAAACAGTGGTTCTCACTGTGGAGAAAGTTCAATTCCCAATAGGGACATCTAAAATGAATTCTAAGTTGTGACTCTTGGCCTTCCATAAAAATGGGTAAGGTCTAGAGTCCAAAAATTTAAAAAAAAAAAAAATATATTAATAAAATATTTTTAAAATAATATATTTTGAATTTGGTTCATTTTTTTTAATGATTTCAAATTGATATTTCTTTAATTTTAACATAAATATATTTAATCTATTTATATTAAATTTTATGATTTTAATTTAATTTATATATATTCTTTTTCTCGGTTATTTAATTACATTTTTCATTCTCATGATAATAGGTATAAATAAAAACTATCACTGATTAATATCTAAAATACTGATTATTCATTGATTAAAATTGATGTGGGTGTTTTATTGATTGACAGCTAATAATTTCAAATTGTATCAAATTTTTAAAATAGGAACATTTGATTTGTATCTATACAAAACATTCAAAATAAAGCATCTGATAAATTCTTTGGTAAAAATACTGTCAATTTATCACCTAAATCTGCTGCATTTAATACAACTTAAATCCTGGAGACCAGGCAAATACCAAGTCCCATGCGACAAAACTATATGTAAAGTAACTTCCTGATTTAGTCAAAGGCCCATTGATTTTCACGCCTGACTTCTGCCTCCTCTTCAGGAGTGAAGTCATTCTTTATTTTAAATGTCTTTCGGATCTCTTCTGGGGTTTTGCCCTCAATCATGTCAGCTACAGTTTGGCACGTTTAAGTCCAGGAGTTTCTTTACATTCAGATAGTTGGCTCCCTGCTCACAGCAAAGAAATATACATAACACTCATCACTTCCAGCATATACCTTTAGAGAAAATAAAGTTTATTAAAAGCATATCAACAAATATATACTGCAAATGATTAAACAGTTAAACCTAGCATCTATAGGGAAACACACTCATCCTCAATGACAAAAAAATAGCTTCAAATTTTTTGAACCAGCTTAAACATCTAAATTTGAATAGATCGTTCAAAGGCACTAAAATATCAAACGTACAAAACTAAAACCAGGCGACACAAAAATATGAAGTTTAGAAAACAGAACCAGGCAAAAATTCATCCCGCAATTCCCACCCTTAAAGACATTCGAAAGCCACATAAATTCTGCAAAGGAAATTGCTTCAATTTGTCCGAAAACACATAAATTGTTCAAAGGAAACCATAGCAGAAATAAAACCAGTACAAGTACACGGAAACCTGAAATCCTGCAAACCAAACGCTACCAAAATTCATGCTACGATTTAATGCATATCAACTATTGGAAATCCGTGTGCTTTAAAGCCAAAATACGTATAATATTTCCAACATAAGAGGGTTCAATTTTCTTCTGAAACCCTAAGATATACATCAAAAGCAACATCTAAAAACAGTAATAAAGGGGAGCTGAAAATCATACATACCAGTATAAGATCAAAAAGGGTGGCTTGATCCACCTTCACGAACTCCTGATCCCACTTCTTCACATCCTCCTCCGAGATGGCGCTCTTGGTGGCCTCCACATGATAATTACAATATTCGATAACTTTCGCCAGGATCTTACTATTCCCATTCGGCAAGAGCACGGCCTTCTCCTTGCCCGTATCCTCAATCGTATTCTTGATCGTTTCAGATTCAAATGCCACGGCCTCATCAATCTCGAACATTTCGTTGTCTGAGCTCTTCAATAAAACTTTACAATCATTCGGCATGGATGTTTTGGGGATTGAAAACGGATATTTTGCGGAGGGAAAGCGAAGGACACTGAAGGAAAGAGTAAGAACAAATCTATAGCTCACTTTGTAATAATCTGTAATGACCGGCTAACCCCTGTATTTATATGTGCGGGGTGGGTTCTTTTTTATATGAATAAAAATAGCCCTCTGAGTTATTTTTGGCTCTTCAGCTTCTTGCTTAACCCTAACCCGGGCTGGTGATTTGCTATACATTGGTTTGGTTAGAGAATCTTGGGCTTAGCTTTTTGTCGCCTTATTATTAAATCCGCCGACCTTTTTTAACCATAATAATAATAATATAGTAATTGATATATTTTTTTATGAGAATTTAATTATGTTATATTTTTTATCTTGAATAATGTAGCAATTCCCTTGGCTACTCTTGTCACTGAGGCGGAGGCCATTGCATATATTTGTCTGTGCACCACTTAACCATTTTCGATGTTCTTTTTTGCTAAGGGTGCCAAACTATCAATGGGGGATTTTGTGTTCTTTAGAGGAGACTATGCAAGGATTGAGCCTCATCAGTGGTGATACACTTGTCCTAGAAGATATGTGCCACTAGGAATAGGTGGAATTAGGATCGCTATTATTGATAAGATGTTGTGGCCCTGTTTTTAGGTTTTGGTGTTTCTTAGAGACTCTAGGTCCAGAAGGAACCTCAAGAAATTTTCTTAGTGTTATTTTTCTTCTCAGAGTCCCCATTTCAACCATTTATCATTTGTGTGTGTAAATATCTTTGAGATTTCAAAACTCATAGGAATGTTAGTATTTTTCCCTATGGTTTTGTTCATCTCAGTGTCGTGCTCCCCACCTCTTTAGCCTATGCTTTAAAAATTTAAGTTTCTAGAGGGTGTGAGCACATTTTTCTCATCTAGCATAGTAATGGTGATCTTGATTAGCCAAACGGATACTATTTAAGTCCAAGTTTGAGCTTATTTCAGTCCACATTATAGTTTAAGAGCTTCAAAGAGTTTTAGAGAACTTCATAACAACTTGTTGATTAGTGCTTTTGGATTATTTTTAGACTTGATACCTGGTTATTTTGTTCCCCATATTTCCCATGCTCACGCATTTTTGTTCTCAATTTTTGGGTTGTTTTCTATTCACAAAAGTAGGCAAAGGTTATCTAAGCTTACTTCTCATGTTTTCTTTTGGTTTTATTTCTTTTTTTCCATTTGTTGAAGTTGCTTTTATCTATGTTTCCTTTGTTTCCCTTTCTTTCTAGGTTTTAGTTTAGGTTTTAGTTTACTTCAGTTGTACTTTCCTACATGTATCATAGGATCAAATTGAATCTTATTGGGATTTGATGCCCCAAACTCATCTCTAGTAGGATACCCTAGTTCCCCAACCTTAAATTCAATAAAATTCACAACAATACCACTTTACCCATTATAGTCCATGTCCTAGATTGGTGTTTGACTTATGCCCTAGTATAACCTCATGATTATATCAACTTTTGTGCTTGAAATTCAACCTATAAATCCTTAGAATTTGTGAACCCTTGCAAACTACCATGGATGACCAAACCAGACACTAAATTGGCTAAGTGTTAGAACTTTCATAAACAACTCCACAACTCTAGGTCTTAAAGGAATGGTTAGATGCATTGTTTATAACTTAAGCTCCATGGTTTCCCTAACCCCTAAATATGATAAAAAAAAAACTAACACGTGGAATTTTGAGTTTTGTTTATTTTGACACATTAAATCCTGAACGAATCAATAGATGAAAATAGTATGATCTCCAAATCTCCAAACCTTTGAAATTTTGAAACATACAACTCTTACATTTCAGAACACTATCTTCAGGTCCTTATATAACCAAAATTCTAAATTCTCTTGAACCTCAAAAGCCTAGAGACTCGAAACCCCCAATCCTATAAGGCATGAAGCATTCAATTTGGGACATTTATTCTTGAATATACTTTTGGACATTATCCCTAGAGCCTAAGAACTCTTGGTTTCTCATTTCCTAAACTTGCACTTAGTCATTTTTCACTACATCTCTTCAAGACTTTAGAACTCGAAGTCAATTTTGGACCTTATACCCATGGTAATCAAAGTCCCAAAGCCTTTCTTCCCACACTAGTTTACCTTTGACAAGACCCTTTATCCAGACTATATGACCCAAAATAATATTTGGACTAAGTATTGAGATCCTTACTTTTCCTAAAACCTCATTCATGGGCCTTTAACATAGAATTTTGAAGATATTTATTTTGTAGTTTATAAACATACTACTTTTTTTTAATAATTGTGTGTGTGTGTGTGTGTGTGTGTGTGTGTGTGTGTGTGTGTGTGTGTGTGTGTGTGTGTGTGTGTGTGTGTGTGTGTGTGTGTGTGTGTGTGTGTATTTATATGTGTGTGTGTGTGTGTGTGTGTGTGTGTGTGTGTGTGTGTGTGTGTGTGTGTGTGTGTGTGTGTGTGTGTGTGTGTGTGTGTGTGTATATTTGTGTGTGTGTGTGTGTGTGTGTGTGTGTACACACACACACATATAAATACACACACACACACACACACACACATAAATACACACACACACACACACACACACACACACACACACACACACACACACACACACAGATATATATATATATATATATATATATACAGTGATGATTTGAGCATTAATGTTATAAAAAATTAGTTAAAATATAACTAAATTTTGATTGAAATAATACTAACATTACATAAAAAAATTCACTTAGAAAGAAAGTTAAAATATTAGAATTTTTTTTACAAAAATAAAAGAAGGGACCCAGACGCTTCCAAAGAAGGGGCCAAGATTGGCAATCTTGTGAACAACCTTATTTCCTTCCCTAAAAACATGTAGAAACATGACGTGTTCCATTGTAAAGGTGACACATAGGCAATTAGAAATGATGTTCTCCCCCTACTATCCAGAAATGTTTGCACCTTATAATATCATGATTATGATCTTTGAGTACCCTTCAATAATTAACTTCCTACCTTTATTGTTGGCAATAGAAATGCCAAGAAAGGCAACCATCATTTCAACCATGCTAGAAGTTTCTATGCACAAATTTGTCACATAAGCCATCACCACTTTTCTATCTAAATCTCTTATTACACCATCCCCTCCTACTCAAACTGAGTTTCTCTCTTAAAATATATCATATTTTTGAATATGGGAAAATAGATTTTGATGGGTTCCTGAAATCCATTACAATCCGAAAATCAAAAGATAAACATTAAAGTCCAGCAAAAAGACAACAAACAAAAGAAAGACAACTGGTGAACCAAATGCCAGCAAACAATAGAACGCAGATTATAGACCAAAAAAGACCAACAGTAATCTAGGCTTAGGTTAATTTCTAAAGCATCTCCATTGCTTCAAGCTCAAAATATATCATGTTACAAAACCTAAATATTTTATATTTAAAACTTTCAATAACATTTACATTTTTAAAAATCTTAGCAACATAAAATATCACCTCATACAAAATCATGTATTTAAATTTTGGAGGAATTGATTAGAACTTTCACTCATGTAAAAATATAAAATAGATCTCTAGAAAACAAAATTGATGATAAGACCAAAAACTATTAGAGGTCAAAAAAAGGATAAAATGCGTAAATGCACATAGATAAACCTACAAAGAATAAAAAATGATCTTGAATAACGTTGTGAAATATGATCATCCTATAACTAAGAGTAGGATTCTACCTTTATAAGAAAGAATAGCTTTCGATAATCCATGCAAACCATTTCCTATGGATTAAATGATTTTGTGCATATAAGCTTTTTTAATCCCCAAAAGGTTTGCACCTGTGAAGGGCAGTCTAGAAGTTTCATAGATGTCAGACTATTAATTTAATTTTACATCCTATGAAACAACCTCCGACATTTTATATACTTCGCTCTCCTCTTTGAGAGATATGGATCAAATGATTTTGTGAATATAAGATTTTTTATTCCCCAAAAGGTTTGCACCTTTGAAGGCCAGTCTAGAAGTTTCATAGATGTGGGACTGTTGATTTAAATTTGCATTCTATGAAACAACCTCTGACATTTTATAAACTATCTCTCCTCTTTGAGAGATAATATAAAAGGGAAGGAAGAAAAGAAAGGACAATCTAAACTAAGTGAATACACCAGAAGCAGAGCTTTTACAACTTTAATTCCATTTTTTTGGAAGTCATAAAGATGCACTACTTCCTAGAAGTGAGCATATCACACCACAAACCTTCATTGTTGAGAGAAGAACAAAAATGCACAAAGTGAATCAGACATAGGGAATAACTAAATCAAATCCTCTTGTGGGTAGCACCTACCAAGGCTCAATAAAAAATAAAACATTTCTTTGAGATTTTCACAATAATTAACCATTCTTACAAGATTGTTTCCTAAAAGCATATTATACTTCTTAATTTGAGGAAAATGTAAGAGTTAAAGATTCTACATTATCCATATTTCATAGATTTAATAGAAAAAATAGAATACTAAATAAGTATAGACCAAGTGCTTCAAAATAAGAGTAACACATGGCATGCAAATCTAAGTAACGCGAGAGAAAAGGGCAACAATGACATAGTCCAACAATTCCCAACCTAAGAACAAACATTCTTCAGGGTCAAATTATTGATCTCTGAAACATTCTTTCAATTTTTCTTTAGAAAGGTGATTACAAAATATTTCTTTCTCAAAAGTGTCGAACTCCTATTATAGCATTGAATGCATGTGGTATTTTAAAGAGATCATTTTTACGAACGGGAATGATTTTTGCAGCTAAATCCTTCTCTGCATCCTCATTGCACGTTTATCAAATCATGACGATCATTGTAACCACCCCTGCATGAAGGTTGCATTATTCTCTCTCCTTAATTCTAGGCATGAGCACCACCTATATTCTTAAACATTTGAGGACAAATGGCTTTGACAAACAGTCTTTTTTAGAAACTTTTGAAATTTGAGTCTCTTTTGGATCCTTTAGGTGTCTAGGTTAATTTAGGATTCTACCAACCAATGGTGTTCTTACATTTTCTCTTTAACTCAAGTTCTTGTGAAATATTTTCTCAACTATCAAGTGGCACTTTATACCATGATTTTTTAAAGATCTTTCATAATCTTCATGGGCCCACACATATTTAGGAAACATGGCATTTTAGCAAGGTTTCTTGAGAGATCTTTTGTGGTGACTTCAGACTTTTGCAAGGCTTCCACATGTGTAGTCTCCGATGGAAATTTTATTTGGAGAACAATCTAAAAAAAATATGGTGATAAGACAAGAATCTTTGAAGACTCTACTTTGTTCTTCTTCATGTTCTCTATGCATATTTCACTTGGTGCCTTCTTTTAAACTCAAAAGTTTTTAGAGAGAATGTACGAAAAATTGTTTTAATCTTCAGACATGTGATACACAGGAAAGAAACCCTTGAAATTTTTTACAATTATCTCTTTAATTTTTCACAAGGCTTCCACATGGAAAACCCCTAAAAATGATCATTTCAAAAATTGTGCACCTAGAAGAGGGTATTAATGCTATGGGGATCATAAATTCATTAAATCAAAGAACTTGATGTAGCTATAGTTAATGAATCTATAGATTTTAAAAACTCATAGGAGACCTACACTTGTAGAGGTTGAATCGAAAATATTTAATTTCATATACCTATTTTGAAATGACTTCACTATCCCATTGCAAATTTCTCTAATCAGTTGTTAATGATAGTTCAAAAGGAATTTTTCCTTTGAATATTTTGATCATTGATAGTTATTAGCTTTTTTATGAATGGTACACTATCTTTCTTCTTTTGCATCTTGTTTTTCTCTAGCATCCTGAAATCTATAGGTTTATGCCAATGATAAGAAAATCAATTAATTAATTAAGCATAAATCATACCCATCCTAATCCTAGCTTCAAGCCAAAAGAAACTTCACTATGGGGATTGCATCATGTAAATATAGATAAAAGACGTATAAATTTTTTTCACATTTCCAAAGGCATGCATGAGTGACTCAAGAAAAATACTCTAATGAACCTAGAAAATAGTAAGGCAATAGATCAAAAGAATGATAGGTAGAGGCTTTGACAAATTCAAAGTGTATTTAGTGATTATTGTAGTTGTTGATTAGGATAAAATAGGTTTTGAAGGGGCCTTGAAACCCTTACAATTAGAGAGCTGCCAACGAATAAGAGATTAGACTACTTAGTAGCGAACCATAGGTTTTAGAAAGGACTTGAAACCTTCTGAACTTATGGGCGTCCAGATCCCAAAACCCAAAGGTTGCAACAAACATAAAAAAAACATAGAGAAGACACAAATAACCAAACACCAACCAAAACATAAGAGCAAAACATTACATATCAAGATGGCCAAAATAGAGGGTCTAAATCAACAAACAAAAGATCCCAAAAAGAGAGAATAAGGTTTTCAATGGGCACCCTCAACCAAAAAGAAGGTTTTTCCTAGGCTCTCATTACCTGTAACAGAGTGTATAGGCCACAAAAAACAACAAAACCTGAACCTAACCAAAAACAATCACTAGCCAAACTGGTCCCTTAAAACTGCTAGCATCCAACTTGTCCTTGAGAGGAAAAAAAAAAAGGGTTTTTTTGGGCTCCCTCAACCTTGAGAGTGGGTTTCACAAGGCTCCCACAACCTGAAACAATGATTTTTATAAGGATCCCACAACCAGTCAAAGCCCAGACAACAACAGCTCATCCTGAAAGCACATTATGGGACATAGGGTTTTGACAAGGCACCCAAAACCTTTTGTAGAGAACACCATGATGGTTTTGATAGGCTCCCTCAACCAACAACATAAACAAAAACAAATGAAAAACTCCCTTTCACCATCTCTCCACCTCAAAAAGAGAGAGATCCACCTTAATAGGATAAGAAGGAGAGTAGACCGACTACCCAGGCAACCCAAACTTAACCCAAAACCCATGCTACTTCTCCACCTCTATAGGAGAGCACACCACCTCGTTCAGAGATTTATAAGAATAAGCAAGAAGAGCCAAAGAAACCCTCACCAAGGAACAAGCAAGGAGAGCACAAAGGGTCCACACAAAAAAAATAGGCCTCTAATAGGCAAAATCCACCTCTACCTCCAAGGAATCAACCCCCACCTAAATAGGGGAAGAAAAGAAAGGACCTAGTTGAAGGAGAAGCCAAACCAAAATCATCCCAAAACTAGAGTAACTGCTACCTAGCAACAAAGCCTCAAGACAAGAACACCCATCTATTCCCAAAAAGGATGTCTCCACCTCAATAGGAGATAGTTCCATCATGATAGGCACAAAGAATGAATATGGATGTCAAAAAGCCACCCAAACTTTGAATTTTTTCCACCACAATCTATCCACCTCCATAGGAAATGATATCAACTCTATAGGCAGGAGAAAAAGTTGAGATAAAGACGACAAAATCCTAAGTCCTCAAACCTGAACAAACAAACCAGACAGTAACCACAAAGGACCCAGAATCGGAACCAAAGACCCAAACAATAGAGAAAGAAAATAGCATAGAGTCATGGCAAATAGAATACCCTTCAACCCATTGGGGGAAAATGTAGAAGGGATGAAAGAAAGACGAAGCAAAATAGAATGAATGCATATAAACAACCCATGAAAGACTTGACAAGAACAAGGGATCATCCCAAATGACCAAAGGAGATAGGTCATTGTCATCACCATCTGAAACCTCACCATCCATAACAAAACTAGAAACCCTGGCTCTAGAATGACCACCACTCCAGCCAAGCCGCCAAAAATAAGAGCTAAAAAAGGGGATCAAGGAAGGTGGCAAAGTCACTAACCATCCCACATCCTCCAACTCTCCATCTGGATCACCATCATCTTCCTCCCATGTGTCTTCACCAACAACCCTAGTCGCCCCTACTCTTCGCACACGCTCGCCCATTCAAACCACTTATTGAAAGATTGGTGTTAGTGATGATTGTGGTTATATTAGAAAAATTTCAACAATTATAACACAAGGCTCCCACTCTTGCAACAAAAATAAATAATTAATGAGTTTGAATCTCCATTTTCTAATAAAACATTTAGACTGATCTATTAAAGATGAAAATCTCTACATTAGGAATTTGGTACTATAGAGAGTCCACACATTAGTTAAAGGGGGGAAATTAATCTTGTGTGCACTATGTTTAGTTAGTTATCCTTATCACAAGGTGAAGAAGAGAATAGGATGCATCCACATTAATCTACATAGTTTGGTTATTCCCCACAACCAATCCGATAGAACCTTACTAGAAGACAAGCATTCATAGCCCCACCAAGGATATCACTTTGATTTTCAAGAAAAATAGGTCTTCTATCAAGCAAGTGTCTATAGTGTTAGTTGAGTAATCTGCATCCCCCAAAACATAATATTTTCATTAATACTTTGTCCTTTGATATTTTGTCATTTATTAATGTCATGATGAATGATCTCATGACTACCATCACAAAACAAATGATAAGACGAATATCAATACAATAATTCTTAATATATTAATTGAAATCTTTAACAAAATAAGGATAAATCTCAAGCTATATATAAGAGAAATAAATGTATTAATTTTTACTTACCTTGAAAAAGTAAGTTGCCTGGTATTAATCTTGTTCCCCAATGGAGCTAAACCTGCTCTCTAGACTAGAGTAGGCCTATCCTAGGCCCACCTTGTTGTGTAGGCATCTGTAACACAAGATCTGCAACCCCTACCTTAGGATCCCATACTATGGGCACTACTCATGTCCACTCATCTATAAGGGTTTCTTTGTCCTCCAAATGTGCCCTCCACTTCGTAGCTCGCTCTCTCATAATCTATCTAAACCTATGGGGTGCCTCAGGAACATCTTGTACAAAACCAAACTGGCACTAGATCCTATTAGGTCTATGTCTCTCTATCGCGTTCTCTCTCATGTCGATAATGTACATAGGAGTAATAGTATAAGGAATATAACAATGGTCTCCTAGCTAACTAGCTAATGCCATGTATGGTCTTCATGTAATATGAGAAGCATATAATCTATAAAAGATGACTCTCCAATAATCAACATCCATTGTCTCCTCATAGTGTAACCCATCTTGATAATTATATACAATGGGAAAATCTACTATCCTATTTGGGTACCAAACTAGTTGAGTCAATAAAAAATGCTCCCATTCCCATACCTAAAGTAGATTCATGTAGCCAAAACTACAACCTCCATGATAGCATATCTTGTGAAGCTCTCTATATAACTCAGTCAAAACGAGAGTCCCCCGAGCCATTGGCCTATCACAATCTACAATGTCAATGCAAACCTGAATCATACCAAGAACAACCAATCACCCGCCTCTATCTAGCAAAATCAATCTGCTGACTAGAATACATACAAAAAAAGTAAATATGACAATCAGGAAATGCCTATTGTAAATCCTGATCTAGTGATAACTATCCATTGTTAAATTCTATGAGAAGCAAGAATCGAGCCAGGATCTGATGTCGGTCATAGATCACATGCAACTCCAAGCAACGGATGATCGAAGATCAAAATAGCTGAATGAAGATAAATCTGATATGAGAGAAAAATAGAGATAAAGAAGAGAATTTAGAGAAGACTCTCACCGAGCTATCACTTAAATAGTGAAGGTGAGAGTATATTGCTTATTATATAGAAAAATAATAGCATATACAACCAAGAGGTGCATTAACTCCCACCTCCATAAAAAGTGGGAGGTTTTACCTACTACCCCATAAAAGGTGGGAGGTTTTTACCTACTTGGTAAATGTCAAAACATGTGGCATAACCTCCTTACATGAAAACAAAAAAGGAGTTATAAGAGGTGGCACATAAGGCCAAAAGAGGGTGAGAAACCCAACTACCCCATAACCCACTTAGGAAATGACAAAATAGTGGTTATGAGAGGTGGCACAACAAGCCAAAAGAGGGTGTGTAACTCAACTACCCATGTGAGGTGGAGAGTTACACATGTAGCTAATGTATTCTGCCACGTGTCCTCATATTAACCACACCTAATAACCTAGGCAAGCTTAATAATATATGTGTAGGAAAAATAAATACCCCCTAACATAAGGAAAATAAAAAAACCTACACTAACACACCCCCTTAAGCATAGCTTAGGTGGGTGAAAAGATGGGTCCTGACAAATGAGGCCATGTTAGGTACCCATGTACATAAATATCCCCCCCAAAAGAAGAAGCCCCCCCATAAGAGGAATAGACCCCACTAAATAGAGAGAGAAAGAATGAAGGACTAAGAAGCTCCTCCTAAAGTAGACACCTTTTGCATCCCAAGCAAAGATCGCAAATGAAGGAACTTGCTTTCAATGAAAGGTTTGGTGAAGATGTCCGCAGTTTGCTCTGATGTAGAACAATACTTAAGATCAATGATGCCTTCCTAAATGAGCTCCCAAATATAGTGCATATGTATCTCAATGTGTTTCGTCCTCTAATGATGAACTGGATTTCTTGAGATCTGTATAGCACTCTGATTATCACAAAAGATGATGGTAGGCTTTCTAACGGGAATACCAAACTCAGTAAGAATATTTTGAAGCCAAATAGCCTTAGTTGTGGCATTGACTGCCCCTCAATACTCGGCCTCTGTTGATGAAAGAGCAATTGCAGACTGCTTCTTGCTCGACCAACAAACTGGACCAGAACCAAGTGAGAAGCAATACCCAAAAGTAGACTTGCGATCCTGAGAATCACCTACCTAATCTGAATCCGTATATCCTACCAAGTCAATATCCACACCTGCTACATACTGAATTCCATAATTGTGAGTACCCTGAATGTAGTGGAGGATCCGCTTAGCTGCTTTCCAATGCAACTCATGTGGCTCCTGCATGAATCTAGAGACCATGCCCACAGCATAAGAAATGTCGGGTCTCGTATGAGTCAAATAAATGAGGCTTCCAACAAGCTGTCGATATAAAGTGCCATCAACCAAGGGTGAAGAGAACTTAGCCTCAAGTTTGACTCCTGACAAAAATGGAGTAGGTGTAGGCTTACAATCAGCCATGTGAAATCTAGAGAGCATATCAAGTGCATACTTGGGTTGTCCAAGGAAGATTTCTGAAGATGATTGAGTGATCTCAATTCCCAAGAAGTAATGTAGAAGACCCAAGTCTGACATCAAAAATCTATCATGTAGAGCAGTTTTCACTACTTTGATGGTGGATGAGTGACTCCCTGTGAGTAACAAGTCATCAACATAGAGAACCAGAAATGTGAAAGTTTCATCCTGTTGCAGAATGTATACGTTCGGATCAGAATGGCACCGAGTGAAACCAACTGTCAGAAGAAATGAGTCCATCTTGGCATAACAAGCTCGAGGAGCCTGTTTGAGGCCATAGAGAGACTTTCGAAGTCGACACACAAGTGAAGGATCCTAAACAAACCCCTGTGGTTGCTCCATGTAGATTTCCTCCTGAAGGTCACCATGAAGAAATGCACTCTTCACATCCATCTGATGAACTTCCCAACGATGGGCTGCAGCTATAGCAAGAACAAGTCGGATGGAATTCATCTTAGCAACTGGAGCAAAAGTCTTAGAGTAATAAACCCCTGGAACTTGGGAAAAACCTTTTTCTACCAAGCGAGCCTTATACTTATCAACTGACCCATCCGCTGCAAATTTTGTTCGATAGATCCACTTGCATCGAACAAGTTTCCTTCCCTTAGGAAGAGGAACTAAATCCCATGTGTGATTCCTTTCCAAGGAATTGAACTCTTCTTGCATTGCAGCATCCCACTCACGAACACCTGAAGCTTCTCGAAAGGACTATGGATCGGAAGCTGAAGCAATGAAGAGATGTGGAGCTTGCTGAAATTGTGACCTTGTTCTTCTAGTATCTAATGGATCACCAAGCCAATCTCCTTCTGACTCAAAATTTTGTCGAGCCCAAAGAGGCACTGAGGCTAGAGAGTCTGGGGGAGAATCATTAGCCTTTGAATGATGACTATGAGTGGAATGTGAATCCTCATCATCATTGTCACCATCTGAAGTAGAGGAAGAAGACTCCTCATCAAGATTAGGAGGATTAAGATCCTCTGAAGAACTGTCATCATAATGCAATTTCTCCAATGTGATAGTGGATGGAGAGGTGGTATGAGAAGAACTAGAAGAACTCTCCTCGAAATGAATACTCCTCTCAATGAACAACTCATGAGTAGTGGGATGGAGAAGCCTATACCCTTTGACATCATTTGGATATCCAACAAATATGCAAGGCTTACTCTACGGATCCATAGCCTTGCATTTTTTAGCTGGAATGTGGGCCCATGCAAGAGAACCAAACACTCTAAAGTGTTTAACTATGGGTTTTCGACCAGTCCAAGCTTGAAAGGGAGTTACCCCCTTCACAGCTTTATGAGGAACTCAGTTCTGGATGTAACACGCACAGTTGATGGCCTCTGCCCAATACTGAGGTGCCAAAGACTTGGAGTGAATCATACAATTAGCCATCTCCTTCAAGGACCTATTCTTTCATTTTGCTACACCATTTTGTTGAGGACTGTATGGAATTGTGTGCTGCATGTTGATACCTTTTGAAGCAGAAAACTGTTCAAACTGATTATTAACATATTCACCCCCATTATCTGTACGTAGAATCTTGATGAACTTCCCAGATTGTTTCTCTGCAAAGGCTTTGAAATCTAGAAAATTTTCAAAGACTTCAGACTTTTGTTTGAGAAAGTAAACCCATGTATATCTGGAAAAGTCGTCAATAAATGTCAAGACATATCTAGCCTTGCTAAAGGATGGTTGTGGAAATGGTTCTGCCAAGTCACTATGTACCAACTCCAATAGTTGTGTAGCTCTCCAAGCTTTACCTTTATCATACTTCTCCTCTAGATGCTTACCAAGAATGCACCCCTGGCAAACTCCATCAGAAAATTGAATAGAAGGCAACCCTGAAACCATTTCTTTTTGACTGATTTGTTGCAAGTAATGGTAGTTCAAGTGGCCAAATCATTGATGCCACAAACAACTCACCTCATCTGCATGAGTGAGTAAAACTGTCAAAGGAGAGTCAGGAACAAAGTGAGAAAACTGATATAATCTAGAATGATGATCTGCTTTTCCCACAACAATAGTAGACCCATTATGCATTTCGCTGATTACCACTGCATCTAGTGTGAACTCAACTCGCTTGCCAGAACCAGTGTGAGTGATCTAATGAACAGATAGGAGATTAGTTGATAAAGATGGAACACAAAGGACATCTTGAAATGTTCCTTCACCCACATCAATAGACCCTCTCCCATGCACTTCAACAGGAGTGTCATCACCCATTAGGATGGAAGGCATAGAACATGGCTCTAAAGATGTGAAATCATCTTCTGAAGAAGCCATGTGGTGTGAAGCACCTGAGTCAATTATCCAAGAATTTGGTTGTGAAGCAATAGCAACTAGGGCCTTACCCTTTCCTTTCCCCTTACTCTTATCTATGTCCTTAGAAGATCCTTCTGATGAACTTTGTTTGACTGAATCAGAAACCTTGATATTATTCTTTTCAAGAAGATTTGAAAGGTGATCAATTTGTTTTTTTAAACACTTGTGTTCATCATGACCAGGCCTCTCACAATAAGAACACTTGACCTTCTCCTTCTTAGGTTGTTCACCTTTTGATGAAGAGGTCTCATTGTCTGCTTTTGAAGTAGCAGATTTCTGAGCTTTCTTCTTCTCTCCTTGGTTCTTTTGTTTCTTATCTTGCTTACTAGACCCTTTCTGTTCTTTTGTGCCTTGATTTACAACTAAGGCATGTGACTTAGAGGGATTTATTGTACCCATTTGAACCAATTTGTCCTGCTCCCTAGTGAGTTCTGCAACAAAATCATCTAAAGAAGGCATTTTGAATGTGGTACCTAGGGCACATTTGGTAGCATAGAATGTAGAAACAAACACTGAATAGTTAGGACCAAGCTTAGAAAGAATACTCAAGATTAGTTTCTTATCATCTTTCTTAGTTCCACACTGTTCCAACTGCAATCTTATAGACTTAAGTTTAGTGAAGAAGTCTTGTATAGTATCAAAATTGGTTGGATTCAACCCTATGAGTTCATTCTCCAATTGATGACCTCTTAGTTCATCCTGCTTACCAAAGAGGTTTCCCAAAGTAGTCCATATTGCATTTGGTGTAGTAGTAGATTCAATGTGAAAAAGAAGGTCAAGAGAGACTGACATGCACAATGTACCACAAGCTTCATCACATTTGTTAAACCATTTAATCTTTTCTACAGCATCTTGAGGTTCAGTTTCAAGTCCCATAGTAACACGATGATATCCATGTCTTTTCAGATATATTATCATCTTAGATTTCCATTCAAAGTAATTATATGGTGTTAAAAGTGGAACCGTGGATGCAACCATGATAGCAGAAAAGAAGATTACAAAGAGTCAAGAAGAGTGCAAGAAAGAAAACATAAGAGACACCCCCACCTTCCACTAGTCTTTGAAATCACCCCCCCCCCCCCCAAAATATTACAAGGTTGGCACTTTATAATTAGTGCATTTACAAGGCTTTTATCAGATTACAATGCTTTCTAAGGCTTTAATGGCCAAAATACAAAGTTTAAATACATATAAATTTAACACAAAATCTAAAAAAATAAGCCTTATAGCTGCTCAATGTATCTTAATACCTTTCCAACAACTATTCATTTTTGTAAAATAGAGTTGTGAGAAGAAAGATATGATCTATAGAAGGGAAAAAAAACATGCAGCTGATTCAACCTACAATATCTAACAAATAAGGGTAGAATATTTCAATAAGACCTACAATTATGAAGAGTTCTCATTTTCAGCTTTCCATCAAGTACTCATTTGCAAAAAACTGACACCCGAGGCAAAAGTTATGCAACTTTTAAGAAAGGTTGCTGAATTTTCATGATAGAAAAACGGCTTAAGCCTTGTTGAAACTCTATTTCTTCAAAAATTATTAATTCTCTAGAAAAACCCTCCAAAACCCAGAAGTTTTTCGATGATGGAAACAAAACCCAGAAATCATTTTTTCTGAAAATGAACGGAGGTTAGAACACTAGGGCCGAAATAAAAATAGCTCTAGTAAAATATTTCACTCTGATTTTTTTACTGTGTTCTCCAAACTCTGAATTTGTGAAATAAAAGTCACTTATGATTTTCACAAGCCTTCTGGACACTCTGGAAATGCTAAAGAAGCCTCCAATATTACCAAAAATGCTGCAATCACCCAGATCTCAAAGAACACATATATAAAACCAGATTTAACTAGAAGCTTATTTTCCTTTAAACTGTTTTGATTCTCCAGATCACACGAAAATGCAGGAGAAGAGCATACTTGGTTTTTAAGAAAAATATTAGCTATCTAACAATCTCAAATCTCTCAAATAAATCAGAAAAGCAATGAGCTATACTAGACAACACGGCTCTAATACCATGTTAAATTTTGTGAGAAGCAAGAATCGAGCCAGGATCTGATGTTGGTCATAGATCACATGCAACTCCAAGCAACGGATGATCGAAGATCAAAATAGCTGAATGAAGATATATCTGATATGAGAGAAAAATAGAGATAAAGAAGAGAATTTAGAGAAGACTCTCACCGAGCTATCACTTAACCAGTGAAGGTGAGAGTATATTGCTTATTATATAGAAAAAGAATAGCATATACAACCAAGAGGTGCATTAACTCCCACCTCCATAAAAAGTGGGAGGTTTTACCTACTACCCCATAAAAGGTGGGAGGTTTTTACCTACTTGGTAAATGTCAAAACATGTGGCATAACCTCTTTACATGAAAACAAAAAAGGAGTTATAAGAGGTGGCACATAAGGCCAAAAGAGGGTGAGAAACCCAACTACCCCATAACCCACTTAGGAAATGACAAAATAGTGGTTATGAGAGGTGGCACAACAAGCCAAAAGAGGGTGTGTAACTCAACTACCCATGTGAGGTGGAGAGTTACACATGTAGCTAATGTATTCCGTCACATGTCCTCATATTAACCACACCTAATAACCTAAGAAAGCTTAATAATATATGTGTAGGAAAAATAAATACCCCCTAACATAAGGAAAATAAAAAAACCTACACTAACATCCATGACATAAATGCACCCCTGCACTAACCAATCCTTGTATATCATCATCTAGGAGTTCCTATTCTACAATAACCGAAACTCCCCTAATTATCAATCTTAAAATATGATATACATCCTCACAATGACAATAATCTCCCCTATTGGTAGGTGAAAAGTAGCACTATCACTCCTCCACCTCTTTGCTAGTGCAGTCAACATATCCATATGGGATCGAATGTGTGGCATGTGTGCTAGATGATCCAACTTGATCGCATCAATGTGAGGCCACTCTGCAGGCCCGCATCCATCGACTACTATAAGAATGGCATATTGCCTCTCTTAGCTCACTAGGATATTTATGCTCCACTTCATCCAAATGAATAAATATGTTAGAAATCTTTTCTTCTATCTATCCTATCTTTTCTTGACCATTCTATTATTTCTCTATCTCTTGTTTTTCCTTCATTCCCAATATTTTTTACATTTTTTCACCTTTTTTGCAGAAAAGAGGCAATCTGGTCATTTCTTGGATAGCGGTATCACAATCCCGCTATTGTTTATCTCATTCCCACCAAGGAAGGAATGCAATATGTAATTTTTTGCATTCCTCCTCATTTCCTTAATGACGAGATTGAAATCTCACTAGCCTAAAGTAGAGGGATCATAATACTGCTATCACCATTAGCGAACCTACCATCGTGGGATTACTATCCTGCTCCTACCCTTAATCTACTTGATCCCACCTTTGTGCATGAGCGGTGGGAATGTGTTCCCGCCGGCTTTAGCACACAATCTCGCAGTTCACAAACTAGTTCGATCACTTTTTTAACCACCTTAAATGATCATAAATGCATGAAACATAAAGAAAAGATCTGGTTTTTTGGGACATACCTCTCGATTGGATAGCTTTCTCCATCTGTTACTCACCACCACATCTGTGTGATACCCCAAGACCATTCTAGCCACCATCTCATCCAGTGCACTCAAAGTTCTCAACTACGCAAAGAAAATCTAAAAGGACTCTAATTTTTTCTCAAATGTCTCTTGTGTGCAATAAAAATGAATACTAAATTTCCAAATTTGCTAATATAGGGTTTCTAAAAGCCCTATTTTCATAATCTTAGTCTCTTTGGAACCATTTTTTTTTTCATTTCTTTTTGTAATTGTCTTTTTAAGTGGCATTTTTTTCCTACTAAACCTATTTCTTGCCCTTCTTTCCTCTACCCCCTGGGGCATTTTTCTCGCTCCGTAATCTTTGAATCACCAGTGTCTTATTGTCTTTACGTGGATTCTATTCTAGTGCCATTACAGAGGGCCAAATTGTAGACACCTAGATTTGATTAATTATATTAACTAAATTTATTTATCTCAAACACCTTAAATTAAATAATTACGTATTATTTAATTAATTGGTAATCTTTCTTCCTAGATAAATTTTAATTTTATTAATTATTCTATATTCCATTTGTTATTAATTAATTGGTAACTAAAAACATTTAATTAATTGAATTTTACCCTTCTTGTATTAAATAAATCAAATTTTACAATTTGATTATTTAATTCATGTTGACTTTTTTACTCCTAAATTCCCTCATAGAATTAATTAATTCTATTTTCCTCACATGTCTCCTAACTTTAACCCACATCTAACCCTTCCTCTATCCTAACCCACTTAATTAACCAAAGGTTTTAGTCAACCTTATGTCTTGTCCTCACCGTATGTGTGCACATTCCAAAAATATCTTAAATTCCTTAGAATATCCCAAATTTCATAAAATATCATGGTTTTGCAATGTCTTTTGGAATAGAACCTTCCAATTTGGGTGTGTTATTCCCAAATGGGAATGTGTCCTCAAGGACACATGTTATTTCCTTCTTAAGGGCACATGTCATTTGGTATCTACCATATAACAAGCATAGATAAAATTAGGGGACAATCAAATCGAAGGAGGAAAATAGAGTTTGCACTTTAATTAGTTTTATTTTGTTTATCTATTTATATTTTTTCTTAACGTCCTAGTCAAGATGGGGGTTGGAATATGTGTCTATTAATTGCTTAGTTTATATTTTTTATAGTTTACATTCATAATTTTTTGTATACACAAAGCTCACATGGAAAACTTTGTTTTAACCTTCAAACACATGATGAATTGGCGAGAAATCCTTAAATTTTCTCCTTGTTATCTCTTTGATTTTTTGCAAGGTGTCCACATGGAAAACCCCTAAAAGTGATCCTTTCAACAGTCATGGACATTAAAGAAGAGATTAAGGCTACAAAGGTTATAGCTTCATTAGATCAAAGCACAACATAACCTAGTTGTCTTCAAAGAATTTACAAGTCTAATATCAAACTTCTATAATATTTCAAAGAGCAATAATTTTCTCCAGTGTTAGTGGATTCTATTTAGTAAATAGTTAATTTGTATAAGAAGCTAACAATTGGTTCTCTTATTTTGTCTACATTGTTACATCTTGCCCTTGAATTGAAACACTAAAGCTAAATGGATTGTCTACACTTTTTTCCATTTGAGATTGTAGATTGTTCCTTAAATTATGCATCTTGGTTTGAATTGAAGGAGTTTTACCAATATTTAGCTTGGCTACTTTCTAGGATGATTATTGCATTCTAATTGTATGAGTACTTTCAATTTTTTTGGAAGAACACTCTAAATTCATATAACCAAAATGATTGAAATAAAATAATTCAAAAGCTAGACATTAGTCCACACTCCATAAGAAAATATTATTTAAGATGGAGTGAATAATTGGATTCAATAAGTCTACCACCATGCAAAGCCTCTCAAATTTTTACTAAAAGGTTGAAATCTCCAATCTTTCTGAACAACTACTAAATCAATCTTGGATTTATTGTGGCTAAAGAGAGATTGTAGAGACTAGCTCAAAGAGTGACTTTGACAATCAAATGAGTCTTTGCACTATCAAAACAAATCCAATGATATGTGAAAATATTGGACTTACCAACAAAGCATGGTCCATTGTGCTATTGAAAACACAATCTACCTAAAGTAAAATTGGATAAAAAGAAACCTCTAGACAATGAAGCAATGAAAGGAACACCAATGTTTATCCAAACCTCCTGCATCCAAATTTTTTATTCATCAAGAATGGGATATTTTCCCAAACACCTATATTTTGAAATTTTACATTTCAATTGTTGTCATTTTGGAGGAATTGATTATGTGTTACATTGATGTTTTGTCATTGATGTCAACACTAGCTGTTGTGGTTGTTTACTGGCTTCTGGTAGAAGGATTGGATTGGGAAGATTATCAGCTGATTGTTACCAGTACGATTTGAATGATGGAATAAGTTTGTATGAATGGTTCATATGCTTCTAAAGTATGTTTCAGTTAGTTGGTATTGAATTGATGATCAGATGCTATCTTATGTTCTAGGAAGCCTGCTTTGTAGTCCAGTAAGGGTTTCACATAAGTGGTGTTGGTGCGGCTTCTAGAAGGGATTCAGGATGTTGATGGTAATTGTGTTTGGGCCTCGACTAATTGGTGTTATTTCTTTGGCGTGTGTGGATCTAATTTAGGTCCAGTGATATCTAGGTTATGGACCAGTTTCATGAAACATGTTGATGGATCCTTCTGATGTGCTTCCGAGATGTTTTATTGATTGGATGATATTTGTTTCACCTTAGGCCAACATGTTTTATGATTTTATTTTAGGATTATGTAATGGATCTATTGAATTATCATTTGGGTGGCCGACCTAATTGTTTAGGTCCAGGGTTTGTGTAAATATATGTACGATCTCATTATAGAATATGTGCAAGGAGCGAATAATGTAATAATCATTTGAGAAATGGTTTTGCTCGATCATAGGTGATCGAATTAGGTTTGTGGAAGACTTTTAAGGCCTCTGGTATTGAGCTTAACCGAAACTATACTTAGGCATAGGAGATGCTACACTTGTAGTTCAATCTTCATTTTGGAATGTAGTCCGATGTTTTTTGTAGTTAGTGAGGCTCCTCTTGTGATGAGTAGTGCTCTCTAGGATATTGGCCTTCCTACATGTGTAGGCCCCTTATTGTAATATTTATTGATCTAATCAATGAATAGATATTGTGGGTCTCCAATCCCACCATGTTTTTTCCTCTTTGAGTTTTCCACATAAAAATTTATGGTTTTACAGTATTCCTCTTTTTGGTTTCATTATTTCTTATTTTTATATGATTTTATGTTTATTGGTTACTGAGTTGTTGTATTAATAAGGTTAAATTTCCCCATTCTGGTAGAACATTGATTCACCCTTGCTCTCAGTGTTCTTGGATTCCAACTATTGGTATCAGAGTTTTGTACCTAGAAGGAAGCCTAATAGCTTGAGGAAGATCCTAAATCCAGAATCCATGGAGATGAGTTTAAGGTAGCAGCTTGAAGTTTCTCTTGAAGATTTTGAAGCTGAAAAATTTAAGAACATAAAGCTGGAAGATTAACGTAGATCTGCAAAAGAATTTATTATGACTATGCAAGAAAAGATATGTAATGCTCAAGCTAAAAGGAAGGAACTTTTGCAAAATTAGGATGATGAAGAGAAGGATGCCCTTAAGGAACAATGTCAGAAGCTTAGTTAGGAGAATGATGTGATGAAGAATAAAATGCAAGCCCTAACTAGATGAGGATGTGCAAGGAGATTGAAGACCAAAAGAAGAATGAAGAAAATTTTGCTATATCTCTGAAAGATAGATCCGAGGAATGCATTAGGTTGGTGCATGAGAATGATGTGTTGAGAATTGAATTGGTGCAATCACAAAACAATGAGCAAGAGTTGGAAAGAATGGTGACAATCCTAAGAGGAGATTTGGATGCTGCAAATGAATAGAAAGATAAGTTCAAGGTTAGTTCTGCTAAACTTGATGAGCTATTGAAGGATCAAAGGCACAAGGGAGATACTAGAGGTCTTGGATTTGAGAATCGAGAAAGGTCTGACACTGCAAATCAGGATGACACATCTGGTCAAAAGGTCAAACACAATCACAGATCACTAGTAAGGCAACCCAATGCACATAAATTCAATGGTAGGTGTTTTGTTTGCAATAATTTTGGTCATATGGAAAGACATTGTAGAAATAGAGCAAATCAAGATAAAAATGCAGTTCCCGATTAATGGTCAAATTGTAAAAAGTATGGTCATAAGATAAAAGATTGTAGAATGAATGTGAAACGTCATGCATGTGGAAAGTTTGGATATATGGCTAATCAATGCAGGTCAAGGAATGGTCAAGGTTATAGTAAGGCAATTCAAAAGAATAATATCACTTATTATGCATGCAACAAAGTAGGACATATTGCTAAATTTTGCAGAAGCAAGAAGCTACCGATAGGAAGTGATAAATCTAATTGAAAAAGGAAAGAAGAAGGTTGATGACATTCAGAAGGAGCATGAGAAGTAGGTTATGAATTCTGAGGCTCAATCGACAAAATCAATTGCGTGAGATGTTGATTTGGCTGAAGGATATATCCCAGTTATTGAACCGATAGAGCAGAATGTTCCTGCACCGGAAGGAAACTCATCTAGTAACTAAGGCATTCGCCTTAGGAGGAGGCAAATTGATGACAGATCTTGCATTGCCCCTAGTAGTGGTCTGAAAGCCCATTTCAAATCTTTGGAGAAGTCATTTTGAAGGTTAAATGATGAAGATTTGTTGGATCTTGGATATGGTTTGGTTTACCAGTAAGTCACTTTATGAGATATGCTTTGGTCATACAACTACAGTTAAGTATTTCAGAATCTTTGATAGTGATTAGAAGTTTGATCCTAGATGTGATGAAGGGATATTTATTGGTTATTCTCATAAAAGAAAAGCATATAGATTTTATAACAAAAGACTACAGAGAATTGTAAAGATTGTTAGTCATAACTTATAAGTGAGAACCGGAAGTGGAGATGATCATAATTGAATTGGTAGCACCTGTACTAGAACAAAATGTTGAACTAGTTACCCTGATAGCATCAGAAAATTCAATAGTGACTGAAGATCATAGTAGAGAAAGAAATAGTCAGAAGACTCCTAGGTATGTAAGGTTGAATCATTCAAAAGATCAGATAGTTGGACAAGAAGGTGGTTGGCAGCTGATGAGGTATGTTTAAATTCTCAAGTTGAACCGGCATTAGTGGATGAAGCTTGTAAGGATGAATGTTGGATGTAAACTATGAAAGAGGAATTCGATAAGTTAGAAAAGTACAATACATGGAATTGGATGTTTTTGGTACTAGTCTTGATTGATTTACAAAGGATACTCTCATAAGGAAGGAATTGATTATTTTGAATCCTTACTCCAATAGCTAGGATTTTCAGATATTTTCAAATATTTTATGGTATGGTTTTTGGTTTATGAGGATTTTACACTATGAGCATATTCAGATGTAGATTGGGATAGAGATATAGTTAATTGGATAGGCTCATCTGGTGAAGCTTTCTTTCTTGGAAAGAAACTTGTTTCATGGATCAGTAAGAAGCAGTCATGTACTAATTTATCTACTGCTGAAGCCGAGTATGTTGTTGTTGATACTAACTATACACAAGTTCTATGGATGAAGCAAATGTTGAAGGATATAATGGTAGATTACAATGAATCAGTAGTTATTCACTGTGATAAATCTGTTGCTATTGACATATCAAACAATCTAGTATTTCATTCTAAGACAAAGCACATTTTTATCAAGTATAATTTTCTGATAGATAAGGAAATGAAGTTAGATTGGTTTGAGGAATCATTTGAGTACTTTAGAGATAAATTGAGAGTTTTTGACCCTCCGGTAGAGACTTGACTGATGCTGATTGGCACTAGTCTGGTATGCATTTACAAAGGTTCTATTCATTCCAGATTGATGAGTTGGTGCTACTACTTAGGGGGAGTAGTTAGTTGTGTGGTTCAGAGGATTTATAATTTTTCTTTGGTGTTTATGTCAGGTTTTTGGCATTTATGTCAAAGAGGGGGAGATATATAAGTGAAAAACATAGCTTAACAAAGATATCAGTCTAAGGGGGAGATTTTTGGCACAAGGAGGAGGAACAAAATTCCAGATTGGTTATATTGCATTGGGGGAGTTTGGTTCAGTTCTATGGATAGTCAATTGGTACAAAGATATTTGGTTCAGAGCTTCATTTCTTTATCATTTTGTGGGAGATTGTTGGTTGTCTTCCATAGGGGGAGACTTGTTTGGCATTTCTTGTCACTTGGATATTTTTCACATCTACTGTTGCCATCAATACCAAAGGGGGAGATTGTTGGCATTTTAGAGGAGTTGATTATGTGTTGCATTGATGTTTTGTCATTGATGTCAACACTATCTATTATGGTTGTTTACCAGCTTCCGGTAGAAGGATTGGATTGGGAAAATTATCAACTGATTGTTACCGATATGATCTAAATGATGGAATAAGTTTGTATGAATGGTTCATATGCTTCCGAAGTATGTTTCAGTCAGTTGGTATTGACTTCATAATCAGATTCTATCTTATGTTATAGTAAGCCTACTTTGTAGGTCCACTAAGAGTTTCATCCATAGAGCTTTATTGAAGATCTTTGATATAATGCATAAGTGGTGTTGGTGCAGCTTCTAGAAGGGATTCAGGATGTTGATGGTGATTGTGTTCATGCCTTGACTGATTGGTGTCATTGCTTTGGCATATGTGGATCTAATTTAGGTCTAGTGATATATAGGTTATGGACTGGTTTCATGAAACATGTTGATGGATCCTTCTGATGCGCTTCTGGGATGTTTTATTGATTGGATGATATTTGTTTGGCCTAGGCCAACATGTTTTATGATGTTATTTCAATATTATGTAATGGATCTATTAAATTATCATTTGGGTGGCTGACCTAATTCTTTAGGTCTAGGGTTTGTATAAATATATGTAAGACCTCATTGTAAAATATATGCAAGGAGCGAATAATGTAATAATTATTTGAGTAGTGGTTTTGACCAATCATAGGTGATTGAATAAGGTTTGTGGAAGAGGTTTAAGGCCTCTGGTATTAAGCTTAGCTGGAACTGTACTGAAACATAGGAGATGCTATACTTGTAGTTCAATCTTCATTCCAGATTGTAGTCTAATTTTTTTTTGTAGTCAGTGAGGCTCCTTTTGTGATTACCACTGCACTCTAGGTTCTTGGCCTTCCTGCATGTGCAATCCCCCTATTGTAATATTTATTCATCCGATCAGTGGATATATATTGTGGGTCTCCAATCCCACCATGGTTTTCCCTCTTTGAGGTTTTCCACATATAAATTTATGGTGTTAGGGTGTTCATATTTGTGGTTGCATTGTTTCTTATTTTTATATGCTTTTATGTTTACCGGTTTTTGAGTTGTTGTATTAATAAGGTTAAATTTCTCCATTCTGGTAGAACACTGATTCATCCCCCCCCCCCTCTTAGTGTTCTTGGATTCCAACAGGAATCTCTACTTCCAATTGCTGAAATACAATCATCATCTAAGGTCAAATCAACCACATCTTCCATTAGTTTTAGAGGGACGTCACCCAAACAAATATAAAACTTTGCATTCTGAGACACCTCTTTAATATTTGAAACCATCACATAGTTCACTTTTTGCTCAAGCCCATCCTTTATCAACTCAGTGACATGATGTAACCAAAATAAGAAACAAAAAATCAACTAGAATGGGAAAATAAATTCAGGGCAATTGAAAAAAATATGATTTATAAAAGACATGAAAATTGTGAAAATGGTTTTAGGCATTTTTATACTCTCAATAATCTTCCCCTCGTGATTTTTGTAAGACATGTTTCTCCCATACAATATCCCTATATCTATGTACTTTCAAATTTACTCAATCTAGCTATTTTACAACATGTTGCAAGTGCTAAGGAAAGTATGAAATTGTTCTCATAGTTAAAGATTACAATTTATGAGAGCACAAATTTCTTCATGGATTTGATGATGAATCTCATTTTCTACCCAACTACTATTCTACAAAAGCATTAACATTAGTTATATAAATCTTCATAATTTTCTATTGCCTAATCTGTCTTCTTATTACTATTTGAATGTACACTAAAATCCAACCTAGTAAGGTGCCCAAGTGTTTTCTTAAAAGAAAATCTCATTGTCATACCTAAAATATCCTTACATTTCCCATCAAAATTCATTTTGTAATATATTTTTTGGAATGGTTCTCAAATTTTCTTTTCCAATACCATTTTTATCCCTCATCCCATTAATAATACAATTAAATATATTTCAAAGAAATAAAATATTAATTTTTTAAAAATTGAATGATATGAAATTATCTTTATTCATAAATTTTAATTTAAATGGAACAAATATTAATAAAAGTAAATTAATTTTATAAACAATTTAGACAAGGATTTCAAAAATCATATTTAACATCCTTTATTCTCATATGATTATATATAAGAAACCATATCAACTTACCATGTGTATAATAATGCTCAAGTTCTATCTTGTTAATAATTTCACACAAATTTAGAGTTTTTGATTACGGTAAAAATAGGTTTTGAAGGGACCCAAAACCCTTTACATTAGGTCAACACCAAGATAAAACATGAAAAGAAATACAATTAAATAAAATGTTGCCTAAAGAGAAAAAATAGAGAAAAAGGCAACCCAACACTAGAAAAAAACTTGCAAAAAACTAAACATAAGCCGAAGACAACTAGGTGAAAGTCTTTAGGGTCTTGGCGACCTCTACCTCCAGCTGATTCATGTTCTGAGCCACTTTCTTGAATTCCTAGATC
This sequence comes from Cryptomeria japonica, assembly GCF_030272615.1. Taxonomy (NCBI): domain Eukaryota; kingdom Viridiplantae; phylum Streptophyta; class Pinopsida; order Cupressales; family Cupressaceae; genus Cryptomeria; species Cryptomeria japonica. Next base: position 381,402,614 of record NC_081411.1, on the reverse strand, counting down.
TTCTGTAGGGGTCTATCAACTTTCCTCTTCAAATTGGCCCATGTTCTCTTGCTTGGACCCAAAGACTCATCATTTCCTCTTTCCTTCTCCAAGTCCAGCTCCATGACTAATTTGACTTGATATCCCTTATCCATAATAATAAAATTGGTGCTCTTTCTTTCAACAATGGTCTTGATAACACTGTGACTATGGGACATAATCGAGTGAAGAGACTCTTTAATGCTTTTAATGTTCTTCTGCATGGACACAATCTTAATCTCATAGTCATTTTTAAGGTTGTCTAGGGCTTCAATAGTTTTAGTGAGACATTCAATAACTTAAAGGTTTTCCTCTTTAGTCTAAAGGTTATTTTCCTCATTATCCTGTCTGTAATGAGAGCCCTCACCACCAGTTTCCAACCTTTCCACTTTTGTACTTATGGCCCTCTATTTTATATTGAGATTATTGATCTCATGGAAAGCCCACTTCATTATTCAAAAATATTCCATCTCTCTATTGTTAATAATAGCCAGAATATCAATAGGGAACTCCTGGTCAAAATTTAGCAGGGGAGAGTCTGGATCCAACTGGTTGAGGAAACGGGGTCAATTCTCCCTATCCGTAGAAGGGTAAGAGTTGAGTGAATGCAGGGGAGACTGGGGAGCTTGGTTATCATGCATAAGAAAATTTCCCTCTAAGTCAAGAGCCTTTCCCTTAGGCAAGGGACCACCTTTTAACTTATTAGAGGTAATCTTGGCACCTGAGGCAGGAGAAAGGCCCAAATCTAAGTCAGTATTATTCCCATTCCTAGAATGAGCGACAAGGGTCTTGGATTTTTTCATAGGGGGAGCAGGGAAATCTTCCTCCATGTTTGTGTTCCAATCGACATCATTAGAATTGTGGGTTTCTGACTCCACATCCTCTGAAATAAAAATGAGGGGGGAATTGGGCTTGGTAGAGATGACTTTAAAGTGTTCATAAATAAGAACCAAAAGACCCTCGTGAAGGATACGGTTAGCACTAGGATTCTCTCTATGCTTAGAAATGATAACATTAAGGACCGACAATAGATAGAAAGGAAAATAAAAACTAACCTAGTGTCTGAAGTTATTAAGAAGGAAAAAATGATGCTCGCAGACCCATGTGTACAAACTATCCATGGTGATGTATTCCATTAACAAATTCACAACCTTCCTCCAAATTAGTTTAATGGTGTCCGCATCCTAGCAAGTTTTATTTTTCTTCACCAACAATTTCCTTTCTTTATCATTTTTAAGGAATTTCTTCACCATCGGGTCCAAATATTTTCTCTCTGTAAATATTGAGACCCTTAGCAAGGAGACCAGTAATCTCTGCAATTAGGTTCTCCTCCACCACTGCAACCCTTCCAAATAAGATTTTAATTTTCCATCGTTCCATCCTTTGGCAAAAATCCTAGACACTTTAGGTTCCCATCCATTTAGTTTTTCAATATAGGGGATAAGCTCCCCCATTTCCAGAATTCTCCAAATGGTTTGGTTAGCTCTTAAGCTTACACAATCCACATGCTCTACATGGTGCCTATCACCACCCATTTTAGCATTTGCAAAATTCTCAGGTTTAAAATGGTTAAGCAAAATTTGCAGACAAGTTAAAAGATATAAGAGCTCACTAAAGACCCAAAAAGCATGCAATCAATAATGAAGAAATTTACCTCTAAGCTCGCCATGACATCAGCCATGAATTATAATAACTGTTTTACCCATCATTGTAAAAATAAATTTGATGGAAAGCAACCATATATCCCATGTGATCTATCATATCGAGCGAGGGCTTTGACATCATCCTCTAGGCTATCCTATAAACTCCATGTCATCCTCCCCTTAGCAGTCACACCTTTGTTGGCAAAAAATTCACCACTGTGTTAGCTTCCCTGTAAGAGTGAGAGATAAAACATTTATGAAACTCTAGAGGATTATCTCTTTTCATAAGTCAATCCACTTGTTGATGGTCCATGAAGCCTTATTAGTCCCCTTAAGATATTGAATGATATTTTTTGAATCGCCTTTGATCCAAACACTTTTACCTTCAATTTGATGGACAAGCAAGAAGGTTTGATAGGCCCCAATGGCTTCGGAAAGGTGGTTGGTTGGGTTGCCCAAGGGGAATGCCATCGCTACTAATAATCTCCCACTCTCATCCCTTATCACTCCCCCACACCCAGTCGACCCTAGACTTCCCTTGGCCACCCCGTCAAAGTTAATTTTAATCCATCCCTCAGGAGGATAGCACCAAAACATGCCCTCCCTACACTTTTTAGCAAGCTTAGAGGTTTTAGAGATATCAATTTTTAATTGCCAGCTAATAGATGTCTCATAGTTGTAGGCTTGACAAATTTGTCTCTCCTCCTTCTTAAGATCATCTAAGACATTCATATTCTCTCCAATGGACCTTAGGATCTTTCTAAAAACAATATCAGCTCAAAGAGAAACATCTCTGAAAATTTTGTTATTCCTTTCTTTCCATATTCCCCATGCCACACGAGGAAACACAAATGACCATAATTTAATCGAATAATCTGGTTGACCGAGGGTGAATTCCATTGGAAGTAAAAGCGATGAATAGACTCAGGGAAGACCGAAGATAAATTCCACCTCTTTAGATCATGATCCCAAAATGAAAAAAAATGTGGGAGGACTCTACCTCAACCTTAAAAAGAAAAAACTTGTTAGGCAAAGAGACGCCTCTTTCACACAAATTGTCCACAATCAATAATTATTCTGTAGAAGAATCCAAAAAGTGATATTAATCTTAGGAATAATATTAAACACCCATTCCAAAGCACATAAAGGAGGGGGGGTAATTAGACTTAGACAAGAGAGATACAGTCGAGGAAATAAAATAAGTCCCAGAAGGAGTCAAACTCTAGACAAGACAATCTTCTCCACCAGAAAGATTCATGGCAATAGAACTGAGGGCCAATTAGATGGGCTAGAGAGAATCATTGACAAGACCAAGATTCACATACTATCCATCCTTCCAATAATCACCATCAAAGTGACCAAATCTATTATTACAGTCTTCCATAAAAGGAAAGAAAGAGGGAACATTGTTGAGTGGCTCCTGAAAAAACTTGTTATCTTCCCAAAATAGGGTCTTACTACCATCCTCTATTCTCCAGATAGCACCCCTCATAGCCACCTCCCTGGCTTTGATGACATTGTTCCATAAGCAAGAACCAGTAGGGAGATTGTTGGATTGAAAATATTAATTTAGAGAGCCAACTAAGAATAATTATTTGTTGTTCCAAATAGAGTTCCATTCCCTCAAATCAGATAGACATCTCTATATCTATTTAGTTATGAGAGCTCTATTGAAAGTTTTAATACTCCTTAGACCAAGGCATTCCAATCTTTTTGGCCTACACATAACTTTCCAATCAATTAGCAACATTCTTTTTCTTTCCCGACTTCAGACCATAGGAAACATTTTTAAATCTTCTTAATGATATCAACAAACTTTGAAAGGATTTTTAATAAACTAAGAACATAAACTAGCAAATTTTGAAAAGACAACTTAAGAAGCTATACCTTCCCCACTTGACTAAGGAGGGCACCCCTCCATCCAGCTAGTTTCCTATTGAACCTCTCAATGAGAGAATTCGAAAATGCATCAAATGGTTTAGAACATAAAGTAAGACCCAGACAGGAAGATGAATGAACTCCAATTTGGCAGTTAAGGATGGAAGTAATCTTTTTCTACCTCTCGTCAGGGGTGTTGAAGAAGAAAAGAGAACTCTTTCACAAATTAACTTTTTGGCCTAATGCCTTCTCATACAAATCAAGAGTCTGTTTAAACACCTTCACTTCCCCTATGAAAGAACTTCCCATTAAAATAGTATCATCAACAAACTATTGATAAGAGTAGATTAGAGGGGCTGAGGAAGGCTTAAGACCTTTCAAACTTCCTTCATTCACTAACTTCTTCATGTACCTTCCCAAACAATCTGCCATCAAAATAAAAGGAAGAGGGGAAATTGGAATACCCTGTCTTAGTCTCCTCGAGGCCTTAAAAAAATGAGAGGGAGAACCATTAACAATAACAAAAGAGGAAGAGGAAGAGATGAGTTGGCAGATAAGTTGAAGAACTCTGTCTACAGATCCAAAGGCCTTCAACTCTTTAAGTAAAAAATTTCAATCCACTCTATCATATGCCTTGGATAAATTAAGCTTAAGAATAAATCCTTTCTTTTTGGACACTTCTATTGAATGGATATTCTCATGCATAGTGATAATGGAGTTGAGGATTTGTCTTCCAAGAAAAAAACCACTCTCCTGGGGAGAAACTAAAAGTGGGAGGACAACCAACAATATAGAAGTGAGGACTTTAGAAAGGATATCATAGAAACAATTACGAAGATTGATGAGCCTAAAAGAATCCATGACATCCATCCCTGGGAATTTAGGGATGAGATCCATGGTATCCGCCCCTAGGAACTTAGGGATGAGAACAATGAAGGTGGAATTGATTTCCTTTAAAATGTTCCTCGATCCAAATAATTCCTTAACCCCTCTAACAACATACTCCTTAACAATATCCCAAAAAAATTGAAAGAAAAATATAGTAAAGCGATCTGGGCCAAGGGCTTTGTTACCTTCAAAATAGAACACCGCTTTCTTAACTTCTTTGATGGAAGGAATATATGATAAGAATTTGTCTTGATCTGTATTCAAAATTTTGGGGATAACATAAATGAAACTTTGTTGTGCTTTCTCATTTAAGCCTCCTTAGACAAAAAGAAGTTTGTTGAAGAAATGAACAACTTCTCCTCTAATATCATCCTCCTTATCAATCTTGAGTCCATCTTTAAAAATTTACAAAATCCTATTAGCTGACTTGTGTCTAAGAGCCATCATATGAAAGAAGACGGTATTCCTATCTCCTTAAGAAGGCCATGATGATCTTGATCATTGTTTCAAAAATTCTTCCTCCATTGAAATAATGTCATGGTATTTGATGAGAATCTCATTCTCTTTAGCTAGGTGATCATCTGTCTACCCTTCTTGTTGGATCTTATCTTGCATCTCTTTTAAATCAAGTTGCATAGCAACTTTCATAGAAAAGATGTCCCAAAAACCTTCCTTATTTCATTTCCTAACTTTGAAATTGACTTCCCTTAATTTTTTAGCAACTCTGAACATCAATGTTTTAGTCACCTTAATTTTCTATCATTTTCTAACAATATCCCTTAAAAGAAGATGGGAGAGCCACATCTTTTCAAATTTGAAAGGAAAAATCCTTTTCCCATTTTTGGATTTTGCCACAAAGCTTATGGTATAATGGTCTAAACCCACCCTAGAAAGGGCATTCGAGGAATTGAAATATTTCACTAACCATTCATTTGATATAAGATACTGATCTAGGCAAACCTGAATCAACTCATTTTTGGCCCTCTTATTGGTCCACATAAAACAGGCACCCCTTAAATCCACATCATGCATACCATGGCTATTTATAAACTCCATGAGATCCAACTTGCTATCCAGCTAAATTTCAGATCCACCAAATTTCTCTTCATGAAGAGGAGATTTAAAGTCCCCCATTATAATCCAATTCTCTTTAGGAAAAAGAGCCTTCTAAAACCCACAAGTTTATTTCAAAATTTTCTTCTGGCACTTTTATTATTGGGAGCGTAAATATTTGATAAAAGCTAGGAAAAGTTATCTCTAATATGCGTTAATCTGAAAGCCATATGATTAGATTCTTCCCTAATCAAGCTATCCTGAATATAGTTATTGTTCCAAAAAAGTAGCAATAGCACCCGAAGCCCCTTCCGAACTAACACCAAAAAAACCACAATGTTTGAAAGGTTTAATTTTTTTGACTCTTTGTTTAGACATTTTGGCTTACTAAATTAACAAAATGTCTGTCTTATGATCTCTAACAAAATTGTGCCAAATATCTTGTTTGTGAGAGCTATTAAGCCCTCTTAGGTTCCATGACATGATCTTCATTTCTTACCATGCGAGTAGATATCTATGATGGTTCTTTGGGTCGCATCAGTAATGTTCTGAAGGCATTCATGGTCCCTATACCATTTCATCAATTTTCTTCCCACTGCACTCCTACTAACACAACAATCTTCTTTATCTCTATTCCTGGTGGAGACCCCTAGAGCCATGTTTTATTTCTTGCCTTTTTTCCTCTCCACTAAAAGAAAAGGCCTTTCTTCTATTGAGTCCATCTCCTTTAAATCCTAGTTTTCTTCTTCTATATCTTGCCTTCTTACCTCATTAATATTGTGAGGTAAGTACCTATCTTGGATAGAAATTTCCATATTTAGATTTGCTACCCCTAGAAGGTGTAGAGAAGGAGAAATAGGGAATGTGGATTCTACCACATCGGATGTAATGCCTACCAAGATACCCTAGAGAAATTCACTAACCAACATGCAATAGATATAAATTGTTTTTTTTTTACATCAACTACTCAAGTGCAATAATAAATCCAATAAACACAATAACTTTCATGCATAACAACTATAGACGTATAAATCTAACCATCTAGTTAAATAAATATTTAATATTTGTTTTAACCACATCTCCCTATTAATTAAATTAATTTTAATTAATTTCTCCATTTAAATCTATTTGATTAAATGAAATAATAAATTTATTTAATTAAATTCATGTTACCACTTTGTAACCTTTAATTAAATAAATCACTTTATTTAATTAAACCCCCTTTTGCAACATTTTAATTAAATTATTTACATTTAATTAAAATCATCATTGCATATAAATAAATAAAATTTATTTATAAACCCCCCACTTGCATTTTTCTACAAATGCAAGTTGCATCCATTTTAGTTGAAATAAAAAAAATTATTTTAATTAAAATCCTATTTCCTCCCACTTGCATCTTCCTATATTTCCCACTTGCATCCTAAGCATTCTTCTAGAACCCCTCTAATCCCACTTGACCATCCTTAATTCTCTTAATCATATGACATCCCTAAATTTGGGGAAGTCACTTCTCAAATTTGGAAGAAAGTCTTCTAAATGCATTTAAGACTTTATCATTTTCAACAAGTTAACTTGTTGAATTCCCTAAATTTGTAAGGCTCTTAAAAATTTATCCCCAAAGTCTTCCTAACTATTAATGGTTAATTCAACCTTCACTCATGGTTAGTGATTTTCTCTCTAACTTAAGCCTCATCCAACCCAAGGGTCTCATTAAGCACTCATGGCTTTGACCCTAGTCATCTTATTAACCGTTGCATAAGAGTTTATCTCTTGGGTAAAATTTTTATCCACTGGTTAATCCTAATTAACCCTAACCTAACCCTAACAACATCGTCCTAGGGTGACCCTCATGTCTTCTTAGGCATTTAATGCCTCTTACATCTCCTCTCAAGCCACCTCTTGTTGATAATTGTCACCATTTGATTGGTGGAAATTGTAAACATGGATTGAGTAACTTTCAATCCTAACCCTCATTAAGATTATTCAAGCTTAACCATCCATTTTCTTATTTCCTCTATAAATAGAGCCCATTTCTTCAATCCAAACATTCAAGTTTTATGCATCTACATTATAGTCTAATTATACCAAGCATTTTAGCCTCTCTTTGTTAGAATAACATTTTTAGCATTTAGAAGAATTTCATATCATAGTATATCCATGTTAGCATATCATGTTAGTATAGTTTATCAATATCTTTATCATATCATTATCTTCATCATAGTTTAGTATCATAGCTTGAACATATCATATAGTTCTTAGATGCATTCATGCACATAGATCACTTTATCACTCATTCTTGGGGTTGTCATTCCTAGTCATTTGCTCAATGATCTGAGAGAAAAATATTGGCTTTAAGGATGGACTATGAGATATAGAACAATGAGACACATCTTGGGAAGTTAACTTGTTTAAACTAGTTTAAGGTAGTTAATATTTTGTACTCAAGAGTTTCATTGGTATGTTGGCCCTTTTGATCTAAATTTTAATAATTTGATCACCATAAATCTAGCATACAACTAAAATACCATAAGAACATTTAATGCAAGTGAAAATAAACACAACACATCTAAGCATTCTCTAGGGAATCTCAATGCCATTACTTAAACTGACCATAACCTATCACACAATATCATAAGCATGATAAAACAATTACCACCATAGACTAATGCATACTAATTCCTAACATGATTTATTCCTTCCATGACTACATGATCATTCACTATTATTTAACATGGTTATATCCATCTACTAAGCATACATTAACCAACCACTTCTAAGTTCATTTAACAACACCAATACCAAATGTTCCTACACCCAATTACTTATAACTTCCTATCATCATGAACTTATCACAATTAATCTATCACATTTCCAACATCTCATGAGACTATACATATCCATAAATCCATTTCTATTAATAAACCAATGTCACATGTTACATCTCTACATGAATACAATATCTCTTACAACAAGGAACATAGCTCTTGTTACAATTAAAATTATAATTACATCTTGAATCAATACATACATTTTTCATATAATAAAATACATCAATCTACTATTAGATTCCATCCATAGCTGGGAAGACAAGATATCCACATCCATGCAAGAGAATCCAATGAAGAATATCCCAAAGGAAGAAGGCATTAAACCACCTGACCATGTGGAACCAAAAGAACCACCCCCTGCTAGGAGATGGCACAAGATCCCACTCACACTCTGGATCTAGGTTGACACCTAACAACCAAAGGAAAAACAAACACAACAAATGCAAGATTACAAAACATAAAATATCTAAAATGAAACCTCCAAACACAAACACTCTAGAGGTGACACATCAAACAAGGCTCAAGGCACTAGGACCTATATGTAGGGAAAAAGAGTGTTATCACATGCGACATGTGGGTACCTGGGCACGAGTCATGGTTATCTTAGATGTACATGTAGAGTCATCTCAACCATTATAGAGTGAGGGAGATTAGCTTCCTGGGTTACCAAGGCCTTCCTAGTTCTATCTTGGTCTACTACCGCTTGGAAAGGCAAGGGTGCCTCACAAAGGGGCCTAACCTTTTCTTATCTTATTAGGATGAAATACTCTACCCGAACCCAAAGAATTATTAATTAAGTTATCATTTGATTATAAAGGAAAACTCCCCGTGAGATACTTAGAAATTTAGACCCTGGGTGGACCTGGCTATCTACTCAATGTGATCCCAATCACTCACTTAGAAGCCCACTCTTCCCATTGCATGCACCTACATCTTAGGGTAACAACAAGGAAATACATAATATAAAATAATTCAACATAACCATGGGATCACAACAATACAAGACCTAGTACACCAAGGCATCATATTAACAATCCAACAACACAGAAAACATCATATAAGAATCTAACAAAGGACCCCGGCTCCAAGACAATTGCATATACAAATCAAATGGAAAAAATAAATATTAAACATACCATAAATCAAACTTGGCACAACTCGGGTATCAGAAAGCAGCCTCTAGATATCAGAAAACAATTACAAAAATCTTGAAAATGACCTAAACTAGAAAACTGGCTCAAAGGGACAAGCTAGCGCATTTACCTTACAGATTAGCACATACGCTTAATAGTCTAGCGCATTTGCTTAACCTTTTAGCGCATACACCTAGTTAAATAATGCATATAACATATAAAATTACACATATAACATATAGAATGATGCATACAACACACAATCTAGCACATATGACCTAATCTATGGTGCATATGATCAGATCTTTCACACATATGACTTAGAGACCAAAAATCAAAATGGAAAGATAAAATTACGATTTGGAAAATAAAATCATACAAATAATTCTAAGTCTCGAAAATGAAACCAAAACAGACGCCAATCCATTAAGAAACTAAGGGATATAAAATCCAAACCCAAAATGGGCTCTTAAGGACAAGATTAAACTCATAAATAATAACTCCTGACAATGTCCAACCATAAAACACTCATGGGACAACAAATGAAAAACTACCAGCAAACTAGGATACCAACTTGCTTCTAGAAACAAAACCAAGCTTTCAATCCCTAAAAAGATCTACCTCAAGAGAACAAAGTTCACATACAAAGCATACACAATGCCAACCATTCACGACAAACCAAAAAACACAGAAAATATAAATTCCTAAATTATATAGTTAAACTATAGATTAAGATTTACATATCATAAATCAAATCTTAACTTTACAAATAAATAAATATGTCTCTACCCCAAACTCCCGAAAACAATCTTTCTGAGCCTTCACAAAGAATACAATCTTTTTGAAAATAAAATAAACAAGAAGAAGATTTTCCCCAACCTGGATAATAGCTATTATGAAAAAATAAATTTGTAGAAGCACAACCATAAAATCCAAGCAACCCAAAAATCTCCAATATCGAAATCCTCAGCCAAAAATCCAAACTTACAAAAGAAATCTAAAAGGTAACCCGACAAAATGCACAGGCAACCCAATAAATAGAAAATCAAAGCCAAACTATAGAAAAATGTCGACCAATCAAAATAATGCAAAATAATATATTTCTTACCAAACTCTCACATAAACCAAGGTAAGAATAATAAAATATTTATTAATTAACTTACCCAATAATTTAACCAATAGGATAATAGGGTAGGTAGAAAGAATCTACTAATTAACTAAAAAGATTAACAAGAGAATAATAATAAAAACAACTAATAAAAGCATGGGCACAAATAACTATAAAAATCCATTCATAAAATAATCAAAGGGTATAAATAAATATCACAAATAATTATTAAATAATACTTACTCCTCAATATCAATAAATAATTCTTGATAAACCAAGGTGATAATAATAATAATCACATTGTCTTCGGACATGTAGTGTCGCAGTTTAAACACTTCGTTGGTGAAGTGGCCACCAAGGTTCGAATCCCTGCTGGGCCATTGTGCTCACAAGGCCTTGTGCCTTCACTGGGCCATTGTACTCGTGGATTTGAACAAGTGAAGTGTGGGGATGAGGTCCCTCATCTATGGCCTCATCAGTTCATAGCTCAGGGTCAAAAGAGTTCATGTGGAGCGAGAGGGCATGTCGTGCCAGCATCATCGGTCACGTTAAAAAGTTTACCAGGCATAGTTTTAAATAATAAAAAATAAATAATAATCACACTTATTATTTAAATATTTATACCAACTATTTATTTAATTTATTATTATAAATTATATTAATCTATTAATTTTATTTAATATTATTAAATTATATAAATCAATTTAATCAAAAAATTAATTAATAATTACCATACTACACAAAGCAAGCTGCCATAGAATAAACCAAGAAATCACTACACACTAACAACAACTCACGCCAAGACTCTAAACTGAAAAGAGTAATCAACTTAAACCTAGAGTATAGGGTGGGTTCTCATGTCAACTCCAATCAACTTGTCATTGGGATAAGACAATCTCAGACCTGTGAAGCTAGGTGAAGTCGATGTCTAGTATCTACATTCCTGCATCAATACTAAACACAACATATACACCATAATAAAAAACAAGTGATAGAGAATCACGATGGGATATCATGCTCGCAATGAGTGATATGAATTAGTCTCTACTCATGTAGATAGTCACACAATATAACATCAAGACATCGCATAGAAACATAATCATGAAGTAGGGTTACTACATTATAAAATATCATCAAATTATGATGGAGTAAACATGAAACACTCATATAAATGAGCACACATATCAATCATCAAAGAGTAATCCATCATCACAATAGTCTAGAAATGTCATCATCCACATGTAATCATGATGCTAGAATAATGTAATATGTCTAATATCCATAGAGAAGCATCTAAAACATAGATAAATCTATAAAGATCTAGTCAAAGCATCACAAAATAATCTAAGCTATACCAATATAATCTATCGATGCACAAAAAGAAAACACGAGTCAGGGAGACCCACTACATCAGGATTCTACGAACCAAAAGAACAAGCATTAGGACCATTAGGCTACCCAATGAACTCTTTACTTTCCCTAATATCGTTGTTGATCTCCACAAAGAATCTATTATCAGGGGCAGTATTATCATTATCATTATTCTTTTCTTCTTTCATCTCTGCCTCCCTATTTGATTCCTCTGAAACTTGTTGATTAGATTCTTCATGATCTTGATTGAAGATTTCTTGTTCACCCACCTGAGGGTCAACATTGGTCTACTCTTGAGGAGGTTGAATTTTCTTCTCTCTGTCTTTACCCTCTCCTTGGTCCTGATTTGGGTACTTATCCCCTTCCACATTCTTAGCTTTGTAGATCTTAACCTTTTGGGTGCCTTTGAAGCTGGGGTTTTTTTCCCAAAGAGGGCATTTCTTAGCCCAATGTGCAAGTTTTTTTGTAGTTGAAGCAAACAAAAGGAAATGTTTCAAATTATATGGGTTGGACCCATTTCCCTAGTTTTGAATCAATGTCAATGAAAGAAGGGAGGTCAGACGCTGAGTCACTCCAACACTGATTCTAGCAAAAACTAGTCGCTTGCAAGTAGCAGTCATAGCATCGATAGATAAAATATCCTCGAAAGAGCTTGCTATCCCACGAAAGACATCTTAATTCCAATATTTCAGTGACAAACCTAAAATTCAAACCCAGACTGGAACAACAAATAGAGTCCAATAGGTTCAGGTTGGGGGACCACTTCATAAGAGCCAATGAGGAATTTCCAATCACCCAAGGACCACCCGCTAAGACAACAAAGATGTCCTCATTACATGAAATAACAAAAGAAAAGAAACCCTTTGACATAGCAGAAATATCAACCTGGCCCTTTAACTTCCACTTCTTTTTAGAAAAGTCCCTAATAGTCTCAATATTGGGTCGAGGACACATTAACTTTCCCACCAGAGACAACCATAAGAGAAATATTATGGTCAATGATAGAATCCAGAATAAAGATAGTGAACCTACCAATACTTAGATCCGAAATGTTACTAATCGGAGGCAAAGCTGATTTCCCCAGAGGTTTGATCCCAAAAAGAGGGGCCCACGTATTACATTTCTACCTCGCCTCTCCATCTATATCTTGAGCTTCTAGAGCTCCCTCGAGATTCTAAAGATTCTTCTCATGAGATTTGTCTAGATCAGGGTAAACCTGGACGCCATCTGAACCTGGACACCTTCTCCTCATGAGGTTTGAATTTATGAAGTAAAGGTACACTTGGGAATACTAAGATTATTTTTTACTCTATAAAATATTCTTAAATATTACTCTTTCCAATACAATCATGATTCCACATGTGATACACAAATATATTTAGCATGGTTGTTCTTGCATTAGGTCTAGTAAATAAATAAGAAATAATAACTATTACTTTGTGTTTTTTTTCAATAAAATATTAGATAAAATTTGTTTAAAAATTAAATAATCATGCTCAAGTTAAAAATATTAATTTAATTGTGTTTTTATATAAAATTTTGTTTAAGTTGGTTTTTCTCAAATATTTTTTATAATCTCTAAATTAATAACATGTTTATAGATATAATTATTGTATTCAATATTATAAATATATAATGATGATTTGAACATTAATTTTATGTATAATATACTAAAATATAAATAAAATTTAATTTAAATAATACTGTCTTCGGACATGTAGTGTTGTAGTTAAACACTTCATTGGTGAAGCGACCATCAAGGTTCAAACCCCTACTGGGTCATTGTGCTTGCAAGCCTTGTGTCTTCACTGGATCATTAAGCTCAATGGTTTGAGAAATTGAAGTGTGGGATGAGGTCTCCTAGTTGTGGCCTCATTGGTTCATAGCTCCAGGTCAAAAGAATTTTGCGTGGAGCCAGAGGGCGTGTCATGCCAGCATCGTCGATCACATTCAAAAGTTTACCAAACATTGGTACAACCTGAGTTGGCCTAGTGGTGGCGAAATCGTACCTTTGAAAGAGAGATCAAAAGTTCAAACCCCATAAGGGGGTAGGGAATGTACACCTTATCAACTTTGGCCCATTACCAATAAAAAAAAAATACTTAAATTATATAGAAAATTATACCTAAAAAAAGTTAAAATAATACCCAAAAAAATAACAAAATTAAAGCATATCTAATACTTTAAAAAATATATTATATTAAAAGTATGAATAATTAATATTTAATAATTACATAGATATTATAAATTAAATTAATTTTTGCAGGCTAGACAGATTTTACTTTAACAAAGAGGTGTTTGAGATCCAGAAGGACAATAATGGAGATAAATACTCAGTTACCCCTGTAGACACCCAAAATTGTCCAGTCTAATTAAATAAATATTTTATTTATTTAATTACTTTAGCCTAATTCATCTATTAATTAAATAAATCTTTATTTATTTAATTAATTCATTTATCCTCTTCTAGCCTCATTTCTTATTTAAATAAATACATTTATTTATTTAAATTATCATTTTCCTAAATTAAATAAATATCTTATTTATTTAATTGATCCCACTTCTTCTATTAATTAAATAAATCTTTATTTATTTAATTAATTCATTAGCCTTTTCTACCTATGACACATGTCATTCATCTCTTAATTCATACACTACCTACCCCTTTCATTATTTTATTATTTCTTCTACCTACCCTCTAATCATAGCCGACCTCCTTTTACACCTCTCAATCTTATCCCTCGATTTCATATAGTGTCTTCTATATAAGGAGATGCTTCCTTCATTATCAAACCCTAATCGTTCTATGCATTCTAATCAATCATTCCTAATCACTAATCCTAATGACTTGATCAATTGACTACACTACGATCCTACTTGCAACCACATTCCGTTCTTTGTTGAGCTCTTGTGCACACAAAATCTGAGAGCAAATATATCAAGCAAGATCAATGGAGATAGGAAGAATGGAGATCAAAACTCTATTGGGCATGTGATGGTATAATCTTTGTGGTTTCATGTGATTTGCATTGTCTTAGGTAATCTTAATATGTCACGTTACAACTCGTCAAGGTAAAATTACTTTGCAAGCTGCTCCAGCTAAAAACACCGCCTCTTCATCAACCAAACCTGAGTATGACCTTGTAGAACAATTAGGGAAGACACTCGCGCTCATTTCAATCCTTGAACTATTACGCATATCTCCCGCACATAAAGCCATTCTTGATAAAATCTTGAGAGATATTGCTATTCCTACTGATCTAAACGTGGACCAATTTCAAGCCATGGTGGGATACCTTTCCGTTCCACACTCCCTTACTTTCACAGAAGCCGATGACGCATATGTAAGTCAGCCACATAATGCACCATTACACATTGAAGCCTTCATACACAAGCATCGAATAAAAAGAGTCCTGATAGATGGAGGAGCAAGTCTAAACATTTGTACATTGAGCACTATTAAACAATTGGGATATTCTGATAAAGCTGTGAATTCTACAAATCAAATCACCATTAAGGCATATGATGACGAAGAGCATTCATCCAAGGGCACAATCACCTTACCTCTCAGAGTTGGGCCAGTTACAAAGGATGTGGTTTGTCAAGTACTTGATCTGGATCTCACATACAACATATTGCTAGGACGTCCTTGGATTCATGAAATGAGGGTAGTCCCGTCTACATATCATCGATGTATCAAGTTTCCACACAATGGAGTTGAAGTGACTATCAAAGCGGATCCAAATCCATTCATATATTGCAACAATCTACAACCTAGATCAGAAATAACAATCCTAGTCAATTGCCAAGCTGTTCCTTCTTCAGCATATGTGGATCCAGAATCCTTGAAAGCTTCTACGTCAAAACAAGCAGAGCTAAAAGAAAAGTTCAAGTTTAAAGACATGGGATGTGGTGAGTATATTTTTCATGTTGATCAACTCACACTATCTCCTAAGGTATTCAGTCAACATGAACAATCTACAAACAATTTGCAATGCCAAGGAATTGGGTATGAACCACCTAGTGTTGTGGCTACTAAGTCTAAATGCAAATCTCCTCTAGTGGTGCAAGCAACTCTTGATATCAATAGTCCTAAGAGTGGTTCCAACGAAGAATCTATTGAGTGTATCGCTAGCCCTCTTGATAACTCACATAGCTTTACCATATCATCCACTCATTCCATTTCCACTCCACTTCCAGACTTGGATCAACAAGAATTACAAAAGCCCTTACTCATTGGGGATCAAAAATCAAGCTTTGAAAAGAAAAATCTAAAAGTAAAAAATAAAGAAAAGTCCTTTAGTCCAAATCAAAATCAAAAGCTACTGGACTCTGCAAAAATCAAAGTCAAGGATAAAAATCCTATGAAGCAAAAAGAGCAAGAGTTGATCTCCCCTAATATCAAAATAACTGGGGGCAAAAGTTCTAAAATTTCAAGTCAAAAAGCATACTTGTTGATCCTAAGTCTCCATCATTCTATCCTACTTTCACTTCTTTTCACAATCATAAGCCTTCATCAATCATCCACTTGTTCCACACATCCTTTACCTTCTGGCGATACATCATGGACCTTTAATGGAGCTTACTCAAAGGACTTTGTTATCAGGGATGCCCAAACTTCTTTAGGTGACATGCATACGGGCCTGTGTAGTCCACACACTAGTAATCCTATCTCAGTTCCTTTATCAAGGAAGACAGACCCTCAAGATACACATCATTCAGTCAAGGAACAATGTAGTTACAATCACAAAGTCAAGCCTCGCACATTTGAGGTAGGTGATTTGGTTCTCAGAGAAAATCCTAAAAATCAACAAGACAGAGAGAAGAAGGGAAAGTTTGAACCAAACTGGCTTGGTCCCTACATCATCACAGCAGTATATGGCTCTGGGGCATATCAGCTCTCAACTACATAAGGTGAACCTTTGGAGGATCCTATCAACAGCATGCACCTTCGCAGGTTTTACACATAGCTCTTCAGAATATCCTAATTCAAAAATACAAAAAAATTTTTTAAAAAAAAAAATCGTTACTTGGTGAAAACCTGGCAAACAGGTGCCTTGTGACACAAAAAACATTGAAAAATCAAAAAAAGTAAAGAGAAATAATTTCGTCCAACGGTGAAAACCACTTCGGTGGCGCCCTAGGCAAGTACCATGGTGAAAACTGGGTCACCAACGCCATGCGTAGAGACATTGCTCCTCCCTCCTTCAGGATTCACTTTCATCCTTTCACTTTGCACACACTCATGACCAATTCATCCATAATAAACTTACCCATTCCCATCATGGCTTGTTATTGATCTCCCTAAGATTGGTTAGCCATTCATAATAAACCTCCCTTTTCACACCCCTTTCCATCCATAATAAATCAGATCCTATTTGTGGCTAAGGCAAATCCTACGTCTAGTAATGGGTGTGGAACTGAGAACATCACATGTTTCGAGGAGTACAGTTTCTTCCAGCTTTCTTCAGTTTATCCGTGCACAATCCACAATAAAGCAACATTTGCATCACAGATCCGCAATAAAGTTTCATCTTCTTCGCAATAAAGTATTAGTTTCATGGATTCAGTCAGTTTTAGATGAGACACAGCAGCAACAGTGGGCTTCAACAAATCAAATATTTCAACAGACTCAGACAACATTATGGTTCGGTGCTATCTATCCTTTCTGTGAAAGTGAACATTGTGACCACAATCAAATAAGACTTATACAAGTGACAAGAGACACTAAAATTGAGGACTACAGTGGATGTTGGTGTCGAGTCTTGGTTTTCTTTTGATTTCATCTTTTTTGGTGACATGTCTTTTAGCTTTTCCAGGATGTCTTTGACTAGAGATTCTATCTCCAGGATGTCTTTGACTAGAAAGGCGAGGATGGGGTATCGTCACCTATTTGTATTTGTTGTCTGTGGATTGTCTCTTAGTAATGCTATGACTTGTCCAAGGATATGAGGACACTGTGAGTCTAGTATGAACTGGGGCATTCCTTGTTTGTGACTGTCTTATCTCCATGCAAACAGGTACAATGACTTTCTGGGTCGAACATATGCCTCGATTGTCATAACCTACTTGCCATAATAAAGCTCAATGATGATAACGTACAAGAATCTCTTTCACTTTCATATCTTCTGTCTTTCATCCCCCATTTCTTGATTGACTTCCATCATCCTTCTCGAGTCCACGTAGCCTGCTATCACATGACTGAGTATAATGACACACCAAAAATATTTGCATTTCATGTAGCTGCACCTACATTACCACATATAAGCATTTCATACATACATATAGATATCACAACTGCATCACATCCTGCACATAACACCTGTTAGCACAATTTACATTTGCATTATCATATTCATCTGCATTACTTACAATCACATTTGCATCATGCATACACATATAAAACATAAAAGAACAAAAATATTGCATTGCATCATATACATATTTGCATCCATATCATAAGCATCACATAAGAACATCTCATCACATAGGTACACATGCATATAGCTGCTGCAAAGATGCGTCATCTCATATATATATAAAGTGTCATGATACAATGATGTCAAAATCATATGGCTACAATCGCCCACAGGTGTCTACATCATTATACAAAATGGTACAAAACTGATACAGAGGAACTCACTGATCACTCCTGCCAACACTATTGGTAGTGCTAATCCTATCCATGTCATGGTATCCCATGCCACGTGTCCCACCCTCATCTCCAGTCTTGGATCCTAGAACACTCGTCTAAGGGCATCCCTGTCTCCGTCTCGATCGTACGGAATCAGCTTCCCATCAATCGGTATCCGCATAATCCTACATACATCCTCCAGGGTGACTGTCATCTCACCCATCGGCAAATGGAATGTGCAAGTCTTGGAGTGCCATCTCTCCACCAGTGCAGTCAGCAATCCCATGTTCGCCCGAAACTCAGGCACATACAGAATATGTCACAGATCCATAACCTCAATCGCAGCTCGGTCCTCAGCTGTCAACTCAGGTCGCAACCTCTAAGTCGACGGGAATCTATCCCGTGACTCTAGCATCGGCAAATACTCCTGCAGTCAAACAACTCAATCATGTCAGTTATAGGGGCATTCACTGTTCATCACAAAGTGTTGCTATTTATCCTAGTGACACTCACTGTTCATCACAAAGTGTTGCTATTTATCCTAGTGGTACTCACTGTTCATCACAAAGTACTATGTGTGTGACACTCACTGTTCATCACAAAGTGTTACTCACATTTGCACTCCCTGTTCATCACAAAGTGCTACTCATATTTCAGTACTCCCTATTCATCACAAAGTACTCTATCTTGGTACTCACTGTTCATCACAAAGTGCCTTGATCTATCCTAGTCTTCCTAGAGGACCTGCTTGAGTGTATCCTCTCAGCAGCTTATCCAATCGACAGCGTATGTTCATCACAGAACTGCCAATTTGACCTAGAAGATGCAAATTCATACTTTTCAAATGCAAACGTGCTTACATGACATAAATGTACTCAAAGACTGCATAGACGCACCTGAAAAACACAGACGTGCCTATGCTCTGCATAGACGCGCTTGGACATTTTTTTGATACTTTTTGGACCCTAGTCTAAGCGCATTTATTACCCTATTCGACATGCATTAATGACAAAATTAAATGTGTCAAAGTACGAGGAGGTTTGGTGGTACTTACAGGCTCTCCTGCCTCTGCTAGCCTCTGAAATCAGCCAATGCGGTCGAATCTGTGAGTGAAAGCCATCGCTGCTGACTGCTCCTGCTCTATTTTCACTCTGCAATATGCTCTTGTGAATGTGTAGATGACAATGAGGATGTATTTCCCCCGTGGTCTATCTTATAGCCTACCCTAGCCCTCGCCCTCATTTCCCGAGTCAGTCTTCTTTATCCTGTGACTCTGTCACTTTATCCGGTTAGTCCATTCTAGCCTTTCTTTCTTATCGAGAGATTGTCTGTAATCTTTTCAGACATTTTCATCCAATCTCTCGAGGGGGCATATCATTCCCATTCTGGGGCAACTCTGTATCAGTTCATATTATCTTCTTTGAAACAACGCGACAAGCCGCATTGTCTCAAAGAGGGGCAAAATGTAGACACCCAAAATTGTCCAGTCTAATTAAATAAATATTTTATTTATTTAATTACTTTAGTCTAATTCATCTATTAATTAAATAAATCTTTATTTATTTAATTAATTCATTTATCCTCTTCTAGCCTTATTTCTTATTTAAATAAATACATTTATTTATTTAAATTATCATTTTCCTAAATTAAATAAATATCTTATTTATTTAATTGATCCCACTTCTTCTATTAATTAAATAAATCTTTATTTATTTAATTAATTCATTAGCCTTTTCTACCTATGACACATGTCATTCATCTCTTAATTCATAAACTACCCACCCCTTTCATTATTTTATTATTTCTTCTACCTACCCTCTAATCATAGTCGACCTCCTTTTACACCTCTCAATCTTATCCCTCCATTTCATATAGTGTCTTCTATATAAGGAGATGCTTCCTTCATTATCAAACCCTAATCGTTCTATGCATTCTAATCAATCATTCCTAATCACTAATCCTAATGACTTGATGAATTGACTACACTACGATCCTACTTGCAACCACATTCCGTTCTTTGTTGAGCTCTTGTGCACACAAAATCAGAGAGCAAATATATCAAGCAAGATCAATGGAGATAGGAAGAATGGAGATCAAAACCCTATTGGACATGTGATGGTATAATCTTTGTGGTTTCATGTGATTTGCATTGTCTTAGGTAATCCTCATATGTTATGGTGGATCTTTGTTGATTGTTAGGCTAGGGTTTTGTGGTTGAATTCATTTAGCCTTTCAATATTGTTATTATTGTTATCCATTTTCACCATATACAACCCCATACACTCTCTTGGATCACCACCCTATAATGATATCTATTGACCCCTTAGATCAAGTTGTATAGGATATCATCAGATCCCCCTCTTTTATCATGAAAGCTTGCCAATTTCTAGAGAGGAGGTTGAATATGCTATTTCTTCATTGGGTAATGATAAATCCCCAGGACTGGGTGGCTTTCCTACTAAATTTTTTAAAAAGAACTCAAAATGGATCTCAGAGGACCTGCTCATCTTGTATGTGGAAGCCATAGCCAAAGGTACTCTTGGGAAAGACATTAATCAAGGGCTCATAAAACTCTTACCCAAAGAGGGTGATAAATCCTTGATTAAAAATTGGCGACCTATTACACTGCTAAATGTATCCTATAAGTTCCTTGCAAAGGTTGTGGCAGTCAGGCTTGAAGCCATCCTCCCCAAAATTATTAACCCCACACAAATAGGATTCATCAAGAGGAGATATATCTTAGACAATATCATCACCTATTGGGAGGCCCTTCACTGGGCCAAGGATTCTGGACAACATGTTGGAACGCTACTCATTGATTTTGAAAAGTCTTATGACAGGATCGTGTAGGGCTTTATCAATCAGATGCTAACCAGTCTTGGTTTCCCTCCCCTCCTTTGCAGAATGGTCAATACCTTACTATCAGAGGCTAATGCTACTATGGAGGTAAATGGAATGAGATCCAAAAATATTACCTTGTCTAGATCCATCAGGTAGGGGTGTCCACTTTCCCCTGCATTATATGTCATTGCTATAGATGCTCTATAATATGTCCTCAAAGATCAAACCTGCTCACCCAAGTTCAGGGCATTTGTCTTCCAAGTAGTGAGGAGATCTTGAATGTACAATTTGCTAATGACACTACCATTTTTTTGAAACTAAAAGAGACTAACCTTGCTGCTCTCATTGATAATATTGAGATTTTCTATCAGGCCTCAAGTAGTAAAATAGCCCTTCACAAATCTTGTGTGTTGGGTTAGGAATGTGACTTTCCTTGCTGGCTTCCTGGATTTAGTATGAAATGGGAAGGACCCAATACTATTATTCGTTATATGGGTATCCCATTCTCACTTGAACCCAATCTCAAGGATATGTGGGAACGGGTTAGAGGGAAGATTGAAAAGAAATTTACCAAGTGGAATAACAATTACTTATCTCTGGTAGGAATATTCCAAGTCTGCGAGAAAGTCTTATCCTCTTATAATATCTATTTCTCTTCATGTTGGCTCTTCTCTAATTATCAATAAAATCACATTCAGAAATTGATTAGGAACTTCCTATGGTCACATGGCAGAGGTAACAAGAAGAGACATGATGTAAAATGGGAGTGGTGCACAATGAGTAAAATGAGAGGTGGCATAGGGTTGAAGGACCTCAAAATTCATGGTGTTGCTCTTGCTGTCAAGTGGATAACTAGATCCCTATTTAGGGATGAACCTTGGAAACTTCTGATTAAGAATAATATCACAAAGGTGGTCCCCAAAAATGCAAGGAAATAGAAAAACCTACCTCTTGGGGACTTACTAGCTGGGCAATTTGAAGTTAGTACAGCTAGGTCTACTGTTTTTAAATCTATATGGAAAGCATGGGGCCTTGTAACATAATTTCTCAAAGATAATGGACTCAGAGACTCTAATGGTAGAATTTTTGGGGACAGATCAATATGCTGGAATCTATATCATAACAATAAATAGTTGGCCATCCTACAAGGGACTTTCTCTACTCTCAACTGGTACAATAAAAGGATACGGTGCTTTGCTGATACTACTAAAAATGGCTCTCTTGTTTCCTAGGAGGAGTTGTCCACCACCTTTGCACTTCCACCCTCACATTTCCACACCTATAAGATTCTCATGGATGCTCTATTGCTCCTCCTTCTTCCTAATCTCTCCCCCCTGCCCCTCCCCTTATCTTCCACTCTCCCCTTGCGCTGGGCTGACAGCCCCCCTCTGGGCAATACTAAGGCCAGGATTATTTACAACTTTCTTGTTGACTCTAAATGCATTTTTACCCATCTGAATTCCTCCTGGCAACTAGGTTGGGATTATAAAAAGTGGATTACACTGTTGGAAAAACTCTGGAATGGATCTGTGGAACCAAAGAAAAAGTTTTTGCTTGGAAGATAGCCCTTAATAGACTCCCTCTAAAAGACTTTGCTGGCAATTACTTCATTTGTAAATTTTGTTGCTTTCCTGAAACTGTCCAACATATCTTTTGTGACTATCACTTTTCCAAAGAAATTTGGAAGCTTTTTGGGTTAAATATAGGGGGTAATGGCATTCCGCTTGTCTATGCTTGTTTTGGCTTCATTGATGGTTGCAAAAAGATTGCTAAATTGTTTTGGTCTAGTCTCTCTATTGAAATTTTATGGTTGATATGGAAGTTTAGGAGTGATGATATTTTTAGTGGATCATCCAGAAACCTCACTGAGTCTCTTAGGAGACTCACCATGCATTTGGTTTCCTTGCAGGTCACTGATGTCCTCCGACTCGACGAAGAAAAGTTTGAGAAATGGTTTGAAGATGGATCCACCATTGCTTACATCAGAGATATCACACATGGCTTCACCTGGGACAAAGCAGAGGGGAAGAATGTTCCTTTTGAGTGGGCACTGCTGAGCTTCATGCACCAACTGGAACAATGTCAGCAACACTTTGACATGCTATAGGCTGAGGCTGATCTCCTGAGTGTACACATGGGACACCTCACAGATGCAAAATATTGGATGGCAAGCTAGAATTTTGGCAGGATGGCTGCCTAGGCTGGACTACCTGGATGCCAATGGTGGGGGATGCTAGTGATCCTAATGGAGAATTTACCTTCTCCTGACTGCTGTTTATATGACTTGCTGGTTTTCCTTTCTTGTATAATGCGTACTATATGTTTATCCTTTTCTTTGTGGACAAGATGTATATGGTTCACCTATTTTCTGATGTTGTTAGTATGATCTAACTATCTCCGTACTGTTACTTTGTGCTATTGTGCAATTTTGGTGCACCTCCTGCTGAACAGTTGATGTAATTATTGCTTTATATTTAATTCAAAATTAAATTAATTTAAATATATATTTTAAATAATTAATAATATATCATATTATATTTAAAAACAATTAGAACTTAGAAATTTCATCAACATAACCCAAAAAAATCATCTTATAAGAACCATTTATTTAAATTTAGAAGAAATCAACTAGAACTTTCACTCATGTACATATTTAAAATACATCTCTAGAAAAGAATATTACTCATAACCCAAAAAAATCAAAAGTCAACAAAAAGAAAGAAATGCCTACACGAACGTATGTAAACCTACAAATTTTTTATTTTTTTAAATCTTGAAGAACCTTATGAAATATGTGTTGGAATCATCATTGTCGTTACACCAAAAGCTCGATCTATCAGTGAACGAGAGAGCGGCCAGAGACAAGGATCCATGGGAGGTGGGAGGAAGCCATGTCGTGAACCCCAGGGAGGTGCTAACCACCAATTCAACAATCTCCCCCTTAGCATTGACTGAGGGTTCTACACCAACAGAATGAAGGGGACCTCCTGGGATTCAAATCCATAACCCAATGCTCTTATACCATTTGTTGGAATCACCGTTGTCGTTACACCAAAAGCTCGAGGTGTCAGAGAACGGGAGAGCAGCCATAGACAAGGATCCACAGGAGGCGGGAGGAAGCCATGTCGCAAACCCCAAGGAGGGTCTGACCACCAAGTCAATAATATGTGCATCCTTTTACTAAGAGTAGGTTTCTCCTTTACAAGAATGAATGGCTTCGATAATACATGTGAACCATTACCTATGGATTAAATGCTTTTCAGCATGTTTAATCTCAAACTTCTATAATATTTCAAAGTGCCATAATTTTCTCTAGTCTTAGTGGATTCTATTTAATAAAAGAAGATAACAATTGGTTCTTTTATTTTGTCTACATTGTGCCATCTTGTCTTTGAGTTGAACCACTAAAACTAAATGATTTGTCTACATTTTTTTATTTGAAATAGTAGATTGTGTCTTAATCTTTCTTACTTTCTACAATGGTTATTGTAATCATTCTAATTGTATGAGCACTTCAAAGGTTTTTGGAAGAACAATCTAAAATCTTATAACCAAAATCATTGAAAATAAATAATTAGAAAGATAGACATTCAATTAATTGAGTCCAAGCTCCATGAGAAAATAAAATTTGGATAGAGTGAATAATTGGCTTCAATAATTCTACCATCATGAAAGCCTCACAAATTTCTACTAAACAAGTGAAATCTCCAACCTTGTTCATCAACTACTAAATCAAACTTGGATTTCTCGTGGCTAAAGAGAAATTGTAGAATATAACTAAAAGAATAAAGGAGTTCGAAGACATGTTAAAATATTGGACTTATCGAAGAACCATGGTCCATTGTTCTATTGAAAGCACAATCTACCTAAAGTGAAATTGGATAAAAAGAAACCTCTAGACAATAAGGAAATGGAAGGAGTACCGATTTTTATCAAAACATCTTGCATCTAATTTTTTGATTCATGAAAAGTAGGCTTTTTGCCAAAACACCTATATATTAAATTTTTACTTTGGAATCTCTACTTCCAATAGTTGAAATACAATTATCATCTAAGGTCAAATCAAGCACATCTTCAACCAATTTTAGAGGGGCGCAACCCAAAAAAATGAAAGAATTTGCATTACGAAACACCCCTTTATAATTTGAAACCATTACATAGTTTCCTTCTTGCCCAAGCCCTTGCTTTATCAACTCACTAACACGGTATAACAAAGTCAAACTTTTTTTCAACTAGAATGAGAAAAGAATTAGAGGCACTTGAAAAACTTGTGATTTAAAAAAGACATGACAATCATGAAAATAGTTTGAGGCATTTTTTACTATCTCAATAATATTTCCCTCTCATGTTTGAAAGACTCGTTGCTCCCATACAACATCCCTTTATCTTTATAGTTTAAAATTGACTTAATCTAACTATTTCACGAAGATGTTGCTCTCTTTTCTTTATTATTATACCCACTCTTGCCATATTATCACTCCTTTGACTTCCACACTCCATCTAATTATTTTTTATGCTTGTCTAAATAATATACAATTTTCAATTAAAAAATTAACAATTTTTAACAAGAATTCTTTAACCAAAGAGAACAATAAAATATCTATATCTAAGGTTGCTTATCTCACCTACAACCACTAAGATCCAATATCCAATTTCATCAATTTCTAAATAGAACAAAAATAATTGCCATATAAGATAAATTACATTAGAATAATATTAATGAGTAATAAAAATAATTATTAGAGATTATAAAAACATAAAAAGTAGGTTGAAAACATGTAAGGTGTGTACATCAGTTTTTGGGAAAACAATTCGTGCATATGATAACGGGACTGATGCGTGAAAGAAAACAACTTCATTAACCCAACTCCGTCAAATGACGGACAAAACTCTAAGCTGAAAATTAACCCAACCCGTAAAACAGCGAACCACGCTGAATGTTTCGTAGGGGAGGGTTTCGTAGCAAGGAGAAACTTTATAAGAGCCGCTTTCCGGATTCGAACCTGTAACCTGCCGTAAATAAAACTGTTACAAATTCCCTTCCGTAACGTATAAGAAAGAAAAACCTCTTTCACACTTAAATGAGGTATATTATTCTCAGTCTGTGGACTCGAAACACTCTACAGGTATTTAATCCAGCCATTAAACAACAAGTCCGTAAACGTATTCATACATTCTGAATCTGTCCAACTACGTGAGCATCGAAACAAACTGCGTCGCGTCAGGTTACCTGAAAAGAAAATAGAGGAAATTTCACCTTTTCGACACGAAGACAATTGCAATCGTTACAGGGTTTGAGCGCAAAATAGCACAGCCATCTTTTGGACTTTTGAGCAGACTGGTATCAAATCTATCCGATCCAAGCCGCCATCTGTGAAGGATTAAAAATGCCGGGCAAGTGGATGTCATCTGAGCGGAGAAAATTGGTGGTGAGAGTAAAGTAGAGCGATTCCCTTTCACCGGCAGCTTCATCTCCTCGGATATTCTTCCTCGGTTGTGCGGAAGCATTTTCCCAAGGTGTCCCGTTCGAATCCTGAGGCGGCCATGGTTTCCCGAGCAGTGTCCCTCTTGAAAGGTATTCCCTCGCCATAAAACAGGCCAGCCGCCAGTTAACCACCTTGGCCCGCGAGGGCGGCGCACTAGAAGGGGGGATTTTGTGAGCGTTGGAGGCGATTGTGAGGGGATCGAACCCCGGCGATGGGGATCGGCTTGTCCTGGTAGATCTGTGGAACTTCCCCTGGGAAAAGGTCGACTTTGAACTATCAATATTGATAAGATGCTGTGTGTCCTTATGGAGCTTCATCTTCTTGAACGGTGTGCTTCTTCGCCAGTCGTCTTCCGCAAAGGGTTTTCGTCTTCTACAATCTGAAACTTCTTTTTGCTGCTGTTGCGGCTGAGGCCGGGGCCGATACATATATTTGTCCATTGGAAGATCTGAGAGTGAACTCAGGTCTCCGTGAGATTCGAAGACAAGATGTTGTAAATTACCAGATCTTGTTCCATAAACCCCTCCAAGAACCAATATAATTTGGTAGAAATGCGGTTTGCTTCTTCTTTAAACTACTAATTGCAATCCGATGTGGTTTGTTTCTGAAAAATGAATTCCAGTTCTGTCCTGTACTTATTGCCTCCCGATCGAGGCAGGGCAAGACCGAAGAAAAGCCCCCGAATCATATGACCAAACCGCTTAGTTTCCCCCCTTTTTAAGGTACGTAATCGCACCCTCCGAGAAAGTATATAGAAAGGAATACGCATATGCATTGTTTAATTTTCTTTTTGTCCGCTTCTCCCATGCCATATCATGGAAGGCTCCGACGAATGATGATCAAGCACAACGACAGGGGATGTCCCTCCACTTTGGCACATGGGCATCTGCTCTTTTTTTTTGTGCACACCTTTTCTTGAAGTTGGAACTTATGCTGACAGCTGTACAAAGCACTATGGAATTGATTATTCTTTAAGATAACCTGATATTAATATTTTTTTTATGATCATTCTTGTAAATAAATAAAATTGTAAAGCTGAAGCCTTTCCTTAAATGTGGTAGATTAGTTAATTAATATAAGACTAAATGGTTAAAATTAGAAATGAAGAAGTTATATGTAAAGAAAATATTTAGTTTAAAAAATAATATTGTTCATGTTGATATACTAAAATTTATGTCATGAAATTGAAATTAATTTCTTAGTTTATAGTCTATTTCAATATTAGGATAATATATTAATTCTATACAAGATTGAATCTATAGACTCTGAGTTGAATTCACAAGTATGGATTTTATTTTTGCCCTCAGATATAGTCTAAAATAATGCACATTCATATTGGTAATGCAAAATTAGACTCTTTATTAAATGCAAATGATTTATAATTATTTCTATAAATTGAATAATAATAAGATAATATTGGTTGCACTATAAATAGCCCAACATTGAATAAAAGATATTGCACGTTATCCCTAGGTTTATATTTTTTGTAACCCTTCTCAATATGAATGTTGGCACTAGCATTCCTAAATTGATCATAAACATGTTTTGATAGAGCACATGCATTTTATAGTAAATAATTT
The DNA here is from genome assembly GCF_030272615.1 of Cryptomeria japonica. Taxonomy (NCBI): domain Eukaryota; kingdom Viridiplantae; phylum Streptophyta; class Pinopsida; order Cupressales; family Cupressaceae; genus Cryptomeria; species Cryptomeria japonica. Next base: position 381,374,150 of record NC_081411.1, on the reverse strand, counting down.
GACATGCAAATGACATGTAAATGCATGAAATATGCCATGTTTCAGCTTTTGTGGAGGTGTTATTTTATTAATCAAAATAAAATAGAACCCTCACCATTTGTCTCCAGTTAAATTCATAGCTTTTTGCATGTTCAGCTAGATTAATTGTGTTTCCATAATGAGATGCTTCTTAGGGAGAGACGAGATATAGTTCATCACCAAGTCAACTAGGTAATAAAGAAAAATGGACTATGAATTCTAATTTAGTTTTATTATATTAATTGTACTTATTTTGTTTTGTTCATAATCACTAAGCTTTAGGAAATATTTGAAACTTAGCATGAAAAATATGCATAGATCATTTTTTCAATTGTGTCAAAAAATTTCTAACACAATCAAATCAAGAATCCGCATACAAGATTTTTCAATTGTGTCAAATTTGTTTGGTTTAGATATATAATATCTAATAATATTTTTAATAGCTTTTACATTGTTGATTATGTTAATAAATATATGTGTTTGACTGTTAATCAAAGGTAGTCCTTGTATTGTTTTTTAACATTACATAAATTTTATTAGCCGAAGCCCAATTCAATTTCTTCAAGCTGTGTTTTTTCTGCAGACTAATTTCTCGTTTCTACTTTCCAATTAATTATACAACTGTTACTGAATCGGCCTGAGAATAAGAGGTCGAATGAGGTTAGAGTGATATCTCTTCCCAGGATATAACTACTTTCGGCCTTTCCCTTTCATACGAGTATATCACCGATTGTACTTCCCCAACTTGGGTTGTTTTGATGCTCAAGGCATTTGCCACATGAGTTGTCAATCAAAACTCCAATATGGCCTCATTTGTTGTCTGTCTATTCAATAGAAAAGAGTTTTGATGCTCTTCAAAATTGGTGATAAACAAACCAAGGTGGAATATATGCCACAGATTTTTTTTAAAAACTTACAAAGTAATATTGCATAATGCATTAGAAAATTAAATTTGAAAAGAAAAAATTAAATAAAAATAGATGAAAAAAAAATCCTGCAAAGGACAGGCAATCATACCTTTCTTCAAAATACTTGGAAACACATGGATCCGGCAACAAAAGGGAAAACACATAAATGGAAACCTTGCATAGCTTTATATATTGTGATTCATTTCAATTCAAAATAAAATGAAGAGAATTGTAAAGAAAGGATCTTGGAACACGTGCAGCTCTAATTTCTAAGTGTTGAAACAAAAGTCGAACTTTAGACTTCCATGAATAAAAAATATTTTCTTAAATCTGCTATTGCTAACAATAAGATTGTCAATTTGATTTAAGGTTAGAGTTCAATTTGTTCTAAGGTTAAGATTAGGGTTCAATTTTATTTGGTGTTCAATTAGGTTTGGAATTAGGGTTGAGAATTATTCTATTTTATAACATTTTTATTTATTTTTTTAATGACTGATTTAATATATTTAAAAAAAATATCATTCACTTATTCTTTTGTTTTATTTTTTAGTGTAAATAATATTTTGAATACATCCATCTAAAAAATATTAGTCTTGACGAAAATTGGCATATATATCAAGAAGAAAAAATATATTGGAGAACAAGACTACATGTTGATCGAATTGAAAACACAAAAATTTGTGTTTTTTTAAACTGTGGTAGTTATATATAAGATACCTCAATGACCAACAACAAATGTAGTATGCATAGTTAATCTCTCAAGTTAATGATTGTCATGTGTCTTAAAATAATTTTTTATTATAAATTTTTTTTCAACAACACGTACTTCAAATTAAGTTTATGCTAGTAAAAGTTTTTCCACAAAACCTAGTCAGTTTTTTCCATAAATCTTATCACTATGCATGGATTGGTTTGTTGTTTTATTTGATTTATTTGTTGTGACACTCTCATTTTGTACAATTATTGTTTTTAAATCAATTTGCATTCATTGATATTTTGAATTAAATTTTTTAAAATCAATTCATGTAGTTACAAATAGTTATCACTAGTAAAAATATTTTTTTAACCTTTCAATAATTTATAAAAATATACTTTACTCTCCACATAACCCTTGCCCGTTGTTTTGGTGCAAATGCTAATTTATATTTATTTTTATATATACAATCTGAATGCATTGATTTCAAAGGTCCATTCCCAACAAGTTTTTAATATAATTTCTTTTACTAAATTGGAAATTCTTAAATAATTATAATCCGTAGAGATGCATAATCTTCATAAAAATTGTACTAGCAATTTTGCGAACATGGAAGCATAAGGTTCAATCATTTTGGCACAAATCAAGTTCAATACTTACAAATATATCCTCAAGAAATTAATCACAATAGTTGACAAGTAAAAAGCAGAGAATGAGGCAAATATTCCAATTCAATCCATCAACAAATCTGTAATAACGGTGTGAGAGGTCAACCATGATAATGATATTGTAATAAGGAAGATGAAGCAAGGCAACACACAGAAAGTTTGGTTGGAGAAGAGGCAGAGCCATGTGAAATGGGATTGAATCAAAAGAAGAAAGAGGCAAGTACGAAATAGGAGAATATCAAAACGTAAGTGTTTTACAATCGTTATGTGCAATTGGGATTTTTATCGTTTTCTTTTACTAATGGAATATTTGATTCAGACATTTTCAGAATTCTTTATTTGATTCAGACATTTTTAGAATACATTCTTTCTTACCATTGATAATGGTGTTTTACAGTCGTGGTTGGATTGGAAAGTTGCTTTTATGAATTTTAAGGAGTCGGATTAGACTTCAGCAATGGACACATATTTAAGCAGTAATTTACAATTAATTAAAGATTGAATTTTATTAATTTAATAATATTTAACAGTCAAATTTGCAATTGGCACACATCTATGTTGGGTTGGACTCAATTTCATAGTCATTTTTTCAAAATTATTTTGGTAGAATAGAATCTAAATATCTATAATCTATTATCCCAACTCTTTTTCTATAGAAAAATATATTTTTTTAATTCTTTCATTTGTCAGAATAGAAATTACTTTGTTAGTGTATAATGTTTCATTTATATGGTATTATTTTAAAATATAATAATGGTTATCATTTATCCAATTCTATCATTTACATTATTCTAATTGTTGAATGTTTTTTTTTTTTTTTTAAATCTTTTTAGGGTTGGATAATATTTTCAAAATATTAATAAATGCTTTTTTCGGTGATAGGGGAGCTCTGCAACCAAGGGACACATGAATGGTCATGTGTCCCTTGGTTGTAGGTCGGCTCTTTGCCCGGGGGCTCCCAGACCTAGTGGGAGGCCCCCACATTTACTCTGCTAGTGCCTCCATTAATGGAGAGAAAACCTGACGACGATGGGAATAATACCCACAAAACTCCATCAATGGCAAAAAAAACCTTCAGTCAAGCCGTTCAAGGGCTCCACACGACCTTCGCGAAGAAGGTGAGGTTGCCTCGCCCCCAAGAGTCATCATTAAACCTAATTCCTCTATGACTAAATGTATTTATAAAGAGATTGCTAGGCTTAGGGATTCTGAGATTTTTTTAGCAGCCCTTGATGTAGATAAAATACCATCTAGGCAATATCTTATTAAATGGTTTCAAGATACTTGGTGTATTAAGTTTGGAATTCAGTTTTCATTCTGTAGAATGTTACAAAAAGGATTATTTCTTATTTTCTTTAATGATAAAGAAATGCAGAGGAATTTTATTGAGAAACAATTTTGGAGTATAGGTAACACCTATTTTAGGGCCATTCCTTGGACCCCTCTTGCTTGTAATGAAGAAATAATGGCACTTTCCAACCGTAAATGGGTAGTTATTAAAAATGTCCCCCCGTTCTTGTGGAACTGTATTTCTAAAATCACGGAGCCACTTGGAAAAGTTATTAAAATTGACTCCTCGGTTGCTTTGCTACCCCCAATGGATGCGAGGGTTCTCATTGCATTCAACCCTGGAGTAACCTTCCCCTCTGGTATTGACATTTGTATTGAAAATGAGCTATTCTCGTGCCCCCTAGAATACTTAGGAGGGATTAATGCATTCCATAGATGCAGAAGAAGTGGTCATTACTTGAAAAAAAACCCACTAATGGTGAAGAAAAATGGTACCTCCTTCAAGAAGACTTCCAGTAGAAACTGCCTTCACCCAGAGTCGGAAGAACCTAATAAGAATGATCCTATTCCCTCTGCATCCCCACCTCTTGACCTATCTTCCAAACCTAGGGTTGCTGAATCTATACCCTCATCTAACCCTACTCACCCTTTGTCTCAACCTCTAACCCACCCCTGCCCATCCAATTCGCCTCACTCAATTGCAGAAGCTATACTCAAGTACCAGTTGGCATTAGAAGAAGCTAATCGGGCTACCAGTGAGCCTGATTCATTGGTAACAGATAAGAACAAAATCTCCACTAATATGGGTGGACCCAGGAAGCAAAATGCTCAGCAAATTGTCTTTCAAAAGTTGAAAATGGCTGCAGAACATAGAAAACAACTTGAATTAACATTAATTAACCAAAAAAAGGAGATTGAATCATGTACCATACCCTTCATCCAAGAGTTGATCAGAGGGGAAGATGGTGGTACTCATGTTACCACTAGTGCTACCGAGATGGTTAGTCAGCCCCCTCTTGGACCTAAAGATAATATAAATGTCCCCTCAGGGGATATGAGCGTCTCTCATATTGAAAATACTCCATTGGAGACTAAGGAAGGAGGAGAGCCAAAACCACACTCCAACAATCATATTGAAAGAGCCTCTGATAACATTGATAGGGAGGTGGGGCCTACCACTTCTCCCTCTAACCAACCCCTTGAGAAAGGGCATGGTACTGAACCTGGGGAGTAGTCGGATGAAACTGTGACTAGCAATAATGAAAGGGAGACTATGTTTTCTTTTGATCCTAGAACCTTTGAGGTTGGAGTTAATGAGGGCGGAGAAGAACTAGCTGGTAATAAAACAAAAAAAGAAAGGAGGAAAAGATCTCCTAAAGTAATTAAGGACAATACAACTAGGAAAGAATCCCTAGGACTAGATCAGCTCTCTGAACTTAGGAAAAAAAGAGGTAGACCACTATCAACTGTGGCCTTTGATGCCAGCCATCTTTCTAAACCTGAGGAATGGCCCAAATGTTTTGAAGGGTTTAAATCCCTAGGGGACAATCTTGAAGCAACCCCCCAATGATGAAAACCATCTCATGGAACGTTAGGGGATTAGAGGCCTCTGATAGGAAATATGTGGTCAAAAGATTTCTAAATATGCGCAAGAAAATTGATTGCCTTATGCTCCAAGAACTAAAATCAGTAGGATTTTCTCTAGAAATTGGGCTAAAATCCATCTGGGGGAAGCCACCCCCTTCTTCACCAAACACCCTAAGGGAAAGGGTGGAGCTACAATATTGCTAAGTCCTAAATGGATGAACAAGGTTGTCCAATGGGGACAATCCCCCTGTGATAGGGCAGTATGGGTAATAATATAGAATAAAAATACTATATTTGGTCTTTGCTCAATATATGCATCTAACGACTACCGAGAAAGGGGGGAGATGTCGGAATGGATTGCAAAATTAGAAGACATCCCCTGGCTCCTGGGAGGGGACTTTAACATGGTAATCAATGCACAAGATAATCAAGGAGGGAACAAAGTGGAATGGAAAGGTGCAGAGAGAATACACTAGGAGAGGATGGTCAACAAATTGAGATTGACTGACCCAATAGTAGGTAAAAAGGGAGAACACAACTCAATATGGTACACCTGGTGTAACCACCAATAGTATAATAAGAGGGTATATTGCAGACTAGATAGATTTTACTTCAACAAGGATTATTTTGAAATTAGTAAAAATAAGGAGGGTGTTCAGTATGCTGTCATACCATATACACTATCTAATCATCACCCTATTATGATTGGGCTAAAGGTAACTAATAGTAAAATGGCCCTACCAAGCCCTAAATCAAATTTTAGAATGAACACTAGCCTGCTAAAGGATGGTGATCTAAAATATGGACTATACTTGATCAGAATGTATAACAAATGTGGAAACAACTAGTTGTCAAACATTGATAGATGGAATCAAAATATTAAAACCTGGACCTCACTTTGTCAGGTGATAGGTAAAAAGAAAGCTAAGGATGCTAGAGCAACTGAGATGCAATTTCACACTGCATTACAAGTGGCAGAATTTGAACTTCAAGAGGATCCGAAAAATACAACACTCACTAGTCAACTAATCAAGGCCAAAAGTGATCTTAGAAGGCTGCAAAACCAAAAAATCAAAGGATGGAGAACAAGGGCTAAGCTTCACTGGTTAGATTCTGGGGATTGGGGATCTAAGTTTTTCTTCTAGATGCTCAAAATGAAACAAGCAAGAGAGAATATAGACACCATTTGGGAAGAGAATAAAAACCTCTCTGAGCCAAATGAGATTCTAGAGTGTTTTGCTCAATTCTACAAGCAATTATTCTCTGCAGAACCTGTTAGGGAGGAGCAGGAAAGTGCAAGAAAATTAATCGTGTCTTTAGTCCCCAAACTCCTTGATAAAGAAGATAGCAGGATACTTGAAAGAACTATTTCTAAAGAAGAAATCAAAGAAGCTATAGTGGCCCTCAGTAATGACAAATCCTCTGGCCCTGATGGATTCCCAGTAGAATTTTACAAGGAAAATGTTGAATGGATTATGGATGATATCCATGCGCTATACTCTGAGGCTATTCACAATGGATCCCTGTGAGAAAACATAAATCAAGGTTTTATCAAACTCATTCCTAAAGAGGGTGACAGAACCCTAGTTAAAAATTGGATACCCATTACACTATTAAATGTGTCATATAAGATTTTAGAAAAGTTGACAGCAAGAAGATTAGAAAAAATCCTACCTAAGATTATCAGTACTACACAAACAGGGTTTGTGAAAGGACGGTATATACTAGAGAACTTAATCACATGTTGGGAATCACTCCATTGGGCAAAAGAATCAGGGCAGAATGGAGCTATGTTACTCATAGACTTTGAGAAAGCTTATGCTCCAGTCACTAGGATTCCCCCCTGGGTTCTGCAAACTGGTCAAAACATTATTATGTGATGCTAATGCCACAGTTGAAGTGAATGCAATGAGATCCCCCAAATTTGCACTAACCAGATCAATCGGGCAAGGTTGCCCCCTAGCCTCTTCCCTATTTGTCCTAGCTACTGATGCAATGTTTCTATCTACCCAAAGACTCCTCTATCACTCCTCCTATCAGGGGAATATCCTTACCTAATAAAAATGAAATATGTAATGTCCAATTTGCTGATGATACTGCAATTTTAATTAAACTTGATGAAGAGAACCTTACTGCTCTATTAAAAAATATAGATATATTTTGCCTAGCCTCTGGAAGTAAGATTGTTATGCACAAATCCAACCTACTTGGCTGGGATGACAGCCCCCCAGACTGGCTCTCAAAATTCTCTCTCAACTGGTTGGGTCCTACCCATATTGTTGAATATCTAGGCACCCCTTTCTCTATTCTTCCAAATCTAAAAGAAATCTGGGAATGGGTAAGGAATAAGATAGAGAAGAAGCTCTCTAAATAGAATAGGAACTATCTATCTCTGGCTGGAAGATTTCAGGTCTGTCAAAAGATCTTGGAATCCTATAACATCTATTTCTCCTCTGCATGGCTCTTCAAGAACTATCAATTTAACCATATCCAAAAACAGATAAGGGAATTCCTTTGGTCTGATGGAAAATGTACCAGGAAGCAACATGCAATGAAATGGGAGTGGTGCACTATGCATAAACTCTATGGTGGGATGGGGCTAAAAGATCTCAAAATACAAGCGATAGCCCTCAGATCCAAATGGATCCTGAAAGCCATGGAAAATCCTAATAAGGAACAATATTTCATCCTCATTTCCTAAGAAAGCCAAGAAATGGAAAGATCTCCCCATGATTGACCTTCTTCTTGGATAGATAGGGGTAGCCCCAGCTAGGTCAGAGGTCTTTAAGTCCCTATGGAAAGCTTGGGAACAGGTGAAGCACTTGGTACGGTACAATGTAAATGGAAATAGATAGGGGCAGATTACCAGTGATAGATCTATATGGTGGAATCTAATACATAATGTGAAACCATTGGTAGCTCTTCAAGGCTGCTCTGCTCTTAAATGACACAATATGGGAATCAAGTATTTTGATCAGATTTTTAGAGAATGGCCAATTGAGAACATGGGAGGATCTGAAACTTACCTTCTCTATCCCGTTATCCTAGAGCAAAACCTATAACATCCTTAAGTCGCCCATAGCCAATACTCTTCCCCCACCTCACCCTTCTCCCCCCTTCTTCTCCTTTTCTGTGCTTTGCTGGGTTGATGGCACACCTCTCCCCTCTCTTAAAGCCAAAAACATTTATGCGTCCCTCATTGAGGCAGATACCATTTTTCTTCACCTAAATGATTGTTGGGATCTAAAATGGGAACCAAAGGTATGAAAAGATAGATTAGGTAAATTCTGGATGACTCAAAATGAACCTAAAAGACAATTCTTTGGTTGGAGACTGCTGTTAAATAAACTCCCCATTAAGGACAAGGAGGGTAACTACCTAAATTGCAAAATTTGTAGAATTCCAGATACTGTGAAACATATCTTTTTTGACTATCACTTTGCAAAGGAAATATGGAACTTGTTCGGTCTGAATTTGGAAACTAATTGTGTTGAAATCATAAATGTTGTTTTAGGCTACATTAAGGGCTTTATGAAAAATTCAAATATCTTCTGGTCCTATTTATGTTTAGAAGTTCTTTGGCTCGTTTGGAAATACCGTAATGATGATGTCTTTAATAGCAGCACCAGGCACCTCACTGAGTCTCTTATGAGACTCATTTTTCATACTGTTTCAATGCAGATCACTGTCTTTATAAAGTTAGACTCAAAAAAGTTTGATAGGTGGATAAAGGAAGGTGCCACCATTGTTTACATCAAAGAGTTGTCCCACGGCTTCACATGGGAGAGAGATGAACTAGGAAAGGATGCATTTGAGCAAGCACTCATGGCATTCATGAGACAGATGGACCATAAACACCTACACATGGAGATTTCTCGAGAGGAAGCTGAATTGATTCATGAGCGCACCTCACACCCCCACAAGCAGGACATACTTGATGGCCATGTGGAAGTATGGCAGGATGGAACTTATAGTCCATTAGATCTCTCTATTTTGATCTTTTTGTTCATAAAATTATGATGTAATTATTGTAATCATCTTCCCATAAGTGGAGGCACTCATGGATCTGTATATTTTTGGTGATTGTACCCTCCTACGGTGCCGAGATGTGGATTGTTACATATTATTTTCTAAGAGTTTCTCCCCATATGATATTCAATCCCTCGTGATTAATAATATCATTATAATCTATTATTATTTTTTTTGATCGGTAAAAGGCTGAAGCCAAATAATTTATTAAATTAAAAAACCTAATACAACCCAGCTCACTAGGGGCACTGGTAGGAAAGAGCTGGGTGGAGAAAACCTCCAGTCTTGTCCCGTAAATTTAGAAAAATTTAGTACATACACAACATCCCACAAGACAGGGTGGGATTAGAAGGAAATAGTCCTTTACTTAGCGTGGTAATGCATACAAACACCCCTTTTTAACAAACGAGGTAATAAATGAAGCTACAATTCATAAAATGACTAATAAACTTTCATCCTTTCGCATGATGGGTGCCAATACTTCTATCCAATTAGGATCTTCCCCTTTACGATACAAAATAAGCCTTTCCTTAATCGCTATCTAGGATTTGGACAATTGCATTCCTGACACAAGATGTATCTTTGGTATCTGGTACTTCCTATGAATCAATCTTACCTGTTTCCTGCATACTCAAGAACATGCTCCAACATATATAAAGTTACTATAAAGGATATATGACCTTAATAATGACACTACCTTAGGAACCTCGAAATTACCATCCTGCAAGGTCCAGCTCTAAAACGTCTCGTGCTGCAGAAAACCATGAACCTTCTGAAATGAAATTCAAGTTATAGAGGATTCTAATTGCCTATATAAACTCAGGCAAATAGTACTGCAAATATTATTTTGAGCTGTAAGAAACTTTCTTATTATAAGCGTTTTTACAACAATAAAGATATTACCTGACTCCAGTTGCTGAGTGGGAATAGAAGGGGATCTGCAGATTAGTATTTAACACTAAGCATATCTGCTCAAGGTAGCAAATATTAATTTATTTATTTTAATAATGAATTGAATCTGGGCAGTGTTAGTACACAGAATTTAGAACCTTATAACCACGACAGAAGGCTAAGCATCACATTTACCCTAGAAAGTAGAGTTTATCATTAAGTCTAATTAATACAGGCTTCCTTATATTTTCTATTTAGTGGGTGCAATATCATATATACCTCCATCCATACTTTAAGCTATGACAAAGTTTACAAAACTCCTACTTCTCAACTGCTATTCATTGTTGTATCTTGAGCATAGAATTATTGTATCCTTGTCCTTTTTAGCTGGATGCTTGTTTTCAATTAGTCATTAATCCATTTCGTACCATATTTATGACAATCTTAGAGTGAAGACTCCATTCCCATCTTGATGCTCAGAAGGGGTACTTCGAATGGGATAATCTCGCCAACTAACCAAAAAGGGAAATAACTAAGCTCCACCATATACAAACTAACAGAGCTTGATATCCCCAGATTTAAAAGAAACGATGACAAAGAAAAGTTTTTATTAGTAACTTAGTTATAGGTCTGTATCCCCTCCATTTCCAATCCTACCCATACCACAAACCTTAGTTTATTTTCTTAACCATCAATCTAAATGTAATATTTCTACAATTTCACCATCAACTCCTCTATTAGCCAAGCTATCAACACATTTATTTCCTTCTCTATAAATATGGTTTATCTTAAAATGATTAAAGTCTCTCAAAATATCCATTACTCGATGAATATAACTATTGAGAAACCAATCAGGAGCACTCCCTTTTCTTACCGCATTAACTATAATAGTTGAGTCTCCTTCAATCTCAATGCTATCCAGACCCAACCTCCTATAGAGGAGAAGTCCCTCAATGAGTGCATATACCTCAGCTAAATTGTTGGATGTTATTCCCAATGGTTTATCTAGACTTGCTACTATTCTCCCTTCCCAATCATGAATACAACACCCCAATCCTGCTTCCCTTGGGTTACCACGTGAAGCCCCATCAAAGTTAAGCTTATACAAACCTTGATGAGGAGCCTGCCATACACATTCTTGTCTAGCCTATTTCTTATCCCTACTTTCTTTTCCTATGAATGGACGAATCTTAAGACCAAACCATTGATTTCTAATAGAATCATCCTATGGAGAGAAAAAATGATCACTATTAGGAAGTGAATTTTTGCTATTAACTACTTCTACAGTACATGCCTCTATTTTGTTCCATAGTCTATCAACATCCAATTTTGAATCTTTAAATAGTCATCTATTTCTCTCCTTCCATATCTCCCATATCAAGAGAGAAGGAGCCATCTCCCAGAGTATGCCATAAATGTTTTTTCCTTTATTTCTCCGCCAACATTGAAACAGACTCATCAAATCCTTTGGAATGGCCGATATCCAGTCCATCTGAGTTATGAGCTTCTGCCAACACTGCATCATGTATTTACAATGTAATAGAATATGATTAACAGATTCTTCATCTGTCTCACAGAGCACACATCTAGAAGGTCCATGGTACCCCATCTTCCTGAACCATTCCGCAGTTAGAATTCTTTTATGAAGGGAAGCCCATGCAAACATACCCGCTTTCGATAAACAATTCTTATTCTAGCAGAGATCTAGGGGAAGGTGAGATTTCTCGTGTTGTGATCCATGGATGTTCATACAACCATCCTTAGTATTGTACTCACCATTCTTAGCTCTAGCCCAAACAATCCTATCTGGTTCAAATCTAGGGGTAATCCTTCTATTCAAAAGAGCATTATTCAATCTGTCTAGGAATACCGGAGGTAATCCAAGATTATTCCAGGTTTCCACTACCAACCCAAGGTTGGATTACCATCTTTGAGGTCTATATAATCAAACAGATGAATGCCCCTCTTAATGATAATATCATCGATTAACGGGTCATTCTCTAGTAGAGGTCTCAGAGGGGGATAAGCTCCCCATGAGTCATCCCAAAACAAAGCCTCCCTCCCATTACCAATATCCTAGGTTATCCCTCCTAAGATGATGTCTCTATATTCGAGCACAAAGTTCCATATTCTAGATCCCTTTGGTAGATTTTTGTGTCTAAAAATGCTTAAAGGATCCAAGCCATTTAGGTATTTGAATCTAAGAATTTTAACCCATGTGACCCCTGGGTTCTTGCACATGCACCAAACCAATTTAGCTCCCAATGCCAGGTTTTGATGCCTCGTGTCTTTGAAATTCAGGCCTCCCCTGTCCTTTGATTTACATAAGTGATTCCAAGCAATTAACACCATTTTCTTCTTGTCCTCTGAGCCCTGCCAAAAGAAATTCCTAATTATCTTGACTACCTTGTCCCTCACCCTTGCAGACATACTGAAACACATCATTTGATAAATAGGTATCGCCGATAATACTGATATGATCATTGTGGCTTTTCCAGCTGCTGAGAGCCATTTACCCTTTCATGATTTGACCTTTTTGTCCAGGTTACACAAAATATTATCCCAAAGCTTCGTTGAGCTGTTACCTTTGTCTAGAGGCATTCCTAAATATTTACATGGAAATGCACCTTTTCGAAACCCTAAATATCTATAAATATAATCCTTAATTATTCTAGTTGAATTTAAAAAGAAAATATTTGATTTTAATCTATTAATAAGTTGGCCTGAAGCATCAGAGTAGGAGTCCAAAATCTTCTTGATTGTCACTGCCTCTCTAATGCTAGCTTCCCCGCATATAAGATTGTCATCCACAAATTGTTGATGCGACCAAGGATCTACTCCTTATGTAATTCTGAGTCCACGCAGTTCTCCCTTACTTTTTGCCGAGTTGATAGCTCTACCTAATGCTTCAGCCATGATAATATAAAGAAAGGGGGATAATGGATCCCCTTGCCTAATTCCTTGGGATATCCCAAAATAACCTTCTAGAGATCCATTAACTAGTATTGAGAATCTTGGGCTAGAAATGCATCCAAATATCATATTTATCCATTGTCTTGAGAAGCCAAAGGTTTCTAGACATTGACACAGGAATCGCCAATCTACCTTATCGTAGGCTTTGCTAATATCCAGTTTAATAAGCATACTTGGATCGTGATTCATTTGAACTGAATGAATGGCTTCATGTGCCAAGATTACCCCATCCAATATAGACCTACCCGGAACAAAACCTGTCTGCTCCTCCGAGATAATATTCGATAAGATCTTTTTGAGCCTATTCGCTAATGTCTTAGTGAGTTATTTGTAAAGAGTATTACATAGGGATATTGGTCTATAGTCGTTAAAGGTTTCAAGTCCAATCTTCTTTGGAATAAGGGCTATAAAAGTATTATTGATTTCTTTCAATATGTTTCTAGAGTTCCTAATACCTTCCAGAACATCTACTACTTCTTGCCCTCTGAAAGACCAGCACTTTTGAAAGAAAAGGGCAGGAAATCCATCTGGCCCTGGGGCCTTATTAGGATTAAGGCTTTTTAATGCAAGCTCTACTTTAGCATTAGTAAATTTCACATTCAAATTCATATTCTGATCCTGAGTTATTATACGTGGAATATTAGATAACATGTTCTTCTGTGCTATAAGATTGGAGCTCTCATTACTAGTAAGGATACTCTTAAAATAATTCACTGCCTCCTTAGCTATATCTTTCAGATCTTCAATCCTATTCATGCTGGTGTCCTTGATAGTCATGATCCTATTTACCATACTTCTTGCCTTAGTGCTGTTATGAAAAAATTTCTTGTTTTTATCTCCTTCTGCTAGCCATATTTCTTCGATTTTTGTTTCCAAAAGATTTCTTCCTTTGATAATATGTCTTCATAATGCTGCCTACATTCCTTCTCATCTAAATATAATGTCTGATCCATACCTGGCCTCATAATTGCCTCATTTATTACTGCTAATCGCTGTTCTAGACTCCTTTTCTTTTCAAATATATCTCCAAAACTATCTCTATTCCATTCCATAAGCTTTTTCTTAACATATTTAAGTTTTGATACGAAGATATAAGCTTTTGATCCCTCAAAGGAGCTTTCCCCCCACCATTTATCTATCAATTGTAAAAGATTCTCATCTTTTAACCATATTTTTTCAAATCGAAAAGGATATCTTGATGGTTGTCTATGTTCTACCAAAGTAAGTTGGACGGGTAAGTGATCCGAACCAATTGCTGATAAGATGGACGAACAGATATCAAAGTCAAAATTTGCAAGGTTCCCCTTAATGAAAAACCTGTCTAACTTTTCAGCAATAAAGGTTGCCCCCGATCATCTATTGGACCATGTATACTCTCCATTAGTAGTTTGAATTTCCATATAGTGGTTATTCTGTAGCCATTCCCGAAACTCTCTAATCATTTGAGTTTCCTTTGTGGATCCTCCTTGCTTATCAAACATATTTAGAACTACATTGAAGTCCCCCCCAAGAAATATCTATTCACCACTAAAATCATGTGCGAGTCTGTCTATCTCTGCCCATACCTCCCTTTTTTCATGCAAAAATTTTGGACCATATATATTGATGATAATGAAAGTTAGTTTACTCTTTAAACTCTATACCTTGCCACAAATCCAATTACTACTACTCCCCATTTTGGAGAATAACACTTGTCTAGGATCCCACAGTACTCCTACTCCACCTGAAGCCCCACTCGACAGAACACCTACTACCTCCCAAATTCCTACTTTTTTCTTGAGAGACTTATATCCTTCTTCGTCTAATTTTGTTTCCTGTATCAGCATTATGTCTCCTTCAAGAGAAGATAGATAGCATTTCAATATACGCTGCTCATTCCATGTAATTACCTTCATGGCGCCTTGGGAAGGTTCTTCCCCTTCCCTACATCAAAAAGCGAAGTAATTTTGGCCTGGCCTGCCGCTAAGCTATCCATAAACCGTAGCTCCATTAAGGATTGTCTCCCGCTCTTTTTTGCATTCTTGGCACAATCTGGGGATTTCTTCCCCTCTTCAGTTTGGCTAAGACCATAGGGCATTGTTCTTATTTTAGGAGTCTCATTATTCATACACCCCATGTTCACATCTTCATCCTTTTCCAAGGATTCTAATACTTTTCCCAAAATATCCTGGTCTGATCTACCTTTTTCCATATCTCCCCCCATGTAATTCAGATCGAGACCAAGAAAATCATTAATGTTATCTAAATCCTCAATCCTACAATCTATATTTTTGTCCCCAAACTTCTCATCCATATTCTCCACTTCCTTCATAAACCAGTCACCATCCAAAGAACCCTCCTCGATATTACTAAGCTCCTTGACCACCAACTCTCTTACTGCTTCCGCTTGATCTTTAACCTTAACTAGAGAATCTCTGTATTCCTCTATGCTGATGTCCTTCAGTTCCTTTTCCCCCAAAATGTTATTCATATTACTATCCATCCCCATACCTCCTGTATTGCACTGAATCTTGGCTTCTTTCAAATCATCCACAATTATATCCCCTACTTCCTTAATCTGATCTACCATAGGAATCTCATCTAGCTTTCCATTCTCCTGATCTGGAAGATTGGGGTCTAAAGAAGGTTCAATTACAAACCCTCCCTTATCATTATTTAAACGTATAGAAACAGGCCGCTTGTTTACATTCCCAATAGGCTGAAGGATATAGAATTATGAAAAATCCGCCTGTGCTTCTATAATTTCTGTAAGAAGGGTGGGTTCTATTCTAAAAGATGCCGCTCTACTTTTAATTACTATTGGCTTCAAGGATTTCACAGTGCTATTAATTCTGACTATAATCGCTTTATCTAGTTGGGGGAAAATAGAGTCTATTGTACCTACATAAGTTTCGAACATATTACCAATTTTCCTGAAATATTCATCATTATGGAGCTCTACAGGCAAATTTTTTAAAATGATCGCTCTTTCCACCAAATTTTTTTTTAAGTTGCTAGGACTGAATGATGGGGACCAATCAATAATGGAAAAATATATCCCTCTAAACCTAGGGAAACCACCCTGTAACAAATTATCCTTCATTTCCTTATTTATATAGCTAATGAAGATAAATTCATCCAGATGTAAGACTATACCTACCTGGTTGGAGAATATTGTCTTGAACCATTGTGCAATTCTCTTAGAAGATGCTCCATAACCATTCCATCTTGTGAAGACTCCATATTCTTTACACATCTCTTGTGTTCTCTCAACCATTCCATCATGGATTTCTAGAGTCATCACATTCGCATAGGGTTTGGTTGAAGGTTCACCTGCTTCCTAAGGATTTGGATAGAGTGGTCTGCGATGTGGAGGAGAATAAACATCAGCTTTAGGGACTGAGCATGCCTTCTCATGCTTTGCAAATTTAGGTTCTTCCTTGACTTCCTTCTTATCCTGAAGATGAATAAAATTGTTGGCTATGGGAATCGGGTATCTACGGTAACCCATCCCCAGATTCCTCCCAAAACTTCACACATTAGGTCTATAGTTCACAGTTCTCCTGTTCTTTCGATATGTAACCATTTTCCATTTCTTGTCGTCCATAATAGGATTTGGAAATTTGTTGGTTGCATGTTCCGGGCCAAAAACTGACTGTCGCCCATACCGTCTCCACTCTTTTGTTGCAAAATCTGGAGTAGAATTACAACCTCGTGTTCCATGGAAGAATCTAGGTTGCCAAAATTGGGAGTTCGCCCAAGTGTGAGTCGTGAAAGGGTTATAGTCGTAGGGAGAATCCAGGCACCGTGATGGCAGAAAATATTTCATTTTTTGGAAAACCCCAAGCTGTTTTTTACCTCTATCTTTCCAGAATTCGCTATTCACATTATTCACAATTTTTGTTTGCAGAGCCATATTTTTCAAAATATTAAGAGATGGACATGTTAGTGGTATACTCTATGATATCATTATAATCTATTATTATATTAGTAATTTATTATCTTATATAATTATATATTATACATTTAAAATATTGTTATTTTTTTTAATTGTATTCAAGTGACACAAACGCATGTGTTTTTACATCCATATGCTGATGTAATATATTATTGATGTTAAATTTATAGTTCATAATAAATATAATAATTTTAAAATAAAATATTTTAATTAAAAATAATAAATTTAAAATTTTGTATCTCATTTATTTTTAAATTAAAAGAAAATAAGTTTTTAAATGATATCTAATTGATATCTGTTTAGTTTTTTAGATAAAAATATTTAATATATTTATATAAAATTTAGTAGTTTTAAAATATTATCTAAATATTGTTATTAATGTAAATGTAATCTATAATTAAAATTTGTTAACTACTTTTTTCATTGCCATGATAGAAATATGGTATAAATAAAAAACTATCATTGATCAATATTTGCAATACTAACATCATGTTCCCATGTGGCTGCTTAACTCTGCTTAAATTTAAGTAGTTAAGTGTTCCCATGCAATTTTAAAATTGTGAAAAAAAGGATGATTTAGAATCTTTCCCTACTTTCGTGGAGCAGCTATTGTTTAGGAATTAAAAATAAGCCATTGAAGAAAAGGTGGGGGGGGCTGGAAATAAGCTTATTAACAAAAGTGCCACGTGGCTCCACAATTTGCTCTCCCTCTTTTTTTTAAGATTTTATTCCTATCTTGTTTTTCAAATTTTAAGTGCACAAATTAGTATAAATACTATTAATAAGTAATTAAAATATTTTGTTTAAAAATAAGCAGCAAAGATAAATATTCATGGGGCTAGCAAAATATTGCGGCATGGGATCATTAATTATATTTAGTATGTTTTTATTTATTAATAATTTTGACAAAAATTTCACCACAGTTGACAGCAAATATGTTCAAATTGTCAAATTTAAAAAATGGAATAATTTATGTTCTATCTTTATTAAGCCGAGAGGCTTCCTTCATTCGTAGGATGGGTGACAACAAGTGTTAACATTTCTGGCTACAACATTGTGGCAGAAACATTTCTAGGTAAAACATTACGGCGTAAAGTCACTAACATGGGTTCTCAACAATTCCGGCTGTGTATGGAAGGTGGTTAATTTTTGTGAGATAATTCTATGTTTTATTGTGTTATTGCATTTTATTAGATCTCTTAATTTCTTAGACAAAAGTCCATTAAATTTCAAATTCGAGATTCAGAGTTTACTGTGGTTCTTGTTGGAGTCTAATCTCACCTACCCCATCCACATGCTCCGTATGCACAGGTGTTTACAGAAGTAGTAGATTTAGATTTGTTTTCAACATCTACTCCAACCTGTCGACCGTACCTTTTCTAGTGTTAAAACATTATTTTATATGCAAAATTCTAGAATTTTCCAGCTACCTCCTCACCATTCTAGAAACATCTAAGACCTCCATTAAAAGAGGCATTTTGTAATTATTTTGGGTATGAAAGGAAGAATGAAAATATTGTCTGATAATTAAAAAAATTTCTTCCTTGTGTGCTGCTCTGTTTTTCTCCATGCTCTGTTTTTGTGTTTTCGTTTGGTCTGTTTCATTTCTATCAGTGGTATCAGAGCTAATGGTATGAAATTTTAAAATTACTAGGAAAGTAGCTGCAGAAGAATGCAACAGAAGAGATCTGTGAGGGAGAACAAAAGAAATACTAGCAGTTAAAAAGGAGGCCATAGCAGTTAAAAAGGCTATCAAAAGGAGAAGACTCTAGTAGACTGGAAGTGTAAGTTGTTGCGTAAAGATTGTGAAGGTATACAGAGTTGTTTAAAGGAAGAAATTTGCAGCAGCAGAAACACAGTCAAGTGTCAGGGTAAGGTAAGTTTAAATGTGAACTGTTAGATGATAATTATAATCTTGAAAATGAATTGAATGAAGTTAAAGATAAAAATAAGGAATTAGAAGAGAAATTACAGTTATTTGATGATGTCAAAAGGAAGTTTGATGATTTGGAAGAAATGTCAAAAAGGTTAGAAGTAGAAAACAGTTTACAAAAAAGAGAAATTTTAAATCTAAAACAAGAGAATGAATGTTTGAAGTTAAAACCACTAGTTAGTGATGCTTCATGGGACACAGAAGATTTGTGTTCATCCTTTGGTGAAAGTGATTTAGTTGAAACTGTTTGTGATAAAGAATGTAAGATAGAAAATGAGAATGTGTTTCCAAATTATGTTAGTTGTGATGATCAGAATATTGGTTTAAAAATCATGAAGAAAATGGGTTATAAAGGTCAAGGATTGGGAAAACAAGAACAAGGAATAAGAGAGCCTATTGAGCCTATAATGAGGCCAAAGTATGAAGGTCTTGGATATGTCACAGGAAAAGGAAATGATGCTACTAGTTCAAACAAAACAGCCCATAAAAGGCATTGTATTAAGTGTTTTCATTGCAATAGAGAAGGATACACAAAAGAAATGTGTTGGGACTTACATCCATGTAAAATTTGTGGTTTGAGAAATCATTCTGAAAAAATGTATTGGAAGAAAGAATCAATACCAGGTTGTATAAAAATGGATTGTGGATGGATCTATGGACTTAGTTGGCAAAAGCTCACAGCTATGTTCAAAAGATTGTACAAATGTTCAAATGTGAAGCACAATAGAAGTAATGAAAGCTTTGAATGTCCAAAAGGGATTAAAAATGTTTTCAGCCAGAAGAAACAATTGTCTGGCAAGGTAACTACTGATTGTATGATGTTTTGAAGACTTCAAACCAAAGAGATTGAGAGACTACAACAGCAGCTGAAGAAAATTGGAGGACAAGAAAGAAAGAGAAGTTGATGAAAGAAATCAGAAAATCAGAGGAGGATATCAGTTAAAGAGAAGACATTGTGAATGCTAAAAATTGTAGCAACTGTAGCAACAACAAGTTAGCAAGAAAACCGAAGAAGAGGTTACAGAAAGAAAAGAAAGATAGTTGAAGAAAGCTGAAAGAACAAAAGAATGGATAGAATATTGGTAGTTGAGATTAAGGGGGAGTGTTGGATTCTAATCTCACCTACCCCATCCACATGCTCCGTATGCACAGGTGTTTACAGAATTAGTAGATTTAGATTTGATTTCAACATCTACTCCAACCTGTCCATCGTACCTTCTCTAGTGTTAAAACATTATTTATAGAATATTGGTAGTTGAGATTAAGGGAGATTGTTGGAGTCTAATCTCACCTACCCCATCCACATGCTCCGTATGCATAGGTGTTTATAGAAGTAGTAGATTTAGATTTGTTTTCAACATCTACTCCAACCTGTCCACCGTACCTTCTCTAGTGTTAAAACATTATTTTAGATGCAAAATTCTACAATTTTCTAGCTACCTCCTCACCATTTTAGAAACATCTAAGACCTCCATTAAAAGAGGCATTTTGTAATCATTTTGGGTATGAAAGGAAGAATGAAAATATTGTCTGATTTTTAAAAAATTTCATCCTTATGTGCTGCTCTGTTTTTCTCCATGCTCTATTTTTGTGTTTTGTTTTGGTTTGTCTCATTTCTATCAGTGGTATCAGAGCTAATGGTATGAAATTTTAAAATTACTGGGAAAGTAGCTGCAGAAGAATGCAATAGCAGAGATCTATGAGGGAGAACAAAAGAAATACTAGTAGTTAAAAAGGAGGCCATAGTAGTTAAAAAGGCTGTCAAAAGGAGAAGACTCTAGCAGACTGGAAGTGTAAGTTGTTGGGTAAAGATTGTGAAGGTATACAGAGTTGTTTAAAGGAAGAAATTTGCAGTAGCAGAAACACAGTCAAGTGTTAGGTTAAGGTAAGTTTAAGTGTGAACTGTTAGATGAAAATTATAATCTTGAAAAAGAATTGAATGAAGTTAAAGATATTTAAAATAAGGAATTAGAAGAGAAATTACAGTTATTTGATGATGTCAATAGGAAGTTTGATGATTTGGAAGAAATGTCAAAAAGTTAAGAAGAAGAAAACAGTTTACAAAAAAGGGAAATTTTAAATCTCAAACAAGAGAATG
Source organism: Cryptomeria japonica (assembly GCF_030272615.1). Lineage (NCBI taxonomy): Eukaryota > Viridiplantae > Streptophyta > Pinopsida > Cupressales > Cupressaceae > Cryptomeria > Cryptomeria japonica. The sequence continues at coordinate 381,353,124 of NC_081411.1, read as the reverse complement.
AATGTTTGAAGTTAAAACCACTAGTCAGTGATGCTTCATGTGACATAGAAGATTTGTCTTCGTCTTTTGGTGAAAGTGATTTAGTTGAAACTTTTTGTGATAAAGAATGTAACAAAGAAAATGAGAATGAGTTTGCAAATTATGTTAGTTGTGATGGTAAGAATATTGGTTTAAAAATCATGATGAAAATGGGTTATAAAGGTCAAGGATTGGGAAAACAAGAACAACGAATTAGAGAGCCTATTGAGCCTATAATGAGGCCAAAGTATGAAGGTCTTGGATATGTCAACGGAAAAGAAAATGATGCTACTAGTTCAAACAAAACAGCCCATAAAAGGCATTGTATTAAGTGTTTTCATTGCAATAGAGAAGAACACACAAAATAAATGTGTTGGGACTTAAATCCATGTAAAATTTGTTGTTTGAGAAATCATTCTGAAAAAAATGTGTTGGAAGAAAGAATCAATACCAGGTTGTATAAAAATGGATTGTGGATGGACCTATGGACTTAGTTGGCAAAAGCTCACAGGTATGTTCAAAAGATTGTACAAATGTTCATATGTGAAAAACAATAGAAGTAATGAAAGCTTTGAATGTCCAAAAGGGATTAAAAATGTTTTCAGCGAAAAGAACCCATTGTCTATCAAGGTAAAGACTGATTTTATGATGTTTTGAAGACTTCAAACCAAAGAGATTGAGAGACTACAACAGCAGTTGAAGAAAATTGGAGGACAAGAAAGAAAGACAAGTTGATGAAAGGAATCAGAAAATCAGAGGAGGATATCAGTTAAAGAGATGACATTGTGAATGCTAAAAATTGTAGCCGCTGTAGCAACAACAAGTTAGCAAGAAAACCAAAGAAGAGGTTACAGAAAAAAAAAAAAAAAGGAAGATAGTTGAAGAAAGTTGAAAGAACAAAAGAATGGATATAATATTGGTAGTTGAGATTAAGGGGGAGTGTTGGAGTCTAATCTCACCTACCCCATCCACATGCTCCGTATGCACAGGTGTTTAAAGAATTAGAAGATTTAGATTCATTTTCAACATCTACTCCAACCTGTCCACCGTACCTTCTCTAGTGTTAAAACATTATTTATATAATATTGGTAGTTGAGATTAAGGGGGAGTGTTGGAGTCTCATCTGACCTACCCCATCCACATGCTCTGTATGCATAGGTGTTTACAGAAGTAGTAGATTTAGATTTGTTTTCAACATCTACTCCAACCTGTCCACCATACCTTCTCTAGTGTTAAAACATTATTTTAGATGCAAAATTCTAGAATTTTCCAGCTACCTCCTCACCATTCTAGAAACATCTAAGACCTCCATTAAAAGAGGCATTTTGTAATCATTTTGGGTATGCAAGGAAGAATGAAAATATTGTCTAATAATTAAAAAAAATTCTCCCTTGTGTGCTGCTCTATTTTTCTCCATGCTTTGTTATTGTGTTTTGTTTTGGTCTGTTTCATTTCTATCAGTGGTAACAAAGCCAATGGTATGAAATTTTAAAATTACTGGTAAAGTAGCTGCAGAAGAATGGAACAAAAGAGATCTGTGAGGGAGAACAAAAGAAATACTAGCAGTTAAAAAGGTTGTCAAAAGGAGAAGACTCTACCAGACTGGAAGTGTAAGTTGTTGGGTAAAGATTGTCAAGGTATACAAAGTTGTTTAAAGGAAGAAATTTGCAGCAGCAGTAACACAGTCAAGTGTCAGGGTAAGGTAAGTTTAAATGTGAACTGTTAGATGAAAATTATAATCTTGAAAAAGAATTGAATGAAGTTAAAGATAAAAATAAGGAATTAGAAGAGAAATTACAGTTATTTGATGATGTCAAAAGGAAGCTTGATGATTTGGAAGAAATGTCAAAAAATTTAGAAGAAGAAAATAGTTTACAAAAAAGGGAAATTTTAAATCTCAAACAAGAGAATGAATGTTTGAAGTTAAAACCACTAGTCAATGATGCTTCATGTGACACAGAAGATTTGTGTTCATCATTTGGTGAAAGTGATTTAGTTGAAACTGTTTGTGATAAAGAATGTAACAAAGAAAATGAGAATGTGTTCGCAAATTATGTTAGTTGTGATGGAAAGAATCAATACCAGGTTGTATAAAAATGGATTGTGGATGGACCTATGGACTTAGTTGGCAAAAGCTCATAGGTATGTTCAAAAGATTGTACAAATGTTCATATGTGAAGAACAATAGTAGTAATGAAAGCTTTGAATGTCCAAAAGGGTTTAAAAATGTTTTCAGCCAAAAGAAACCATTGTCTAGCAAGGTAAAGACTGATTGTATGATGTTTTGAAGACTTCAAACCAAAGAGATTGAGAGACTACAACAGCAGTTGAAGAAAATTGGAGGACAAGAAAGAAAGACAATTTGATGAAAAGAATCAGAAAATCAGAGGAGGATATCAGTTAAAGAGAAGACATTGTGAATGCTAAAAATTGTAGCAGCTGTAGCTACAACAAGTTAGCAAGAAAACCAAAGAAGAGGTTACAGAAAAAAAAGAAAGATAGTTGAAGAAAGCTGAAAGAACAAAAGAATGGATATAATATTGGTAGTTGAGATTAAGGGGGAGTGTTGGAGTCTAATCTCACCTACCCCATCCACATGCTCCGTATGCACAGGTGTTTACAGAATTAGTAGATTTAGATTTGTTTTCAACATCTACTCCAACCTGTCCACCGTACCTTCTCTAGTGTTAAAACATTATTTATAGAATATTGGTAGTTGAGATTAAGGGGGAGTGTTGGAGTCTAATCTCACCTACCCCATCCACATGCTCTTTGTTTACAGAAGTAGTAGATTTAGATTTGTTTTCAACATCTACTCCAAACTGTCCACCGTACCTTCTCTAGTGTTAAAACATTATTTTATATGCAAAATTCTAGAATTTTCCAGCTACCTCCTCACCATTTTAGAAACATCTAAGACCTCCATTAAAAGAGGCATTTTGTAATCATTTTGCGTATGAAAGGAAGAATGAAAATATTGTTTGATAATTAAAAAAATTTCTTCGTTGTGTGCTGCTCTATTTTTCTCCATGCTTTGTTTTTGTGTTTTGTTTTGGTCTATTTCATTTCTATCAGTGGTAACAGAGCCAATGGTACGAAATTTTAAAATTACTGGGAAAGTAGCTGCAGAAGAATGCAACAAAAGAGATCTGTGAGGGAGAGCAAAAGAAATACTAGCAGTTAAAAAGGAGGCCATAGTAGTTAAAAAGGCTGTCAAAAGGAGAAGACTCTACCAAACTAGAAGTGTAAGTTGTTGGGTAAAGATTATGAAGGTATACAGAGTTGTTTAAAGGAAGAAATTTGCAGCAGCAGAAACACAGTCAAGTGTAAGGGTATGGTAAGTTTAAATGTGAACTATTAGATGAAAATTATAATCTTGAAAAAGAATTGAATGAAATTAAAGATAAAAATAAGGAATTAGAAGAGAAATTACAATTATTTGATGATGTCAAAAGGAAGTTTGATGATTTGGAAGAAATGTCAAAAAATTTAGAAGAAGAAAACAGTTTACAAAAAAGGGAAATTTTAAATCTCAAACAAGAGAATGAATGTTTGAAGTTAAAACCACTAGTCAGTGATGCTTCATGTGACACAGAAGATTTGTGTTCATCATTTGGTGAAAGTGATTTAGTTGAAACTGTTTGTGATAAAGAATGTAACAAAGAAAATGAGAATGTGTTCGCAAATTATGTTAGTTGTGATGGTAAGAATATTGGTTTAAAAATCATGATGAAAATGGGTTATAAAGGTCAAGGATTGGGTAATCAAGAACAACGAATTAGAGAGCCTATTGAGCTTATAATGAGGCCAAAGTATGAAGGTCTTGGATATGTCACAGGAAAATAAAATGATGCTACTAGTTCAAACAAAACAGCCCATAAAAGGCATTGTATTAAGTGTTTTCATTGCAATAGAGAAGGACACACAAAAGAAATGTGTTGGGACTTACATCCATGTAAAATTTATGGTTTGAGAAATCATTCTGAAAAAATGTGTTGGAAGAAAGAATGAATACCAGGTTGTATAAAAATGGATTGTGGATGGACCTATGGACTTAGTTGGCAAAAGTTCACAGGTATGTTCAAAAGATTGTACAAATGTTCATATGTGAAGAACAATAGAAGTAACAAAAGCTTTGAGTGTCCAAAAGGGATTAAAAATGTTTTCAGGCAAAAGAACCCATTGTCTAGCAAGGTAAAGACTGATTGTATGATGTTTTGAAGACTTTAAACCAAAGAGATTGATAGACTACAACAGCTGTTGAAGAAAATTGGAGGACAAGAAAGAAAGACAAGTTGATGAAAGGAATTAGAAAATTAGAGGAGGATATCAGTTAAAGAGATGACATTGTGCATGTTAAAAATTGTAGTAGCTGTAGCAACAACAAGTTAGCAAGAAAACCAAAGAAGAGGTTACAGAAAAAAAAGAAAGATAGTTGAAGAAAGCTGAAAGAACAAAAGAATAGATATAATATTGGTAGTTGAGATTAAGGGGGAGTGTTGGAGTCAAATCTCACCTACCCCATCCACATGCTCCATATGCACAAGTGTTTACAAAATTAGTAGATTTAGATTTGTTTTCAACATCTACTCCAACCTGTCCACCGTACCTTCTCTAGTGTTAAAACATTATTTATAGAATATTGGTAGTTGAGATTAAGGGGGAGTGTTGGAGTCTCATCTCACCTACCCCATCCACATGCTCCGTATGCATAGGTGTTTACAGAAGTAGCAGATTTAGATTTGTTTTCAACATCTACACTAGCCTGTCCACCGTACCTTCTCTAGTGTTAAAACATTATTTTATATGCAAAATTCTAGAATTTTCCAGGTACCTCCTCACAATTCTAGAAACATCTAAGACCTCCATTAAAAGAGGCATTTTGTAATCATTTTGGGTATGAAAGGAAGAATGAAAATATTGTCTGATAATTAAAAAAATTTCTTCCTTGTGTGCTGCTCTATTTTTCTCCATGCTTTGTTTTTGTGTTTTGTTTTGGTCTATTTCATTTCTATCAGTGGTAACAGAGCCAATGGTATGAAATTTTAAAATTACTGGGAAAGTAATTGCAGAAGAATGCAACAAAAGAGATCTGGGAGGGAGAACAAAAGAAATACTAGAAGTTAAAAAGGAGGCCATAGTAGTTAAAAAGGCTGTCAAAAGGAGAAGACTCTACCAGATTGGAAGTGTAAGTTGTTGGGTAAAGATTGTCAAGGTATACAGAGTTGTTTAAAGGAAGAAATTTGCAACACCAGAATCACAATCAAGTGTCAGGGTAAGGTAAGTTTAAATGTGAACTATTAGATGAAAATTATAATCTTGAAAAAGAATTGAATGAAGTTAAAGATAAAAATAAGGAATTAGAAGAGAAATTACAGTTATTTGACGATGTCAAAAGGAAGTTTGATGATATGGAAGAAATGTCAAAAAATTTAGAAGAAGAAAACAGTTTACAAAAAAGGGAAATTTTAAATCTCAAACAAGAGAATGAATGTTTGAAGTTAAAACCACTAGTCAGTGATGCTTCATGTGACACAGAAGATTTGTGTTTACCATTTGGTGAAAGTGATTTAGTTGAAACTGTTTGTGATAAAGAATGTAACAAAGAAAATGAGAATGTGTTCGCAAATTATGTTAGTTGTGATGGTAAGAATATTTGTTTAAAAATCATGATGAAAATGGGTTATAAAGGTCAAGGATTGGGAAATCAAGAACAACGAATTAGAGAGCCTATTGAGCTTATAATGAGGCCAAAGTATGAAGGTCTTGGATATGTCATAGGAAAAGAAAATGATGCTACTAGTTCAAACAAAATAGCCCATAAAAGGCATTGTATTAAGTGTTTTCATTGCAATAGAGAAGGACACAAAAGAAATGTGTTGGGACTTACATCCATGTAAAATTTATGGTTTGAGAAATCATTCTAAAAAAATGTGTTGGAAGAAAGAATCAATACCAGGTTGTATAAAAATGGATTGTGGATGGACCTATGGACTTAGTTAGCAAAAGCTCACAGGTATGTTCAAAAGAGTGTAAAAATGTTCATATGTGAAGAACAATAGAAGTAATGAAAGCTTTGAATGTCCAAAAGGGATTAAAAATGTTTTTAGCCAAAAGAAACCATTGTCTAGCAAGGTAAAGACTGATTGTATGATGTTTTGAAGACTTCAAACCAAAGAGATTGAGAGACTACAACAGCAGTTGAAGAAAATTGGAGGACAAGAAAGAAAGACAATTTGATGAAAGGAATCAGGAAATCAGAGGAGGATATCCATTAAAGAGAAGACATTGTGAATGCTAAAATTTGTAGCAGCTGTAGCTACAACAAGTTAGCAAGAAAACCAAAGAAGAGGTTACAGAAAAAAAAGATAGATAGTTGAAGAAAGCTAAAAGAACAAAAGAATGGATATAATATTGGTAGTTGAGATTAAGGGGGAGAGTTGGAGTCTAATCTCACCTACCCCATCCACATGCTTCGTATGCACAGGTGTTTACAGAATTAGTAGATTTAGATTTGTTTTCAACAGCTACTCCAACCTGTCCACCGTACCTTCTCTTGTGTTAAAACATTATTTATAGAATATTGGTAGTTGAGATTAAGGGGGAGTGTTGGAGTCTAATCTCACCTACCCCATCCACATGCTCCGTATGCACAGGTGTTTACAGAAGTAGTAGATTTAGATTTGTTTTCAACATCTACTCCAACCTGTCCACCGTACCTTCTCTAGTGTTAAAACATTATTTATAGAATATTGGTAGTTGAGATTAAGGGGGAGTGTTGGAGTCTAATCTCACCTACCCCATCCACATGCTCCGTATGCATAGGTGTTTACAGAAGTAGTAGATTTAGATTTGATTTCAACATCTACTCCAACCTGTCCACCGTACCTTCTCTAGTGTTAAAACATTATTTTATATGCAAAATTCTAGAATTTTCCAGCTACCTCCTCACCATTTTAGAAACATCTAAGACCTCCATTAAAAGAGGCATTTTGTAATCATTTTGGGTATGAAAGGAAGAATGAAAATATTGTCTGATAATTAAAAAAATTTCTTCCTTGTGTGCTGCTCTATTTTTCTCCATGCTTTGTTTTTGTGTTTTGTTTTGGTCTGTTTCATTTCTATCATTGGTAACAGAGCCAATGGTATGAAATTTTAAAATTACTGGGAAAGTAGCTGCAGAAGAATGCAACAAAAGAGATCTGTGAGGGAGAACAAAAGAAATACTAGCAGTTAAAAAGGCTGTCAAAAGGAGAAGACTCTACCAGACTGGAAGTGTAAGTTGTTGCGTAAAGATTGTTAAGGTATACAGAGTTGTTTAAAGGAAGAAATTTGCAACAATAGAAACACAGTCAAGTGTCAGGGTAAGGTAAGTTTAAATGTGAACTACTAGATGAAAATTATAATCTTGAAAAAGAATTGAATGAAGTTAAAGATAAAAATAAGGAATTAGAAGAGAAATTACAGTTATTTGATGATGTCAAAAGGAAGTTTGATGATTTGGAAGAAATGTCAAAAAATTTAGAAGAAGAAAACAGTTTACAAAAAAGGGAAATTTTAAATCTCAAACAAGAGAATGAATGTTTGAAGTTAAAACCACTAGTCAGTGATGCTTCATGTGACACAAATGATTTGTGTTCATCATTTGGTGAAAGTGATTTAGTTGAAACTGTTTGTGATAAAGAATGTAACAAAGAAAATGAGAATGTGTTCGCAAATTATGTTAGTTGTGATGGTAAGAATATTGGTTTAAAAATCATGATGAAAATGGGTTATAAAGGTCAAGGATTGGGAAATTAAGAACAACGAATTAGAGAGCCCATTGAGCTTATAATGAGGCCAAAGTATGAAGGTCTTGGATATGTCACAGGAAAAGAAAATGATGCTACTAGTTCAAACAAAACAGCCCATAAAAGGCATTGTATTAAGTGTTTTCATTGCAATAGAGAAGGACACAGAAAAGAAATGTGTTGGGACTTACATCCATGTAAAATTTATGGTTTGAGAAATCATTCTAAAAAAATGTGTTGGAACAAAGAATCAATACCAGGTTGTATAAAAATGGATTGTGGATGGACCTATGGACTTAGTTGGCAAAAACTCATAGGTATGTTCAAAAGATTGTACAAATGTTCATATGTGAAGAACAATAGAAGTAATGAAAGCTTTGAATGTCCAAAAGGGATTAAAAATGTTTTCAGCCAGAAGAAACCATTGTCTAGCAAGGTAAAGACTAATTGTATGATGCTTTGAAGACTTCAAACCAAAGAGATTGAGAGACTACAACAGCAGTTGAAGAAAATTGGAGGACAAGAAAGAAAGACAATTTGATGAAAGGAATCAGAAAATCGGAGGAGGATATCAGTTAAAGAGAAGACATTGTGAGTGCTAAAAATTGTAGCAGCTGTAGCTACAACAAGCTAGCAGGAAAACCAAAGAAGAGGTTACAAAAAAAAAGGATAGATAGTTGAAGAAAGCTAAAAGAACAAAAGAATGGATATAATATTGGTAGTTGAGATTAAGGGGGAGTGTTGGAGTCTAATCTCACCTACCCCATCCACATGCTTCGTATGCGCAGGTGTTTAAAGAATTAGTAGGTTTAGATTTGTTTTCAACATCTACTCCAACCTGTCCACCATACCTTTTCTAGTGTTTAAACATTATTTATAGAATATTGGTAGTTGAGATTAAGGGGGAGTGTTGGAGTCTAATGTCACCTACCCCATCCACATGCTCCGTATGCATAGGTGTTTACAGAAGTAGTAGATTTAGATTTGTTTTCAACATCTACTCCAACCTGTCCACCGTACCTTCTCTAGTGTTAAAACATTATTTTATATGCAAAATTCTAGAATTTTCCAGCTACCTCCTCACCATTTTAGAAACATCTAAGACCATTAAAAGAGGCATTTTGTAATCATTTTGCTTATGAAAGGAAGAATGAAAATATTGTTTGATAATTAAAAAAATTTCTTCCTTGTGTGCTGCTCTATTTTTCTCCACCCTTTGTTTTTGTGTTTTGTTTTGGCCTATTTCATTTCTATCAGTGGTAACAGAGCCAATGGTACGAAATTTTAAAATTACTCGAAAAGTAGCTGTAGAAAAATGCAACAAAAGAGATCTTTGAGGGAGAGCAAAAGAAATACTAGCAGTTAAAAAGGAGGCCATAGTAGTTAAAAAGGTTGTCAAAAGGAGAAGCCTCTACCAGACTGGAAGTGTAAGTTGTTGGGTAAAGATTGTGAAGGTATACAGAGTTGTTTAAAGGATGAAATTTGCAGCAGCAGAAACACAGTCAACTGTCAGGGTAAGGTAAGTTTAAATGTGAACTGTTAGATGAAAATTATAATCTTGAAAAAGAATTGAATGAAGTTAAAGATAAAAATAAGGAATTAGAAGAGAAATTACAGTTATTTGATGATGTTAAAAGGAAGCTTGATGATTTGGAAGAAATGTCAAAAAGTTAATAAGAAGAAAACAGTTTACAAAAAAGGGAAATTTTAAATCTGAAACAAGAGAATGAATGTTTGAAGTTAAAACCACAAGTTAGTGATGCTTCATGTGACACAAAAGATTTGTGTTTATCATTTGGTGAAAGTGATTTAGTTGAAACTGTTTGTGATAAAGAATGCAACAAAGAAAATGAGAATGTGTTCGCAAATTATGTTAGTTGTGATGGTAAGAATATTTGTTTAAAAATCATGATGAAAATGGGTTATAAAGGTCAAGGACTGGGAAATCAAGAACAACGAATTAGAGAGCCTATTGAGCTTATAATGAGGCCAAAGTATGAAGGTCTTGGATATGTCATAGGAAAAGAAAATGATGCTACTAGTTCAAAGAAAACAACCTATAAAAGGCATTGTATTAAGTGTTTTCATTGCAATAGAGAAGGACACACAAAAGAAATGTGTTGCGACTTACATGCATGTAAAATTTGTGGTTTGAGAAATCATTCTAAAAAAATGTGTTGGAAGAAAGAATGAATACCAGGTTGTATAAAAAAGGATTGTGGATGGACCTATGGACTTAGTTGGCAAAAGCTCACAGATATGTTCAAAAGATTGTACAAATGGTCATATGTGAAGAACAATAGAAGTAATGAAATCTTTGAATGTCCAAAAGGGATTAAAAATGTTTTCAGCCAAAAGAAACCATTGTCTAGCAAGTTAAAGACTGATTGTATGATGTTTTGAAGACTTCAACCCAAAGAGATTGAGAGACTACAACAGCAGTTGAAGAAAATTGGAGGACAAGAAAGAAAGAGAAGTTGATGAAAGGAATCAAAAAATTAGAACAGGATATCAGTTAAAGAGAAGATATTGTGAATGCTAAATATTGTAGTAGCTGTAGCAACAACAAGTTAGCAAGAAAACCAAGGAAGAGGTTACAGAAAAAAAAGGAAGATAGTTGAAGAAAGCTGAAAGAACAAAAGAATGGATAGAATATTGGTAGTTGAGATTAAGGGGCAGTGTTGGAGTCTAATCTCACCTACCCCATCCACATGCTCCGTATGCACAGGTGTTTACAGAATTAGTAGATTTATATTTGTTTTCAACATCTACTCCAACCTGTCCACTGTACCTTCTCTAGTGTTAAAACATTATTTATATAATATTGGTAGTTGAGATTAAGGGGGAGTGTTCGAGTCTCATCTCACCTACCCCATCCACATGCTCCGTATGCACAGGTGTTTATAGAAGTGGTAGATTTAGAATTGTTTTCAACATCTACTCCAACCTGTCCACCGTACCTTCTCTAGTGTTAAAACATTATTTTATATGCAAAATTCTGGAAGTTTCCAGCTACCTCCTCACCATTCTAGAAACATCTAAGACCTTCATTAAAAATTTGTCTTCCTTGTGTGCTGCTCTATTTTTTTCTATGCTCTGTTTTTGTGTTTTGTTTTGGTCCATTTCATTTCTATCAGTGGTATCAGAGCCAATGGTACGAAATTTTAAAATTACTGGGAAAGTAGCTGCAGAAGAATGCAACAGAAGAGATCTGTGAGGGAGAACAAAAGAAATACTAGCAGTTAAAAAGGAGGCCATAGCAGTTTAAAAAGCTGTCAAAAGGAGAAGACTCTAGCAGACTGGCAGTGTAAGTTGTTGGGTAAAGATTGTGAAGGTATACAGACTTGTTTAAAGGAAGAAATTTGCAGCAGTAGAAACATAGTCAAGTATCAGGGTAAGGTAAGTTTCAATGTGAACTGTTAGATGAAAATTATAATCTTGAAAAAGAATTGAATGAAGTTAAAGATAAAAATAAGGAATTAGAAGAGAAATTACAGTTATTTGATGATGTCAAAAGGAAGTTTGATGATTTGGAAGAAATGTCAAAAAGGTTAGAAGAAGAAAACAGTTTACAAAAAATCAAAATTTTAAATCTAAAACAAGAGAATGATTGGTTGAAGTTAAAACCACTAGTCAGTGATGCTTCATGTGACACAGAAGATTTGTGTTCATCATTTGCTGAAAGTGATTTAGTTGAAACTGTTTGTGATAAAGAATGTAACAAAGAAAATGAGAATGTGTTCGCAAATTATGTTAGTTGTGATGGTAAGAATATTGGTTTAAAAATCATGATGAAAATGGGTTATAAAGGTCAAGGATTGGGAAATCAAGAACAATGAATTAGAGAGCCTATTGAGCTTATAATGAGGCCAAAGTATGAAGGTCTTGGATATGTTACAGGAAAAGAAAATGATGCTACTAGTTCAAACAAAACAACCCATAAAAGGCATTGTATTAAGTGTTTTCATTGCAATAGAGGAGGACACACAAAAGAAATGTGTTGGGACTTACATCCATGTAAAATTTATGGTTTGAGAAATCATTCTGAAAAAATGTGTTGGAAGAAAGAATGAATACCAGGTTGTATAAAAATGGATTGTGGATGGACCTATGGACTTAGTTGTCAAAAGCTCACAGGTATGTTCAAAAGATTGTACAAATGTTCATATGTGAAGAACAATAGAAGTAATGAAAGCTTTGAATGTCCAAAAGGGATTAAAAATGTTTTCAGCCAAAAGAAACCATTGTCTAGCAAGGTAAATACTGATTGTATGATGTTTTGAAGACTTCAAACCAAAGAGATTGAGAGACTACAATAGCAGTTGACGAAAATTGGAGGACAAGAAAGAAAGACAATTTGATGAAAGGAAACAGAAAATCAGAGGAGGATATCAGTTAAAGAGAAGACATTGTGAATGCTAAAAATTGTAACAGCTGTAGCTACGACAAGTTAGCAAGAAAACCAAAGAAGAGGTTACAGAAAAAAAGGATAGATAGTTGAAGAAAGCTAAAAGAACAAAAGAATGGATAGAATATTGGTAGTTGAGATTAAGGGGGAGTGTTGGAGTCTAATCTCACCTACCCCGCCCACATGCGCCGTATGCACAGGTGTTTATAGAATTAGTAGATGTAGATTTGTTTTCAACATCTACTCCAACCTGTCCACCGTACCTTCTCTAGTGTTAAAACATTATTTATAGAATATTGGTAGTTGAGATTAAGCGGGAGTGTTGGAGCCTAATCTCACCTACCCCATCCACATGCTCCGTATGCACAGGTGTTTACAGAAGTAGTAGATTTGGATTTGTTTTCAACATCTACTCCAACCTGTCCACCGTACCTTCTCTAGTGCTAAAACATTATTTTATATGCAAAATTCTAGAATTTTCTAGCTACCTCCTCACCATTTTAGAAACATCTAAGACCTCCATTAAAAGAGGCATTTTGTAATCATTTTGCGTATGAAAGGAAGAATGAAAATATTGTGTGATAATTAAAAAAAATTCTTCCTTGTGCGCTGCTCTGTTTTTCTCCATGCTTTGTTTTTGTGTTTTGTTTTGGTCTATTTCATTTCTATCAGTGGTAACAGAGCCAATGGTATGAAATTTTAAAATTACTGGGAAAGTAGCTGCAGGAGAATGCAACAAAAGAGATCTGTGAGGGAGAGCAAAAGAAATATTAGCAGTTAAAAAGGAGGCCATAGTAGTTAAAAAGGCTGTCAAAAGGAGAAGACTCTACCAGACTAGAAGTGTAGGTTGTTGGGTAAAGATTGTCAAGGTATACGGAGTTGTTTAAAGGAAGAAATTTGCAGCAGCAGAAACACAGTCAAGTGTCAGGGTAAGGTAAGTTTAAATGTGAACTGTGAGATGAAAATGATAATATTGAAAAAGAATGGAATGAAGCTAAATATAAAAATAAGGAATTAGAAGAGAAATTACAGTTATTTGATGATGTCAAAAGGAAGTTTGATGATTTGGAAGAAATGTCAAAAAATTTAGAAGAAGAAAACAGTTTACAAAAAAGCGAAATTTTAAATCTGAAACAAGAGAATGAATGTTTGAAGTTAAAACCACTAGTCAGTGATGCTTCATGTGACACAAAAGATTTGTGTTCATCATTTGGTGAAAGTGATTTAGTTGAAACTGTTTGTGATAAAGAATGCAACAAAGAAAATGAGAATGTGTTCGCAAATTATGTTAGTTGTGATGGTAAGAATATTTGTTTAAAAATCATGATGAAAATGGGTTATAAAGGTCAAGGACTGGGAAATCAAGAACAATGAATTAGAGAGCCTATTGAGCTTATAATGAGGCCAAAGTATGAAGGTCTTGGATATGTCACAGGAAAAGAAAATGATGCTACTAGTTCAAAGAAAACAACCTATAAAAGGCATTGTATTAAGTGTTTTCATTGCAATAGAGAAGGACACACAAAAGAAATGTGTTGCGACTTACATGCATGTAAAATTTGTGGTTTGAGAAATCATTGTAAAAAAATGTGTTGGAAGAAAGAATCAATACCGGGTTGTATAAAAATGGATTGTGGATGGACCTATGGACTTAGTTGGCAAAAGCTCACAGCTATGTTTAAAAGATTATACAAATGTTCATATGTGAAGAACAATAGAAGTAATGAAAGCTTTGAATGTCCAAAAGGAATTAAAAAAGTTTTCAGCCAAAAGAAACCATTGTCTAGCAAGTTAAAGACTGATTGTATGATGTTTTGAAGACTTCAACCCAAAGAGATTGAGAGACTACAACAGCAGTTGAAGAAAATTGGAGGACAAGAAAGAAAGACAAGTTGATGAAAGGAATCAGAAAATCAGAGGAGGATATCAGTTAAAGAGAAGACATTGTGAATGCTAAAAATTGTAGCAGCTGTAGCAACAGCAAGTTAGCAAGAAAACCAAAGAAGAGGTTACAGAAAAAAAAGAAAGATAGTTGAAGAAAGCTGAAAGAACAAAAGAATGGATAGAGTATTGGTAGTTGAGATTAAGGGGGAGTGTTGGAGTCTAATCTCACCTACCCCATCCACATGCTCCGTATGCACAGGTGTTTACAGAATTAATAGATATAGATTTGTTTTCAACATCTACTCCAACCTGTCCACCGTACCTTCTCTAGTGTTAAAACATTATTTATAGAATATTGGTAGTTGAGATTAAGGGAGAGTGTTGGAGTCTAATCTCACCTACCCCATCCACATGCTCCGTATGCACGGGTGTTTACAGAAGTAGTAGATTTAGATTTGTTTTCTACATCTACTCCAACTTGTCCACTGTACCTTCTCTAGTGTTAAAACATTATTTTATATGCAAAATTCTGGAAGTTTCCAGCTACCTCCTCACCATTCTAGAATCATCTAAGACCTCCATTAAAAGAGGTATTTTGTAATCATTCTGGGTATGAAAGGAAGAATGAATATATGGTCTGATAATTAAAAATTTGTCTTCCTTGTGTGCTGCTCTATTTTTCTCCATGCTCTGTTTTTGTGTTTGGTTTTGGTTTGTTTCATTTCTATCAATGGTATCAGAGCCAATGGGACAAAATTTTAAAATTACTGGGAAAGTAGCTGCAGAAGATTGCAACAGAAGAGATTTGTGAGGGAGAACAAAAGAAATACTAGTGGTTAAAAAGGAGGCCATAGCAGTTAAAAAGGCTATCAAAAGGAGAAGACTCTAGCAGATTGGAAGTGTAAGTTGTTGGGTAAAGATTGTAAAGGTATACAGAGTTGTTTAAAGGAAGAAATTTCCAGTAGCAGAAACATAGTCAAGTGTCAGGGTAAGGTAAATTTAAATGTGAATTGTTAGATGAAAATTATAATCTTGAAAAAGAATTGAATGAAGTTAAAGATAAAAATAAGGAATTAGAAGAGAAATTACAGTTATTTGATGTTGTCAAAAGGAAGTTTGATGATTTGGAAGAAATATCAAAAAGGTTAGAAGAAGAAAACAGTTTACAAAAAAGGGAAATTTTCAATCTAAAACAAGAGAATGAATGTTTGAAGTTAAAACCACTAGTTAGTGATGCTTCATGTGACACAGAATATTTGTGTTCATCATTTGGTGAAAGTGATTTAGTTGAAACTGTTTGTGATAAAGAATGTAAGAAAGAAAATGAGAATGTGTTTGCAAATTATGTTAGTTGTGATGATAAGAATATTGGTTTTAAAATCATGAAGAAAATGGGTTATAAAGGTCAAGGATTGGGAAAACAAGAACAAGGAATTAGAGAGCCTATTGAGCCTATAATGAGGCCAAAGTATGAAGGTCTTGGATATGTTGCAGGAAAAGAAAGTGATGCTACTAGTTCAAACAAAACAGCCCATAAAAGGCATTGTATTAAGTGTTTTCATTGCAATAGAGAAGGACACACAAAAGAAATGTGTTGGGACTTACATCCATGTAAAATTTGTGGTTTGAGAAATCATTCTGAAAAAATGTGTTGCAAGAAAGAATCAATACCAAGTTGTATAAAAATCGATTGTGGATGGACCTATGGACTTAGTTGGCAAAAGCTCACAGGTATGTTAAAAAGATTGTAGAAATGTTCATATGTGAAGAACAATAGAAGTAATGAAAGCTTTCAATGTCCAAAAGGGATTAAAAATGTTTTCAGCCAAAAGAAACCATAGTCTAGCAAGGTAACTACTGATTGTATGATGTTTTGAAGACTTCAAACCAAAGAGATTGACATACTACAACAGCAGTTGAAGAAAATTGGAGGACAAGAAAGAAAGAGAAGTTGATGAAAGGAATCAGAAAATCGGAGGAGGATATCAGTTAAAGAGAAGACATTGTGAATGCTAAAAATTGTAGCAGCTATAGCAACAACAAGTTAGCGAGAAAACCAAAGAAGAGGTTATAGAAAAAAAAGAAAGATAGTTGAAGAAAACTTAAATAACAAAAGAATGGATAGAATATTGGTAGTTGAGATTAAGGGGGAGTGTTGGAGTCTAATCTCACCTACCCCATTCACATGCTCCATATGCACAGGTGTTTACAGAATTATTAGATTTAGATTTGTTTTCAACATCTACTCCAACTTGTCCACCGTACCTTCTCTAGTGTTAAAATATTATTTATAGAATATTGGTAGCTGAGATTAAGGGGAAGTGTTGGAGTCTAATCTCACCTACCCCATCCACACACTCTGTATGGACAGGTGTTTATAGAAGTAGTAGATTTAGATTTGTTTTCAACATCTACTCCAACCTATCCACCGTACCTTCTCTAGTGTTAAAACATTATTTTATATGCAAAATTCTGGAAGTTTCCAACTACCTCCTCACCATTCTAGAAACATCTAAGACGTCCATTAAAAAAGGCCTTTTGTAATCATTTTGGGTATGAAAGGAAGAATGAAAATATGGTCTGATAATTAAAAATTTGTCTTCCTTGTTTGCTGCTCTGTTTTTCTCCACGCTCTATTTTTGTGTTTTCTTTTGGTCTGTTTCATTTCTATTAGTGGTATCAGAGCCAATGGTACGAAATTTTAAAATTACTGGGAAAGTAGCTACAGAAGAATGCAATAGAAGAGATCTGTGAGTGAGAAAAAAAGAAATACTAGCAATTAAAGCAGAGGCCATAGTAGTTAAAAAGGCTGTCAAAAGGAGAAGTCTCTAGCACACTGGAAGTGTAAGTTGTTGGGTAAAGATTGTGAAGGTATACAGACTTGTTTAAAGGAAGAAATTTGCAGCAGCAGAAACACAGTCAAGTGTCAAGGTAAGGTAAGTTTAAATGTGAATTGTTAGATGAAAATTATAATCTTGAAAAAGAATTGAATGAAGTTAAAGATAAAAATAAGGAATTAGAAGAGAAATTACAGTTATTTGATGATGTCAAAAGGAAGTTTGATGATTTGGAAGAAATGTCAAAAAGGTTAGAAGAAGAAAACAGTTTACAAAAAAGGGAAATTTTAAATCTGAAACAAGAGAATGAATGTTTGAAGTTAAAACCACTAGTTAGTGATGCTTCATGGGACACAGAAGATTTGTGCTCATCATTTGGTGAGAGTGATTTAGTTGAAACTGTTTGTGATAAAGAATGTAAGAAAGAAAATGAGAATGTGTTTGCAAATTATGTTAGTTGTGATGATAAGAATATTGGTGTAAAAATCATGAATAAAATGGGTTATAAAGGTCAAGGATTGGGAAAACAAGAACAAGGAATTAGAGAGCCTATTGAGCCTATAATGAGGCCAAAGTATGAAGGTCTTGGATATGTCACAGGAAAAGAAAATGATGCTACTAGTTCAAACAAAATAGCCCATAAAAAGGCATTGTATTAAGTGTTTTCATTGCAATAGAGAAGGACACACAAAAGAAATGTGTTGGGACTTACATCCATGTAAAATTTGAGGTTTGAGAAATCATTCTGATAAAATGTGTTGGAAGAAAGAATGCATACCAGGATGTATAAAAATGGATTGTGTAAGGACATATGCACTTAGTTGGCAAAAGCTCACAGGTATGTTAAAAAGATTGTAGAAATATTCATATGTGAAGAACAATAGAAGTAATGAAAGCTTTGAATGTCCAAAAGGGATTAAAAATGTTTTCAACCAAAAGAAACCATTGTCTAGCAAGGTAACTACTGATTGTATGATGTTTTGAAGACTTCAAACCAAAGAGATTGATAGACTACAACAACAGATGAAGAAAATTGGAGGACAAGATAGAAAGAGAAGTTGATGAAAGGAATCAGAAAATCAGAGGAGGATATTAGTTAAAGAGAAGACATTGTGAATGCTAAAAATTGTAGCAGCTGTAGCAACAAGAAGTTAGCAAGAAAACCAAAGAAGAGGTTACAGAAAACAAGGAAGATAGTTGAAGAAAGCTGAAAGAACAAAAGAATGGATAGAATATTGGTAGTTGAGATTAAGGGGGAGTGTTGGAGTCTAATCTCACCTTCCCCATCCACATGCTCCGTATGCACAGGTGCTTAAAGAATTAGTAGATTTAGATTTGTTTTCAACATCTACTTGAACCTGTCCACCGTACCTTCTCTAGTGTTAAAACATTATTTATAGAATATTGGTAGTTGAGAATAGGGGGAGTGTTGGAGTCTAACCTCCCCTACCCCATCCACATGCTCCATATGCATAGGTGTTTACAGAAGTAGTAGATTTAGATTTGTTTTCAACATCTACTCCAACCTGTCCACCGTACCTTCTTTAGTGTCAAAACATTATTTTATATGCAAAATTCTGGAAGTTTCCAGCTACCTGCTCACCATTCTAGAAACATCTAAGACCTCCATTAAAAGAGGCATTTGGTAATCATTTTGGGTATGAAAGGAAGAATGAAAATATGGTCTGATAATTAAAAAAATTTCTTCCTTGTTTGCTGCTCTATTTTTGTGTTTGGTTTTGGTCTGTTTCATTTCTATCAGTGGTACCAGAGCCAATGGTATGAAATTTTTAAATTACTGGGAAAGTAGCTGCAGAAGAATGCAACAGAAGAGATCTGTGAGGGAGAACAAAAGAAATACTAGCAGTTAAAGAGGAGGCTATAGCAGTTAAAAAGGCTGTCAAAAGGACAAGACTCTAGCAGACTGGAAGTGTAAGTTGTTGGGTAAAGATTGTGAAAGTATACAGAGTTGTTTAAAGCAAGAAATTTGCAGCAGCAGAAACACAGTCAAGTGTCAGGGTAAGGTAAGTTTAAATGTGAACTGTTAGATGAAAATTATAATCTTGAAAAAGAATTGAATGAAGTTAAAGATAAAAATAAGGAATTAGAAGAGAAATTACAGTTATTTAATGATGTCAAAAGGAAGTGTGATGATTTGGAGGAAATGTCAAAAAGTTTAGAAGAAGAAAACAGTTTACAAAAAACCAAAATTTTAAATCTAAAACAAGAGAATGAATGGTTGAAGTTAAAACCACTAGTTAGTGATGCTTCATGGGACATAGAAGATTTGTGTTCATCATTTGGTGAAAGTTATTTAGTTGAAACTGTTTGTGATAAAGAATGTAAGAAAGAAAATGAGAATGTGTTTGCAAATTATGCTAGTTGAGATGATAAGAATATTGGTTTAAAAATCATGAAGAAAATGGGTTATAAAGGTCAAGGATTGGGAAAACAAAAACAAGGAATTAAAGAGCCTATTGAGCATATAACGAGGCCAAAGTATGAAGGTCTTGGATATGTGATAGGAAAAGAAAATGATGCTACTAGTTAAAACAAAACAACCCTTAAAAGGCATTGTATTAAGTGTTTTCATTGCAATAGAGAAGGACACACAAAAGAAATGTGTTGGGACTTACATCCATGTAAAATTTGTGGTTTGAGAAATCATTCTGAAAAAATGTGTTGGAAGAAAGAATCAATACCAGGTTGTATAAAAATGGATTATGGATGGACCTATGGACTTAGTTGGCAAAACCTCACAGGTATGTTAAAAAGATTGTACAAATGTTCATCTGTGAAGAACAATAGAAGTAATGAAAGCTTTGAATGTCCAAAAGGGATTAAAAATATTTTCAACCAAAAGAAACCATTCTCTAGCAAGGTAACTATTGATTGTATGATGTTTTGAAGACTTCAAACCAAAGAGATTTAGAGACTACAACAGTAGTTGAAGAAAATTGGAGGACAAGAAAGAAAGAGAAGTTGATGAAAGAAATCAGAAAATCAGAGGAGGATATCAGTTAAAGAGAAGACATTGTGAATGCTAAAAATTGTAGCAACTTTAGCAACAACAAGTTACCAAGAAAATCAAAGAAGAGGTTACAGAAAACAAGGAAGATAGTTGAAGAAATCTGAAAGAACAAAAGAATGGGTAGAATATTGGTAGTTGATATTATGGGGGAGTGATGGAGTCTAATCTCACCTACCCCATCCACATGCTCCATATGCACAGGTGTTTACAGAATTAGTAGATATAGATTTGTTTTCAACATCTACTCCAACCTGTCCACCGTACCTTCTATAGTGTTAAAACATTATTTATAGAATATTGGTAGTTGAGATTAAGGGGGAGTGTTAGAGTCTAATCTCACCTAGCCCATCCACATGCTCCGTATGCACAGGTGTTTACAGAAGTAGTAGATTTAGATTTGTTTTCAACATCTACTCCAACTTGTCCACTGTACCTTCTCTAGTGTTAAAACATTATTTTATATGCAAAATTTTGGAAGTTTCTAGCAACCTCCTCACCATTCTAGAAACATCTAAGACCTCCATTAAAAGAGGCATTTTGTAATCATTTTGGGTATGAAAGGAAGAATGAAAATATGGTCTGATAATTAAAAATTTGTCTTCCTTGTGTGCTGCTCTATTTTTCTCCATGCTCTATTTTTGTGTTTTGTTTTGGTCTGTTTCATTTCTATCAGTGGTATCAGAGCCAATGGTATGAAATTTTAAAATTACTGGGAATTAGCTGCAGAAGAATGCAACAAAAGAGATCTGTGAGGGAGAACAAAAGAAATACTAGTAGTTAAAAAGGAGGCCATAGCAGTTAAAAAGGCCTTCAAAAGGAGAAGACTCTAGCAGACTGGAAGTGTAAGTTCTTGGGTAAAGATTGTGAAGGTATACAGACTTGTTTAAAGGAAGAAATTTGCAGCACCAGAAACATAGTCAAGTGTCAGGGTAAGGTAAGTTTAAATGTGAACTGTTAGATGAAAATTATAATCTTGAAAAAGAATTGAATGAAGTTAAACATAAAAATAAGGAATTAGAAGAGAAATTAAAGTTATTTGATGATGTGAAAAGGAAGTTTGATGATTTGGAAGAAATGTCAAAAAGGTTAGAAGAAGAAAACAGTTTACAAAAAAAGGAAATTTTAAATCTGAAACAAGAGAATGAATGTTTGAAGTTAAAACCACTAGTCAGTGATGCTTCATGTGACACAGAAGATTTGTGTTCATCATTTGGAGAAAGTGATTTAGTTGAAACTGTTTGTGATAAAATTTGTAAGAAGGAAAACGAGAATGTTTTTGCAAATTATGTTAGTTGTGATGATAAGAATACTGGTTAAAAAATCATGAAGAAAATGGGTTATAAAGGTCAAGGATTGGGAAAACAAGAACAAGGAATTGGAGAGCCTATTGAGCCTATAATGAGGCCAAAGTATGAAGGTCTTGGATATGTCACAGGAAAAGAAAATGATGCTACTAGTTCAAACAAAACAGCCCATAAAAGGCATTGTATTAAGTGTTTTCATTGCAATAGAGAACGACACACAAGAGAAATGTGTTGGGACTTACATCCATGTAAAATTTGTGGTTTGAGAAATCATTCTGAAAAAATGTGTTGGAAGAAAAAATCAATACCAGGTTGTATAAAAATGGATTGTGGATGGACCTATGGACTTAGTTGGCAAAAGCTCATAGGTATGTTCCAAAGATTGTACAAATGTTCATATATGAAGAACAATAGAAGTAATGAAAGCTTTGAATGTCCAAAAGGGATTAAAAATGTTTTCAGCCAAAAGAAACCATTGTCTAGCAAAGTAACTATTGATTGTATAATGTTTTGAAGACTTCAAACCAAAGAGATTGAGAGACTACAGCATCAGTTGAAGAAAATTGGAGGACAAGAAAGAAAGAGAAGTTGATGAAAAGAATCAGAAAATTAGAGGAGGATATCAAAGAGAAGACACTGTAAATGCTAAAAATTGTAGAAGCTATAGCAACAACAAGTTAGCAAGAAAACCAAAGAAGAGGTTACGGAAAAAAAAGGAAGATAGTTGAAGAAAGCTGAAAGAACAAAAGAATGGATAGAATATTGGTAGTTGAGATTAAGGGGGAGTGTTGGAGACTAATCTCACCTACCCCTTCCACATGCTCCATATGCACAGGTGTTTACAGAATTATTAGATTTAGATTTGTTTTCAACATCTACTCTAACCTGTCCACCGTACCTTCTCTAGTGTTAAAACATTATTTATAGAATAATGGTAGTTGAGATTAAGGGGGAGTGTTGGAGTCTAATCTCACCTACCCCATCCACATGCTCTGTATGCATAGGTGTTTATAGAATTAGTAGATTTAGATTTGTTTTCAACATCTACTCCAACCTATCCACTGTACCTTCTCTAGTGTTAAAATAGTATTTTATATGCAAAATTCTGGAAGTTTCCAACTACCTCCTGACCATTCTAGAAACATCTAAGACCTCCATTAAAAGAGGCATTTTGTAATCATTTTGGGTATGAAAGGAGGAATGAAAATATGGTTTGATAATTAAAAATTTTTCTTCCTTGTGTGTTGCTCTGTTTTTCTCCATGCTCTGTTTTTGTGTTTTGTTTTGGTCTGTTTCATTTCTATCAGTTCTGTGTCAATCTGATTTGTGTGGAGTTTTAGGGATTACGGTGTCAGTTGTGAGCTGATTCTATGGTTTATTTTGAGTCTTTTTTCTTTGTCAGTTGATTGTATCGTTTATTGAGTTATCTCATTTTATGAGTTTTCTCTTAGTTTCAAACTGAAAATACCTATTGAATTTCAAATTCGAGCTGATTCCAGTTTATTGTGTTATTGCATTTGATCAGATTTCTCTTAATTTGAGACTGAAATTTTTGAATTATTGATTTTAGACTTGTTTTTTGAGTTTATTTGTTATTTGTTATCTGATTGTATAAATTTTTTGAATTGTCAGTTATATTAAATTGTTATCAAGTTTTGGGGTTTATTAACTTTTTATTTTATATTGGAATTTTGAAGTTAACTGTCTTCTGTCAGTACTGTTGGTAGTTTTGTCATCAAACTGATGGTATGATTCTATTATTTCAAATTATGGTTCCTATTAAATTCTAAACTAGCTAATTGGAGTTTATTGTGCTGTCAACTAATGGTATGGTTTCTATTAAATTTCAAATTATGGTTCCTATTAAATTCCAAAGAAGCTAATAACAGTTTATTGTGCTCAGTCAACTGATAGTATGGTTCTATTAATTTTTTTGTATTTTCTTTTTCTAGTTCCTATTAAATTTCAAACTAGCTAATTGGAGTTTATTGGTTTGAGATATAAAGTTTATAAATTTAGAGTTTATTGGGCTCTGTCAATTAATAGTATGGCTCTATAATATTTTCATGTTTTTTTTTGGTCTATGTAGCTAAAATTATAAGACTAAATCTATTATTATTATGCAGCATACCCTTTTCTCTTTTCTGAACATTGTCTCATTTACACATCACAAATAAAAGGTATTACTTTTATTTTTCAAAATGTTGGGGTGTCTAGAATTCTGTTTCCGTTCATTTTCCTTTTTATAGTTTTTGAAGTTTTCCTACCTGCCATGAAAAAATATATACATAAAGGTTTCTTGGATTTTAGTTTCTAATCCTTTTTAACCGTTAGGATTATAGTTATTATATTTTTAGTGTTTTGTTTTATTGAAGAATGGACACATTTTGAAATTGTGCAAAAGTTCCTTAAAAACTATTGGAGGCTACATTGGTTTTGTATTCGTATTTCTATAAGATAGAATAATGCAAACTAATTTTTCTACTAAAGTGCCTTGTCCATTTTGAATGAGGCAAGTAATTCACAATGGTTGTTTCTTTGAATTGTTTATCCAGTCTGTTAAATTTATGCCTACAGCCTAGAGTCTTCTTCTAATCTTTTCTTGAGGAGTAAATTATAGAATCACAAATAATTCTATTTAATTGTTTAAATTCTCTACAAAATGCATCATGCTACCCTGCATTAGTTTCAAATTACATTTATGAATTTAATAGTATTTATAAATATTATGAATTTAATACAGAATAAACAAGATCTATGACCAACCAATCTTAATAGTATTTATAAATATTATGTTAGTTATTACAATCATTTTATCTTGTCTTTTTTAATTATGTGTCAATAATTTTTCATTATTATTTTTAATAAAAATATATTGAACGAAAGTACAAGAAATATGTCTAAATGTAAAACATCATGATTTTTATTAATGTCTATGTAGCTAAAATTATAAGACTAAATCTAATTGAACACTAACCTTAACATTAGAAAGAAAATTGAACAAACTTAAACCTAACAAAAGTTTAAATTAAACCCTAAACCTAAACATTAAATATAACCCAACCCTAAACAAAGAAAAATGGAACCCTATTCCTAAACAAATTTTAACCTTACCATTCAACTTAAATCAAAATAAACCCTAATCTTAGACAACCATGAAATGGCATGGTCGAAATATCTTGAAAAATTAATTAGAATTAGCTCTTGCCATTATGCAGTTCAATAGCTCTTGTTAATATGAATTATCGACATGAACATTAGACAACCATGAAATGGTCGAAATATCTTGAAAAATTAATTAGAATTAGCTCTTGCCATAGTTCAATACAACCATGAAATAGTCGAAGCTCAATACAACCATGACATAGTCGAAGCTCAATACAACCATGACATAGTCGAAGCTCAATACAACCATGAAATAGTTGAAGCTCAATACAACCATGAAATAGTCGAAGCTCAATACAACCATGAAATAGTCGAAACTCAATACTAACCTTAACATTAGAAAGAAAATTGAACAAACTTAAACCTAACCAAAGTTTAAATTAAACCCTAAACCTAAAAATTAAATATAACCCAACCCTAAACAAAGCAAAATGGAACCCCTAAACAAATTTTAAACTTACCATTCAACTTAAATCAAAATAAACCCTAATCTTAGACAACCATGAAATGGCATGGTCGAAATATATTGAAAAATTAATTAGAATTGGCTCTTGCCATTATGTAGTTCAATAGCTCTTGTTAATATGAATTATTGACATGAACATTAGACAACCATGAAATGGTTGAAATATCTTGAAAAATTAATTAGAATTAGCTCTTGCCATAGTCGAAGCTCAATACAGCCATGAAATAGTCAAAGCTCAATACAACCATGAAATAGTCGAAGTTAAATACAACCATGAAATAGTCGAAGTTCAATACAGCCATGAAATAGTCAAAGTTAAATACAACCAT
Source organism: Cryptomeria japonica (assembly GCF_030272615.1). Classification (NCBI taxonomy): domain Eukaryota; kingdom Viridiplantae; phylum Streptophyta; class Pinopsida; order Cupressales; family Cupressaceae; genus Cryptomeria; species Cryptomeria japonica. The sequence goes on along the minus strand of NC_081411.1, from coordinate 381,327,892 downwards.
GAAATAGTCGAAGTTCAATACAACCATGAAATAGTCGAAGTTCAATACAACCATGAAATAGTTAAAGTTCAATACTACCATGAAATAGTCGAAGTTCATACTACCATGAAATAGTCGAAGTTCATGAAATAGTCAAAGTTCAATACTACCATGAAATAGTCAAAGTTCAATACTACCATGAAATAGTCAAAGTTCAATAGCTCTTGTTAATATGAATTATCAACATGAACATTAGACAACCATCAAATGGTCGAAATTTCTTGAAAAATTAATTAGAATTAGCTCTTGCCATTATGCAGTTCAATACAACCATGAAATAGCTGAAGTTCAATACAACCATGAAATAGTCGAAGTTGAATAAAACCAAGAAAGAGTCTAAGTTCAATACAACCATGAAATAGTCGAAGTTCAATACAACCATGAAATAGTCCAAGTTCAATACAACCATGAAATAGTCGAAGTTCAATACAACCATGAAATAGTCAAAATTCAATACAACCATGAAATAGTCGAAGTTCAATACAACCATGAAGTAGTTGAAGTTCAATGCAACCATGAAATAGTTGAAGTTCAATGCAACCATGAAGTAGTTGAAGTTCAATACAACCATGAAGTAGTCGAAGTTCAATGCACCCATGAAGTAGTCAAAGTTCAATGCAACCATGAAGTAGTCGAAGTTCAATACAACCATGAGATAGTCGAAGTTCAATACAACCATGAAATAGTCGAAGTTCAATACGACCATGAAATACAACCATGAAATAGTCGAAGTTCAATACAACCATGAAATAGTCAGAGTTCAATACAACCATGAAATAGTTGAAGTTCAATACAAAGATGAAATAGTCGAAGTTCAATGGTCGAAGTTCAATACAACCATGAAATAGTCGAAGTGAAATACAACCATGAAATAGTCAAAGTTCAATACTACCATGAAATAGTCGAAGTTCAATACTACCATGAAATAGTTGAAGTTCAATACTAACCTTAACATTAGAAAGAAAATTGAACAAACTTAAACCTAACAAAAGTTTAAATTAAACCCTAAACCTAAACAGTAAATATAACCCAACCCTAAACAAAGCAAAATGGAACCCTATTCCTAAACAAATTTTAACCTTACCATTCAACTTAAATCAAAATAAACCCTAATCTTAGACAACCATGAAATGGCATGGTCGAAATATCTTGAAAAATTAATTAGAATTAGCTCTTGCCATTATGCAGTTCAATAGCTCTTGTTAATATGAATTATCGACATAATGGTCGAAATATCTTGAAAAATTAAATAGAATTAGCTCTTGCCATAGTCCAACAACCATGAAATAGTTGAAGCTCAATACAACCATGAAATAGTCGAAGCTCAATGGAACCATGAAATAGTCGAAGCTCAATACAACCATGAAATAGTCGAAGTTCAATACAACCATGAAATAGTCGAAGTTCAATACAACCATGTAATAGTCGAAGTTCAATACAACTATGAAATAGTCGAAGTTCAATACAACCATGGAATAGTACAATTTTAACTTAAGTTTTATCCAACCGAAGTACATTTGTTTCCAGGAGAGGTTTAGTTTGAGTCGCCTCCAATGAGACCTGAAATTGATTATCAAACTATATTCCGAGAAAATGGGACGCTGTATTTAACAACAATTCTTAGAGGACCACAAATGAGTACTATTGGCCTATTAAACCTACACTATCATGAATAGCTATTTCGTATGCAATTTGCATCTCAATCAGACAGTATATGGAATCAATAGCTCATAGATAGATGGGGCCCACAAGGAGTTTTTTTAAATATACCATATTATGAATGCATACCTAAGATTGTCAGAGAACAAATTCCAAAATGGACACAAACAATTTGTAAATTCTACTAAAAAAGAAATCAAGACACTGGCAGCTGGCATCTCCACCGACGCACCTTCGATAACCTATATTGGTTTGACATCATCGATCCTAGAATTGAAGATTTGATTCTGTTAAATGCTATCTAGACTACAAATGTTAGTGACTTTAAATAGAATAAAGTACCAAAAGCGAGATTTAAGTTCTCATTACTTTTAGTTGAATTTTTCAAAAATTTGACTTCTTCAATTTTTGTTATTCAATACTTCTCATCTTAAAATTAAAACACTATTTATTTCAATGATCTATTTGAGAGGTATTCTTTTTAACTTTTGATAGTATTCAAGAAATAAAGTTTAAAGGTTACAATAAATTGGGATTTAATATCACAAAAGAATGTAAATATGCTAGCCATTATCTAATGCATGCAACAATATTTTTTCATTTTTTATTTTGAAAAATAGAATACAATTTCAAAATTCTATTGTACTAGTCCTTACTAAGACGTTGTGATTTATAAAGTGCCTCATCAATATTTTCTTCCACTCTATATGTTTGTTTCCTCAATATGTAAATTCATATAAAGAACATTACATAAAAAATAATACTAATTAGTGAAAAATAAAAAGACGAGGTAAAAAAAATACAACATTTAGAAGCAACTCTATTTACTATATTTTCAAAAATATTTTATAATTTTTATAAAATATTTACATACTTTGATCCATAAATTATTATTCAAACCCACAAATATTAAAATCATATAACATTACAAACTATACATGTAATTGAACATTGAAAGTAACACCAATCTAACTTTAAAAACTTAAACATTGAAACTACCACTAATCTAACTTTAATCTTAATTTTTATATCATCCATTAAAATTGAAGTTCTCTAACCATCATGTTTTTTATATTTTTGACAAAAATGTTGTACAACATTTGAATATGTTAACATATTGCAGGTTTGACGGAGGATAAAAAACCCAAAAGCATGTGGGAAGACATACCGGAATAATGATTATAAGAAAATTGTCTACCAGACATTTGTCAAGAATGAAATTTGTATGTAAGAGTTGAAAAGACATCCTTTCAAAACCTGATGCTTTGGGAAACATATTTTCAGAAAATTCTCCTCCAAAAAGTAACTTTTTATTGCACTTTTTCTATTTGAATCAACAAGGATAAAATCATGGGTCATAGAAGGTGATGCAGATTTCTATAGGGTACCTGCAACAAAATTCCCAAAGTATTGCAAATGCATAGAGATGATATCCAATAATATGTATTGTTGTTCAAAATGACAAATCAAATGCAAGTACTCCATCTTGGATTGAACTTTCTTCTATAAGAGATATCGCAACAACAATACGTACTAATTTTATGGTGACAAGTTATGTCTTCTCCACTAATCAACTAATAGTCTTGCTTGGACAATACTGTAAGAACTGCAATGGTCGATGCTATATTGAAATTTATGAGTCAAAATCAGATTCATGGAATCAAATATATGTTGAAAATTCATACTATCCATTGGGAAGAGGTTTTGGTTGTAAGGGAAGATTTTACTGGATGAGAAATCATACAAACAATGGTGAGATTGTTGAATTCAACTACACTACATTAACTTGGATGATAATTCCATCACCAACAGATACTACTAGAAAGTATGCACCAATTACTGAATTTGACTCTCATGAAGTACAAACAAAAGTTTATGAAAATTATTTTGATGTTATGATTCACTAGAAGAGTTTTACTACATCTTGGGAAATAGTTGGATGTGACAGTTGCATAGTGTTGGTTGACAAAGAATATCATGAAATGTGGAAATTAGAAATAGATAATGAAGAAACATATAAATGGTCTCCTTTTCACATTGATTTACCTAAGAGAATTTATAGGATAGCAGTAAATAATAATGGATGCATATTAATTGTGGGAGAGAAAGTATCATTATACAAACCCTGAAGGCAAAATACTACAGTCCATTGAATTAGAAAAGTTTGATCTACGAATTAGAAAAGTTTGATCTACAACTTCTTATTGAAACCAATAAGTATGGAAATTATATACCATTGTTTTGCATGCCTTTAATTGTATGAATATATGGTGACCATAATAATTTGTATTTTATAATTTAATTTCTTTACAATTGCACCTGCCGATGCTACGCTTTATTTCAAAATTTTACTCAAAATTAATAAATTAATAAATGAAAGCCTGGATATCTCTCAACTTTTTTTAGATATATATATATATATATAAGCTAGTTACAAAACAATCAAAATAAAACATCACATAGCCTCTTCGCTTAGAACATTGTCAACTTATCCTGTAAAACTGCTATTAATACAACTTAAATCCAAGAAACCAGACAAATACTAGTAATCAAATTTCCAAGATCTTAAAGCCGAATAAGTCATTTTTAGTACGTACGGGTAAGAAAACCAAGTCCTATGCCACAACTATATATAAAGTAACTTCCAGATTTACTCAAAGGCCCATTGATTTTCACGCCTGACTTCTGCCTCCTCTTCAGGAGTGAAGTCATTTTTTATGTTAAATGTCTTCCAGATCTCTTCTGGGGTTTTGCCCTTAATCATGTCAGCTACAGTTTGGCACGTTAAGTCCAGAAGATTCTTTGTATTCAGATAGTTGGCAGCCTGCTCACACCAAAGAAATATACATAAGAAGTCATTATTTGCAATTTATACATATAGAGAAAATTAAGTTTACTACAAGCATATCAGCAAATATATACTGGGAATGATTTAGCAATTAAACCTATCATCTTCAGGCAAACACACACATCCTCAATGATAGAAAGAGGGGGAACGGTGCAACTCCCCCACAGTAATGCAAAAGACACGGCGGATTTTCCAGATGCTGCCCTCGCTTTTAATGTTTGCACCACATGAAGACAGAAAATCAGAACTAAGACTTTATAGATGGCACTACAGATATCGATCTAAAACATGCACTATACGAACATACATGTTCATTTCTATTAGCATTTTGAACTGTCTTTCAGAAATGGATATTGTTTACCAGAATACAGAAGTGCATTAACGTTCTGATTAATAAAAAGAAGTGTCTTAATGTTAATATAAAGGAACTGAAATAAACTCTACGGAAGAAACCTTGGCTACACACATTGAACAATTTGAAGGTGTCAAAACTTCAATAATCATTCACCAATAGTAATTCAAATGCTAGTTTTATCCAGAAAAATATCGGCGACGCTACCATTTTTCCGTAAACAGCTTCAAATTCTTTGGACAACCTTAAACAAAAAGCTTCAAATTTTGTGGACAACCTCAAAGCAAAATGCTTCAAACTTTGTGGAAAAAACTTGCTTTACATTTTCTGGGCAACCTTAAACAAATAGCTTCAAATTTTCTTAACGAGCTTAAACAAATTGCTTCAAATTTTATGGACAACCTTAAACAAATGGCGTCAAATTTTCTGGATGAACTGAAGCATCAAAACTAAAATATGAAACCTACAAAACTAAAATAGGATACACATAATAAAGCCTACAAAACAAAATCAGGCAAAACAAAAAATTTATGTACTTAAAAAACAAAATCGCGCAAAACTTCGTCCCGGAAATCCTACCATTAAAGACATTCCAAAGCCACATAAATTCCACAAACGAAATTTCTTCAATTTGTCCCAAAACACAAAAACCGGTTAACCAGAACCATAGCAAAAATAAAAACACTACAAGTACAGGAAAACCTGAAACAACCACAAGCTACCAAAATTTATCCTACGGTTTAATACATATCAACCATTGGAATCCGTGTGCTTTAAAGCCAAAGTATCTATACTATTTTCGGAGAACCTTAATCTCTACCCTCAAACTTCACAACCTAAAAATGTTCGATTTTCTTTCTGAAACCCTAAGATATACATCAAAAACAGCATCTAAACACGCTGGTAAAGGGAAGATGAAAATCATACATACCAGTATAAGATCAAATAGAGTATCTTGATCCACCTTCACGAACTCCTGATCCCACTTCTTCACATCCTCCTCCGAAATAGCACTCTTTTCTTCGCTGGTCTTGGCGGCATCCACATGATACTTACAATATTCGATTACTTTGGCCAGGATTTAGTGCTTACATTCGGC